>NC_057801.1:790938955-791538955 GCF_018294505.1 Triticum aestivum
TTTTTTGCTTTATTTATTTTATTTTTTTCAGTGTTTTTGTTTTGTTTTCTGCATTATTTATTTTATATTGTTTTCTGCATTAAAGCATTTCAAATGAACTCTGAAAAAGTTGAAATTTGAAAGGTAGCATGGTATCACGAGGGCCGAACCATAAGACATTAAAGCATTATGTGCCGGGACTAAAGAGGGGCATTGGTCCCGTTTGGAGCGACCAACCGGTACCAATGGACCCGTCTAATTACTTATTTATTTTCTGTTAGTTTAGAAAATATCTGTTTTTTTAGTCCCACCTCGCCAAGCGAGAGACACTCGCAGCTGTTTATAAGCCCTGAGTGCAGAGACGATGAAGAAGAGGCTCAATGCTCACCTGCACGTTGGTTCGCTTCAAGCCTTGAGGAATAGGGTAGACTGCACGGAGCTATGTGCAGTGCAGTTTACACTATTCCAAAAGCCTTGAAGCGAGTTAACTAGCATTGCGCCTCTTTTTATTTTTAATGACTTATTACCACACAGAAATAAATAGAAAAAATAAATATAGCAGAAAAGAAAAAAAAACTATATAAAAAACTACTCAGAAATAAATAGAAGAAAAAATAGTTGTGATTAACTTTACTAAAATCTTTTTTATTTTTAATGACTTATTACAACTCAGAAATAAATAGAAAAAAAATAAATATAGCAGAAAAGAAAAAAAACTATATAAAAAACTACTCAGAAGTGAGCATAGATGTGCTTATAGAGAAAATTCAACCTAAATTCATAATAAATTTCTACTAACTTCAGAGAAATTTAGTATGAATTTAGGTTAAATTTCCTGTATAAGGGCATCTCTTTTTCATCTTGAGAGGAGCTCAACAAGGCAGAGTGGGAGGGGCTTATAAATCGGTGTGAGCCCCCTTCGGTTGGCGAGGTGGGACTAAACTCTGGCCGCAACGAGGACCAACACTTTAATCCCGGTTGGTGGTATGAACCGGGACTAAAGGGAAACCTTTGGTCCCGGTTCATGCCACCAACCGGGACCAATGATGGTGGGCCAGGAGCAAGGCACATTGGTCCCGGTTCGTCCCACCAACCGGGACCAAAAGGTCCAGACGAACCGAGACCAATGGCCCACGTGGCCCGGCCGGTCCCCGGGGCTCACGAACCGGGTCCAATGCCCCCATTGGTCCCGGTTCTGGATTGAACCGGGACTAATGGGCTGACCCGGCCTGGACCAATGCCCCCTTTTCTACTAGTGTATGGATTCACGGCGTCTAGGAATGGGTCGATGTGCCCCGCGTCACCTGTGGTCGAGCGGGTCGGCCACCAAGCGACGCGGATGGGCCGATATACATTCACCGAAGAAGGTGGAAGTGTACATGTGGTCGGCGTCGGTGCTAGGGTTTGCTAGTGGATAGTACAAGGCAGAAAAATGGACGAAAACTGAATGTGAGATGCTTGAAAACCCGTACAGAGAGAAGGCAAAGGCGTGATCTGTCTGGTCTAGCTTCAGTTCTCTAGTATTCCTTCCGTTCCAAAATAGATGACCCAACTTTATACTAAAGTTACTCCCATGCACATTAGCTAGCTAGGCGTTTCACAACTAAAGCTTCATTTCATGTTTCTTATTGTTTCATTTTAGAAGGATCGTTGTTTGTTTAGACTAAACATCCTGCGTGTGTGTGCCTTCCTGTGTTGGTTCACATCAGTGCATAAATTTTAGCAGGAATGATGAAGTGATCGATCTATGTGGATTGATCGATTGGATTGCTTGGTGGTTTATCTATCTAACTATCAATCTATCTTTTCATTCAATCGAATCGTGCCCAAGAGGGCAGGTTGCATTCGGTGAAAAGGGGATAAACCCAGATGCGATCAGTTTCTTATGAGTTACCTCTAATTAAGCTTATGAGCTTGCCTGACTGACAAGCCCAATTAAGAGTCTGCGATAAGTGGCGTCTAAAAACTTTCTTGTCATTGAAAGAAGTCTGATTACGGAACGCTACTTGACGCCTCAGATCGAATTCAACATTTTCGTCTTAACTAGTAGTACAATCCAGTTGTCGGGTTAGGGAGAGAAATTGTTCTGAACTGAACTTCTGGGGAGCGTCCGCTATGTTTCTTGTCCCCAAAAGGCATTTCTAGTTTTCCTCGGTGGGAAATTCACGCGTGATTTTTCAGAGTAAAATGAGAGCCGGAGGAATGGTGGTAAAAAATGATGTACGACTGTACGTCTGTACTTGACCATGGGCCATCCAAAACTTATCCTATCCAGTCGGCTTACATTTTGACAAGTGTGCGTCCATAATCTGCTCGCGAGTCATGAAAGCTTCACCTTTGAGCTGGACGCTATGACACTGTTCATTACTGCTCCAATTAGTGCACAGTGTGTTAGCATATATGCTTGGTTCCCCATCTTGTCGTTCAGGCAACAGGTGACGACGGCATCGTCCGTTCGTTTGTGGGCAGCCAAAGCTGCCTGCCTTCCTCTTTGGAGAAATGGCGACGTTTGAATCCTTCCACGGAACTCTTCTCTGCGCCTATCCTTTTGATTTGAGTTCTTCATGTCCCCGTGAACGGGTGAACTGCACTCCCCGCTGTACGTACGTTCATGACTCAGCTCGACCTGCTGAAAATGTGCTGATTCTACTAGGAAGAAATTTATACTCTTTTTGTTGAGCATGATAAAGTTAGGCTGACACTTTCCATAAGCATGGCATTGCGCTAGTGTGATCCCATCCGTTTCCGTTTCCGTTGCCATGGTTTTTGCTGTAATTGTTGCGTACAGGTTTGAGTGTCTCGTACTGCCGCATTTGCACTGCTACTCTGGGACTGGGAGCAGAATAGACTTTGACACTTTGGTCTCGTTTAGATACTCTAACTTAGCTAGCACTAGTAGGAAAACACCCATTAGTCCCGGTTTGTAAGGGCCTTTAGTCCCGGTTCATGAACCGGGACTAATGGGTCGTTATTAATACCTCCACTCATTAGTCCCGGTTCAAACACGAATCGGGACAGATGGGCCTCCACGTGGCCGGTCCGCCGAGCCCAGTCAGGGGGGCCTTTGGTCCCGATTGGTGGCTCCAACCAGGACCAAAAATTTATTTTTTTACAAATGTGGCTGCTTTAAGGGTTTTGGGGGTTATTTTTAGGTTGATATTAGCTAGCTAATAGAGAGTTCTCTCTTATATCAACGCTGCTGCTATGTTCATTTCACCCGCTGATATAACATGCTCATGCATGCGCAATATCATACATCATCATATATAATAACAAGTCCTATGCATCATCATACAACTTCTACTCGTTATTAATAATAAGTCATACGATCATCCTCATAGTCATCGAACCCAACCCTACATAATTGTTCTTAGCACATGATCATCAGTATCGGGTAGGACCTAAACACCCTTAAGGTAAAATAGCATAAAACAATATAGACCCTGACTCTCCATTATGAAGAATGGCGATCATCCTGTCTCCAATTCTTGCCCTTCGCTGCTTGTTGCTTCCAAGAAGCTCCTTACGACTGTCCATACATTTTTTCCATTTTTTGATTGTTATGTCTCCACTTCTTTTAGAAACCCGGTATGGACAGTTGAGATTCGTAGGATGACCTGGTTGTATGTTCAAAACATGAAGGCTACCATGCGTATACATCAGATGAGGCACACAATCATTGGGGGTTATCTGTTGAAAAACATAGTAATAACTTCGTAGTTAGCAATGATGTACTAGTTTTAGAAGTGTGCAAAAAGATCACGAATGTCGTAATAGTAATAAAATCTTACCAGGGTATCTCCATGATAGTTACCGTAGTTCAACACGTGCACTAGTGGCACGTATTGACCATAATGTTGAGGAGTTTGATTGTAGATATTGTAATTCTCAAGATCAGTACAAAATGCGACCAGATGAGTTTTCTCCTGATAAGTTAATTCGGAGCCTTCGGTGTAGTAGGTTCTGTCTACCATCTTCCGCACATTCTTTGAAGAATGAAAATATGCTATCAATGGAGATAAGTTGTCAACTATTTTGAAATAAACAATATAAATTACTTAATAACTATGTTAAGCTCACATGGGAAAAAAATTGAAGGTGTATCCACAAGGACCCAAATCGAAGGTCTTTCTTGCTCGATTGTAGGATCACCAAGATCCATGGTGACAAACATACCCTCATCAAGACCATACATTTGCAAAGTGCTTCTCAATTTTTGCAACCAAAATGGGTTACACTCTGAGCATTGTACAATTTTACTTAAAAATCCACACCATGATGGGTACTTAGGATAACTTTTTTGGTTTCGAAACTTTCATGGTCTTCAAAACCCATCCTCTCCAAGACATAGCGTCTTCCAAAGCATGTGATAAGCTAGTCGAATTGGAAAAGATGAAAAATATTGTCATGATTAAAATAGTTGAAGTCATGAGTAATTACGAAAAAAAACTATTGTCGTCGGTCGCGTACCGTATGAATATCGAAGGTCTCCTCGAGCTTAATGCTGAAGCGACGATCTTCGTCCAGCTCAATAAACCTGTCGCAGATACCTCGGTCGTCGTGGCACCAGTCACACTCCCCAGGGCGGTTTTCATCGTCCGAGTATGACATTTCCGGCCTATGTTCATAATTCAAATATTAAACTAGATTATTAATCACGGGTTGACTATCGGTGATGTACGTAGCTCCTCCTTTCATTCCTGAGTGCATTATTACATCAAATTGTCTAGCACACGGGAATGAAGGAGAACTTATCCAATATGAGCATTCAATAAACAAAACCAAATCATAAAATAAGCAAAACCAAATCATACAATAATATAAAGTAGTATTCAAATTAGCATGCATTCAATAATTATAAGCAAAAGTACATCATCTCTTGGTGTCCGTACATCGTCGAATATTATCACCAATATAGCATCACTACAACTAGAACCGTAGCGCCCGACGGGTATCGACGCGGGCGGTGGACACTCAAAGATAAGGAACCATCACAGGATCATAGCTCCAGTGAGATCCCTGAAGAACCTGCCAGGTATTGTCGAACCTGCCCTCCAATGCAACCATGTAGCGACGGACGTGCTCGTCCTCCTCGCTGACACGGTGACGTACCACTTCCACGGTGTCCGGAAGCTTCGGCACCGTCACTGGCCCACGCGACCGCCACCAAACAAGGATCGGGTCAACAATGGGCTGCCTCCTCACTAACCTACGTCCCCTGGAAGGTAGCACCTCCCAATACCAGCCCGGCGGAGCCCAGTCTCGAACATGGCCCTGATCAAGCAAGACTCCACCGCCGAGTCGACAACGACGAGGATGCGGGATAGGCATCGCCGACGTCGATGCGGGAACTACTTCTATATATAGTTAAATAAAGTAGTTTTATTAATTAAATCAACTAGCTAGTTCAACTACTAAACACTTAGTATAAATAAATAAAGTAGTACTTACTAAAAACAAACTACTTCTATATATAGTAAAATAAAGTAGTTTATTAAATCAACTAGCTAGTTCAACAACTAATTATATTAAACACTTTCTCTTCTTATTTTTTTCATTTTTCTAACTAGTATTTTTCTAACTAATTTTTTTCTAAAAATAAAGTAGTTTCATTTTCCTAACTAGTATTTTTCTAACTAATCTTACAAAACTCATAAAAAATCTAACAAAATCTAATCTAACAATATGAACTACATATCTAAATTACACCACATCTAATCTAACAAATAAATCTATGAACTAACAAAAAAATCTAAACAAAATCTAACAAAAAAATCTACTAACAGAAAAAAAATCTAACATAATATGAACAAATTAATTACACAATCTAAATTACACAATATGAACTACATATCTAAATTACACCACATCTAATCTAACAAATAAATCTATGAACTAACAAAAAAATCTAAACAAAATCTAACAAAAAAATCTACTAACAGGAAAAAAAATCTAACATAATATGAACAAATTAATTACACAATCTAAATTACACAATATGAACTACATATCTAAATTACACCACATCTAATCTAACAATTAAATCTATGAACTAACAAAAAATCTAAACAAAATCGAACAAAAAAATCTACTAACAGAAAAAAACATCTCACGGCCGGCGACGGCGACGACGAGGTGCAGCAGGGCGGGCGGCGACGTCGGGGCGGCAGGACGGGCGGCGACGACAGCGGGGCGGGCGTCGACGACTGCGGGGTAGGGCGGCGACGGCGCGCGTTGGGGCGGCAGGGGACGGCGTCGGGGCGGGCGGCGACGGCAGCGGGGTGGGGCGGTGACGACAGCGGGGCGGGGCGGCGATGGCGTCGGGGCGGGGCGGCGACGGCGAGATGGCGGCAGGGGACGACGCTCGGCGTCGGGAGAGATCGAACTCGGGGCGGGGCGGCAGTGCTAATTATATAGCAAAGGCTTTCGTCCCGGTTCGTACGACAAACCGGTACCAATGCCGGCCTTTTGTCCCGGTTGGAGCCACCAACCGGGACCAAAGGCCTCTTTTCGGCAGCGCAAAGGGCGGGAAACGAGGACCTTTGTTCCCGGTTGGTGGCTCCAACCGGTACCAAAGACCGGCATTGGTACCGATTCGTGCCACCAACCGGTACAAATGGACCCGTCTAATTTTTTTATTTTCTGCAACTATTTTTTAGTGGATTCTTTCTGCAGCTGTTTTTTTAGTCCCACCTCGCCAAGAGAGAGGCACTCGCGGCTGTTTATAAGCCCTGAGTGCAGAGACGATGAAGAAGAGGCTCAATGCTCACCTGCACATTGGTTAGCTTCAAGCTTTGAGAAATAGAGTAGACTGCACAGAGCTATGTGCAGTGCAGTTGACACTATTCCGAAAGGCTTGAAGCAAATTAACGAGCATTGCTCCTCTTTTTTATTTTTAATGACTTATCTTTAATAGTTATGATTAACTTAACTAAAAAATGAGCATAGATGCTTATTTTTAATGACTTATTACAACTCAGAAATAAAAAAAATAGCAGAAAAGAAAAAAAAACTATATAAAAAACTACTCAGAAATAAATAGAAGCAAAAATAGTTGTGATTAAATTTACTAAAAATGAGCTTAGATGCTTATTTTTAATGACTTCTTACAATTCAGAAATAAAAAGAAAAAAATAAGTATAGCAGAAAAGAAAAAAAACTATATAAAAAACTACTCAGAAATAAATAGAAGAAAAAATAGTTGTGATTAACTTAACTAAAAAATGAGCATAGATGCTTATTTTTAATGACTTATTACAATTCAGAAAAAAAAAGAAAAAAAAGAAAAATAGCAGAAAAGAAAAAAAAAACTATATAAAAAACTACTCAGAAATAAATAAAAGAAAAAATAGTTGTGATTAACTTAACTAAAGAATGAGCATAGATGCTTATTTTTAATGACTTTACAATTCAAAAATAAATAGAAGAAAAAATAGTTGTGATTAACTTAACTAAAAAATGAGCATATATGCTTATTTTTAATGACTTTTTAAAATTCAGGAATAAATAGAAGAAAAAATAGTTGTGATTAACTTAACTAAAAAATGAGCATAGATACTTATTTTTAATGACTTATTACAATTCAGAAATAAATAGAAGAAAAAATAGTTGTGATTAACTTAACTAAAAAAATGAGAATAGATGCTTATTTTTAATGATTTATTACAACTCAGAAATAAAAAGAAAAAAACTATTTAAAAAACTACTCAGAAATGAGCATAGATGCGCTTATAGAGAAAATTAGACCTAAATTCATAATAAATTTCTACTAACTTCAGAGAAATTCAATATGAATTTAGGTCAAATTTCCTGTATAAGGGCATCTATTTTCACTTTGAGAGCAGCTTAACAAGGTAGAGAGGGAGGGACTTATAAACCGGTGTGAGCCCCTTTCGATTTGCGAGGTGGGACTAAACTCTGGCCGCAACAAGGACCAACACTTTAGTCCCGGTTGGTGGTATGAGCCGGGACTAAAGGGAAGCCTTTGGTCCCGGTTCGAGCCACCAACCAGGACCAATGGTGGTGGCCCAGGAGTGAGGCCCATTGGTCCCGGTTCGTCCCGCCAGCCGGAACCAATAGGTCCAGACGAACCGGGACCAATAGCCCACGTGGCCCGGCCGGCCCCCGGGGCTAACGAACCGGGTCCAATGCCACCATTCATCCCGGTTCTGGATTGAACCGGGACTAATGGGCTGACCTGGCCAGGACCATTGCCCCCTTTTCTACTAGTGTAGAGGTTAGAGTTAGTTTCTAGCTCCTGACTAATCCTGAACTAACTTTAGCCAAAGAGGTGTTTGGATACAGGGTTAGATGCAATTAGCTCAAACTAGTCCTTATGTTTGTATACTTTAGGACTATTTGAGCATAAATTTGCTCAAACTAACTCTAACCCAAGAATCTAAACATGGGCTTTGCACTACCACACTGCTTCCAGTAGGCGGTTGCCTTTGGCGCACCAGTTGAGCGAACCCCAACACAGCACCTTGTCACGATGTTCAGAGCCGGAAAGTGTAATAATTAAGGCTCCCGCGACGCCACGGCGACAATGACGCCCGCAACAAAACAAAACTAACGTAGGGTCGTAATCTCCTGCTGCTTCCCTCTTGGCTCGCTACCGGCCGAGAATTACTCTACTCTACTGGTGGGTGTACCGTGTACTGTTCTCTACTCTAATGTGTGTTTGCATGCCGCATCGCACGTCACCGGCAAGGTTAGGTTTGGTGAGGTGAGGTGAGGTGAATTTTTTATGGCGGGTGCCAGGCGCCGGCGCGCCAGCCCAAATTTGGGCTAGTCAGCCCACAGCCGTCCGATTCTCCTAATTTCAACCGTCCGATCCCGTGACTCATCGTCTTTCCTCGCATCTTAGATCCCGTGACAAGCAAGGCGTCTTCCTCCCCTGCGTCTCAAATCCAGCCACCGGGCACACATGGGAGTCGTGGCTGCACGGGGATGCGCACCCACCCCACGCCGGCAACGTCTCACCGCCATGGCCGCCGGTCCCCGACCTTGCTGTCGTCTTCTGATGTCTTCCTCGCCGGATCCACACACGCAGCAACTTACGGCCGCGGTTGCAGCTCCCTCACTGGCGATGGCAGCTCCGCTGGGACGGCCATAGCTCCGGTAGCACCGGTCGCCGGTCGCAACACCCCGACGACGAGCTCGTGAAAAAGGGCTTTCCTTCGAGTTTGTTGGTGGCAACAAATTTGACTGCCGGTAGTAGCAAATTTTTTTGCTGGTTCCCGCAAACATAGCTCGTCGGTGCCACCACCCCATCGCCATTGTATCAAAATTGATCCCCATTTTAGCTTTTGTGATTGCCGGTTGTAGCAATAATTAAAAGAGGTTCCGGCAAAAATTAAATGTAGCAAAAATCATGGCAGCGACGGCACCATGATCATCTTGATTTGGAGCAAAATTGAAAAACGGTTCCAGCAAAAATTTGAAGAAATTCATGGCAGACACAGTTGCCACCGCCCACAGCCATCCTCGCGCATTGCAGCAAAAAACAAAAATGGTTCCAGCAAAAAAACAAAAAAGTGCTTCCAGCATCCCATCACCTCGTAGCACCGGCCGCGGTCACCGCCATGGTTGCGACTCGCCGCCGCCGTGGTTCCAGCTCTGCAACGCATCGGTTGCAGCTCCCTTGGCAGGGGTTGCAGCCAACGGCGTAGCCAGGAATGGCCGACGCCCCGGGCAAAAAATGAAGGGCCAATTTTTTTCTCAAAAACTACCACAGTTTTAAGGCATACCAAAAGTAACGTTCATTTGCAACTGATAAGAATCTAGAGATAATATTTAATAGTGCTTCATCTGATAATGTAACACATAACAAAAAACTATATAAAGGATAAATAATACAAAAAAGGGTACCAAATCAAAAGGCTGTTTGATTTTAGCTTCCCGCGATTACATCTTCAATAGTAACAGATGATTCACCTTCAAGTATAAAATTTGGTATGCAAGTCAGTACATGGAAAACAAGTAAAAAAATTGCTACTGGATGCAAAATATGAAACATTACCTCTAGGACGAGGTAAAATGCCTTTGCATGTGCGATAACCCTGAAATCGCTCAATGATCTTTGACTCTTCAATAATAAAAAATACATCTCGCTCAATGTAACATACCATTCTGTGATTCAACCAATCATCACCCATCCTGTTCCTCAAGTCGGTCTTGATAATGCTCATTGCTGAGAAGGCCCTTTCTACTGTTGCGGTTGCAACCGGTAATATTAATGCTAACTCAACAAGGCGGTAAAACAACGAAAATGGTGTGTGCATATTACTCAAAACCATCTTCATGGCAAGATGACCAAGGTCGTTACAAATCATCAAATGTGGGTCAACTCTTGCTTCATGAATGAACGAGTCCAATTGATTTCTAAGGACAAAACTAACTTCATATGCAGAGAAGTCAGCAGCATACATACTAGCAAGGTCAACAAGCTTGTCTTCATCATAATTGGCAAAAGAATTCTTCGGATCAAGACAAGCAATGCATCTTAACAATTGAGTAGATCTTTTAGTAAAGTGGTTGTTTAATTCCGGAATGATTTGATTATGCACCACATTGAATATTTCATTTCTGAAATGATGGTGGTAAGTTACCAATTGGCCACCCCAAGTTCTTGAACGACCATTAGCAGTTCTTGTATCTTCCATATTTGGCACTACAATATTGTATTTGAGACAGAAGTTAGTTACCTCTTGGAAGAGCTCATCCTAACCATTCTGCCTTATCTCTTGCATTTTGTCCATTGTGGTTTTAATCAATCCCACGGCACGAACAATGTGCTATTTTTTCTGTTGCAAGCACTGTGATAGATCATTAGTCTTACCCAATAATCTAATCATAAGATGCAATATGGGAACAAATTCAAATGTTTCCATGTGCTTTATCAACCCACCAGCAGAGGTTCTTTGTGCAACATTATCAACATCATTGTACAAATTTTCTAATACCTTCAGGACTGGTTTTCACATAGAAATAAGTCGACACAAGGTCCTATGATGTGACCCCCGTCGTGTATCACCGGGTCTTGCAAGGTTAGTTAATTGGTTTTTTCCTTTCCCCCAGGAAGTTCCCCAGCTTCCACTTGGCGCACAAATTCATCATGTTGCTCTTGGGCTAACTGATCATGTCTTTTACATGAAGCATTAACAATGTCGACAACCATGCTAGTGTATTCAAAAAAATCTCTTACTGATGAACAACACTTTGCAACAGCAACAACAACTAATTGCAATTGATGGGCAAAGCAGTGTATATAATGAGCATGCGGATTTTCCTCCAAGATCAATCTTTGCAAACCACGAAATTCCTCTCTCATATTTGAAGCCCCATCGTAACCTTGCCCTCTCAAATTAGACATAGACAAGCCCTGTGTAGCAAATATACCATCCAAAACTACCTTGAGTGAAGTTGCCCGCGTGTCAGGAACATGCTTGATTGCAATAAACCTCTCAATCACCTCCCCTCGGCTGCTGAGATGCCTACATAAGACACAATTGCATGATTAGTATATAATAACTTTGACAAAACATATGCACAATAAGACCCACGTACAATACACATGACATCATTGACCTCGTGTGTATCGAGTAGCAATTTTTTTACTTGTTTTCCATGCACTGACTTGCATACCAAATTTTATACTTGAAGGTGAATCATTTGTTACTATTGAAGATGTAATCGCCGGAAGCTAAAATCAAACAGTCTTTTGATTTGGTACCCTCTTTTGTATTATTTATCCTTTATATTGTTTTTTGTTATGTGTTACATTATCAGATGAAGCACTATTAAATATTATCTCTAGATTCTTATCAGTTGCAAATGAACGTTACTTTTGGTATGCCTTAAAACTGTGGTAGTTTTTGAGAAAAAAATTGGCCCTTCATTTTTGGCCCGGGGCGTCGGCCATTCCTGGCTACGCCGTTGATCACATCTCTCATGGCGGCGGCCTCACGCACCATGAGACGCGGCGCTAGTGTGTGAGAGGGTTGCGAGCAGGGGGCTGGCCGAACTTGGAAAAAGGGATAGCCTGGTTGGCTAGGGGCTGTCAGCGATGCGGTGGAGGGAGTGGGGCAGCTGTGTGGCCGGCGAGGAGCAGCAGGATTGCGAGGGTGGGGAAGAAAAATGAGGGGAGAAGAGTATACGCAAGGTGATAAGGCTGAGGACGAAAGCGGTCGTGTAGGACCCACTGGGCAACGTGGCGTGCGTGTGCCGAGCCGCAGGATCCGTTCTGATCGAGCGACGCGCGTGAGTCCGGCCGAAACCTTTGGCCGGTGTGCCGGCTAGAAACACCATCCATTTTTTATCCGGAATAGTAACCCGTCCGGGCTCCTTGTCCGTTTTACGGCTTGCTGAGATGCAGTAAATGGAGTAGCATTGTTTTGTTTGACGGGTAAGTGAAATCAGCGCTATATTGTTCAAACAGGACAGCCGGTCATCATACAGTACGGAGTACACATACGTACGCATGCACGCAAAAGTTGTACAGTGGAGACTACAGAGCAGAGGCTGGAGCCGTCCCAGAAAGTGAAAAATCCTCAGATCCGAACGAAGGAACCGCCGGAGGGAACGACATGGCTCGCCGAATGCACAATGTCTTCGAGCATCTCCAACAGGCACTAAAAAATTTCGCATGCTAAAATAGTTTTAATGCATCACTGTAGCATTTTTAGTGCGTCGGACCCAACATTTGTTTAGCAGATGCCTAAAAACACTGCGCGAAAAAAACACGCAGTGTAAATTGTGAAGCGCGCGCAATCTGACGCCCCCAGCTTTTGATAGTGCTTTTTGGAGCGTGCCCAAATTTTTTTTTGCGCGTTCTATTTTACAGTTTCTGCTGGAGCTGTCCGGGGCCCAACAAACTTGAATTTTAGCGCGCGGAGCAGTTTTTGTGCACCTGTTGGAGATGCTCTTAGAAACCAGCCCAAACCATACCACTCTGTCTCTTTCGTTCAGACGAATCCAATCCAAATTTTAACCATCATAATCCAGACCAAACCAAACTACGTGCATTTTGACATTTTACACCCAGCCCCATCCAAACCATTTATCGTTTTTGGGTTGAAACTGCAATCTGAAACCATGGACACAAGAAGGTGGCGTGCTCGTCAACCAGGCCCGTGAGGATGGAGAAGAGCACACTAGCGTCCGTGTGCGCTTCCACGCCGACCAATAGCTCTAGCTATAAGCATCGCGCGTAGTAGTTGATCTTCAACTTCAAGTATTAGGTCCTAGGTCGTCCTCGACGGGTAGTAGCGCTGGTGAGGTGGAGGCGGCGCTTGAGCGTGGGCACCAGAACACCTTGTCCAAGGGATAGGATGTCGAGGATCCCGGGCGCGAGCAGCTGACATGCGAGTGCGCCGACCAGCGCGCATGGTCCGCAGCCGGAGGCGGGGTAGTGCACTGCGTCGATGAGTTTTGGCGATCCGGCTTGCCGCCGACTGGTCGTAGCCGTGGCGATCCTTCTCTGGCCGCGCGTATTCCATCATGACATTGATGAATGGAATGGATTGAGCTAGGTAGTACGTAAGCTAGAGTGCAGTGAACTGAAGCTGGCCGTCTATAAAATTTAGTCGAGAGACTGGGTTATGTCCACATATTCAAACGGTTTGAGACCAACTCGTTTCTGCCTAGATCAAACCAGTCCAATCCAGTGTTTGATAAAGTCCAAAACAAACCAGACTGTTTTAGATTCTAAGCCCATTTACACCAACCAAACAGACTGACTCCATAGTCCCCGCGTCGCCCTCCCGCTAGGGCAGCTCGGATGAAAACCCTAGCCGCCGCCGCCGGGCACGCCCATCCTCCCTCTCCCCTCCGCCGCCGCTAGAGGAGGTCGCCGGGCAAAGCCCCAGGCGGCTGATGGTGGCAGCGGAGGCTCTCTTCCCTTCCGCGCCAGATCAGGTGAGGCGGGTCACCCATGGCGCCGGGGCACTCTCCCCTGATCTGCGTCACGGTGGCGCGTTAGGCGACGGCGCAAGGCAGCGGCGTGGTGCTGGGCGGGGGAGGCGGTGCGGCGGCTTCGAGGAAGATCTGGTGGCACCGGTCGTTCGATGGGCTCGCGGGTATTGCGGCCTTGGTCGCGGTAGCCGGCGGCTCGGACTGTCGGCGGCGGCTGGATCCCGGGGCGGCGGCCCTGGAAGGTGGCGGCGGTGAAGCTCGGGCTTCCCTCGACGGCATGGCGTGGTGTTGTCCCTATCCAAGACGGATCTGCATCGCCGATCTCGTGGTTTTGTCGCGGATTGATTCAGATCAGAGATGGTGATGGGCGTGTGGGATCGATCTCGGCGGCTCTCGCGGTTTGGCGAGGTGGAGTGGGAGTCCTCCTCCCAGGCAACAGTGGTGGCGCATTCAGGCAGTTGCTGGTGTGCCAGGGCTCCTACGGTGGCACTGCTGTTGCGGTTGGTCACCGGATCTAGGCGGCTAGATCTGGGGCTTTGAAGGCGGTTGAGACAGTGCACAGGTTGTCAGGTGGATGTCTTGGGATGGATCCGAGTGAAAACTTGGTCTTTGGTCGTGGGCCGGAGCCGGTGATGACGATGCCCATATCATCGTTTCCTTCATGAAGGCATCATCGAGGTACAAATGCCAAACCCACCCAATACCTCCCAGGAAAACCCTTGATCAGTCGATCGGATGACGGCGGCATTCATGTGTCATTACCCCCTTGGGGGCGGCATTCTTGGAGATGCACTCGGGCTTGAGGGACTAGCGGATGGCTTCTTCGGTGGAGCGGTGTTTCTTTCTACATATTCATGGCGGCGGCTCTTGGCGACATGGAGCAGCGGAGGCTTGGCGTTAGATGTGTGGTGATGGACACGCGCAGGAGGTCGACGTTGTCTGGCGTCGTGGTGGCGTCGGCGGCAGCTAGACTGGGCAAGGTCGATGGAGCAGTACAGCTCTGAAGATGGATTGGTGGCAGGTGGCGGCGGCGGCTGTCGGTATCAAAACCGGCGGATCTCGGGTAGGGGGTCCCGAACTGTGCGTCTAAGGCTAATGGTAACAGGAGGTTGGGGACACGATGTTTACCCAGGTTCGGGCCCTCTCGATGGAGGTAATACCCTACTTCCTGCTTGATTGATCTTGATGATATGAGTATTACAAGAGTTGATCTACCATGAGATCGTAGAGGCTAAACCCTAGAAGCTAGCCTATGATTATGATTGTTGTTGTCCTATGGACTAAACCCTCCGGTTTATATAGACACCGGAGGGGGCTAGGATTACACAGAGTCGGTTACAGAGAAGGAGATCTACACATCCGAATCGCCAAGCTTGCCTTCCACGCAAAGGAGAGTCCCATCCGGACACAGGACGAAGTCTTCAATCTTGTATCTTCAAAGTCCAACAGTCCGGCCAAAGCATATAGTCCGGCTGTCTGGATACCCCCTAATCCAGGACTCCCTCAGCGGCCTCATACCCGACAGGCGTCCTGGTTGAGGAGCACGCCGGACTGGTGGGTGCCCATATCCGGCAGGCGTCCTGGTTGGGACCTCAGGTCTTAGATGTTAGGTTTGACTGCGAGGTCTGTTTAGTATTAGACCCAGACTATCAGCGTTCCTTCATCAACTGGATAGGAGTAGCGACAGATGTTGATTAGACGATGGCTTTGGTCTTACTGTTGTACCACTTTGTAAGGTCTTGTGTTAATAATTAATAATATGACTGTATGCATCGTCCTGATGCAGAGGCCGGGGATATTCCTCCTTTTTTAAAAAGAACACCAACCAAACACAATTCAATAGGAAAATCAAACTGAAACTAAGGTTTCAGTCCAAACTATTCCCTGATCTAGATGTCTATTCATAGTTTACCTTACTGTTTTGGTTCAAATTACTGCACAGATTTTGGTGGGAATGGTTCAGTGATCTGCCGGTAGGTTGATAGGATTGCTTGGTTGTTTATCTATCTTACATTCTTTCAATATTATCATTCAATTGAATCGTGCCAAAGAGGGCAGTTGGTTGCATGGGGGCGGGGCGGGGGCGATAAGCTTGTGAGCTCACTGATTAACAGTCAAGTTGATCCAAAGCCGGTGATAACCTAGAGCTGAAAAAGAATTGTCATGGAAATAATGCGATTACAGTACGGTGGTGGTTGACGTAGAACTTTGTTTTTGTAGACAGACTCAACATGTTGCTCTTAGCCCCATGGTTTTTAATTTCAGAAACAAAAATAATTTCAGACCTCTTGAGATATAAGAAATTTCACATATTTTGAAAAATATTTTGGATTTAGATATTTCAAATTTCACATAATTTTAGTAAAATCTAACATAATTTAAATTTATTTTGAATCTGCCTTGAAATTCCAGGTTTAAAATATTTTAGACCCCACTGAGATATGCGAAGTTTCAGAATTTTCACTGAAATTTCCTTGAAAATTTTAACCCTGCTTAGCCCTCTTGGATGATCTAACCGTCGTGTTAACCGGATAGACTATTGGTTTGTCTGAAATTTTACAATATTTCCACCGTGGCTGCAGAGAAAAAGAACCAGAACAGTGGAGCCAAGATGCTCGTGCTGAGAAGATCATGTCCGAGCAATATTTTGTCAAGTATACATTATCGTACATACAGTGCCAGAGTGTCATGCCAGCTGGCACTAGTAAAAAATAGAGCATACGTTCGGGCCAGGTCAGCCCTTTAGTCCCGGTTCGATCACAAACCGGGACCCATGGACCGATTGGTCCCGGTTCGTGAGGCCAGGGGGCCTGCCGGGCCTTGTGGGGGCATTGGTCCCGGTTCGTCTGACCACTTTTGTTCCAGTTGGTGGGACGAACCGGGACCAATGGGCATTGCTCCTGGCCCACAACCATTGGTCCCGGTTGGTGCCTTGAACCGGGACCAAAAGGTTAGTATTTAGTGCCGGTTCAAGCCATGAACTGAGACCAATGAACCGGCCAGGGGAGAGGGCTTTTGTGTGTAAAACATTAAAAGCAAAAAAAATTTTCATAAAATAAATAAAAAAAGAAAATAAATAAGTAGAAACAAAAAACTTTAATAAAGTAAAATAAACAAACTTTAATAAAATAAATAAAGATAGAACAGTAAGTAGAAACAAAATAAAATAAAAAAGCAAAAAAGAAAGAATTTTCATAAAATATATAAAAAAGCAAAAAAGAAAAGAAAATAAATAAGTAGAAATAAAATAAACTTTAATAAATAAGTAAAAACAAAGAATTTTCAAAACATTAAAAGAAAAAAGATTTTTCATAATGAAATTTTTTGTTAGAAACTTTAATAGCAAAAAGAATTATCATAAAGAATTTTTTGTTAGAAACTAAAATAAATAAATATGTTTTTGAATATAATGATAAAATATAGTAATATTAAATAGCAGGAAAAAGAATCACTCAATAATCTATTATTATAGTAAAATTATTCAAAAACTAGTGGTTCACACAAATTTAAAAAAATTCAAATTTAAACTATTCAAATTGGAAAACAAATAGCACTAACAGAAAGTTTATAACTTTTATCACCTAAAAGCAAAAATAATTACATGAAAAGCTAGTACGTATTCTGCTGTAAGTATAAACAAAATAAAATAAACAAAAAAATAAAAAAAAGTGCCACCTACTGGGCCACCACGGCCTGAATACGACTAGAAACCCACATATGGGCTAGGATTCGGGCCCGCAGTAGGCCCAGTAGGCCCACAAGCATTGCATGATACATATTAGGCCCGTAAGCCTGAATTGGAGAGGAGCTCGAGAGGGGTGCGGCAGTGGGGCTTATAAACCACTGCGCGCCCCTCTAAACTAGCGAGGTGAGACTAAACTTTTGGCCACGAGCAACACGAGGCCTTTGGTCCAGGTTGGTGGCACCAACCGGGACCAATGCCTACCTTTAGTCCCGGTTCATGGCACCAACTGGGACCAATGCTCCCCCTTTAGTCCCGGTTGGTGCCACCAAGCGGGACCAAAGGCCTCTGCTTCTCGCCCTTTGGGCTGCTGAAAAGAGGCCTTTGGTCCCGGTTGTTGGCACCAACCGGGACTAAAGGGGTGCATTGGTCCCGATTGGTTGCACGAACTGGGACCAATGCTGTGGCTATATAAGCCAACACTTAGGAATTTTTTTCCCCATCCGCCATTCTTCTCTCGATCCGCCAGGCTGCTACTGCTCCTCGACGCCGTCGCTGCCCCGAGGTCGTCGTCGTCATCACCCCGCGCCCCTGCCCTGCCCCGATGCGCCGCCCCATGCCACGCCACCGTCGCTGTCGCCGTCACCCCGCGCCCCTGCCCTGCCCCGACGCGTCGCCCCCTGCCCCGACACCGTCGCCGTCGCCGCTTGCGCCACCCCTGCCACAACCCCGTCGCTGTCGTCGCGCGCGCCGTTCCTTCCCCGACCCCCGTCGCCGTCGCCCCGACCACACGCCGCCGCCTTCGGTCCGGCCGCCGGCCTTGCTCTTTTTTTGCATATATATGATGCTTTTTAAATTATATGTATGTGTGTATATATGATTATATGTCCTATTTTCCCCCAGATTTTTTGTTCATATATTTGATGATTTGTTTTTTGCATTTTTATAGAAATGTATATATGTATATGTTCTGTGTATATATGTATGTTCTCTGATTATAAGTTAGATTTTTAGAAAAGTTTCATCTATGTATGTTTCTCTGATTTAGTGCATTTTAGGTTAGTTTCATTTTTAGAAAAGTTTTATATATTTAGGAAAGAAGGAAGAAGGAGAGACAAGGAAGAAGAAAGAAGAAGAAAAAGTTTTATATATGCAAAACTTACATTTTAGAGGAGAAATAAATAAGAAGAGGAAAAAAAAGAAAAAAAGAGAGGGGGGGGGGGTATGTCGTTGTCGATATACCCCCTCCCCGATAACTTCGACATGAGGGGGGGTCGATATACCCCCTCCCCGATAACTTTGACATGAGGGGGTGGGGGTGGGTGGGGGTCGACATACCCCCTCCTCGATAACTTCGACATGAGGGGGGGGGTGGGGGTTCAGATGATGTTTTTTTGTGCATATGATGTTTTTTTTCACATATGTATTAATTTTTTTTAATTTAGGTTGTTAATTAGTAGATATCGATTTTTGGTTAGTGCATAGGTTAGTGTAGAGGAAAAAGTAAACTAAGGAAAAGGAAGAAAAGAGGAAGAAGAAGAAAAAGAAGGACGTGGAAAAAGGAAAATAAGAAGAGGAAGAAGGAGAAGAAGAGGAGAAACAAATAAGAAGAGAAAAAAAAGGAAAAAAAAGAGGAGAAGAAGAAAGGAATAGAAGAGAAGAAGAAAAAAATAGAGTAATTTCTATTTTTTTTCTTCTTCACCTTTATTCCTTTCTTCTTCTCCTCTTTTTTCACTTCATTTTTTCTTCGATCTTCTCCTCTATTCCTTTCTTCTTAATTATCCTCTTTTTTTCTTCTTCTTCCTCTTCTTATTTTTTATCAGGTATGTCGTTGTCGATATACCACCTCCTCGATAACTTCAACATGAGGGGGGGGGGGTCGATATACCCCCTCCCCAATAACTTCGACATGAGGAGGGGGAAGGGGTTGAGGGGTCCAGGGTTCGAGGGTCGAGGGTTCTAGGGTCGAGGGTTCGAGGGTTGTCGAGGGTTCGAGGGTCGAGGGTCGTTTGCCACTAATATATCCACCTGTCATGTTTGTATAATAACTGCCCTGTTGTAATATTTGTAGAAACTATGGAGCACGGCTGAGACGAGGAAGCAGAACATGTGTTGGGGGACATAATCGCAAACAGAGGAGATGTTATGTCGTATCTGAACGAAAGCGATGGTCTGGAAGGAGAGGGTGAAGCAGGCTACGATTGTCGAACAACGAAGGAGGAAGGACATGATTATGATGGCTCCGGTGACCGAATGCCGTTGCAAGAAGGAGACCATGATGACGGCTCCGGTGACCAAACGAAGTCGAGATCAGCTATTGCAAAGTCTGGCGAGGTATATATATATTAAGCATGTGCTGACTAGCTAATTGGTGCATTCATTGTTTTGGTATCTACACATATTAACTCTCGTCTTTCTTCTTTTTTCTAGACCTCCGGATCGAGCACAACTTCGGTAAAGAGACGAGGCCCGAAGAAAAAGTTGCGCCCGGATGGAAGGTTCACGATCACAGCAATCGCGCGCGAAGGCCAACCGATTGAACCCCTCCAGACCAAGGACGCATTTACTACTCAATGCGGGGTTCTTGTTAGGGACATGATCCCGATCAACATCGAGCTATGGAATCAGCCTAAGAAGGAAGAGCTTCATGTTTCCTTTGTCGAAGATGCACAGAAAGAGGATCTTTGGAATGCGCTGAAGGTAAATTTCACCCTACCGGAAGAGGAGGATCCGGAGAATCCAGTTATAGAGCCATTGATCAAGTCTCGTGCTCTCAAGAAGATGGCAGATCTATTCAGGAGGTGGAAGAATGATTTGAAAGCAAAGTTTGTCAACCAAAAAAAGACACCAAAATTCATCGGCCGGTATGAGAAGCTCAGAGATCAATGGGATGCATTTATGGCCAACAAGACATCGGAGAGGAGTAAGAAGATGTCAGCGACAAACAAGATAAATGCTGCGAAGAAGGAGCATCACCATCGCACGGGGTCAAGTGGCTACCTCAAAGCCCGGCCGTTGTGGGCCAAGGTTGAGAACGACCTGCTTGCTAAAGGGGTCGAACCAGAGACATTGAACTGGCGAGACCGTCCAAGGACTTGGTTCTTCGGGGTTGGCGGAACCTTGGACCCTATAACAGGGAAGTGCGTTTGGACAAGCGAGCAACTGCGAATAGCTGTCACGAAGCTTCGGGACTATATCGCCGCAGTGCAGGAAGGGAGGTTCGTTCCAGATAGAGAGAAGGACAAGCTCACAATGGCCCTCGGGAATCTTGAGCACCCTGGACGGACACGAGGCACGCCTGGCTCCGTTCCGTGGAAGGTTGGGTTTCCGGACGCAGGCAATTACAAAACCCAGGATAGGAGGAGGAAACGGGAGTAGAGTGAACTACAGGAGCTGCACGCAAGGGTACGGAAGCTAGAGGAATGAGAAGTAGTTCGAAGCAAGCGACCTGCCGAAGCTACCCCCGAAGCTACCCTACCATCTCAGTGGAGAAGAAGCATGGCTTCCACCGAGCCGCTTCAGCTGGAGCCTGTCTTCACGGCTCTTGCTAGCTACCCCGTGGACGCTATCATGGAGTCTCAACAGTGCCACCTTATGACGCAATGGCAGAACTACAAAGTCAAGGCGGTTGTCGGCTCTGTTCGACCTACTAAACCCGGCGCAACTTTTCACTGCCGTCCAATTACAGAAGGATATGCTAGGGTGATGGTGGAAGAAATAACGAAGGGATTTGAGGAGCTCGTGCTTGACCACCCTACTGGTGAAGGGGAGACTAGGTTGGGTTCTGCTCTGAAGACTCCATGCCTATGGCAGAAGGAGCTCATCAACCTTCCGAACTGGACGCCTCCGCCTCCTCCTCCTGCAGCGAGTCAGGGCACTCCGCCTCCTCCTCCGCCTGCTCCTCCAGTGAGTGATCAGGGCATTCCGCCTCCTTCTCCGGCGCGTGGCAGCACTCCGCCTCCTTCTCCGCCTGCGCCGGCGCGCCCGACCAGCCAGCCTCCTCCTTGTCCGCCTTATCAGCAAGGGTGTAAGAGACCCGCCGCCGCTGCGGCTGCTCCGGCGCGTCGTAGTCCTTCTCCTCCGCCTCGTAAGCAACGAAAGAAGACAGCCGCAGCCGCTCGGCCTGCTCCGGCGTCTAGCAGTACAGCCAGAGGCGGGAGGCAATACATATTCGATCCATCTCTCAAGACTCCAAAGAAGTTACCATACGAGATGACCGAAAAGGAAAATGAGGAGATCTGTCGAGCCCAAGTGAAGGACTACTTCGAAACGCAAAGAGCTAAGAGACATCCACCTTCGGAGGAGAAGATAGATCCGGTAAAAGCGAAGCGCACTTTGGATGCCCTGCAGCAACCACCACCGTCTCCGCCGCAAACCAACTATGAGCGCATTAGTGAAAAGACATATAAGGAAGCGAAGCGGTCGGGAAGTACTTGCAGTGACAAAAGGTTACAAGAACGAAGAAGTGGGAAAAAATTCCCCAGTTCGGTGAACAAGAGAACCAATCGTGCCCCCGCTCAAGGTGTCTAGCGATATCGTTGCTAATCCATCGGGGATCTTGCCCGGTACCAATCATGCAGATTACCTGCCCGACGATGCACATTTTGATACAATGGAGGTGGATGAATTCAAATACGAGTACAGGAAGCCTCTCGTCAAAGATGTTTCTACTCTAAGTACGATGATGCAAAGATTCCATGATTGGTACATGGAAACCGGAAGAAAGTTTCTAGGGGAGAAAAAAAAGATACTTTGACGCTGAAAGTTAAAGAGGATCATCACGACCTTGTAGGAATTGAGGAGTTGTCTGTTCCATTTGAGGAGTTCTTCCAGTTTTTCAATCAAAAGGCCCTCGATAAATTAACGCTCACTTGCTACTGTCTGTAAGTACTACTTCTGTCATTAAGTCTCTATATATAGCTTAGCTCTTTCATTGCATGTATATATAATTATCCTCACTATATTATGCAGATTGAAGATCGTCGAATGCAGAAAAGCTGAAATATATGATATTGGGTTCATTAACACAAATCTCATAGATCAATTTACTGTTACATTTCATGCCAAAGAAACCAATGACAACTTGCTAGGATCGTTGGTAATAAATTAAAACAAAGATACAATACTCTTTCCTTACAACTTCAAGTGAGTGTTACTGTCTTGTGCATATTCGGTTTCCCTTAATTATTACTCGAGGTTATAGTAATTAATGTAATTGATGAGTTATGCATGCGTGCGCAGCTTCCACTATTTTCTCCTAGAGATTAATGTTGAGCAGGGACTAATAAACGTCTTAGACTCGAGACGAAAAGATCCCTCTGACTATGCGGACATGTCTAAAATGCTCGAGAAGTAAGTTGAATCGATCATTATCGCACCATATCGGCAACTTTGTTCATTTCATGATATCAAGTAATTGTTTTCTTTGTCTTGCAGGGTTTGGAAAGTATTCACCACGTAAGTTTCAGGACTGCCGCGGAAACTGCGATGGAAATACCCGAAAGTAAGTACTACTAGCTAGCTTGTTCCGCGCATCTCCCGTTGATTCTAGCTACTTTCATGAATGCCCATTTATAATGCTTTATTATCAGTTTGATTGACCTCTATTTCTCGTAAAGTGCTTGTGGCAGGAAGCCAGGAATAATTACTGTGGATACTACGTCTGCGAGTTCGTCTACAACGCGACGGCCAAGAATAGGCGGGGCTACTCTAAAAGACAATATGAAGTGCGTAACAAAAATATTCACAAGTTTATTTTATTACCATCATTTCTGTTCAGTTTCATTCATATATATGTATTGACCCCCTTCTTGAAATTAAATGTGGCAGATGCAGGATGAACTCCTACCACAAGGTCGCATGCGAGCAATTCAAGAGGAATTGGCTGGATTCTTTCTTGACCACGTCATCAATAAAGCCGGAGAATACCATCATGCATGTGGAAGTTGAGTTCATATGTTAGGGTATTGTAAGAGATCTTACACATTGTATATATATATATGTAGACAGTAGCGTCGGATAGATATACGAAAACTTGTTGTTGACCAATCTCTCGGAGAAGGAGAGGTCGGTCACTTCTGTATATGTTCATGACGATCTTCTTTTCTTCATTTGCTTACTAGCTAGCTAGCGTGTCGAGTCCTTTCTATATGGAGCGTCGACCAAGCACGGATATAAGAGATGACACTTTTCTCTATTAGCTAGCTAACACAATATATGAAACCCCTGAATTAAACCCCCCCCCCCCAAACCCCCTCTCCCTCTTGCAAAAAAAAACAAAAAACCCAGCACCTGAAATGCTGACGCGTGGAAGCCTTTTGATCCCGGTTGGTGGCACCAACCGGGACAAAAGGCCCCCTGCCTGGGCAAGCGCCAGCGGCCACGTGGAGCCCCCTTCTGTCCCGGTTCCTGGGCGAACCGGGACTAAAGGGGCAGGGCTTTAGTCACGACCTTTAGTCCCGGTTCGTGAACCAGGACAAATGGTCCTCACGAACCGGTTCGAATGGCCTGTTTCTACTAGTGTGGTACTCCATGCTAGGGGGAATGGCACTAACATACGAGTGGAATGCAATCCTACCATTGACAAAATATTAATGAATGCCAAATTTATTTTTGTATACACCAAAAAAATTGCGGCACTTCTAGAAATAGTTCAACACCTAGCGAAGTTTCAAAGTTCAGTGCACTAGAAAGCACAAGAAAAAAGAGTTTCCACTGAAAATTTATTTTTATATCACATCGTCTAATATTTGTACCTTTTTTTCTTCCAAAAATACATACAACCAAAGGCATAGAACATGTACATGTCTATTCCTTACGTCACTATAATTAGCTTTTCTGGAAGAGAACCGCTTCGGTACAGCTGACAAAGGGTAGTATAAACTTTTCACAAATTATACACACTTTCCTATGTAGTAGAAAGTATATGCTGTAGGTTCCGTACAATTCCAGTCGCACAACACTTCCTCATGGGCTCAGCCCGTTTAACAACAATTCCAGTCGCACAACACTCCCTCATGGGCTCAGCCCGTTTAACTTTTGTTAGTTTTAAGCTTCAAAAAATTGGATGTCCTACATGCACCATATGTGATTCGAACTGCAGCCCTCATGCACTATATGTGAGTGCGCAAAACAGATGGGATAGCTAATGTGATGTGCTTACCAACCTTATTATATACTTCTTCTGAGACAAATAACGCTAAGAAAAATATACAGAAACTCTTTGGTTTTACTTATTTTTATTTCAGCACAGTTTTTTAGTTTTTCTTTTTTGTACATAAAATACAAATATTCTAATTTTAGAAAAAATGCACAGGAATTTTGAAAAAAAGTTTATGTCTTTCAAACTTGCTCAGATGTCAAAACACAAACATTTTTTTACAAGAGCGAACAGAATTTTGAACACATGCATTTTTTGAAAAACAATAACAAATTTGGAATTCCAAAAAAATCAGAAAATATGATCAAAATTTGAATTCAAGAAATTTTGAATTTGTAAGAAATAGAAACAATAAACAGAAAAAATGAGAACTCAAAGAAAACGAAAATGGAAAAGAAGAAACAGAAAAAATGTGGTTCACGACCTACAGGAAGGTTCCCAAAACTAGAAAAAAATGTCTGGGAAGCCGAGGTTCTTAAAACCGAGAACATTGTTTTTGCATTTTTTCTTACTAAACATTTTTTTTGAAATTTTGTGAAAGTTTTCTAATCCATGAATATTTTGTAAAAAATAGACAAACTTTTGTCAAATCCGCGAACTCTTTGGCCGGCCCAACACATGCCTGGCGGGAGTGATATTGTCGCCTAGATTTATTTTATTTGATTTCTTTCATTTTTTTGTTAATTCATTTTTCACCTTTTTAATAACAAAATACAAGTTTTAAGTAACTATTTCAAATAATGATTTGAATTATTATTATTTTCTGTAAAATACTTATTAAATGCTTTAAAAAAACCACTTACAGTTTTCAGTTTTATCCCTTTGTATCTATTATTTATGTTCAAAATTATAAATAAAAATTTTAAGTACCTGTTCAAATTATGATTTTAAATACCTTTTTCCTTCAAACTTGGCATGGATATCTATGATGGGCATTGCCCACCGGCTGGCAAAAGTTGGGATCATTTCGTCAAAAAAAACATTATGTTCAATGTAGGGTGTCTTGGTAGGCCAGAAGCCTCAGTTTGAGAGCATGTTGTTTCTTGAAATCCCTCAAAAATGGGCTATAAATGGTCGGACATGTGACAACTTACATACAGTGTTGAAAACGGCTCAAGCATGGCATGTATGCCTAGCATAGGCATGCCCATCTGCATGCAAAAGTTTCGGTCATTTCAAGGATGTTCACAAAATCTTCATGCTGAACAAAGATTGTTCGAGTAAGGTGAGAAGGTTCGTCTGAGAGCACATTGTTTTTCAACATCCTTGAAATTGCCTCAATTTTTTCATGGTCTTTTATGACCAATTCCAGACACCATCCCAAGTTGATTTGGTTTTCGACAATTTCTGCATTTTCTATATTTTTCTCAATAAAAGAAGACCGGTAAAAGCCCGGATGTGTCGCAACTTGCATACGGTGTTGGAAATTGTTCAAGCCTACAATGGTTACCTACCATGGGCATGCTCATAGCGGTGCGCCCTCCATTGAACATGGTCTAGTTTGAACATTTTAAAATGACCACAACTTTTGCAGGCAGGTGGGCACGCCCATGTTAAGGATCCATACTAGGTTTGAACGATATTTGACACCGTATGCAAGTTACAACACGTCTAGCCATTTATCTGCCTTTTATAACCGATAATTCCAGAAAATGTCAAATTCGTCGAAACCTACATGATGTAGTTGTGGGCATTCATGAAATTTATCCAAAATTTTCCAGCAGTTGGGCATGCCCATACTAGTACTCCACGCTAATTTTGAACAAATTCGGACACTGAACACACATTGCGTCAACCAGTATTTTAGGGTTAAAATGTCAAAACTTAACTAAACTTGGCATGGATGTTTGCCATCATGATTGCATTGTGTGGAAAAAAAATTGTGTTCATTTGATGTATGTGCAAAAAAAAGTCCTATGAGAGAGACTGTGGTGCCTAAACCAGAACCCCTCGGTTGTACATGATGTAGTTCTAGATATTCATAAAATTTACCGAAATTTGCTAGAAGCTGGACATGCTCATTCTAGTACTCCACCAGGACGGAAGAATTTCAGGAAAAAAAATGAGAGTTATAAAAAGAATTTCAAAAAAAGAAAAGAAATAAATGGGCGAGGCCCAGGACGGAGCTGTGTGTGCGTCGGTTTGTGTGACGCTACTCTAGGTACGGAAGCTCCTAGTCGGTGCTTCAGGAGCCATAAGGAGTAGCTGGCGCTCGCAAGATCCAGGCATGTGTTGTGGCCCAATAGGGTACCTCCCTGTTATGCCCACTCGCTCGCTCGCGAGGTTGTTTTTTCGTTCGCTATTTCCTGTTGTACATTGTTGCAAAGAACCCTCATTAAGAAAGAGGAGGGAGTTTAGTTTACAAGTTGACTTTTAGATAATTACTAAATTTGAAAAAGTCCATTGATTTGAAAAAAAAGTTGAAAAAGTCCATTGATTTGAAAAAAAAGTTGAAAAAGTCCATCAATTTTGAAAATGACTTCACAAATTCGAAAAAAGTTCATCAAAATTTGGAAACATTCATTGATTTTTTTCAAAAATACAAAAAAAGTTCATTGATTTTGAAAAAAATCATCAGTTTTCAAAAAAAGTTCGCCGAGAAATAGTTCACAAATTTGAAAAAGATGTATCTTTTTTTAAAGTTCACCGATTTTGAAGAAAAAATTCACGAATTTGAAAAACTTCCTCCTTTTTGAATAAAAATTCACAAATTTTAAAAAGTTGGTGCATTGAATAAAGAAAAAGAAAGCTGAAAAATTAAAAGGAAAAACAAAAGAGAAAAAGAAAACTAAACAGGAAACAGTGTGCCCTTTAAAAAAACAGGGACCTGTGCGTTTTTCCAGTGCTGTATTTTAAAGATAAAAATACGAATCTAACAAAAGAGATTGGTTGAGTAGTTGGTTAGTGCCGATGTCCTACGTTCGAATCCTGCTGGGCACCAATTTTTGTCATGTAAAATATACACGGTAACAAGGCGTCAAAAAGGAAAGACGTACATGTACGGCAGGCGGAGAGTTTTCAAAATATGACCATCATGCCTTTTTTTATGAAGAGGTATGGGCTACTCTAAGCCGTCTTTGTGTTTAGGGGGTGGGGGCGGGGTCAATGGGACCTTTCACTTTCTCACTTTGTCATGTTCAGATTTATGTATTCCTCCATACATTGACTAAGTTAATGTAAATAAATGGTATAGTCTACTCTAGGGGGAATGTTCTACAAGCACTCTTCCGTGAACTTCAATGTCACATTCCTAAGTAGACCGATATGAACTTTGTGCATATTCTGGCTAATACTCCAACTTGGCACGATAGTAGTCGAGCAATTCCCAAATTCATGACTACCAATATTCCTTGGCTAGTGGTAGATATTTTATTAGAACATATGCTCTTTTATGTCAGGCCCATGAGAGATGATACATGGTCAGGACTGTATGACCATAACCCAAATGTTATAAAGTGTGCCCATGTTGCTTCCTGTTGCTGCACATAAGTAGCTAGTCTTGATCTCTCCACTCTGCCTATCTATATTTGCTCTCCTTCGCCCAAATAACATTAGCCCCCAAAGACCTAGTAGTACTAACACCCAAGAAAACACGAACAACAGAGCCATGAACCAATGATTCAGCAAAGATACAACAGTAACAAACGAGCAAGGTTCTTCAGAATAAACAAACCAACGAGCAAAAGTAGATTAATTAGGCGGTGTTCGATGCATACATGGAGATGGGAGGCATCTGGACTCACAACCCTTGTAGAAGCCAACGAAGAAGCACAATGCTAATCTCTATGTTGAGGTGCCTACGGGAGGCACATAAGAAAGCATCTTTGTCAAGTTAGAGAGGTCGCATCTGTCGAGGTCGTTATGCCACGGAGTTTCATGTCTCCCTCATACGAGCTATCTTAATGGTGGATGAACACAAGAGAGAGGTTTTGCACAATGTAAATGTGTGCTGCTTTTGTTTTGCTTCTTACTCCATTCTTCTGAAGGAGAAGTACAAGCCGTGATGCCTGTTCATCTACTGTATCGTTTCCTCGCACGATCATGGTCAAAAAGCCACGAGACCCTACACACACGTCATTGATCGCAAATACCTTATCCTATGGCAGGCTCAACATAACACCCCGAAAAACCTCTAATAGACACACATGCAGCCGTGGCAGCGAAAATATGCCTAAAATAGTTGCCATGGAAGGGGAAAAGGGTTGCCATGTCACAGAATATTTGGTCGAGGGCCATATCTGTCACGACTAGTTTATTCCAATACACCCTCCTAAGTTAGTTGTGACAATATTTGACCCCAACCATACCGATGATACAAATATTGGAACCTTGTCCGCCGAAGAGATTTGGTGAGATTTCCCCAAGCTGATCACCGGTGTACTGCCACATCAAGCCACCACAACACAATTTTGACATTAAAGAATATATTTTATTCACAGCCGCGCTGCGACTGTACATTCAAAAAACTAAATAACTGAACCAAACTACATGCGACGATTGAGGGATTCGCCAAGTGCGGGCATGGGCGCCACTGCGGTGTCCTTGTCCCTCGCGATTTGGTCGAAGGCCATATCGTATCGGCCCCAATGTGGCGCTAGAGGATCCGATTTCTCTAGCTCATCCTCATCCCCAAAGTTGAATACAAGGGGCAGCGGCTCGTGGGCGACGCCAAAACCTACCTCCATCCGCTCCCTTCCCTTCTCGCTGTCGCGCCGCTGCCGGAGGACACTTCCAGGAGAAGCCCGCGCGGCCGAAGGCGGAGGCGAGGAGCTTCCCCGCGGCGCCTCTGATATGTGGGCGATAGATCCTAGAGCTGCGCCGGACCATGCGGGGTGGCAGTCGTTTACATCTAAAGGCGGTGCTAGGCATCTCTCGTGGTGCGGCTATTCCCTGGGAGCAAGGTGGCATCCGTTCCCCCTGGTGGCAGACGAGGTGGTTGGCTGGTGTGGCCTGCATGGTGGATCGGTTGTGCGGGCGTGATGACTCAAAGAGCAATAGCGGCTGGATCAGTTGCTTGGCTTCCAGATCTAGCGGCTTTGCATATGATATAACCTTGAGTCGCTTGCAGGCGGCTATGCGCTCCTGATCTAGCGATGACCAGGCTCCGCCGTCGCGCGTAGGCGATGATGATCTGCATTTTGTGCTTCAGCTCTGGCAATGTCAGCCTTAGGCGTATGGGCCTGTGCATAGGGCTCTCTCCGACAACGTTGTAGTTGGCGGTCGTGTGCTCTGTTGTCGGATTGGTTATTATATCACTTCGATCTGCGGCGGCTGCCTCGCTGCGGATGACGATGCCACTGAACCCAAAATAGATAGATAGAAATAGAATAGAATATAATAGAATAGATAGATAGATAGATAGATAGATGGGTCCAACGTTTCTACATGGTGAGTAACTCCCGATGTTCCATAATTCATATGTGGTTTTGGAACAGAGGGAGTAGTGGTGAAATATTTGTAAAATGTGACTGGTGTCAGCTGACACCAGTCCCTATATGCTAGCTCCGTCCCCTGAATGTATAATGCATGATTTTACACAATATACGTTGTATTAATATATACTGACACAGGCTAACAAGAGAGTAAAATGGTGGAAATATCAAGATGTAATGGAATATTAGTGGGGAACATTAAGAGAGAAGTATTATAAATAAGTGGATAATTTGTGTGTTCGTAATTATCGGACTCAAGGTTCCAACTTGTTTTCTTGTCAGTTGGCTTTTTTTGGATGGTATTGATTGATTGGATCAAACCTAACTTGTATTTTCTGTATTATTAATATTTTTTCTTTCTGCAATCGATAAAAGATGTTCTGAGAATTTGTTAGATCTATCAATTCTAACAAATTATTCTTGTGAACACTTGTTTTTATGACATGGATAGAAATGATTGCCAGGATTTAAAAATATTATAATTACAAAGGTATGTTAGAATGTGGCTAGCATTTCTTTTGAATAAAAAACACATAGACCTAAAGAAACAGCAACTTTAATATTGACTACACAATTTGAAGGACAAATACACATGGGCTCTACATCAAAATGGACAATTATTATAATTATCATGATCAAATCGCTGAAGGACTAATACATGAGAGGATGTTTGTGGATGATGTTCAACAATAATAACCCTTACATCTCTTGGGCATGACTACTTGTGCCTCCTGTGATGTAGTCAATTGATATAAAACATTGCCAATAAAACCAGCCGAGAACTACTAATAAAAGGATGTGATATTCTTGGTTTGGTTCCGTCATTTATTTGTCCGTCTCACATGGAGGTGGGTTTCATTCGGTTAAAAAAAGTTCAGAATCCAGCTTCATACATCGTCATCCCATCCGCTCCCTCCTTACGATCTCGTGGTCTAGGCTCACTATCATGTCGTGTTTGGCTTCATAATTAACCGAGTTGAATTAGGGTTATAACTTCATTATATACGTTCGAATCAAACCCAACCCACCGATTCTTCTAGTCGTTGCCCTATCATGGCTTCACGGTGGCAGTAAATCGCATCTTGGTTTCGCGGCGGCGGCATTAGCACCAGCGGGAGAGCAAGGACCGTGCGAGGCGTCGAGACCCACACCAACTTGTTCGTTGGCAACACACTCTCTGGTAGGCACATGGATGCACGCCCACACCCCTTTGATGGCAAAAACACATGGACGGCGACCTCTTTTTTGCTTGGGAGAGCAGTCTACTTGTACCATCCATGGCAAGTAAATCACAACCATGTCATCAACTTCCATCTAGGCTTCAAATTCCTGCTACAATCAGTAGCATGCACAGGGTTAGCATGCATCTATCTCCCTGACAATCGCGACAGTGTGCATGCGTTAGTACGTGAGCAGCTCCGAGCCTCCGACGTGGACGTGTTTCTGGATCACGTCCCCGCGCATGCAATTGGGGCGGGGGACTAATCCAGGATCCAATAGCTTTAAACCAAAACGAGTTTAGCTTTGGCGCCCACTTATTCCTCTTCTTCAAATCTCTTCGGTTAAGGGACACCATTGCTGTTAGTTTGAACTGGGTAACATAGGGGTGGTACCAGCAAGACCTGAAGCCCTTCACTTGTAGGCCGACCATCCTCAATACCTAAGACGCCGACAGGTCCGATTTGGCCATCGGCTGCGTTTATGAGAACTGCATCCTCTACCAAAACTGCGTAAGCTTGATGTCTGGTGATGCATGCGGGGGTCAGTGGTGTGGCATCTTGAGCAGTGCTAGAAGGATGCCACTATCATCTGACGGAGGAGGTGCGTGGCTTTGGCTGATCATTCGGAAAGCCTGGGTCGTGGCCTCACCGTTGCTCTTCGGTTGTCGCCGGGAGATCCTGGCGCTGGTTGTCGTGGCCCTTCTGGCCATGGCCTGGTGCGAGCCACAGCGGCGAGGTAGGGGCGAGTGGCGTGTCCGCGTAAGCTGTGCTGCGGTTGTCTCCGCTATTCTGACCAGCGGCATGGGGTCCTGTTAGTTTTGCTTCAATAATGGAGGTGGTCCTAGGGTTCTTCTAGCATCAGGGTGGTGTTTTGCTTGATGTCGTCCCTCATTGATTTGGCCATTGACAAGATTCGGAAGCCTCTGCCGGAGATGTCCATTGGGTGCTTGACACCTATAGATTGCTGGATCGGATGGAATTCGGTCACGTGCACCCCTATTTCAGCCCGTGTGGTTCTAGAGGGCGTGACAAGAATCTTCGTTTTGTGATGACATTATGGGACATGTCGGTATTTCAATTTTCATGATGAAGTCAGTGGAGGAGAAGATCCGAGGCCTTTTAATGGCGGATCGAGTCTTCCAGGCGACGATAACGTTGCTTGGTGTTTCGTGACTTGTAGCAGCGGCATCGGTAAGCGGGACAACAGCAAGGAGTACAGAGTCTTTGCTTTGAGGATGAAAACCCAAGGTTTGGCCTTAATTGGTTGTGTCTGCAGTGGCCTTGTTGAAGGCATTGTTTTCGAGAGAGTGGATTTCCTCCAGGGTGAAAACCTAAGATCTATGATCGGTTGATGACGACGCTTGTGCACTGTTTTCTTCTTCAAGGCGTCATTTTTGGAGAATTTGGACTTCGTATGTTGTCTTGGTGGTGGCCCATGATGCAGTTACCAGGAATCACTACTGGGAAAGCTATGAGTGGCGGGCGCTGCCTAGCACCCGCCACAACTATTCTAAAAAATTAGCAGTGACATGTGCTAAAATAAGTCCGCCACAGTTAATACCTCAGCAATGGTGGGCTCTTTATTTTGCCGGCCACACACAAAACCTTTCGCACTTGTCTTTTTTTTTGCATAACTCATCTGTGGCGGGCGGTAAAGTCAGCCTGCCACATGTACATGAATCAACAGTGGCATGCTCTTCCCACCAACCGCCACAAGTTAGCCTTGCCGGATGTCCAATATTAACAAAATATAGGTGTGACGAGTATTAATTTATGCCCATAACTATTAGGTTAAACAGCAGTGGCGGCATGAATTACCACCGGCCACAAGAAATTTTCCTGTCCTCCTGCTGGTTGGCGGTACGCACCAGGGTGCGGTGCCAACTGCGAAAGACAACAACTTCTGTCGTCGGAGTTGGACTTATGATGCCGCATGGCGTGGCGGGTCTCTTTGAGTTGTTGGCAACATGCGCCAAAGCTGCATGGCCCGCGATTCTTAATGTCACTCCTGTACCGTGCACCTAGCTCTAAAGTATTGATACCTACCTTCCCAAGCACAGACCATAGAGAATAGTTGTGTGCACTTGTATTTGTTGGACTCAGCAGGCTCATGTTTGTCTAGATTAAAATTGTTGCATGCACTCACATGTTGTGTCTACTCATAATGCGCCTTCTAGTTCTCGTTATGTTTTTCGCAAAAAGAAAGTTCTCATTAAGATTAATGCACGGATTTTAGTAGGAATTATAAAGTGGTCTACCGATTGGATCTTTTGATGGCATTTTCCATCTTGCATTCCCTCTTTCCACTCAATCTCTACTATCGGAGATTCAAGAGGGCAAGTGTGATAGCCTGGCTTATTAGGAATAATAGACTACTCATATAAATAAGGAATTCCTTCTTTTCCGGAAGCCCATTCAGACAGAACTCCAAAGTTAAGCATGCTCAATTTGGAGTAATTTCAGGATGGGTGACCGACCGGGAAGTTGCTCCCGGTTGCGCACAAGTGAGGACAAAGTGCGCAGAAAAGACTAGTATTGATTTGTGGAGCCAGTCTAGATCCCGCCAGGAGTAACGACCACCGGCGGGTGTGTCCGGAGAGTTACAAGTTGGTATCGAAGCCGACCTTCGCGGTTACACGGATGTTTGCGGACATGTGCACGGTCATGTTGTTCATGACGTTTGTGACCCGTCGTGGCACACGACATGGCACATGTACCGGACTGGATGCATAGACGTATGTGCCAAGAGGGAACGTTCTTGTGGCCCGACGAGGACTTCGGTTCCTCTGAGTGGGGGTGATGGGTGACCGACCGGGAAGTTGCTCCCGGGTGCGCATGAGTGAGGACAAAGTGCGCAGAAAAAACTAGTATTGATTTGTGGTGCCAGTCTAGATCCCGCCAGGAGTAATGACCACTGGCGGGTGTGTCCGGGGTGTTACAGCAAGTCGCATGAGGCAAAAAAACGCTGGCCATGACTGGCGGATGAAACTGGCTGGTAAGATGGGTGTCATCTTTACTCTGGCCTTTTTTTAGGCCTTGGAACTTCCGTGTCATGGAAAGCACAGGGGATTTGAAAATCCCCCAGGCCTTGTTCGGCACAAGCTTTTTTCCACCCCCAGGGGGTTGGGGATTGTAAGGAATTTGGTAATCCCCTTCCCTTCACCCAAACCCCCTCAAATCCCCTACATCCCCTCCCATATTCAATCCCCCACATTCCCTTACACATATAAATATTCTTTCACAGATGGGGAATGCCTTCGTATTATTGGATAATCAAAATAAAAATGTGATCTTGGTAGCGGATGGCAGGGGTGAGGTGGAAGCAGTCCATACTGGGGAAATGCCAGGTTTCCAAAAAGATCTGACGTTGGAGGCGGCAATGGAGTGGACGGCGACGGAGGCAAGAACCAAGAGGCCTCGGGCTATGAGGCAGGATTGGTTTGGCTTGGCTTGGACGGAGTCGAGTAAGAAGGTGAACCGGCGGCGAACTGCGGGACAGAGGGCGAAGGGAGGAGGAGGCGGCACCGTCGTAGTCGGGGGAGAAATTTCGCGAGGGGAAGCTCACGTCTCCTCTCACACGAGTATTGGTGAGGGTTCGTGGGGTAATTTTTGGGATGGCTGGTCCAATACTGGGGTACTGAATGGGCCTATGGGGAATTTTCAGAAATTCTATACCGGGCCGGTAAAATACTCGTTGAAACATGCAAATACGCTAGTGCCAAACAAGGCCTCATGTTATTAGACATCTCAATCAAACTCCGATGCATATTTCGTAATATGTTGAAATTGTCGGGTATATCACAGAAAATCAACTTCCTTTAATGTATCGACCATCGTCAATGCTTTCATATAGTGCCATATTGTCAACTTTTATTGTTAAATTTGTCTTATTTTAAATGTATATACAGGGGCGAAGAAAGATAAACTGCTATAGTGTCATCCTTTGTTGCATTGGGTCCAACCTTTGTACAAGGGGAGTAATTAGCACTTACTAGTGAAAGATTTGCAAAATATGACATGTGTCATCTGACACCAGTCCCTATATGCCTAATCCGCCCCTGAACGTATAATGCATGATTTTACATAGTATACCTTGTATTAATATATATTGACACATGCAACCAAGAGAATAGAACGGTGGAAATGTCAAGATGTAATGGGGTATTGTTGGGGAACAGTAAGAGAGAAATTTTATAAATGAGGGGATAATTTTTGTGTGATTGATTATCGGACTCAAGGTTCTGACTTATTTTCTCGTCAGTTCGATTAATATTTTTGGACGCTATAGATTGATTGGATAAAACATAACATGTATTTTATGCATTATTAAATTTTACTTTTTGAAAATGATAAAAGACGTTCTCACGTAATTGTTTGATCTATCGATTGTAACAATTTTTTCTTGCAAAAAATGATTTTCACGAAGATAAAAAGGATTGTGGGGAAGGAAAAATATTATAACTGAAAAGGTATGTTAGAATGTGGGTAGAATTTCTTTTGAATGAAAATCACATAGGTAAAAAAATAGCAACTTAAAAATTGACTACAAAATATGAAGGACAAATACACATGGGATGTACATCAGAATTGACAATTGTTATAACTATATTGACCAAATCACTGAAGAATTGTTCAGTAGACGATGAGACAATATTTGTTGACGATGTTCAGCAATAACCCTTGCACTTCGTTTGGATGTTTGTATTCAGGATTGGTATTGGGCATTGGCATTCATCTGGGCCGAATATCCTGAATCCGTTTGGGTGACGTTGGCATTCAACCGTGGCATTCGGGATCTTATATATGTGATATGTTTATGCATGTTTATGTGGATATGTGGTATTTGATTTGCTTATGTCAATGGTTAGTAGATCTAATATATGTGGTTACTATAGTTATGGTTATGTATATCTAATAGATGCAATATACTTTTGTATGTTTGTGAAGATCGAACGAATGTTATATGTTTTGGTACAATTGTCCAGACCTAAAATATGTGATATGTTTTGATACAATTATGAAGAAAGGAGATGGTGTTTTTGTATGATTATGTAGATCTAACGAGAACAAAATGTTGTCAAGGGTGTTCGGGTGGCAGTGGTGCAAGATCGACGTTTGCAATCCAAGCACTAGCTATTAATTTCATAGTTGTATCAAAACATTGAGAACCACATGAAATATCATTGCAAAGGGAAGCTATAAGCTGAATATAATTGTTTCTTATTTCATTCATGGTAGGGCGTTGACTGGTGTGGTTCTTTGAAATGATCATGAAAATTTGTGGCCCGGGAAAATTTGTTGCTTGGCCATCTTCTAAACGCAATAACGGAGTATGCTATGGCTCTTGATAAAGGATTGGGATTTGGGGAAACTTTTCATTATCATCTATAATTGTTGCATTTAACTCTCTCACACTAGTCCAATCATTCAATGGTGTTATTGAGGTGTGCAATCAATACATGGAAATTCTTACTGAGTGCTTCCGAGAGCGCATGGGATATGAGCTATATCATTTCAGCACTGTCGACGGGAAGCTAACAACGTGGTGCATAAATGCCCCTCGATTTATTTATTTTGATATTGCTGAAATGATATAGCTCCTACCCCATGCGTGGAACTCCCTACTTTGATTTGGGATTCCAATCCCCCTAGATTTATTTATTCGGATATTGTAAATGATGTTACTATTATCAAGTTGAAATAAAATGTACCAGTAAGTTTTTCCCGAAAAGCATGACATGCTTATTTACAATTCTGTAGATCTAATGGTTGTGATCTACACATAGTGAGCACATCTGGTCGACGCCTTGGTTATTTGTGAAAATTTCTAATGTGCCTCTCTATTTTTAACGTATTGCACTTTTAGTATATAATAGATTTGTTACATACAAATTATAAATAGATTATCTGCAAGAATCATCTAACCATAAAAAATCTTGAATAACTTAGAAAGGTCATTATCGTATGTGCGTACGTATGTAAGTCCATGTAAACCTCAGAACAATGGATCTCAAAACTGCATAGTTCGTGTAAAACTCACTTCCTTTTTCTCCCCAAACAACCAGACATCTGAGCTGCTTAAAACTTTGAAGTTCAAATAGTCTTGTAGGTTAAATTATCTCATCAGATTGGGGAATTTGATATAATTTGTTTAGTGCTTTACTGTCTCTATCTCTATATTCTGTGAAAATTAATTTACTCCAAATTATCAACAATCTACTAGAGGACAAGTGCCTCTATTGATGGATGTGTGCAAGGCCAAATTGATGAGTCGGTGGTTGGACTAATCAACACGGAGAGAACGAGAAGAATCCCACCTAATCACCAGACAAAAAATATCACCACTTGTATTTGGGGAATACATGTGGAAGAAAGTATCTGACCTTTATTTGTACCAGACTGAGCACTTCAACCCCAGAATTTATGCTAGAAGATCATTTCTTAGACATATGCTCTTTGTTTAAGGCCTAGAAGATATGATATGATATGATACGATACGATATGATACGATATGATATGGACTGTTAGATAAGGTCCATTGTTATAAATCATGTGTATGAGGCCTCCAATTGTTGCATGTACTTGGTTAGTCTTTGTATCTACCACTTGCGCTAACCAGCTTTGCTATATTCACACAAATCGTACTGGCACCCCAATGAACACAGACGAAGTCATGAACTATAATTCATGAGAGATACTTATGTGTAGAGGATATTAATTAGTTGTAGCTGGTTCTATGCATGAAAATGGGAGGCATCTGGAAGCATATCCCTTGCTGAAGACTATGCGAATGTTGCACTTGTTACTGTAGTACACAAAGTAGCAGGGGAAGAGCCGTATCTCTAGAGAGGTGCCTCCGGCAGGTGCATGAGAAAACATATGTCACATGTTGAAAAGGTCTTTAGTGATGAGCTCACTAGGCACTTCACGGCCGCAATCTCTCAGTTCCCAGTGCTTGATGAACTGGCTGCAGAAAACACATGAGCTTCAATGTTGAATCGTTGTAAGTTGGTTAACTAAAGATCATTGTCGCTCGATCATGTATGCACTGTAGGTATGATTAATGTGGGATTAATTAACTACATGCTCAGCATATATTCCATTTTATGCTATGCATTCTATAAAATTTGACTTTGAGAAAAAAGCCCACCGAAGGCTTTGTTTTCTACATTACAGTGATGCCTGGGCGAGAATTCTAGGTTTATCACCGGCCTATGTGAAAGCATTTGGTCAAAAGCATCCCCGATTAAGTGCAGACTTGCAAAATATGAGGTCACATTACATAAGTTAGGATATCCCTTTTGTTTTCACTAAGATCTGATTTTCCAGCTCACCGTTAGTGATCCTCCATCATTTTTAGCGAGGCGACAAGTTGACAATGCTGCAAGCCCATCAGAAGACAAGTGAGCTATATCATTGCGCCAGTGGAGATGCAAGGTAAGCTATCAATACTGTAAATGGTCGACATGTTAGATTTTGTAAATCAGAGCTGTCAGACACTATGCTTTGTGCCCTCAAATCTCATGTAGGCAAAACGCCAAAGCAATGTTCATGGCAATGAGCGGACTCCGGGAGCTTTTGCATCTCTATGATCTGGACACTGGTGCAACCCGTTAACATATATAATTTACTTTTCTAAAAGAAGTAATTTATGCAGCCCATTGACATATTATATCAAAATTACGTCAATAAATATTTAAAAAATCACTTTTATTTATCAAGAAAATACTCTCCTGGTTGAAAGTTTCACTTTTACTACATCAACGCATGCCACAGGGATGCCATGGGAGGACAAGCCCTCCACTGCCATATTCTGAGACTACATGAATCAGGCAGTTTGTCGTCAGTGGCTCACAGATGGCAAAGAGAGAAAACATGATAGCAAAGAGTTTACCGCCAGGCAACTGACGAAAAAAGTTGATGGCAAAGAGGATGCATGCAAAGACTGCTTTGCCGTCAACATTTCATCGCACTGGCAGCAAAGATTTTTCTGTCAGCCAATCAGGTACTTTGCCGTCAGCCATATAATAACAGACGGCAAAGAATAACATCTTTGCCGCCCGTCGAACTAGCTCTTTGCCATCAAGCTGATAATAACAGATAACAAAGAATATTTTTTATTTAAAAAAAATGACGTGTGACCCTACTGCTGTTCTTCCTGTTCTTTTTTGGCGGGTTTGCTGTTCTTCCTGTTCTCTCTCTCTCTCTCTCTCATATGCATTTGATGGGATACTTAATTTAAATGAAAATATTTCATGGTTCACTTCTTAATTAAGAGAAAAAGAGAACAGTCCAATTAAGTACTGTGATGATGAACAATCACATTGTTTCAGTAATTAATGTTCATTTCTGCACTCTATTGATGCTCATGTTAGTGCCTAATCACTTATCAGCAGCAGTACCAAGGTTGGCCGTTTGAAATCCACGCACTAGTTGTCGACTTCAGAGTTATGTCATGACCTTGAGAACCACATGCAAGATCATTGCAGTTGCCACAGAAGAGAAGCTATAAATTGAACATAGATGTTTCTTATTTCACTAATTGTACAGGGTGGACTGGAGCGGTCCATTGAAATGATCATGGAAAATTGGTGGCCCGGGCCAACTGGTTACTTGGCCATCATCTAGACACAACGACGACGGAGGCCATTGCTCTTCAAAAAGGATTGGGATTGGTGCAAACTATTGGTTGCTCACCTATAATTGTTGAACCTAATTAACTCTCTCCGGTTAATCCAAGCAAGCAATATTGTTATTGAGGTGTCAAGTCCATACATGTCATTTCATATTGAATGCTTTAGAGAGTGCACCTGATTGGAGCTATATCATTTCATCACTTTCAACGGGAAGCTAACAAGGTGGCACATGATCCTGCCAGTCACACTTTTGATGCAAACTCTACTTCGATAGGGATTCCAATCCCCATAGATTTATCTGTCCAGATATTGTCAATGATGATACTATTATCGAGTTAAAATAAAATGCGCTAGTAGGCTTTGCCTAAAAAAACAAGAACAACATGTTTATCAGATTTTTTTGTGAGAATTTCTAACACATCTCTCTATTTTCAGTGTATTGTGCTTTTAATAATGATAGATTTGCCACATATAGATTCTAAGTTCATTGTTTGCAAGAATCGCTCAACAATAAAAAATCGTGAATAACTTAGAATGGTCATTACCGTACGTACGCATGTATGTACATGTAAACCTCATATCCATGGATCTCAAATCTGCAAAGTTTGATTAAAACTCGCTTTCTTTTTCTCCCCAAAGAACCAGACATTTGAGCTATTTGAAACGTTGAAGTTCAAATAGTCTTGTAGGTTAAAATGTCTTATCAAATTGGGGAATTCATTATGATTTGTTAAGATCTCTACTTTCCCTATCTATATATTTCGTTTATAATTAATTTACTCCAAATTATCAACAATCTATCCGAGGACAAGTGCCTCTATTGTTGGCGATGTGCAAGGCCAAATTCATGGGTCAGTGGTTGAAGAATCAACACGCAAGAAGAAGCCCACCTAATATCAACACTGGTTGGTGGGGAATACACGTGGAAGAAAATGTCTCACATTTATTGGTACCAGACTGAGCACTATAACCCCAGAATTTATGTGAGAAGATCAATTTTTAAGACATATGCTCTTTGTTTTAGGCCTAGAAGATATGATATGATATGGATTGTCCGAGCATGATCCATTTTAATAAAGCATGTGTACGAGGCCTTCTATTGTTGTATGTACATAGTTAGTCTTGGTCTCTATCAGTTGCGCCAACCATCTTTGCTATCTTCTCCCAAATCCTACTAGCACCCCAATAAACACAGATAGAGTCATGAACTATAATTCAAGAGAGATACTTATGTGGAAACATGGTTAATTAAGCGGAGTTGGATCCATGCATGGAATGGGAGGAGTCTGGAAGTGTATCCCTTGCCGAAGATTATGTGAACGCTGCACTTGTTACTATAGTACACAAAGTAACAGCGGAAGAAGCATCCGAGTCATATCTCTAGTGAGGTGCCTCTGGGACGTTCATGAGAAAACATCTCTCGCATGTTGGACAGGTCTTTAGTGATGATATCACTGGGCACTTAACGACCACAAAGGTTGACTATGTTGTGCTTGATGAACGGGCTGCAGAAAATGCATGAGCTTCAATTGTTTCAATCATCATAAGTTGGTTAACTAAAAGGCAGCATGTCTCAGTCATGTATACGTTGTAGGTATGATTAATGTGGGATTAATTAATCACGTGCTTTGCATATATACCATTGTCTACTATTCATTTAGTCAAATTTGTCTTCAAGATGACTTTCTTTTCTACATTACAACGATCGATGCACTGAGCGAGTATGTAAGTTTTATCACTAGCTTTGCCAAAGCATTCGGTCAAAAGAAGAAATGATTAATGATGACCAACAACAAAGATGAGGTCTCATTACATAAGTTAATTTTATCTTTTTGTTTTAGCCAAGATCAGTTTTTCCAACTCACCTTAGTGACTCTTCATCAGTTTTAGCGAGGTGACAAGCAGACAATGCTGCAGGCCCATCAGAAGACAAGTGAGCTATATCATTGCACAAGTGGAGATACATGTTGATCTATCAAAACTTTACATGGTTGACAAGTGAGATTTCAAATATGAGTTGTCGCACCCCATGCTCGATGTGCCCAAATCCCATGTACGCGAAACAGTGCTCATGACCATAAGTTGACTCCCGGAGCTCCGGCATCTATATGAGCTGGAAACTGGTGCAACCTATTAACATATACTCCCTCCGTTTCAAAATATAGCACGCCCGTGCTTTTCGAGGTTCAACTTTGATCTTAAATTACCAACGAGACCGATTGCGGCAGGAGCAAAATTTATACCAGTGAATTTGTATTCAAAAGAAGTTTTCAATTATATAATTTTTGCTCCCGCCGCAATTGGTCTTGTTGGTTAAATTTATGGTCAAAGTTGAAGTGCGGAAACCAAGGACGCGATATATTTTGGAACGGATGGAGTATTATTTATTGTTCTAAAAGAAATATTATGTGTTTTACTTATGTCAACTTATTTATGAAAATTCATTTCAATAAATATATTTAAAAAATCACTTTTATAGATCAAGAAAATACCCGTATGGTTGATGATTTCACTTTTATGAGGTCAGCACTTGCCCCAGTGGGGCCATCGAAGGAGGAAGCGCCGACAGTCGCAACAAATGCAGCATAGGGAGAGGCAGCCCCTACACATGCACCACTGCATTGTCCTGCTGAATCAGTTAAACCAGTCCTCGCGGTGCAGTGCGCCAACATTGTTAGACGACGGGACTAGAGGAGGCAATGGTGGATCGCAATGGGGAAGCCACAGTCGATCTAGGATTATGGGAGGGTGGATGGACGTGCACGCATCACCACCGGACTTTTATCATTGGGGGCGATGGGTGGTGCCGCGGGAGTTTGAGCGTGCGACTGGGGCATGCACAAAAAACTGATGAACGGTATGGAAAAAGTTTTCATCACATCTCTTGTCGTTTTCTATGCATGTGAGAACGGTATGGCAAACATCGCCATTAAACAAATGGGGAGGAGAGGATGAATTGGAGGAAGAAGTTGAAGCTTCAGTGGAACCACAGTAGTTTGGTTTGGAGTGCATTCCAAAATAGCCCCATATACCTTCCAAATATGGAGGCTACATCCCTCTTTTTGGACCACCCTCCAAAAATAATGGAGTGTGAAGAGGCTAAATCCCTCTGCTAGAGTGCAACTTTTCCCTTCCAACCTTCATATTGACAATTAATATAAAAGAAGTGGGCACAGGTGGACTCAACTAGAGCAGGTCTAAGCTGAAAAGAATGTACACAATCCCTCAAAGATATTTTCAAGGAGCCGATGTTGCTTCTACTGTGTTACTCATTTGAGTAATACAGAAACATGCAAACACTATACACTCAGAATTACCGGTCTTGATTTTGCTAAATTGATTTAAATATAATCTCTACAGCTATACAACACTGATGTGTGCTTCTAAATTTTCTCAAAGGTTTGACTAACTAATATTCACTTCAATGAACTTAGCATGATAGTCAAGTATTAGGACATATGCACAACACCCTGTTTTGATAGCCATTCATAAAATTTATCCGAATCTTGATCGTGACATGAGCATAATTGTGAATTCAATAAAAGATACTCCCTCCATTTTTATATAGAAGGCCACTTAATATTTTTATCTCTAAGTTTGACCATTAATTTTACCAACAAAATGTGAGTTTATGGCACAAAAAGTGTGACGTTGGACGCACAATTGAAAGACATTTCCGATGATATATTTTTGAGGATATATAACCCATATTTTTCTGACTAAAATTATAAGTGAAAATTTGGCACAAAAAACGAAGTGTCCTTGTTTATAAAAAACAAAGGGAGTACTGTAATTTCACATGTCGTCTCGATGCCCTAGGGGCACAATAAAATTAATTACCGCTCTATTTAGTAAATCAATGAGTCTCTTGGTTACCAGTATATTTTTTGGTTACTAATAAGCTGTTAAAAAAGGAGTCTCTTAGTTATCACTTTCACTTTCACCATGGCTAATAGCACATTTTTTCACATATGGATGGAAATGTTGGGCATCTTTTTATGGGTTGAGTGCATCTTTCTATGCGAAAGTCTGGCAAAGATACTCTTTTTGGTTCTATCACCATGATGTGATCTTTTGAGTCAACAAAACCCCTCTCTATAAGAGAAAACAACACTTCAACTAGGCAGACACTTCTACACGTTCGACCACCATGTGTTTAGACTCTAGAGAACTGATATGTGCAACAATTTAATTGACACCCACTTGTGCCATGTACTGTATTGTAAATTGGGTGGAGGTGTCTCGTTTTTAAACAAGCGAAAAGTACTTGTGATGAAGATAACGCTTAGATTTTGTACGACAAAAAATATGAACATGCATATCATGGCTTGAAGCTAGCTACCTTTTTTTTAGAGAAAAGGCGAGAGCCCGACTTTATAGATAAAGCCACCAGGCAGAGAATATGACCAACAACAGCACCCAACAAAGTATCACGCGCAGAAGATAAAGTATCATTACAAGGCCAGCGGCCTTACATGGCACGCAGGCCAGCCTAAACCAAACACCAAAAGAGCATTCAGGAAGCCGTCCTCAAAGAAAGCCGAAGAAGCCCAGACGCCGTAGATTTCATCTTGGATAGCATGGCGTCGAAGGCCTGGAGGTCCCCTTCTTTAGTCAATAATCTCCACTGCTGCAAGAAACCATTGGCTTTAAATAAGCAATTGACAGGATTAGCCGGAAAAATATGTTCAACCGAGAACTTATTCCTAGTAGTCCACAACGACCAGCCAATCGCAGCCCATCCAACTAAGAAGACTCTTTTAGAATGGCCAGAAAGAAGATTGACATAATGCCTCAGGTCTTCAAAGGAGGAAGGGGACCAATTTACATGTAACCAGAGTCTGACGCAACTCCACATAAGTTTAGCTAAGGAGCAGTGAAAGAAAATATGCTCGGTGTTCTCCAGTGCCCCACAAAGCACACACCTGTCGGACCCCGGCCCGTTTCTTTTCTTAATCTGATCGGCCGCCGGAAGCTTACTCCGGACAGCTTGCCAGAGAAATATCTTGATCTTAGGAGGAATTCGAGCCGACCAGACATGCTTAAACTTGACCGGGCGCCCCCCAGGGATAATCTTGGAGTAAGCAGAATTAACCGAAAAACGCCCCGAAGAGGAGAGGGGCCACACCACGGCATCCTCTTCCTCCGAGAGCAGGGGGAAGCAAGCAGTAAGGCGCTGCCAATCTTCCAACTCTTCAGGAGAAAGAGAACGACGAAAATCCAGAACCCAACCCCTAGCCGAGAGCTCAAAGATAGAAACCTCAGTATCATCGCAATAGGAAAATAGAACCGGAAAAGCAACAGCCAGCGTGGAGTCCCCGACCCACCAATCAAGCCAAAACCACGTAGACTTACCGTTCCTAACTACAAATTTTACAAGGGACCGAAAGATCGGCCGGACTTTAACCAGTTGATGCCAAAATTGTGACCCACCCGCAGCCGGCGCGAACATAGGACTCGAGGAGGGGAAATATTTAGTTTTTAGGATAGAGAGCCAGGGTGACAGTTCCTCAAGAGTCATGATCTTCCACCACCATTTGATCATAAGACAAGTATTCATCACTCGCGTATTAATAATGCCCAGACCCCCTTTGGCCTTGGGGCAACATATAATGTCCCATCTGACCATCGTGTACTTACGTTTATTGTCCGCTGCGTTCCAATAGAAAGCACCCCTATGCTTGTCAAAACCATTATGAACCCCACTAGAGAGAAGATAGAATCCCATTAAGAACATAGGTAGCAAAGAAAGACATGAGTTAGTAAGGGCGACCTTGCCCGCTTGCGTATTATATCGCCCTCGCCAAGGGAGAACTCTGTTGCCAACTTTGGTAACCACCGGAGCGAAATCTTTAGCGAAAAGTTTAAGCGGGGAAATGGGGAGGCCTAGATAATTGAGAGGGTAGGATCCCAAAGAGCAGTTCAGAAGATGGGCCACCCGCTGTGCCTCTTCGTCCGAGACCCCAGTCACTACAACCTCACTCTTAGAGAAATTGATTTTAAGACCTGAGAGCACTTCGAAACAAAGCAGAAGGAATTTCAGATTGGTGAGGCTATTATCATTAAGTTCCATCAGAATTATAGTATCATCCGCATATTGGAGATGAGAGATGCCATTAGGGGTGAGATGAGAGCTCACCGGAGTGATATGACCAGCCAAAGCAGCTCGAGAGAGAATGCGAGATAGAGCATCAGCCACAAAGTTGAAGAGTAAAGGGGACGCTGGATCCCCTTTCCTGAGGCCCCTGCCATTAGCAAAAAACTGGCTAATTTGGCCATTGACAGCCACAGCCGTGTGCCCCCCAGAAACCAATTGCATCAAGCGCTGCATAACAGGCCCCTGAAAGCCCTTAGCCAAAAGAACTTGCCGAAGGAATTTCCAGCTAACCGAGTCGTAGGCCTTTTCAAAGTCAAGTTTGAGAACCACAGCCTTGGTCCCTCGCACCCGTAAGTCATGAACAATCTCATGTAAACAAAGTACCCCGTCCAAAATGAACCTCCCTTTGATGAAAGCAGACTGGAAAGGGCTAATGGTCCGATGTGCAATGGGAGATAGCCTAGTGGCCATGCCCTTTGCAGGCATCTTTGCGAAGTTGTTGATTAAAGCAATCGGCCTAAATGGAGAAATCATATCCGCACCCTTGACCTTAGGGATGAGGGAGAGAACCGCATAGTTAAGTCTAGAAATGTCAACCGATCCCAGCCAATACCCTTGGATGACAGCAGAAATTAGACCTTTTAGTTGGGGCCAGAATTGTCGAAAGAACGGAATGGAGAAACCATCAGGGCCTGAAGTCGCATTAGAATTAGCCGTCCGAATAGTATCAAAAATTTCCTCCTCAGAAGGGGGAATCAACAGAAGCTCATTATCAGCGTGAGAAATCCTATCAAGGGGAGCCCAGAAGCCCGGGGCTAGCGCGAATCCGAGGTCTGGTTTAGCCGCAAGCAGGTTAGAGAAGAATCGAACTACATGACGGAGAATGACCGGCGGTTCAGAGACCCTAACACCATCAATAATGAGGCTGTTAATCAAACGTCTACGCCGTCTGCCATTCGCAATGGCGAAAAAGTAAGCCGTGGGAGAATCACCCTTAAGAGTCCAACTAATCGTACCCCTTTGCTTCCAATACACTTCCTCTTGGCGATGAATAGCCAGAAGCTCCTTCTCAAGGCCATATCGAACTTGCCACTCAGTAGCCGAGAGCCCACCGTTGTCTGCACGGGAGTCGAGGGCACTAATTTGAGCACTCAACCTAGATTTGTCGCGCCTCGACTCAGCAAAGTGGTTCTTGGCCCATCCTCTAAGGAACTTGCGTAGGGAGTAAGAAACATAATGCCAGTCATCCATAGGGCCAAATGAACGATGGGGGGAGGTAAGAAAGCCCAAGATCTTCTGAGCCAGCATATCAGGGAACCCTTCCACTAAAAGCCAGGACGCGTCAAATTGAAATCTTTGGCAGCCATTGGGGCAGAGACCATCGTCAAGTATGAGAGGAGCGTGATCGGACCCGACGATGGGGAGGGCCCGAAGTGAGCAGCGAGGAAAAAGGCCATCCCAAGCAGGGCAGATAAAAACTCTATCAAGAACCGAGCGAATAGGACAAGTCTGTCGGTTGGTCCAAGTGTAGCGGGCCCCAACCCTCGGGATCTCACGGATAGCCGTGTCCCTGATGAAAGCATTAAAAGCCTCGGCCCGCACCCAGGAGAAATTGACAGAACTCTTATCAGAAGGATACCGAAGCAGATTAAAATCACCCCCAATCAGGGGTTTTGATAAATGCCTGCAATCCCAGCCCATGTGTGCAAAATCGTATGCCTGCTGAGAGAGCTGCCTAGGCCAAGCAACCTTCTCATGTACCTAAAGGAAAGTTTGCATAAAAAACCCCGGCCCAGGTGAATGCACCGAAATCAAGTAAACATCATGTGTCCTCTGAACATCTGTGTATAACAATGATGAGCATCAACGACCAGCCAAATGCAATTTTTTTTTGCGAATTCCAGCCAAATGCATTCAAATAAATAACTGCACATATCCACCTTGGCAACCAGAGTAGATATATAGGTCACCGTGGACCATAGTCTCTACTAAGCTATACTTCTTCTGCAAACAAAAAGATTGACCGAAAATCACTAATATTCACATAGACTTCACACGCAACTCCGCCGATGAGTCACTAGGGATTAGGATGTATCAAGACCTAGAATCAAGGGATTAGAAGGCACCGGGAATTAAAACCAATCTTTGTGCAATGTTCTTACTGCAGAAAAGACTTTACGCTGATTAGAAAGTATTAATGGGACCACACGAGAACCCATTCAGATCACCTTCTCGCCTAGCCATGCACCAATTGGGTCACAAGGCTCTTTCGTTTGTTTTGCCCTGTTAGCATGTTCGGTGATATTTACATCTGCGTGAGGAAGTATTTTCCGGACATATAAGACAACAGCAGCAACACCCATGCTCTTGCCCCAAATTCACTGGAACGGAGGAGTGTGGAGGTTCCATCGCTGCCAACGAGAGATAGAGCCATCCGGACATCCACATTGACACGTGGCGTAAACACATTCAGTAGCACCTTTGGGAAAGCTTCAAGGTCCCATGAGAGCATGTGCAACAGTTTTTATGTTCAATCGTTGGTACTTTCTCCCTTTTTTTTAGTCTACATATAAAATTTGGTCAAAATCAAACTTTGTCAACTTGGACTAAGTTTATAGAAAAAAATATCAAAATTCACAATATGAAATTAATATTGTTAGATGCATCATGAAATTAATTTTCATATCATATAGCTTTAGTATTGTAAATATTGATATTTTTTCCAACAAAGTTGATCAAATTTTACAAAGTTTGACTTTGATCAAATCTTATATGCAGACTAAAAAGAAACGAATGAAGCATAAAAGTGTCCATGTCATACAGGCTCTTTAATGAGGCATATGTTAAACAACTAGGCGGGTCCACTAAATGTTGAAGAAATGAACAGGCTTGCCTAAGAGCTTGTGCGTGGAGCGTCATACGATGTCATTCTCTTTCTTCTTTTATTATTATGTACCATGTCACTAAAACAGTCTAGGTGGTAATTTCACCAATGATGATCAATACCACTGTTGGACATTCCCTGAGGAGAAGGGCGCCTTCCTCTGCTGGCAAGACTGCGCCGTCTCTTCGGGCTCTGCATGCCGTGGCCGCCGGCCGCCGTGTCTAGATTTGATATTATCAAAACCTACCAGCCTCTGGATTGACAGATTGGAGCGCTTGTGGACTTATCCATCTTCAAATCAAATCGTACCGAAGAGGCCATGTTGCATTTGGTGAAAACGGAATAAACCCAGATGCAATCAGTTCCATACGAGTAACTTAGAGCAACTTTAGCGGACCCCGCATCCCGCCGACCCGCATAACTCGTTTGCAGTTCGCGCAAAACCACTTTTGTGAGCCGGCGCGGGCTGGCACAAATACAGACCCCGCATAATGAACCCGTCAAAATGCATATTCACGGAATATACTTTTTTACGGGTCGGATTCTGCGGGTTCTGATATGGCGCAGCTTGTCCCGGCCCGTAAAACTTAGATTGATCTAGCATAATGCTTTTATTTACTTTTGCAACAACATTAGATACAAAATATATCACCAAATCTTGGCTAGAATAGCAAAACCAAATAAAACAAGAACCACAAGTATGCATTTCAGAAGATTTGCAACTTCCATAATTGCTCCCACTAGTTGAAGCAATATCTTCTTCATGTACTCATTGTTGATCTCCGGATTCTTGATGCTTTCTTCATTCTTCATCTTTGGTTTAAAAGAATTAGACGTTGCTTCCCCTCTAGTTGCACATGCAGCTGCATCATTGCCTTTGATTGTACTAAGGAGTGCACTAACATCTATTACGTTTTTTTTATCAACAAATCAATGTATTATCCTTCCCAAAACCAAAATGAGCATTCATCGTCCTACACAAAAGATTGAGCAAGATCGAAGTGAGCTACCGTACTTAAACTAAAGAATGACCCATGGAACGAGCTACCGCAAGTGCACGTACCCCATCATTTTCGCATTTATAGAACACCCATCCGGGGTGCTTCGGCGTGCCCGAAATGAGCCGCAGCACTTGGCGCGGCCAGTCGTCGCATTGTATGAGCGGCATCGGCAGGCCACAAAGACGATGCGCGAGCACCAAGCCCGGTGGACGGCCGGACGAGTCCATGCCCGCAAACCTTCGGCAGCGGGCGGGCGGACGAACTCGCGCTTGCATGCGGCGATGCGCCCTTGCCTGGGCTGCGGGAGAGACTCCCCGACCACTCCATCGCCTGGTCAGCAACCGGCGGCCGGAAAAAGCCAAATCCGGTAGCCCGCGATGAAGCACCGCAGATCTGCAAATCCGGCGGCCCGCCGATGCAGGGGGGAAGGGAAGGGAGGCCTCGTGCGTGTGGAGGCCTTCCGGCGTGCTCCTGCCAGCTGCTGTCACCGGAATCTTGGGCGGCGGCGCGAGGGGGGAGGAGGGGTGGTTGGTGGGAGAAAGCGCGGGATGAAATGTCCCCCACCCACCACCACCAACCGCTTCCGCTTATATGCAGGGCACCGCAACCGCGGGGGAAACCCGCGTTTTTCCGGGTTGGGGTCAGGATTTTGCCGCGCCCCCTAAATTTTTTTGCGGACCGGGGCGGGATGCGGGGTCTGATCCGGCTGCTTTTTCGGTCCGGACTCGCATTTTGGCGGTTATTTTACGAGTCGGGGCGGGATGCGGGGTCTGCTAGAGTTGCTTTTAGGGCTTCCGAGCACAAGTTGATCGAGGGCCGGTGATCAGTGGCGTTGAGAACGTTCTTGTCATGGAAAGAATGCAATTACGGGTTCAACACTTTCGTCCGTCTATTTTTTGTGGGTTCAACACTTCCGTCCGTGTTAATATCTATCTATCTATTATATTATTATATATTATTAAAATGATAGAAAATGAACGGTTGAGATAAATTACTCTATAATTAAAGATGTTTGAACGGCACAGATTGATTAGCAAGTTTTTTTTTTTTGCAAAGACATACATAATACTACACGGCAATATGCTAGATTTTTTTAGAAAGTGGGGCCATGTTAGATATTATAGAGACCGCATTGTGCACGTCTCCATCCGCAATGTTTTTTTTTAATACAAAGATATACGCAATCTTGGTTCCGTGTACTCCAAGGCTGTATATTACATCTTTTATAGTAAAACCATGTTAGAGATTAGACACTGCACTGTGCACGTCTCCGTGTAAAACTAGGAAGCATCACCAGTTGTTGTTTGGGCTCCGCTTAGCCGTGTATAAATACATGTACATGTACTGTAATCTACTACTACACATTTGCCTTTGGCAACAGATCGTTTCCGTGTGCACGTCTATTTCTAGAAGATCGATCGCATCAAGCTAGCTAGCTTTGTATTTCTCTCTGCGAATTGAAGCCGGAAAATCAATCAGGCTAGGTTCCTTAGTGTACTTTCTGTGTCATCGCCAGGCGAAAAGCAACTAGGGATCGAGATAGACAGGGACAACAAGCCAGGGAGAGAAGCACCGTGATGCCAGCGTTCCACACGAGGTGATACAGGGAGGCTTATAACAAGTTTCTCGAGTCTACATCTCTATAATTAATTTTACGACAAGCTCCATCACGATGAGGATGGAAGTGCTTCTGATTGGGCAGCGAACACCACTGCAGTCATCAATCTCAGCCACCATATTTGCAGGTTGTGCACGACGGAGACGTAATTAAGGTTGAGCGGTGGGTTCCAAACAACTGCAGAAGCATGCATGGAAGGATGTGCAGCAACAACCAGACATGCACAAACCTCGCAAAAAAAGATATCTGATATGGCCCTAAACGGCAGCGTTGGAAGTCCATTAAGCTGTTTGAAACTTTGAATAGATGGTGATCCCAAGTTAGCAAACAAGGATGCAAGTGGAGCCAGATCCTCTAACGTGCCAAGGAAAGGCAGGAAGACCTACAGTCCCCTGACTTTGCTTCGCTGCCGGCGCATGAACAGGGATCTAACCTGCGTTTATATACAGTAATTTTTCTACAGTAACAAGTTGCATTATTTTAGCTACAGTGCGTGCTTAGCTCTCTGACTTGCCTCAATGATTTTACACAAGGGAGCATTGTAGCTTCCCTGCCTTCCCTCCAGCACGTCAGAGGAGCCGGTTCCGATGCAAGTGCGACACATGGTAGACAAGGTATATTTTTTTTCCATATCGTCTGTACCACCACTGTTTGCATTAGTTCAGCTCTGATTATTTCCTAATTAATCACATGTGCCCACTTAAAGATTAGAGTTTAATGCCATAAAAAAGTTGTTCGAACTGACCACACAATAATGGGTCAAATACATTATGTCACCTCCTATCTGATGAAGCCATGCAAGTGAAATAGGTTGTACATGCAGTGTGCGAAGACATAGTAATTAGTTTTCACTTAGAATTCGTCCCAATAGGAAGATTTAAATAATAGATGCACCGTGTTAGAATGTATGGATCTATCGATCTGTAACAGTAGCAAAACTCCAGAACCCTGCAAAACATACTAAAATGGAACGATAACAAAATTAAAATACACACCAAGAATGGTGCGTTTAGAGATTAATATGACAGAATAAAGAAAAAAACTTTCATAAGAACCCATCATACACGAGCAAGCCATACTCATTTATGTGAGTCCAATGATCAGATGTTTTCTTAGGTGACTATACATCAGTTATTACAGTAAAGAAACATTAGACTGAAATATATATCCACAGTATATTTATTGTCGCGCTCTGAATATAAACTATTACAGTGTGAATGAAAGTGTTCTTTTAACAAAATTTAACAAAATGAAATGCAGATAAAGAATGCAAGCAAATTTTCCATATTAAATTTGGATTAAAGGTTTAAAATAAAATTAAGATTGCAAATACTATTTTCGCCCAGTATGAATTTCATAAAAAGATTCATCTAAAAATATTTGATGTATAATTAGCTTTTGAGGATTCATATAATTAATCAAAATATCAAAAGACAAGATAATGCAAAACAGCACGGGGATGATCATCATGAATAAGCTTTTAAAGCAGCGAGTTAGAGGGAATATTTAAGTTAAATATTATCAACAGAAAAAAATAAGTGTCAAATAAGATTAGCATCTCTGGATACATATGTTGGTAGGCAACATCAATCAACAAAGCCAAAGAATGTGGCCATTTATTGATATGTGCGAAGCAGGATAACTTTACATACATGCCTTTCATGTTTAGATTAAATTCCTGGTAGGGAATTGTTCAAAAGCAAATTGAGAAATGATACAAAATGAGGGGCAATGAAGAGTGGATCAAATAATAAAAACCACTGAGGTTGGCTTGGAAGCTCATATATGGTTTTCCATCGGTCTTCCAACTTCACAAGCAAAGGAATTTACTTAACAACAAAATGCACTTGCATGTTTAAATGGGATCTCATATTTCTATAATTGCATAGAATAGGTGGAGAATTTAATCAAAAAAATGTTTTAGTGAGAGGCCACATAGTTAGCAAAGGCAAAATAATAATCCTAAGAGGCTAATCTAGCCGCGCAAATGCGCGGGCAACCCGGCTAGTTGGAATTAAACGAATAACCTAATAAGGACCATTCGATATCGCAAAACATATAGTGGCACATATTTAATATTAACACAGTATGACGTGTGTAAACTTCATCACGAGTGGATCCATTTACTAGAAAAAGGCGTCCATGTGAGTAGAAAAGAGTCAGTCATGGGAATAGTAGGACATATGGTGGCACATATTTAATATTAACATAGTATGACGTGTGTAAACTTCATCATGAGTGGATCCATTTACTAGAAAAAGGCGTCCATGTGAGTAGAAAAGAGTCAGTCATGGGAATAGTAGGATGTCGATAAATGATAGTGAAATGATAGAGTACTTATACTCGAATAGTTCACAAATGTACTAAGATTGATTGCATAGTGGGATCAGATTGGATATGGACATGTGTAACCGACATCAATTTCAGAAAAATGGTTGTTAGAAACCGTATGCCAAGTATATATATGGAAGAAAGTTTTTGAATTCTGCCAACAGCTTCAAATAACGTGGGAGCAATTAGAGACTACAAAACATATGCCGAGAGTGTTTGGCGATTTAGCATGTTTTGGTGAGAATACCACAAATGATGAGGCGGATGATACATTTTCATATCTTATACATGTCTGCACATTCTCTCTCAAAGATATTTAAAAGACATAGTAATCATTTATTAATGAAATTTAGGAGTGGACACAGCAATTCGGCTTCCGAGCTCATCTGCTCCCCGCCGTGAACAGTAAAAATAAAGCAATACATAGAAAAATTCAAATAAAAAAATCTGAATTTTTTTGGCATGGAAGATGTTCGAGTGCGTACCGTTTGTGCCAAATTTGGTGGTGTTGAGACATGTAAGTAGCTCTCAGAAAAAAAAGTTAGGGTTTGTGAGAAAGATTACTTTTCATGTACTGTTCAAACTGATTTCGTCTTTTTGCCACAAGCTCCTCAAACTGAACAGAATGAAAATTTTCCCGGACATCACATATTCCTGTGTCTTGGTTGACAAAAAGATTCAGATGCTTTTAATTTTTTCTAATATTATTAGTTATTTCAATGTTCATCGAGAGCAGATGAGCCTTGGTTCATAAATGAATATTTGGGAGTTACATCTTTAGCTTATCAATTAGTATTTTGATAAGATACAAAAATGAACTTAATAGATCTTTGCGCGGGCAATGTGTTCTAACATTACCTCTCAATATATTACAAACTAATATCACTATAGTTTAATTCAGCATGGATGATTTTGTGTAGTTTTATCATTCATAATTATATAAAAAAGGCATGTACACTGTAGAATGTCTCAAATATAAAACAATATTTTTGATATTATAGAATTCTAGCCACGCAAATGCGTGGGTAACTCCACTATTTTTCCCTATTTTTAGAAGTAAAAAAATATATAGCTAAAATAACTTATGCCCACCATGACAAATGAGTCAAGAAGTAGTAGCGCGGGTATCATTCCAAGTAGTTATAGTGACTTAAGTGTTAAGAGACTATGTGTATACCATGGTGGATACAGTAGCATTTACTCCCTATATGATCTATGTGGGGGCACAAACAACGGCCATTATTGCAACTGGTGCCCCGGAGACTACAAAAATTTCGTTGGCGTGCAATCACCTATTACGAGTAGGTAATTTCTATCATATCTTAAAGCTTGGGATCCATAGGACCATGAGGTTGACACCATATGGGGGATCAACACATTGACGTACCAAAAACATCACATATGTTTCTAAATAAATAGAACATCATCGTAGAACAATAATTCATTTGCGAACACATGAATAAATAGCACAATATTTAAGATTCAATCCTTTGAGTTGAAGGATTATCATAAGAACTTCGTAGGACATTAATCTCAAGAAATGTTCTACATGAATATTCTTTGGGCCAAAGCTCTGCCGCCTGAAGCATGCTTCTCCTTTGATCCGCAATGCATGAAGACAACAATGGTGCTCTCTTGGTTCGGGCCTTCAGGACATGATAGCTTCACACACCTTCCTCCTGTGTTTTCTCCGCAGCGGCAACATTTAACAGACACTTGGCTTAGCATTCTCAAAGGGCACCTAGGGACATGTGGTGAGAGAAGTCCATACACACCTATAGTCTTGTCACATGGTTTACCTTACAACCTTGGTCTTTAATTTTGTACACTTTAACCCCTAACACTGAAAGACGTTCACTTTACAACCCTCTCCTCATTCAACCGGTATATTTGACATGTTTGACTTTGGTTTTCTCATAGTCAGCAGTGTCACGTGGTTAGTGTACTATAGCTTGTTAGAGCACATTTTTTACATAAGCATCAACACTCATGATACTAATGAGTCTTGTCGTTCTTTCTTCACTGCAAAAACTGCACTTCCTCAATAACTATATTATTGCAACACCCCCACATACAAAATAAAATGGTGTCTAACAGTCTTGTTTGTGAGGACATTGCCAATGGTTTAGTAAAAACATGTTTTGATCTTTGGTTTGGCCATTACTAAAAAACACATAAAATCTGCTAGCACCAGTGATTTTCATCCTAATAGTATGAATCCCATTACCTTATGCTCATATAACCTTACAAACATGAATTGTGCATCACCTTGCAAGCCGCCCATCGAACTAAGTGAGATTGGAAGTGAGTCTGCAAAGGCATGAGGTGAAGAGGTTGGAAGACATCTTACATTGAGGAGATGCTCTTGCGTCTAATTGGTGGCTTGGCTCGTGTAGTCGTGTCTATGACTGGCAATCGGACATACTAGATCTAGGATATGTACTGTAGTATGCGAATATGCAATGGAGTTCTACATCATACTCAAAATAATTGATCAACATGATATACACTTTGTCTTAATAAAATAATTCGAATAACGAGTTTTTCAAATGTGTCAGTAGCATGCAAGGCTTGATTACTTGTCCATATATGTGTATCATCCATCTAGTACTAGTTACACTAACTTTAAGTAATTAAACGATTCAATAAATGTGCATGTCTTCCGGTGTTGGATTGTACTATGTTCCATGACAACCACATTTAGATTTGACCCCACCTTGTGGTTAATTAATTGGCAAGAGTGTTTATTTCTCTTAGGCAGGTGGAAATGGGGAATTAGAAACTAGTAATGAAGTTTTGTTGTTGAGTTGTGTTGTGTACTTATGTGTCTCTCATGTTCAATATTGCAAATATACTCATGTCTGAGATTCCTTTTCTCGTATTGTGGACATGCAACTCCCATTCTCTCGTAATGTATGATTTTTAACTTCTTTTAAAGAAATAAAATTTAGTCCCAAGACCCAACGTTATATTTTTAGGTCTCTTCCAGTGCTACAAGGTAGCACCGTTCCTTAGTTGTTCACATGATTTTTTTGTCGACATGCCATCGAGTTAATAGGAGAGAGAGAGAGAGAGAGAGAGAGAGAGAGAGAGATATGAGGAAACTGTCTCTTTTATACATACAGTGGCTTAACGCAATCGATGAAAAAGCCATTGAATCTCATTATCATTATCTAATTAGACTCACATACTTATATGTGTAAGATATGATCCGTTGGTATAATTGTATATAAAAATATATCACCTTCTGAGAGAGTACACTAAGGGATTATACATTGAAAGTGACCTCTTTATAATTAGGGTTTGCATAAATTTGTGAATCTATTATATTATTATAGTTAAGGGATCACATTCTCCCACAAAGGTTAAAATTATCTACTCATTCGACCATGTTGGGACTTAGTTATGTCGATGACCAAGTGAATGGACTGCACTCATGTGAGTATCACGTGTCCATCGAACATCCATGCATATCATGATGAGGACCAACCATATCCACCAAATGTGTTGGAAGAAGTAACTGCACATATTCACTTTGGCGACCAAAAAGTAGATATATAGGTCATCGTGGACAGTGTAAACCATCGTCTATGATTCTAGGCTCCAATTCCTCTAGCAAACAAACACATGGGTTACTCAATCACACATATTGACACAGAGATCACATGACAAAAAGGCATTGTGTTCCTAAGGATTAGGGGCGAGGGGTATTGGGAAACAAATTGAAGGGATTAGAAGGAATCGGGAAGTAAAGTCTAACAATAAATATATAACACACTACGGTATTTTCTTCAAGTGGATTAGTAGATATCAATGGGACCTCAAGAAAATCCAGTGTGGTAGGTTCTCGCCTAACCAAATGTTGGATCTCAAGGTTCTCTCATATGTCTACACCAAGTGATGGAGGTAGATTGGGATTAACTAAAGGATAGAACAAAAGTTTTCCTCTCAACGCCTTGTTTTGTCTTTACTCTTCAATGTTTTGTTCCTGGGCTAGGCGGTCCATTGTCCAATTTTACTTCAACTTAGCTCCGCTGTTGCATGTGGCATCTTAGCATGTTTAGTAATCTTTGCAACTACGTGAGAAAGCATTTTTGAAAAATGAAAATAAAAAATGACAATTAATTGGACATCCCATAGCTATCCACACCATCTATTTCATCAAGATTTGTGCAACAGTTTTCCAGCAAGACACCTCAATTATGCACATTCAAGTTTGCAAAAGGCACTTCAAATTTAGCATTTCCTCAGATATATACATTTTTACCAATCAATACACATTTCTATTTAGGGACACAATTATGAAGGTGTCATATGCATTGGGAAAATTCCACTGTCATTAAACATCACTGTTGTTATAAATTACTTGTTGCAAATGAGGTACAACGTGTGCACGCTAATCAACACTCAAAATAATAATCTTGAATCATCAAAAGTCATGAACTGAATTTTTTTCTTATCATGTAAAGTATGCAATTACAAGACTTTGTTCTTCTTGGTACCATGCATACCAGAAGAAAAACTCAATAAGATCCTTGTGTTTTCGACTACAATAACGTATACAATACAACTATTAGGAGAACCGGAGAAAACAAGGCCCCGTTTGAGCTGAACTTCATTGGAATTGCCACTATGGTAGCTCCGGTGAGTTTTCAGTATGTTCCCGTTACCAAAAGGCATTTGCAGTTTTTCACATTGGAAAAAGAATGGCTCATGCACCATTGCATCACCATTCATCCATGAAAAATGCCAGACATAAAAGGGACATATGAATTGCCGATAGGTCATTTCTCACACTTTAATTCAGGTATTTATATTGACATGTGAGATGTGAAAATAGATTTATAATTAGGATTAGAGAGCAAGCAATTTTGATTTGGTTGCTTAGAAATGAGACTGCATTTTTCATTGCATCTAGCTATCCTATCCTAATTACAAAGTCGCATCGTAGATTCAAAATACATCATTTTCAATAATCACCCAACAATAAAGAAATCTCAAATATCTTAGAAAGGTCATTAGCATACATATATAAGTCAATATAAATCTCACCTTCGTGGAACTTAAACTCATAAAAAAATTAGAACTCAATTTCTTTTTTCTCTCAGAGAACCCAACATCTGAGGTGTTTCAAACAATGTAATTTGAATAGTCTCTTAGGTAAAAAAATCTTAATTTTTGGGGGAATTTGATGTTTTGATCTTTCCATTTATATTTTTTTATGAAATTATTTTATTCGTGACTGTTTGACGAGATTTTGTCACGCTGAAGTATCTATGAGCATGTAAAATATTTTCATAATGTTTTTTTCCGAATTATCATTTTAGAATCACATGAAGAACAAATGTGATAGAGTTTTGCATGTGCACGTATGTGGGGAAGCTTCTCCATGCCTAAGGCTCACAAGATGGTCATTGTTGATTCACATGTGGACTAAAGAATCAGAACCGGATGCATGCATGCATTGCATGCTTATTAGCCTGCTTAATCATGGATATATTATTTAAATATTCCGGCCAGCCCGTGACACGGTGTTTTAGAGCATTAGCAACTCGGTTGTTAAATTGGCCACATGCAAGCGTCTCCTTTGCGTCCATCTAGCAGCCAGCAAGATATAGAAGCTAACCGAGTACGTCTGGGGATGACAATGAGATACACATGCACCTTAACCTTACGGTTTGGGAACAAACAGTCTCCATCCCCCCGGCTCTCGCGTCGTCCCTCTCGGGCGACTCGAGAGCGACCCCAAATCCTAGCCGCCGCCACCTCTCCTTCCTCCTCCCCCCGCCTTGCCGCCATCCGAGGATCCCGCCGGCTGCTGCGCGTCTTCTGGTGAAGGTGGCGGCGAGGATCTGCTGCCTCACGCCGATGTGAGGGGCTCTGGAAGCCAGGTCGGCGCCCTGGGTGGAGATGGCGGCGTCGATCTCTCCGGTGGATGGCGCGCGCGGGAGCTGGTCATCCCTTCCGGCCGCGTGGGTGGCGTGAGGGCGGCGAGGTCTTGCTGCAGCGGCTGGCGGCTCTTCTTCCTCTCGGCCCCTTCCCCTCGCAGTGGCCTCCTCTCCCGATTTGGTGGCTAGCCCGTTAGATCTGGCCGAGGATGGGGTGGTGGAGTCTTGGAACGGGGGAAACCCCTGGTCGATTTCGCGTCGACCTCGACGCCGGCGGCGCTCCGGTGTCGTTCCCCTCTTGAGGGCGGGTCGAGCTTCCAGATTCGTCCCCCTCTTCCCCCTTCCTGCTCCGGGCGAAAGTCTTGGCCTTTTGGCCGGACGGCGGAGGCGTTCTGGCGTCTCGGTCCTCCCTGGAGGCGCCGTTCAAGGGCTAGTTGGAGATTGGGCGTGCTGCTTGGTGGTGGGTGGTGGCAGCTGTGCTCGGATCCCCTGGTTGATGGCGTTGGTGGTGGCATGTGGGTTCTTCCGCTTCTTTCAGTGGCTCCCCGCCTTGTCAGCTGGTTGGCTCCCGGCCGGTGGTGGGCGTCCGGCACGGTCTGGACGAATGGGAGATAGTGGTCTCCCCTCCGGCAGTGGCCCGAGGCAGTGGGCGGTGGAGCCGATGGTTTCCTTCAAGCGGTCTGGGCCTTCATGTCCACGGCAATTGTCGGCGTAGGGTGGCTTCGGCCCTGCTGTTCTGTCTGCACAAGATCTCTGGTGGCTTGATCGCAGTTTCTCTTGATGCTCTGTTCACTGCTGCTCCGGGGCGTAGTGAATTGGCATGTACTTTTCAGTTTTTTGTCAAGTCTTTGCCTTTGTAATTCGGCACCATTGTATCCTAGCCGGTTGATGGCTTCATTAATTTGAAGTCGGGCCTTCGTGCCTTTTCTCTAAAAAAAACCTTACGGTTTGAATGGATCAGTATCAGTTCCACGTATCTCGTGAACGACGCGCTCGGCTAACAGAAAATGGGCGGCGCACGCCTTCCTCTGGGTACTTTGAGCCAGCCCTAGCTAGTGGCTATATAAAGAGGCCATCCTCTCATCGTCGGGGAGGAAAGCACACCAGGCTGTCAGACTGCTCACACACGCACAGAGGGCTGGCCGCAAGGCCGCTCTGCAGTACACGCGCATGCATGCTGCGGCCGCCGCAGGGCTGCGCACACACGGACGCACGCACGCGTACACGCCGCAAGGCCGCCGCTCTTCACATCCACGCTCGCCAACCTCCAGGTTGTAAGGTTCTTCCTCCACGTACGTAAACACATCAGACGAACAGGTTCAAAAGAAGATCAACCATGGCGTTTCATGATGGTGAGACTACACGCTCCTTGTGGCGATGCCTTTGACCCTTCTCCCTCTCGTTCTTTGTGGCGCGGAAAATTAGATTGCTTCACACGAGTCAAATATGTGCCTCGGAAAAATAGATTGGTTTCTCCGATCTTTGTGACTCGGAAAATTAGATTGGTTCACACCAGTCAAATATGTTGCCTCGGAAAAAATAGATTGGTTCATCCCGATCTTTGTCTCGAAACAACCTTTTGTCCCGCTTTATAGATAAAGCACCAACCACGGAAGTACACGGCCGAACGATACAAGATGGTGAGATAGCCCTCTTACAAAGCCGATCCTAAGATATCCGGCAGACACAGACGGACGCGACTATGCTACCAGCTACAAGCACCGGAAGCACCAAACAACCCCACGCTACAACCTACCACACATGAGCTCCACGACAACGCCCTCAAGAGGGAAGACGGCACAGAGCGTCGCCACTGCCGAGTCCAAACGGACAAAGATCTTCACCCGGAGCCCGGGCACGACGAGAAGAACCACAACGACGTCTTCAAGAGGCCGCCATCATGGCACGGATCTTTCGCCCGGCAACTCACTCATGCCCCTAAGAGGCCAACAAGAGGAGCGCGGCGAAGCCAGCACCCCAGATCCGGATCAGGACGCCACCCCACCAGAGAAAGGGCACGTCCGAGCTACCCATTGCCACCCCTCCCGTTGTCCACACAACCCGGGAGAGGAGCCACCACCACCACAACCACAATGATGCCTGCCGGAAAGCAACCATGTGGCCAGCCATCCGGCGCCGCCGCCCCGGCGTCCCTGTCGCAAGATACCATGCTCCGCCCACGTCAAAACGCACACAACCACGATAGGAGGAGCGACGATAGTCCATCAGCTCCTAGCTTGGCATCAGTCCCGGTGTCTGGGCAGGCGCCTCCATGGTAGGAGGCACCCACACCTGCGTCTCCAGCCAGTGCCAGGTGGACAGGGGGGACACGATTCCAAGACTACCGACGGCCGCCGGCAAACCAGCCCCTGATCAGGCGAGTTCACACGACACCATGTCCATGGCCACCGGCATTGATCCGCGAACCGACGCACCGCAAGTCTGACCACCACCAACGAGCACTCCCCGGACCGCGCCCACCATCGCCTACCCGGAACGGATGCACCGACACGTCTCGGGCCTCGAATTGGTCCATCCAAGCATGAGCCCCGGGTCCTGACCCTCTCCGCGCGAAAGCCCGCTCCTTTGACCCGAACCCAGGAGAAGGGAGGAGCCACCACCACCCGCACCCCGCCGCCGTACGTCACTGGCTACCGCCGAATCCGCTGTGATCGCCACGCCGGCGAGTGCACCACCCAGGCCGCCCGTAGACACCCGAACCCGACAGATCGAGCACCCACGAGCCGGCACCACCTCGTCGGAGTCCCTACCATGCCGGAACACAGCAGCAGATGCCGACCCGCGTCGCCGCGACCCTCGTCGTGAGAAGCGGCCACCCAGCAGATCTTGCCGAAGCCCCCCGTCGCCACAGCACCCCCGCACACGCAGCCGACACCACCCACGCCGCCTGAAGCATGGCGAAGCACGCCGGCGCCCTCCAGCACCCGCTTGCCGCCATGCCACGCCGGCCGGCGCTCGCGCTGCGCCCCGACCAGAGGAAGCCCCGCTGCGTCGGCCTCCACTCGCGGGGAACAAGAAAGGCCCCGCCGCCGTCGGATCCGGACGGGCTTTGCCCGGCCGATCCCTGTGGCGACGGCGGGAGAAGGGAGGCGTGGGGCGGGGGACCGGCGGCGGCTGGCTAGCCCCCCCCCCCCTGGTCGCCGCGCGGGGGCGACCCGAGGGGGAAGGGGAAAGGGGGAGTGCAAACCCATCCCGATCTTTGTTGCCTCGAAAAAAATGGTTTGGTTCACACGAACCTAATATGTTGCCTCGAAAAGAAATAGATTGGTTCATCCGACCTTTGTTGCCTTTCAAAATAAGATTGGTTTGTCCAGTCTACAAAATTGTTACTCACAGGTACAAACTACAAGATTTGTTGTTGATGCTTGTCACCTAAAACAAGCAGGTAGAATATAGGTACAGGTGCAGGTGATAAATAGGGTTGAGGCAGAAAATGTGATCGGTTTACACAGGTCCTGGATTAGTTCGCCAACCCATGTAGGTACAGGTGATGAACAGGACAGCGGAAAATTAGATTGGTTTACACCGTTCATGAGATTGGTTTGCCGACCCATATACATTTGCAGGTGAACGAGAGGAGTCAGAAAATTTGATCGGTTTACACCGAGCTAAATACAGGTCCAGGTAGTCCTTGATCTACAGTGCTGTGGGTACCTTGATAAACTTTACTCCTTTGATGCATGGGAAGGCTACCCAAAATCAGCACAAGGCTCATACAGAACCGGCCGCGAGCAGGCTGCTGTACACGGCCGTCCGTCAGGGTGCTCACGTGCAGATGATCGATCAGGGGCAAGCTGTTCGACGGCAGCGGCACTGGTTTCATGAAAGAATCATGAGAGTACGTTAGTCGTACACACTAGGTGATGTAGTCTGTTTCCAGGAAAAGGTTGGTAGTAACATGCATCGCCTACGTGGTACAAAAGTTTGATGCAAAGAGATCAACAAATTTGTGAGATGGTACGGGCTAGTAGTACTTTGCTATGATGGTGGAAATCGAAGTGGGAGGCACATTTTTAATTAAGAAATGCAGCAAAATATTCAAAGTTTTTTTTTTACGAAAAAACTTTCAATCTATTCATCTTCAATCATGGCAGTACAACGAATATCAGAAATAAAAATTACATCCATATTCGTAGACCACCTAGCGACGACTACAAGCACCGAAGCGAGCCGAAGGCGTGCCGCCATCATCGCCCCTCCATCGCCGGAGCCGGACACAACTTGTTGTATTAGACAGTCGGGAAGTCGTCGTGCTAAGGCCCCATAGGACCAGCACCCCAGAACAGCAACCGCCGCCGATGAAAAATAACGTAGATGGAAGAATTCAAGCCGAAGACACACAGACGTAGACGAACAACGACGAGATCCGAGCAAATCCACCAAAGATAGATCTGCCGGAGACACACCTCAACACGCCCACCAATGATGCTAGACGCACCGCCGGAACGGGGGCTAGGCGGGGTGACCTTTATTCCATCTTCATGGAGCCGCCGCCGTCTCCCCTTCCTGAATAGGACACAAACCCTAACGAGATTGAAAAAAACGACTAAAAACGGAGCCCTCCCGCCGGCCCTTGTCAGGATCCACCGCGCCTCCATGGCCCTGGGGCCACCGGAGTCGAGGCGGACCTGCGCCGGCGCCGGCGAGAGGCACGAACTCTAACTTTCTTTCTTGGAGGAGGAGGAGGAGGCGGAGCCCTAAAAAAATATTCAAAGTTTCTCCTTACAAAGCCAGCCCAGTCGCGAAATCGAGTGATGCTGCAACTGTAACCATTAGAATTGATGTCGTAACATAATTATGGTTGCCGTGGTAGCGGTCACAGATGCGCACACTAATTTTTCGTATTCCAATCCTTAGAAAAAATGAATCCCTGCTGTGACATGGTGATGTACTAAACACGAATAGTCACAAAAAAGGACATTGTTTCTTTTTTAGGGTTGCATCTTCAGTTTTTTATTTTGAGAAATGATAGAAGACCATACCTTCTTCTTTTATCGAAAGAGAAGGCGTCAATTCTGGTAGGTGAAGACCACATTCATGAGTTGCCTGATATACATTGGGAGTTTTGTCTTAGCTGGGTGACAATTTCGGTCGGTAGTTCCGAGTAATTGCTTTCGCTTTTATTCTGCCCATATCAAGAGTCGACAAAGGGTGTGGAAGTCCAATTTGAGCTTTATAATCATGTTTCTTTGTCAGTGCGAAATATTTTGACCGAAAAGAGTTGAATCCCTAGAGCTTCATTTCAATGAAGGACTAGGATGGTGAAAGTCTAAAACATTGTGGCCCATCTGGTTATATTTCTTAGACTACAAATCAGATTCAAACTACATGACTGAAATTTGTCAATTTTCAAAGAAATTCGTTTGATCGTTTTGGTGATTCTGATTGAACCGCAGTCTTTCCACAATCAAAATTTAGAACCCAAGTACCGATTTGTAGTGTCAAATTGGAGAGATGGTGGGTGCACTAGTTAATAGGGAGATAACAAGGAGGGGGCCACCAAGTCACCACGTACGTAGTATCACCAGTGGCTAGTGGGGAGTAAATATGGAATAAGTTAGCTCATCTATGATTTTACTATACTGGAGTGAAGCACGTGAACCATGTGACAAAATTTATGGTGTAACAAGAAATTTTCTTTGAAGACATGCTCTTTGTTTTAGGAGAAGACATTACCTGAACCATCTAAGTATGATCCGTCGTTATAAAGCATGTGGCGACACCTATCGTTGCACGTAGCTAGTGAGAGTCTCCAGTTCTCTACTACTATCCCCATCGATGTTTGGTGTCTCTACCCATGATAGTATTAGCACCCAAACAAACACAACCAGAGTCATGCACTAAGTTTTAGGTGAGAAAGAGAGATACAATAGGAGAAAACGAAGATTATTTAGGTGGAGTTGCACTCATCCATGGAAACGGGAGGTATATGAATGCACACCCCTTGCTGAAACTTAGTTGAGCATTGTGCTAGGAATTGTGACAAGCCGTGAAGGGACAAGTGCAAGGATGATCTTCCAATGGAGTTTCTGCAATGAGGTTTGCGGGAAGTACCACTCTATTGTTGGTTTGCACGGAGGACTACTGCTTGAACTGGACGCGAAGAGCACAGAGCTGCTGACTAGGCGTCCTTCACAGTAGAGCACCTCAATGAACAGAGTATTTGACAAAAAACTATCACATTTCACGTCACCGTCTCACAGAACTACCACATTTTAAAAAGTTAAAAAGTGACCCAAAACTCTAGATTAGTACTATTTGTGACAAAAAACTACCAAGTTGAGTTGATGAGCTTTTTTATGATTTTAATCCTGTTTATGACATGCGGGACCCGCGTGTCAGAGCTGACATGGCGGGAGAGTCAACTCTGTTTATTTTGATAGTTACATTGACCATTATTACATGTGGGTCCCACACATCATTCTTCCTCCTCCTCCTCTCCGGGTCAATGCAGCCGCCTGCCTCCCCCGGCCGCCGCTCCATCTCCATCTCCTCCCCACTCTCCCTGCCGCCCCGCTCCCGCTTGCTTTCTCCACCGCCGCCCGCCTCGCCGGAGGAGGACATGCTTCCCAGATCCATCGGGCACGGAAAGCCGCCGCTGGCTCGGAACCAGAGCATTGGCGGCGGCGGCGGCGTCGGTGGCGGCGGCGGCGGCGTTGGTGGCGGCGAGCAGTGCCGGATCCGGAACCTGGACGACGGCACGGAGTTCGAGCTCGGGGAGGTGCATCAGGAGGTGGTCCGCGAGGTCGGCACTGGCCGCCAGCTCACCCCTGGAGGAGTTCGAGTTCTGCCTCGGCCACTCCCCGATCATGCACGAGCTCATGCACCACGCCACCACTGCCGGCGCCTCCTCCTTGGCCTCCAACCAAGTCGGTGCCCCCGCGTCGTCCAAGCCTTGCAGGAAGTCCGGCGGGTGGTTGCGTGGCATCAGGCACCTGGACGATACCGTCGCCTATGGAGGGCGCCACAGCAGCACTGAGGTAAGGGACAATGAGAAGGTGAAAAAGAGAGGGAGGAGCACCGTCTCAGCCCACCATCGATGACAGCCTCGACGGCAGCAGCACGCGCAGTGCGGGCAGGGTCAAGGTTCCACAGTATGGGAGGACGTGCAAGGAGCTCACCGGCGTGTTCATGACGCAGGAGTTGGCCGCGCACTCTGGCTTTGTGTGGTGCATCAACTTCAGCCTGGATGGATGGTACCTTGCGAGCGCCTGCGAGGACCAAGTGATCCATGTCTGGTAGGTCTCCGAGGGTGAGAGATTGGGGGAGTTGCTCGGGGAAGGCGCAGTTTCGAAGGAGAGTGGCATGAACACTAGGTGTCGTTGAAATGCCTAAGAGAGAAAGAGGTTGAGGAAGAAGAAGGTAGATGCTGACGTGTGGGACCCACCTGTAATAACGGTCAACATAACTGTCAAAATAAACGGAGTTGACTCTCCCGCCACGTCAGCTCTGACACGCGGGTCCCGCATGTCGTAACAGGTTTAAAATCATAAAAAAGGTCATCAACTCAATTTGGTAGTTTTTTGTCATAAAATTAGTACTAATCTGGAGTTTTCAGTCATTTTTTAAAATGCGGTAGTTCTGTGGGAAGGTGACGTGAAATGTGGTAGTTTTCTGTCAAATACTCCGATGAACACTCATGAATGCCTGGTTTGCATGGAATGGTGCTGGAAGCAGACCACCTCGAGAAACCCTGATGAACGTCTAGGTTGCGTGAAATGGTGCCGGTAGCAGACCACCTCGACGAACACTAGTGACGTTTGAGTTGTACTAACAAACACCGGCAGCAACTGTCTAGGATGTGAGCAGCTCGAAGCCAGGTTTGCAGCTGCGACAAAAGATCGACGAGAATCCTCCATCTATTGGATCAAAACGTAGAAACAAGAGAAAGGACACCAATATGTTGTATCTAAAGCATGATCCAACCTGATCTAGTGGCTAGCATGCTCGCTTGCACTCTTTTTTTTTGACCGAAACTACGGACCGCCAGCCTGAAGTTATATTAGCCAGGAAGAAATGACAACATTCAGGGACTTACATAGGGGTGAAGAAGAAGAGATATTACAAGGAGATAGTCCCCCAAACAAACAACAAATGATAGCATAAATTCTCTCAGGTAAACACATGGTGCCCCAATCCTTTGCAAGGGTCTACTTCAGAGGGTCTTTGTAGGGATTATACCATAACAGTAAATCCTCGCAGATCGCCATAGAATGGAGGATAGATCCTGATCGTGAGCACGGAAGACCATAGCATTTCTCCGCTTCCAGATAGACCAAAGACTGGCAATAACAACTGTTGAACAAACTTTGTCCATCGAAGAGTTAGCCCAAAGATCTTGAATGCATACGACTTCAGGAGGAGAAGAAGTAATTTGTCCCGGATTAACATGATTAACATGATGGACATGCCGGTTTTTGGCTCATCACTAAATCGGCAAGTATCGGAGGTCGACATCCGGGAAATTGAAGGGGGGGGGGCACATTGTTGAAAAAATGTAAAATTGTGGAACAAAACAATATCGTCATGCTATGTGATGTCAGCCCGGGCACACAATCGAGCGGTGGTGCGACAAGCTCACCGTCATGATGGATGTTTGTGATGCAATTAGACCAACAAGACTCAAAAATTTAATTAGGCTGACATGGGCGCATCAAAATCGATATCAAAATCAAAAAGATGAAAGATCTACAATCCAATTTCTCGATTCAATAGAAGCCCAATGAGGTGCATATGGTACGCAAATAAGAATAGGATAGATATGTCAAAAGGAGGTCTGATTACACCTATTCCTAATCCTAAATAGAATGTAAGGACGTAGGGATTTCTATGTAAACAGAGTATCCTATTTCCATAGTAGGCTCGAATGACCCATTCTCATAATAAGAATGTGCACGGTCTGGTACGGTATGAAATGAACTTATAATCTAATGATCGAGTCGATTCCATGATTATAAGTTCATAACCCTAGCGCACTAATTAATGTGTCAGCCGGTATTCCAATCCTAAAAAATTGAAACAAGTGTGCTACATAGTAGTGATCACGATGCATCGACGTCTACTGCACCAATTTCGGCATCAGCACTGGCAGATCACGTGGTTTGGTCAATTCAAACGCCTCGGCCGCTGGAGGATGGGGCATCTCAGGCTGTGCCCCTGCAAGGTGGATCCACGTCGCCGCACACGCTACCGGGTGGGGCCATGTTGCATGGTGCGCTGCTGGAACAAATGTTGCGCCGGGCAGACCTGACCCTACGTCCAGGGGTTCTTCGGTGGTGGGTGCGATTGGCTGGAAACCATACCATTATTAGTAGAACTAGAAAAGTGGCGCGCTCTTCTCGCGGGCTAGTACTTAATATAGTTTGGCTGAAATAATAAGTTCATATTCACCAGTTGTTTGGGTTGGTCATGAAGTGGTGATTTCAAGGATATAAGAGTTACCCCTTTAATGTTTCCGTGGGATATCTGGAGGCCATGTTGTTGCTAAAGTTTTTTAGTGCCACGTCCTCAAATTCATGAGATTTCCTAATGCGGCTGTAGTGATGTGCACATGGTGGGTGGCTAGCTTGACAATCCCGTTGAGGCATATTACAAGTTTCTTATTTTTAGTATATAATGTTTCCTCCAGAAGTATCCTAGGCATAAAATTTGAGTCAACATGGGTGATTCTGTAAATATCATATTTTTTTCATATGCCCATGAAGTATATGTTAGCATGGATTAATATTTTAAAAAGTTTGCATCACCAAATATTACGCAATTTACGCTAAAAATGAATCTATGCACTATATTTTTTCCCTAGACCATGTACATTATTTAGTGTTTTTTTAATAATTCATAGTTGATGCTTTTTGCATAATTTATAGCTGATAATTTGTGCCTTTTGTAGTAAAATAATGTTTTCTTACATGAATGATTAATTAGGGTTTTAGTCAACAGGCTCATGTAGATGCACACAACATTCATGCATCTCTAGCACTCCACAGTCCACATCTTCACACAAAGGCTGGCCTTGCCCGATCCCCTTTGTCTCATTTCCCCTTCTTTCCTTTCCGCGTCGACTCCAGTGTTGCTGCCGCCAGCTGATATCCATCTACTCATAGAGCAAAGACACCCTCATTTTCTCCGTTGACTGCTTGATTGATGTCGCCGACTGATGTCCATCTATGCAAAGAGCAACATCGGTACTATTGTTGATTCATTGTGGGAATGTATCACATGTCTCGTAGCTATATTGGATCCGGGCTGAGTTCATCCTCCATAAGACACATCCATATTAGTGAAAATCAAGGTGGGCCGACACGTCGTCTTCATCCTCCATAGGGTTGCCATATTCCGCTTGCAGGTCCAACTTTTTTCACCTTCCTGTTCATCTAATATTTCCCCCCTTCTTCTTATCCTTTTCCTATGTTTGTACTGTTGAACAGATGTAACTAAGGAAGTGTAAATAGTAATTTGAATACGCTTATCCAATTTATTCGTGCTTGTGAATGACATCCGCAGTTGCCCCCGTACCCCTATTCATATTCAGGCTCTCAACTATGTAATGAGCCTCAAATATCAGATAATATTTAAGCGTCGATGTTAGGTATGAGTGAGCCATTCCATCAAATGTTGATGCACGTTTCCATTACTTATGCATATCATTAGACCATATCCATGCTGCCATGTCATGTTAACATTGATATGTTAGTTATTATTTTGAAGATAGTTTGTAGTATACAAAATTTTCATTTACTTATTCTCGTCTAATAAAAGGTCAATATCAATGTCTTGTTGAAGAAGAACTATAATAAAAGTGTTTTTCTGTGCCTTTAGGATATTTATTTATATAATATTACCCTTAGTCTACCCCTTTATTGCGACTCTTGAGAATGCTACGTATAGTTCTCCATTGCGACGCATGTTTAGGTAGAGATATATAGGTCCAATTTTTTGGTCTCGGATCTCACCACCTTATTTATTTTTGTCACCGTACGGTTGAAATAATAAAGTAATTAAGGAAGTTTTGTTAGTGACTAACCTTCCAGTTCATGTTTTTGTACCACCATGTATGATGGCTGCTCTTGATCTTCACTCGATTGACTTATGGCCAAGTTACAAAATGATGGTAGTAAGTTATGAAGGTCAAACACAAAAGCGTAGTGTTATATTCTTTATGCTCCCTCCAATTTTTTCTGGTCTTGGGACCAGCATTGGCAGAGTTAGGCCCCCTTATACCTATTAATTTGAACAAACTCCCAGACACTTATTAAGCTTTTTTTAGAGAAAAGATATAGTAGTAGCCTTTTACGTGAGTGTGAGATGTAGTACCTATTTGTTTTTTCTTTTGTTTTGCAACGGCCGCTACGTGAAATGAGGGAAATAGGGGATGACCGCTAAGTGCGTTTTTGTTTTCTGAGGGACGGCGGCTGTGATCTTTATTCTGGGAGTGCCTAGAACTCATCTAGATGAGATATAATTTGGTCTTACTCACCTAAAAAACAAAAACATATACAAAGTAGTACTATAAAGGTGAATCCAATGGCTATAAAGGTGAATGAGACATAACTAAAACTCATCTTATAGTATCTTATAGTATCGTCCAATGGCTATAAAGGTGAATGAGACATAACTAAAACTCAGCTAGATGAGTTATAGCAAAACCGATTCTAGACACCATAAAGGAAGATGAGATCTATTAGTAGTTATTGTGTCTAGGAAATGGAGCTAAAAAAGATCTCCCTCTGTAAACTTTTATAAGAGTGTTTGGAACACTAAAGTAGTGATCGAAACACTCTTATATTTGTTTACAGAGGGAGTACATGAGATAAAGTAGTAGATTTTTTAAGGGAAAGATATAGTAGTATCCTTTTTGTACATGACATGTAGTATTTATTTTTTGAAAATCAATTTTTTTAGTTTTGTTTTAAGGGACCTAAGATCTATAACATGATATGTGGTAGTTTTTTGACATGTAGCAGTTTTTGTTTTGTTTTAAGGCACATGAGACTTACAACATGAGATGTGGTAGTTTTTTTCTTTTATAGGACATGAGATCTAGTAGTTTTTCTTTCTTTCAACCAAATGTTTCTAATTATTGTGGTAATTTCCAGCTTATTCATCTAAGATATCTACATAGGTTAGATCTTCTATTTTTTCTTTTGGTTTTATTTGAAGGTACATGCAGGTAGATATAAGGTTTGTACTTTGTTTTTTGAATTGCACGTAATCTTTATTTTAGGATGGAGTGGCACGTAAATACAAGGCTAATGATAGCTGCAGTTTTTGTTTTTTGAGATGGAGGACATGCTGATAAATATAAGGTGTGTATATATTTTTTTGAATTGCACTCAATCTTATTTTAGGATGGAGGGGCACGTACAACCTAGGCTAAGGATTGTTCCAGTTCTTTTTTCTTTTGAGATGGAGCGCTCTTAGATCTTATTGCACATAATCTTATTTTAGGATGGAGGGGCACGTACAGCCTAGGCTAAGGATTGTTGTAGTTATTTATTTTTTGACATGGAGCGCTAAATACGTCTTTTAAGTTATGGGTCCACCAAATCAACAAACAGATGTTTCTAATTATTGTGGTAGTTTCTAGCTTATTTATCTTTTTTCTGATTAACCCGTCAAGCACATTTTATATATAATAAATAGATGCCCGTGCGTTACCATGAGCTTTTATTTTTTTTACTTGCTGCATATAAACATAATGCATGCCAAATTTCACATGTATAAAAAATGTAATTCAATGACGTATACTATCACTTCTGCTGCACAAAATAAAAATTGATAGGGAAATATATGGCAACTTTATTGTGCATTGCATTAAAAATGATATATAGATACCATCTGGACCCTTTTTATGCAAGAGCTATCAAATGACCGATCGTCTCGCGGAGCATGTATATTTTTATTATTCATTTAGAGAAAAAAACATGAAGGATCTTGTTCCCTTACAAAATACAGATTGCAAGATGCCACGACCAGAAATTTGATTGCATTAGGCAATTGTGTGGAGAACTATTACATATGAAATTAGGGGCTTGGAACCATATAGGTTAAAATTTAGGAACTACTTCAGCAAAATACCAGTTTGTAACTATTCCCTCGGTTCCAAATTAGTTGACATTTTATCATCGGAAGATTCTAGTATGAAAGCTTAGTAGTTTATCATCACAAGATTCAAATTTCAAAAAAAAAAACCTTAAAATTATGGTGAGAAAGTGATGCAGAACTACATAGAATCAAGAATAAAGGTTGTCACTTAACTAAGAGTTCTAATATTCAGAACTCACTGATAATGTTTGGCAAATGGAATGAGGATTGCAAGACCGGAGATTATAGATTATCAAACTGCAGCAAGTCAGATCCATTTTTACGAAGCTCAACTATATGGAATGAGGGAGCATCCTCAAGACCTTCATTGCTAGAAGAATAATAGAATCTTCCGTTTTGAGAAAAAAGCAAGCACTTTTGACACCATGAGCATATAGATATGTAACCCATAGCAAGCAAGTATTCGCCAAGATGCATTCGCCGGTGCCGAACGGGGAGCAACTCATCGAAGGAGCAGAAAGCGAGGGAGGGAGTGCCGATATTGAGTATGCCGACGACAGTGAAGATGACAGCGACGACTCTGATGACAGTGAAGAAGTCGAGTCACCACCAAGTACCGAGCGTCGTACCAAGCAGATATAAGATCTTGTGGCTGGCCAAGGTAAGGCGGAGGTGTCGAGTGCCAGGACTCAGAAGCGCACTCGGACATCAACCCCTGACCCGACTGAGAAGACCGCTAAGCAAGCCAAGGTCGTTCCACCTAAACCTCGGAAGGCTTTGCCCAGGATCAAGGTTACTGTGCCTATCGCTTCGACATAAGTGCTTTTGTTGCAGACCATTCCACTTTCTGTCTTACTCTCGCAGACCTGCATGTTTTTGTTGACCGAGTGAAATTCTGAATCTCAGAGTGGCTACCTCTGTGACGTTCCAAATGGAGATCGATGACGAGCGCGCAGACGCAGAGACTGCGGACGCAGCCACTTCCCGGGCAGGTATGATCAACTCACACCTTGTTCTGTCTTGTTATTTGTTCTGCCGGTCAACTGAGATCTGACTGTCGAGTGGCTGTAGCGCCAACCAAAATCATCACTCTCCCAGACAATGACGAGGAGGAACATCCAAGATAACACAGGAGGAAGAGGCAGGACGACTTCCTCACAAAGCCTTGCAAGGAGAACGCCTTCAGGCCAGACATCCTGAACGCTGCCTGAAATTGTCCTCCAAGAGCCAAGCGGTTCGTCTCGAGTTGATGTTTCTTTTGCTGCCCCTCCGTTGACTGCCCAGCCTCTGGTGTCGACTGCTCCTACCTCGGGTCCAACTAATCAAATACAAGTGCTGATCCCTCCAGCTGCGCCATCGACTCCCGCGTCGAGCGGATTCACTTTGCACCATGTCCCAGAGGACGAGACAGGTGCCGGCAAGGAGGCTATGATTCAAGCTAGCCTGATGATGCAGCAACTGAAGGAGGTGTATGAAGCTAGCAAGTCTGCTTATGACGCCAGTTTTGCTCTTCAAGCCAATGTTCGAGTAGGTACGATTGTAAGTTGATTTCCGATAAGATTTTCTCCGTCTTGACTCTATTGAACCTGTACACCCACTGGGTGTTTTCTTTTTGTTCTTTATTCCTTCCACTCGAACCGGTCAGTCCGTGCCGAGTGGGCAACTGATCCAGTGGGGGCATGCTGAGTGCACCCACCGGGTGTAGTCCCCGAGACCGCCATCGAATGTTTGACTCGGCGGGGGTCTTAGAATATTTTTTTTCTTGAAGCTCTTCACTCGAACTGGTCAGGCCGTGTCGAGTGGAACCTGATTCAGCGGGGGCACGCTGAGTGCACCCACTGGGTGTAGTCCCCGAGACCGCCATCGAATGTTTGATTCGGCGGGCGTCTTAGAAGAAGCTACTTTTTCTTTTTTTACTCCTCCACTCGGGCAGGGCAGGCCGTACCAAGTGGGAAATTGATCCAGTGGGGGCACGCTGAGTGCACCCACTACTTATAGTCTCCGAGACCGCCGTTGAATGTTTTATTCGGCGGTGGTCTTAGAACACTTTCTATGATAGCAATCTAGATTTGCTCTTGTCCACTCAGAAGTAGAGGGAATACTTTTGAGAGTCTTTCTCTTTGTTGACTGAATTTCTTCTTGTCAATCTCAGAAATCTTGTGAACTTGGGACTCAGTACGTTGCCCAGGAGAAGGAGAAAATCCAACTCCAACTGGATCTAGAACTTGCCAAGAAGAACTTGAAGGATGCTCAAGATGAAGTGAAGACCATGGGAGGTAACCTTCCGCTGACTGTGTGGTTTGTGATTTTTTTCATTTCTGTCCTTTGAACCGAGTGACTCCACTCGAACAGATGTGCGTAGTGAAAACTATCAACTCCAAGCATGACTGAAGAATGTTGTTTCTTTAGACACCATGAAGCAGGCATTGAAGAGGAAAGACAACAAGCTCGTGGGGGCACAAAAGGTGGTTCGAGAGAAGACTGAGGCGAATGAGAAAAAGCTAGCTTCAGTCAGCAAGGTCGAAGAGGAGAACACGGCCCTGAAGACTGTTGTTGAGGAGGAGAGGAAGGAAGCTGCTCAGTTGAAGGAGGAGAAAATCGGCTTGGTCGACAAGGTGAACCAACTCACTCGGAAGAGGGGTGAGCTAGAGGAATACTTGGGGGAGCTTGCGAGGAAGATGTATGTCATGCTTGTAGGTATTCTCCCTTGCCCGAGTGAAATCTTGAAAGTATTGTCAATTTTTTTGCTAGAATACCGTTGCTCACTCATTCTTTCTTCTTTGCGCAGAATTTTGCCAGAATTTCAAGCAAGAGACAGAGCGGATCGAGATAGGCCTAGACCCCACCAAGTCACTCATTGGCGATGCTGCTGCTATGAATGTGCTGCGACTTGCAGCTCGCCTTGACAGCGTCTTGGGGTATGTCGCTCGACTGAAGGTTGTACTGACAAAGATAGTTCAATAGCTGTGGCCAGAGGATAAACTTCAAAATGACCTGGAGTCAAGGATGACTTGGCTCAACGAAGTTCCTAGTCGAGTGCAGGCATGGAAGAAATCAGCTGCTCGCCGCGGAGCCGATGTGGCGCTTTCGCTTGTTCGTGTCCACTCCAAGGAGGCTAAGGAAGACAAGCTGAAGGCTCTTCAGGTGGCGAACACAACGAATATCCAATTTGAAAGTTTCATGGAGACCTTCATTGAAGCAACCACTCAGATCGCGTATGGCATTGATATGGACACCTTTGTTGAGCCTGCAAGTCCTCCTGCTGAGTGGAAAACTTTATGATCCAAACTTATTTCCCTCAGAATGCCGAGTGAACCTATAATTGTTAAACTCGTTCGGGCCTGTCGCCCGTGTACTCCTGCTTTCGTATCTGAACTTGATGGATTTATCAGAATATTTGCTTTCCAGTTTATTGCATGTTCCGAGTGGACGGATTTTTTTTTAACTTAGGCGAGGACGGGCTCGCGGCTAAGCCCCTGAGTGGGAGGGATGCTCCCACTCGGAGTAGATTTTTAACTTAGGCGAGGACGGGCTCGCGGCTAAGCCCCCGAGTGGGAGGGACACTCTCACTCAGAGTAGATTTTTTAACTTAGGCGAGGACGGTATGTCATTTCTTCGCACTTTTACTTTAGGTATTTATTTTGACATATGAGATGTGAACTATAGATTTATACTTCGGAGTAGAGAGCATGCCGTTCTAATTTGGTTGCTAAGAAACAAGACTATTGTTTCGTTGCCGCTAGCTATCCTGTTCTGATTACAAATTCACAATGTAGATTCAAAATACATGATTTTCAATAATCGCCTAGTAATAATGAAAGCTGAGATATCTTAGAACGGTCATTACCATACATATATAAGTCCATATAAATCTCACCTTTGTGGAACTTAAACTCATAAAATTTGTTTAGAACTCAATTTCTTTTCTTCCCAGAGAACCCAACATCCGAGGTTTTTGAAACATTGGAAATTCAATAGTTTATTAGGTAAAAAATTCTTAATTTGGGGAATTTGATGTTTTGATCACTCCATCTCTATTTTTCATCAAATTATTTTATTCCTAATGAACAACAATCTGCTAGAGGCGACGTCAACGTTCCTCTGTTCTCGCATATTTGCATGGCCGAAATGAAGGTTGCATATTGGAAGGAGGAATTGAAGGCAGTGATCTAGTTAATCAATATGAAGAGATTGAGAAGAGGCTCACCTATTCACAACGTGTGATATAACCACTCATTGTTGGGGAGTACATGTGGAAGGAAATATCTCACCTCTGTTTTTATCTAACTAAGAGGAAGTATAATAGGGTGACATAAGCAGTCTATAAGAGTTGTCACCTCAGATTTGTGATGAGGTGCGGGAGAGAGGAAATAAAAAATAAGATGGGTGGGATGTAGACTTATAGCCCGCTATAGCATGGATTCCAACACACTTTTTTAGAGAAGAAGATAGGGTCAGACATTAATGACATAGTATGTAGAGCCAACAACTATTATACGGATCCACTTTCAGGTTGACTATGGATGACGTGGGATGGACATAGAGCCAGCAGTTGGCTCTCTTATTAGCCTTGCTCAAAGCACACTAATCTTAGGACATAATTATTGCTAGAAGAAAGATATATCCTTCTACAAGGTGCATGCTATTTTTTTACACCAAAAAACTATCTTAGGTACTTTTTGACAATGATTTATTGTTATAAAGCACATGCATGCTGCCTCCTATTGTTACATGTACAGCGCTAGCTAGAATTCGTCTATACGACTCTGCTCCACCATCTTTGCTCTCTTCAACCAAATAGTATTAGCACCTAAACGAACATGAAAGAAGTCATGAACTGATGATCCATGAGAAATATAACAGTATCAAATGAGAAAAATATGGTTAATTAGTTACAGTTGGATGTATGCATGCATGGGCGGAGCCATGAAAAAAATGTCCTAGTGTCCACATGTCCCTTGTATGCATGTCGATATCAAGTAATGGTATACATAACAGTAATGCAACCAGTAGTTTAAAATCAATTGTAGTAAAAAAAATACATGAAAAAATCGTTGAAGAAGCAAATATGAATTTAACTAAAAATTGGCAGAGTTAATATAAAAATTGCTTGCGAGTGGGTATTCGGACAACTAAATTTCCCAATAATATACTATGAGAACTGAAAATTGAAAGAAGCAGTTATTAGTCATTTAATGGATGTTGGAAAACCCACCTTCTGGGGCATCCATGCTCTAAGCTGCCCTCTGCATCATCTGATCTGCCTGTGGCTCGCGACACTGCCTACTTGGTGCGCTCCCCGCCATCCATTCAAGTCGGGCTATCCCTCACGACATAGCATCCGGGGGTCCATAACGTGTGGGTAGTGGGCGTGGACGGGATCTTATCATCTATTGTCTTTTTCCTCGCTATTGCACGTGCATTTCCTGCACTAGTGGAGGCGGCATGGCGGGAGTTTGATTGTTTTTTGCTCATTGTTGACCACCTCGCCATCGGTTGCCTTTCATGGCAGACAGGATGTTCCACGCCACTAGGTCTGGCCAGTTGTCTTAGGGCCGCTCGGTTGGCGTGTTCTAGGTGGGTATGTGTATACTTGCTGGCTACTATATGGCTAGTTGTTGGCTGCCTCATGATCAGTTCCCTTTGCCAGCTTGCTCGACTGGCATGGCTGCCCGGCTGGTCTGTGGTCTACCGGTTTGTTCGACTTCGGCAGGTTAGCGCATTGTCCCCAGCTCCCCCTCTTAATCGATTTGGTAGGTACCCTTCGGCTTTCGCTCATTTTAGATGGGTCTAGGGTAATCATCAGCCACTAGAAGGTCGTCTTGTCTGCCATCTCTCTTTGTTAGCTGCAGTCGGGTCTCTCCGATTGTTTAGTGCCGTCGGCTCTTGCTGGATGGACAGTCTTGTTGGGTTGTTGCATTACTATTATGCATCGCTTCATCAGACCCCTTTCTGTCTTCTTTTCTCTTGGCTGCCTATGGGTTTACCAGTTGTTGGTTATCATCAGGTCGGCCATTTCTCTCCTTTGCGGGTGGCACTGTGTTTATGTTGGGGTTGTGCTATGAGTGTGGGTGTAGTTGAGATGTTTCACTGCTTTGGGGTGGGGTCATTTGATGGATCGATTTATGCTTCGGGCTTGCGTGGACTTTTTGTTCACTTATGTTGGTTGTGTGATGTCATTGGCTCAGTTCGCCGTCTGTGCAATCCACTGGGTAAAAGCATGTTGTTACCTTTCTGCTCGCCGCACTTTCCCTTGGCGTGGGCAGCACAAAGCATCAAGCACTGTTGCGCCACGTGGGAAGGGGTTGTGGCTAGTGGTAGGTCGGTTTCCTATTTTCTCCCTCTTGGTTTCAAATGGTGTTGTTTTTGTGTCGGTTGGCACTCCTTCTATGTCGGGTTTGGAAGCATAATCAGACAGTTAGGAATGCTGGTGCCCTAAGAACACTCAAGTTTTAGCACAGTTCTAGCAATGGAATACGGACATCTGTGCTCTCATGTGCTCGCTAGCAAGGGGAAAATATCTATATGCTTTTGGAACTACAACCCAGGATTCCATTTATTTATCAGGCTGAGCAAGCTTGCCAGCCCTTGCACACGTACAAAGTTTGGCTTGTATTCTAGCTGCACTGTTCGCACACGAACACGTCACCGTGTACCTCCAACGTCGAGGGTGATGCACCGCAGCTCACGCTGAAGGAAACCCGTCCGGAAACGCGGTACGCAAGCAATCCGGCAGGTGATTTTCAGGACCCGAAACCCCACGCGCCCGGGAGGGGCCCGTCTGAACGCGAGGCGGCTATGGGCTGCCCTAGGTCGGTTCGCCCGCCCCTAGAGCCTCGAGGATCGCTGCCCTTCAACACGAAGAACGAACGAAGAACAAGAGAGAAAGAACAAGGGAGGGATGTAAAACTAGGGTAAAAAGTAGATGAGTTTTGCGATTGTGTGTTGTTTTTCAATCGGCCGTCACCCCTTAGGTATATAAGAGGCGGCTGGACTTCCCGTGCAAGGAAAAATCTTGAAATCACGTCCAAAACCGTAGTCGAATTCGGATTGGTTTTATCCGAACTTTCCAAAACTGTTCGGTTTAAACTGGATGTACCTTGTGGTTATTTTTTAAGGTAGTAAACAATTTCGGATGGAAACGAGCCCAAAAGTCATCTTGACCGCTTCGACGAGACGAACAACTTTCATGTTGAACGTTTTTTGATCAGAGGTCATCTTAAGGGTCAAATCGGTCGCACAAAACAGGGTATTCCCTCGCGCTACCCATCAGACATGCGTCTGGTGGGGCGCGCCACATCTCGCCTCGTGATAGGGCTGCACTCCGATTGCTATATCTTTTGCATACGAACTTGGATCTGGACGATTATTATATCAAAATCAATCATTTCGATGAGACGAAGACAATTCCTGTAGAATGTGTTTTCATATGAGGCCGTCTTGGTGGCATAATCAGCCGAATAGTGTTCTGAATACAAAATCTCAGTATTTCAAACACAACTTCGGCCTTCGAGATGAGATCGGATGGCGATGGCCCAAACTTCAAAGATGTTCATATGGACAATACGAAACTCTGTTATGTAGATCATTTCTCCATTTGAGGCCATATTAATTAAGTTATTGACCGTGCCAAAATCTTGTGTCAACACATGCCCCCCTGTTTTTCGGCAAACTTGTGTGCCAAAAACTAACTTGCACGATGCTTTTTCTAAGGAAGATGTCAACACTCCATCGGCCATTTATTTTTCTCAGGATGATAATTATGTATCGGCTATGTTTATGTTTAGGGCGATAATTTTATATCGGCCATTGATTTTTAACTTCTGCTTCACATCATACCTTGTAACCGATTACCACCAATCGGCTTTAAAGAGATGGGAATGAGCCCGTTCCTTGTAGCACTAAGGAAATCAAACTCCAAGAGGTCACGCCCTGTTAAGAATACATCAGGATGATTCCAATCCACCGATGCATCAGCCAAATCAAGACAAGCCGAATTATCCGCGTGAATGATTTCTACGTCATCATCGATCCATTGTATTAAAAATTGTTGCATGGTAGATGACACACATTGGTTAGCATGAACGCAATCGTGACCTAATATAACATTATAGTTACCTTGCATCTCGGTGATGAAGAATGTGGTGGCCAAAGTTTTGCTTCCCACGGTGAGTTCCATGCACATCACACCTTTGGCCTCTGTGTTTTCTTTACCCTCGAATTCATTAAGTACCATATTGGTCTTCATCAATGCATCATCATCTAAGACTAACTTTTGGAAGACCGAGTAAGGCATAAGATTTACCACAGCACCACCATCAACGAGCATCCTAGCAACCGGCGATCCGTTAATATGACCTTTGAGGTACAATGGCTTCAAGTGTTTCACCGGTTCTCTTGGCTTCTTGAAAATAGCATTCTTAGGACCAAAATTCAGCTGGGCTACCTCCCGTTCTTCACCTATAGCATGAAACTCGGCAGGTAAGTAATATACCATATTAATATCCATACCTTCCTGAACCGGCGTAGATTCATAATCCACCATCTTGACTTCATCTCCCAATGTGTATATTGGGCTTAAAGATTCCTCGATTGAAGGGTATGTTTCAGGTAGTGTGGATGATGTAATAGGGGTCGCATCATCCTCTTTTGGTGGTGAAGGTGTTGCTGCAGCTAATGTAGAAGCATCTGTGTTTTGTTTTTGTTTAGGCCTCCACACTTGTTTTGTGAGTTCTATGGCCAAATTTCACTAAATAATTCGTCCCTTTGCCTCCCCTCTTTGTGTTGTACCTTCTTGTGGTTCCTCATGCATTGTAATATCCTTTTCATGGTCTTAGTTTAACCGGGAGGACACCACTTAGGTTGAGTATATTTGGGATCCCTTGGTTTGGCCTTGCTTGTGCTCGCCTCATGATCATCAACCATGGAACCCTGCTCAACAATAACAATATCACCATTAGAAGTATCCAGATTACCAACAACCGCCTTTTTGATCTCCTTTTGCTTGTCGCATTCTGAAATTTCCACATTAGGTGACTTAACACGCCACACTTTTTTATTGGCCTTACTTGGAGAATTTTTTGTTGGCCGATTAGCACCATAACTCAAACGGCCTTGGGTGGGATAATAAAGCCTCTCGTGAGCAGGCCTTCTAGGTGTTGTCCACCCAAGCATAAGGAACCATTGGGGGCTGCCCCCATCCTCCATTGAAGTCTCTCATGTAATATGGCGCGTAGGAGGCTTGTGACATCCATGGTGTCGGCGCCCATGACCCATATGGCCTTGCATAGCGTCAAAACTCTTTCTCCGGAAGCGATCTTGAACGCTTCGAATGTGACGGCCGATTAGAGCTAGAACCGGCCGCTTGACTTGCATATTTGGATAGCAGTATATCAAAAGTTGGCTTGATTCGCTTGCGCTTAGCTTCACTCTTTCCCCACTTGCCAACTTCTGAATTCTTGAGCTTGATAAATTTAACATGAGTATATTCTTGTACTTGTGGTTGCCCCCGAGTGCGGTATTTTTTATGGTGATCTTCAATACTTCCTTGCCATCGGGTTGCTTATCAAGAACAACCTCTCTTCCCAAGACTTTGTTGCCCCCCTTGCCTTTCCTGGGTTCACCAATAACAACATTATCTTTATTAGCAGATTCGGCTATGCTAGGCCGAATTAACATTTTCTTTCCCTCCAAGTCCATGGTGTTTATCGAAAAGGGTTGTTTATTAACTTACATCTCAGCAAAATTCAATCGTCCATCCTTAATGGACGATTGTATCTGTCGTCGAAAAACATTGCAATCATTAGTAGCATGAGAAAATGAATTATGGTATTTGCAATAAGCACGCCGTTTCAGCTCGTCGAACGGCGGTATGGTATGTGATATTCTAATCATCTTATCTTGCAAGAGATCGTCAAATATTTTATCACACTTAGATATATCAAATGTAAACCTCATCTCCTCATCACGATTCTTGCGAATCGGCTTAAGAGCATTGCATGTATAGGATTTGGCCTTTGAGGACCAAACAAACTCAGTAGTATAAACATCAAACTCATTGTTCGAATTATCATCATTGTGTTCAACCATATGCATTCTAGGGCGATCGGTTGTAGACCTATGAATCTCTTTACTTCGACTCTCTTGAGCCAAAGCTTTTTGTAAGACTTGATTAATGCTCAAAAACTCATAACTTTCTAGCCTCTCTTTAATGTGAGTTTTCAAATCATTAAGAACAAGATCTGCCAAGTCTCTCTCAGTTATCACTAAGCTATAACATCGGGGTTTTATGTCTCTAAATCTCTTGACATAATCGGTGACCGATTCATCATGTTTTTGCCTAACCGATGTATGATGTGACAACTTTAGCTCATTATCGCTGCTATAAAAATTCTCATGAAACTTTTGCTCTAATTGCAACCATAAGAGAATTGAGCCATGTGGTAAAGCAGCAAACCTTGAAAATGCGGTGCCAGTTAAAGACAAGGGAAATAAACGCACTTTCAACTCTTCTATGGAACCTGCTTCACCCAACTATGCTAGATACTGACTCACATGCTCCCAAGTTGTTTCCGTACCCTCACCACTAAATTTAACAAAATCAGGAACCTTATAACCTTGAGGGTAAGAAATTGCATCGAAATGTTCAGGATAAGGCTTTTGATACACACGGCTCTTTACTTTCGGCTCGTGTCCGAAAGTTTTTAGAAACATCTTATGCAAATCCTCCCTTAATTTAGCTAAAATTGGATCTGAGGTAGATGAAGATGTTTGTGGCAATGACATAGGAGCAGCCTGAGTACTAGCTATTGGTGCAACTTGTGGGATGAGCGCCGAACCATAATTCGGCGGAAGACCAAACATGCTTGTGCCTATGGGTGGTGTGACAAAGTGATTCGGCATTGACGCCGAATTGGGCACACTCATAATAGGATTAGGGTATGTAGGTGCAGCCACAAGCTAATTGGTTTGAGTAGGGTAAAAATTCAATGGCATATTATATTGTTGTTGCATAGGTGGTGCCGATGAAATATGTAAAATTGGACTAGGGTTTTCAGATATACCAACAGTACCACTAGATGATGGAGGCATATTTTTCTGAGCATTAGCACTAGCCACAAAAGAATTGTATGCCATCACATTACCCTTACTAACAAGACTTTCAATCACAGCCACTTGCACTGGAGAAAAAACTTTACTCACAGTGGTTACATCTTGTTCATCGATGAGGGGAGGAAAATTGACGTTTCCAACCGAAGTGATGTTGCCTTGACGGTCCTTCTTGAAACTTGAAAGAAACGCTTCCAAATCCTCCTCCTCGAGCTTCTTCTTGAGCGCCTCAAAATCCTCTTCACGCTGCTTCTTGCGCGCTTCGTAGGCTTGGCAATGTTCATCCGATAGTTCATCAAGACCGGGCTTAATGATGTTATCGGCGTCAACTTCTGAGGGCTTGGGGATATTAGACATGGTTGATGATGATTCTTGATCTTTCGTTCCAGGCGGAGTCGCCAAAAAGTGTGTTCGCACACGAACACGTCACCGTGTACCTCCAACACTGAGGGTGATGCACCGTAGTTCACGCCAAAGGAGACCCGTCCGAAAGCGCATTACGCAAGCAATCCGGCGGGTGCTTTTCGGGACCCGAAACTCCACGCGCCCAGGAGGGACCCCGTCTGGACGCGCGGTGGCTATGGGCTGCCCTAGGTCGGTTCGCCCACCCCTAAAGCCTCGAGGATCGCTGCCTTCAACACGAAGAACGAAAGAAGAACGAGAGAGAAAAAACAAGGGAGGGATGTAAAACTAGGATAAAAAGTAGATGAGTTTTGCGATTGTGTGTTGTTTCTCAATCGCCCGTCACCCATTAGGTATATAAGAGGCGGATGGACTTTCCGTGCAAGGAAAAGGCTTGGAATCACGTCCAAAACCCTGATCAAATTCGGATTGGTTTTGCCCGAACTTTCCAAAACTGTTCGGTTTAAACTGGCTGTACCTTGCGGTTAATTTTTAAGGTGGTAAAGGAGCTCGGATCGAAACGAGCCCAAAAGCAATCTTAACCGTTTCGATGAGACGAACAACTTTTGTGTTGAACTTTTTGATCATAGGTAATCTTAAGGGTCAAATCGGTCACGCAAAACAGGGTATTCCATCGCGCTACCCATCAAATATGCGTCTGGTGGGGCGCGGCACATCTCGCCTTGTGATAGGGCTGCACTCCGATTGCTCTAACTTTTGCATATGAACTCGGATCTGGACGAATTTTATATCAAAATCGTCCGTTTCGACGAGGCGAAGACAATTCCTGTAGATTGTTTTACCATATTAGGCCGCATTGAGGGCGTAATCAGCCGAATAGTGTTCTGAATACAAAATCTCAGTATTTCGAACACAGCAACAGCCTTCGAGATGAGATCGGATGGCGATGGCCCAAACTTCATAGATGTTCATATGGACAATACAGAACTCTTTTATGTAGATCATTTCTCTATTTGATGCCATATTAATTAAGTCATCGACCGTGCCAAAATCTGGTGTCAACACGCACTTGGCACGGATTACACTCTTGGACACCATACGCTGCTAGTGCTATTATCTAGCAATGCTGAAAGAAGAATGCAACCGATGCTCTAAGACTATTTTGCAGTGTTTTGGTGGTTTTCTAACTCTGGGCTGTCTGGCCCCTGCACCGGCGGACGACTGTTCTGCATGGGCAAACATGGATTCTTGCATTTGTGGTGACGAGGGCTTCGTTAGTGAAAGTCCATACTGAAGTCAGAGTCGCTGGCACATAAATGAGTGATGACGATGACGCCCTGTGACAACCTCAACTTTGTGTTCTTCTCTCAGTGTTTTGTTTTTATTTCTTTGTGTGGGTGACCATGTAGACCCGTGTTGCCCTGTGCGGCTTGTGATGACGGTTTCCATTAATTAACGGCAACCCTTTTCTTTCTTAATGAATCGAAATCTTTAGGACTGACTTAAAAAAAATCTCCTGCGCCACTCGATTGAAGCGTTCCACAAGCATGCAAAAACTATTTACATAGTGGTGGTCCGGATTGTTTTCCTAAGAGCATCTTCAACCGGCGCACAACGCACGGCGCGCTAAAAATGAGAATACCGCGCCGCGTGAGTCAGGTTTTGCGTGCAGCACTGCGCTGGCTCCAGTGGCCGCCGAAAAATAAACCGCGTCCGAGCCGCTCCAGCAGGCGCGCTATTTTTTTTCTTGAGACGATTGCATACATACCATACAAATATGAAGATAGTTCGACACATAGCCCGCTTCTACGATACAAAATGCGTACATCTAGGCTTCTCCAACGATATATAGTTCTACTACGTCCACATAGCCTGCTTCTACGATACAAAATAAAACTAAAAACTACTACTACTCGTTCTCCGACTAGGACTCTGTCTCGGTGATGTCCTCCTCCGACGTCTGAGCATAGGCGTCAAGGAACCGCTCGTCGCGGAAGTCCCAGGACGACGCATCTCCTAGTGCCATGTTGTATTCAGCGACCGCCTTCCGCGTTCGCTTGTCCTCGCGATAGGCGGCTCGCTCCTTCCTTCTCTCCTCCCTCTCCGCCCTCCTCTCGGCGAAGAACTGTTCTTCATTGATGATGTCTTGCGGGAAGCATTGCCTCCACAGCGCCATGGCTTCCTCGTCCATCTCGGCCAGGCTAAGACAGCGCCTCCCGCCTCCGGTGTTTGCGACGATCCTTGATAACCCACAAGTGTAGGGGATCGCAACAGTTTTCAAGGGTAGAGTATTCAACCCAAATTTATTGATTCGACACAAGGGGAGCCAAAGAATATTCTTAAGTATTAGCAGTTGAGTTGTCAATTCAACCACACCTGGATAACTTAGTATCTGCAGTAAGGTATTTAGTAGCAAAATAGTATGATAGTAATGGTAACAGTGGCAAAAGTAAAGATAGCAGTTTTGTAGTAGTTGTAACAGTAGCAACGAAAAAGTAAATAAGCGAAGCACAAGATGTGAAACGCTCGTAGGCATTGGATCAGTGATGGATAATTATGTCGGATGTGATTCCTCATGTAATAGCTATAACATAGGGTGACATAGAACTAGCTCCAATTCATCAATGTAATGTAGGCATGTATTCCGAATATAGTCATACGTGCTTATGGAAAAGAACTTGCATGACATCTTTTGTCCTACCCTCCCGTGGCAGCGGGGTCCTAGTGGAAACTAAGGGATATTAAGGCGTCCATTTAATACAGAACCGGAATAAATCATTAGCACATAGTGAATACATGAACTCCTCAAACTATGGTCATCATCGAGAAGTATCCCGATTATTGTCATTTTGGGGTTGTCGGACCATAACACATAATAGGTGACTATAGACTTGCAAGATAGGATCAAGAACTCACATATATTCATGAAAACATAATAGGTTCACATCTGAAATCATGGCAATCGGGCCCTAGTGATAAGCATTAAGCATAGCAAAGTCATAGCAACATAAATCTCAGAACATTAGTGGATACTAGGAATCAAACCCTAACAAAACTAACTTGATTACATGGTAAATCTCATTCAACCCATCACCGTCCAACAAGCCTACAATGGAATTACTCACGCACGGCGGTGAGCATCATGAAATTGGTGATGGAGAATGGTTGATGACGACGACGGCGACTGTTGGGGAACGTAGCAAAAATTCAAAATTTTCCTACGCGTCACCAAGATCTATCTATGGAGAGACCAGCAACAAGTAGAAGGAGAGTGCATCTACATACCCTTGTAGATCGCTAAGCGGAAGCGTTCAAGTGAACGGGTTGATGGAGTCGTACTCGTCGTGATTCAAATCACCGATGATCAAGTGCCGAACGCACGGCACCTCCGCGTTCAACACACGTACAGCCCGGTGACGTCTCCCACGCCTTGATCCAGCAAGGAGAGAGGGAGAGGTTGAGGAAGACTCCATCCAGCAGCAGCACAACGGCGTGGTGGTGGTGGAGGAGCGTGGCAATCCAGCAGGGCTTCGCCAAGCACCATGGGAGAGGAGGAGGAGGGAGAGGGGCAGGACTGCACCAACGAGAGATCAAATCGTGTGTTATGGGCAGCCCCTAGGCCTCATATATATAGGGGAAGGGGAGGGCTGCGCCCCCTTTAGGGTTTCCCACCCCAGGGGGCGGCGGCTAGCCTCCAGATGGCATCTGGTGCGGCGGCCAAGAAGGGGGGAGGAGTCCATCCTCCCCAAGGCACCTCGGAGGTGCCTTCCCCCTCGAGGACTCTTCCCTCTAGGGTTCCCTAGGCGCATGGGCCTCTTGGGGCTGGTGCCCTTGGCCCATGTAGGCCAAGGCGCACCCCCTACAGCCCATGTGGCCCCCCGGGGCAGGTGGCCCAACCCGGTGGGCCCCCGGGACCCTTCCGGTGGTCCCGGTACAATACCGATGACCCCGAAACTTGTCCCGATGGCCGAAACAGGACTTCCTATATATAAATCTTTACCTCCGGACCATTCCGGAACTCCTCGTGACGTCCGGGATCTCATCCGGGACTCCGAACAACATTCGGTAACCACATACAAGCTTCCTTTATAACCCTAGTGTCATCGAACCTTAAGTGTGTAGACCCTACGGGTTCGGGAGACATGCAGACATGACCGAGACGTTCTCCGGTCAATAACCAACAGCGGGATCTGGATACCCATGATGGCTCCCACATGTTCCACGATGATCTCATCGGATGAACCACGATGTCAAGGACTTAATCAATCCCGTATTCAATTCCCTTTGTCTATCGGTATGTTACTTGCCCGAGATTCGATCGTCGGTATCCAATACCTTGTTCAATCTCGTTACCGGCAAGTCACTTTACTCGTTCCGTAACACATCATCCCGTGATCAACTCCTTGGTCACATTGCGCATATGATGATGTCCTACCGAGTGGGCCCAGAGATACCTCTCCGTTTACACGGAGTGACAAATCCCAGTCTCGATCCGCATAAAACAATAGATACTTTCGAAGATACCTGTAGTGCACCTTTATAGTCACCCAGTTACGTTGTGACGTTTGATACACCCAAAGCACTCCTACGGTATCCAGGAGTTACACGATCTCATGGTCAAAGGAAGAGATACTTGACATTGGCAAAGCTGTAGCAAACGAACTACACGATCTTTTGTGCTAGGCTTAGGATTGGGTCTTGTCCATCACATCATTCTCCTAATGATGTGATCCCGTTATCAACGACATCCAATGTCCATAGCCAGGAAACCATGACTATCTGTTGATCACAACGAGCTAGTCAACTGGAGGCTCACTAGGGACATATTGTGGTCTATGTATTCACACGTGTATTACGATTTCCGGATAATACAGTTATAGCATGAATAAAAGACAATTATCATGAACAAGGAAATATAATAATAACACTTTTATTATTGCCTCTAGGGCATATTTCCAACAGTCTCCCACTTGCACTAGAGTCAATAATCCAGTTCACATCGCCATGTGATTAACACTCACATGTCACATCGCCATGTGACTAATACCCAAGAGTTTACTAGAGTCAGTAGTCTAGTTCACATCACTATGTGATTAACACTCAATGAGTTTTATGTTTGATCATGTTGCTTGTGAGAGAGGTTTTAGTCAACGGGTCTGAACCTTTCAGATCCGTGTGTGTTTTACAAATCTCTATGTCATCTCCTAGATGCAGCTACCACGCTCTATTTGGAGCTGTTCCAAATAACTGTTCTACTTGGAGCTATTCTAAATTGTTGCTCCATTATATGTATCCGGTATCTCTACTTAGAGCTATTTGGATAGGTGTTAAGCTTGCATCGACGTAACCTTTACGGCGAACTCTTTTACCACCTCCATAATCGAGAAAATTCCTTAGTCCACTAATTTCTAAGGATAACTTTGACCGCTGTCTTGTGAGCCATTCTTGGATCACTCTTGTACCCCTTGACTGACTCATGGCAAGGCACACTTCAGGTGCGGTACACAGCATAGCATACTGAAGAGCCTAAGTCTTAAGCATAGGGGACGACCTTCGTCCTTTCTCTCTATTCTGCCGTGGTCGAGCTTTAAGTCTTAACTTCGTACCTTACAATTCAGGCAAGAACTTCTTCTTTGACTGATCCTTCTTGAATACCTTCAAGATCATGTCAAGGTATGTGCTCATTTGAAAGTATTATTAAGCATTTTGACCTATCCATATAGATCTTGATGCTCAATGTTCAAGTAGCTTAATCCAGGCTTTCCATTGAAAAACACCTTTCAAATAACCCTATATGCTTTCTAGAAATTCTACATCATCTCTGATCATCAATATGTCAACAACATATACTCATCAGAAATTCTATAGTGCTCCCACTCACTTCTTTGGAAATACAAGTTTCTCATAAACTTTGTACAAACCCAAAATTTTGATCATCATCAAAGCAAACATTCCAACTCCGAGATGCTCACTCCAGTCCTTAGAAGGATTGCTGGAGCTTTGCATACCTTTTAGCATCCTTAGGATCGACAAAAACTTTCTTATTGTATTACATACAACCTTTCCTTACGAAAACTGGTAAGGAAACTCGTTTTGACATCCGTCTGCCAGATTTCATAAATGCAGCTAATGCTAACATGATTCCGACGGACTTAAGCATCGCTACGGATGAGAAAATCTCATCGTAGTCAACTCCTTGAACTTGTGAAAAACTTTTCGCCACAAGTCGAGCTTCATGGACGGTGACATTACCATCCACGTCCGTCTTCTTCTTAAAATCCATTTATCTTAATGGCTTGCCGATCATCGGGCAAGTCCGCCAAAGTCCATGGATCCGTTCTCGGATTTTATGGCCTCGAGCCATTTATCGGAATCCGGGCCCACCATTGCTTCTCCATAGCTCGTAGGTTCATTGTTGCCTAGCAACATGACCTTCAAGACAGGATCACCTTACCACTCCGAAGTAGTACGTGTCCTTGTCGTCCTACGAGGTTTGGTAGTGACTTGATCCGAAGTTTCATGATCAATATCATAAGCTTCCACTTCAATTGGTGTAGGTGCCATAGGAACAACTTCCTGTGCCCTGCCACACACTAGTTGAAGAGACGGTTCAATAACCTCATCAAGTCTCCACCATCCTCCCACTCAACTCTTTCGAGAGAAACCTTTCCTCGAGAAAGGACCCGATTCAAGAAACAATCCATATTGCTTTCGGATCTGAATTAGGAGGTATACCCAACTGTTTTGGGTGTCCTATGAAGATGCATTTTATCCGCTTTGGGTTCGAGCTTAATCCTGAAACTTTTTCACATAAGCGTCGCAGCCCCAAACCTTTAAGAAACGACAACTTAGGTTTCTCCAAACGGTGTCGTCTCAACAGAATTACGTGGTGCCCTATTTAAAGTGAATGTGGTTGTCTTTTATGCCTAACCCATGAACGATAGTGGTAATTCGATAAGAGATATCATGGTACGCACCATATCCAGTAGGGTGCAACTATGATGTTCGGACACACCATCACACTATGGTGTTCCAGGCGGTATTAATTGCGAAACAATTTCCACAATTGTCTTAATTGTGTGCCAAAACTCGTAACTCAGATATTCATCTCTATGATCATATCATAGACATTTTATCCTCTTGTCACAATGATCTTCTACTTCACTCTGAAATTACTTGAACCATTCAATAATTCAGACTTGTGTTTCATCAAGTAAATATTCTCAACATCTACTCGAATCATCTGTGAAGTAAGAACATAACGATATTCACTGCATGCCTCAGCACTCATTGGACTGCACACATCAAAATGTGTTACTTCCAATAAGTTGCTATCTTGTTCCATCTTACTGAAAACGAGGCTTTTCAGTCATCTTGCCCATGTGGTATGATTTGCATATCTCAAGTGATTCATAATCAAGTGAGTCCAAACGATCCATCTGCATGGTGTTTCTTCATGCGTATACACCAATAGACATGGTTCGCATGTCTCAAACTTTTCTAAAATGAGTGAGTCCAAAGATCCATCAACATGGAGCTTCTTCATGCGTTTTATACCATTATGACTTACATGGCAGTGCCACAGGTAAGTGGTACTATCATTACTATCTTATATCTTTTGGCATGAAAATGTGTATCCCTACGATCAAGATTCAATAAACCATTCCTTTAGGTGCAAGAGCACTTATTCAGGTTTAATACTAATCTTGATGGTAGAGGGAGCGTGCGATGTTAGATCACATCAAACTTGGAAACACTTCCAACACGTATCGTCAGCTCACCTTTAGCTAGTCTCCGTTTTATTCCGTAGCTTTTATTTCGAGTTACTAACACTTAGCAACTGAACCGGTATCTAATACCCTGGTGCTACTAGGAGTACTAGTAAAGTACACATTAACATAATGTATATCCAATATACTTCTATCGACCTTGCCAGCCTTCTCATCTACCAAGTATCTAGGGTAATCTTGCTCCAGTGGTTGTTCCCCTTATTACAGAAGCACTTAGTCTCGGGTTTGGGTTCAACCTCGGGTTTCTTCATTGGTGCAGCAGCTGATTTGCCGTTTCATGAAGTATCCCTTCTTTCCCTTGCCCTTCTTGAAACTAGTGGTTTCATCAACCATCAACAATTGATGTTCCTTCTTGATTTCTACTTTCGCGATGTCAAACAACGCGAATACCTCAAGGATCATCATCTCTATCTTTGATATGTTATAGTTCATCATGAAGCTCTAGCAGCTTGGTGGCAATGACTTTGGGGAAACATCACTATCTCATTTGGAAGATCAACTCCCACTCGATTCAAGTGATTGTTGCACTCAGACAATCTGAGCACAAGCTCAACGATTGAGCTTTTCTCCCTTAGTTTGTAGGCTAAGAAAATTGTCGGAGGTCTCATACCTCTTGACGTGGGCACGAGCCTGAAATCCTAATTTCAGCCCTCGAAACATCTCATATGTTCCGTGACATTTCGAAGACGTCTTTGGTGCCTATACTCTAAACCATTTAACTGAACTATCACGTAGTTATCAAAACGTGTATGTCCGATGTTCACAACATCCACAAACGACGTTTGGGGTTCAGCACACTAAGCAGTGCATTAAGGACATAAGCGTTCTAGTGTCCGCATAATCGCTACTGTCAACTTTCAACTATATTTTCTCTAGGAACATAACTAAAACAGTAGAACTATAGCGTGAACTACGACATAATTTGCAAAAGGTCTTTTGACTATGTTCAGGATAATTAAGTTCATCTTATGAACTCCCACTCAGATAGACATCCCTCTGGTCATCTAAGTGATCACATGATCCGAGTCAACTAGGCCGTGTCCGATCATCACGTGAGACGGACTAGTCATCATCGGTGAACATCTTCATGTTGATCGTATCTACCATACGACTCATGCTCGACCTTTCGGTCTCCGTGTTCCGAGGCCATGTCTGCACATGCTAGGCTCGTCAAGTTAACCCTAAGTGTTTTCGCTGTGTAAAACTGTCTTACACCCGTTGTATGTGAACGTAAGAATCCATCACACCCGATCATCACGTGGTGCTTAGAAGCGACGAACTGTAGCAACGGTGCACAGTTAGGGGAGAACACTTCTTGAAATTTTGTAAGGGATCATCTTATTTACTACCGTCGTCCTAAGCAAACAAGATGCATAAACATGATAAACATCACATGCAATCAAATAGTGACATGATATGGCCAATATCATTTTGCTCCTTTTGATCTTCATCTTCGGGGCTCCATGATCATCATCGTCACCGGCACGACACCATGATCTCCATCATCATGATCTCCATCATCGGGTCTTCATGAAGTTGTCACGCCAACGACTACTTCTACTTCTATGACTAACGCGTTTAGCAATAAAGTAAAGTAGTTTACATGGCGTTCTTCAATGACACGCAGGTCATACAATAAATAAAGACAACTCCTATGGCTCCTGCCGGTTGTCATACTCATTGACATGCAAGTCGTGAATCCTATTACAAGAACATGATCAATCTCATACATCACATATCATTCATCACATTCTTCTTGGCCATATCACATCACATAGCATACCCTGCAAAAACAAGTTAGACGTCCTCTAATTGTTGTTGCATGTTTTACGTGGCTGCTATGGGTTTCTAGCAAGAACGTTTCTTACCTACGCAAGACCACAACGTGATATGCCAATTGCTATTTACCCTTCATAAGGACCCTTTTCATCGAATCCGTTCCGACTAAAGTGGGAGAGACTGGCACCCGCTAGCCACCTTATGCACCAAGTGCATGTCAATCGGTGGAACCTGTCTCACGTAAGAGTACGTGTAAGGTCGGTCCGGGCCGCTTCATCCCACAATACCGTCGAAACAAGATTGGACTAGTAACGGTAAGCATATTGAACAACATCAACACCCACAACTACTTTGTGTTCTACTCGTGCAAAGAATCTACGCAATAGACCTAGCTCATGATGCCACTGTTGGGGAACGTAGCAGAAATTCAAAATTTTCCTACGCGTCACCAAGATCTATCTATGGAGAGACCAGCAACAAGTAGAAGGATAGTGCATCTACATACCCTTGTAGATCGCTAAGCGGAAGCGTTCAAGTGAACGGTTTGATGGAGTCGTACTCGTCGTGATTCAAATCACCGATGATCAAGTGCCGAACGCACGGCACCTCCGCGTTCAACACACGTACAGCCCGGTGACGTCTCCCACGCCTTGATCCAGCAAGGAGAGAGGGAGAGGTTGAGGAAGACTCCATCCAGCAGCAGCACAACGGCGTGGTGGTGGTGGAGGAGCGTGGCAATCCAGCAGGGCTTTGCCAAGCACCATGGGAGAGGAGGAGGAGGGAGAGGGGCAGGACTGCACCAACGAGAGATCAAATCGTGTGTTATGGGCAGTCCCTAGGCCTCATATATATAGGGGAAGGGGAGGGCTGCGCCCCCTTTAGGGTTTCCCACCCCAAGGGGCGGCGGCTAGCCTCCAGATGGCATCTGGTGCGGCGGCCAAGAGGGGGGGAGGAGTCCATCCTCCCCAAGGCACCTCGGAGGTGCCTTCCCCCTCGAGGACTCTTCCCTCTAGGGTTCCCTAGGCGCATGGGCCTCTTGGGGCTGGTGCCCTTGGCCCATGTAGGCCAAGGCGCACCCCCTACAGCCCATGTGCCCCCCCGGGGCAGGTGGCCCCACCCGGTGGGCCCCCGGGACCCTTCCGGTGGTCCCGGTACAATACCAATGACCCCGAAACTTGTCCCGATGGCCGAAACAGGACTTCCTATATATAAATCTTTACCTCCGGACCATTCCGGAACTCCTCGTGACGTCCGGGATCTCATCCGGGACTCCGAACAACATTCGGTAACCACATACAAGCTTCCTTTATAACCCTAGCGTCATCGAACCTTAAGTGTGTAGACCCTACGGGTTCGGGAGACATGCAGACATGACCGAGACGTTCTCCGGTCAATAACCAACAGCGGGATCTGGATACCCATGATGGCTCCCACATGTTCCACGATGATCTCATCGGATGAACCACGATGTCAAGGACTTAATCAATCCCGTATTCAATTCCCTTTGTCTATCGGTATGTTACTTGCCCGAGATTCGATCGTCGGTATCCAATACCTTGTTCAATCTCGTTACCGGCAAGTCACTTTACTCGTTCCGTAACACATCATCCCGTGATCAACTCCTTGGTCACATTGCGCATATGATGATGTCCTACCGAGTGGGCCCAGAGATACCTCTCCGTTTACACGGAGTGACAAATCCCAGTCTCGATCCGCATAAAACAATAGATACTTTCGAAGATACCTGTAGTGCACCTTTATAGTCACCCAGTTACGTTGTGACGTTTGATACACCCAAAGCACTCCTACAGTATCCAGGAGTTACACGATCTCATGGTCAAAGGAAGAGATACTTGACATTGGCAAAGCTCTAGCAAACGAACTACACGATCTTTTGTGCTAGGCTTAGGATTGGGTCTTGTCCATCACATCATTCTCCTAATGATGTGATCCCGTTATCAACGACATCCAATGTCCATAGCCAGGAAACCATGACTATCTGTTGATCACAACGAGCTAGTCAACTAGAGGCTCACTAGGGACATATTGTGGTCTATGTATTCACACGTGTATTACAATTTCCGGATAATACAGTTATAGCATGAATAAAAGACAATTATCATGAACAAGGAAATATAATAATAACACTTTTATTATTGCCTCTAGGGCATATTTCCAACAGCGACAATCCCCCTCTCTGGAGCCCCGAACGAACTCCAGATCAGCCCTCCCGAGAGAGATTAGGGCTTGGCGGCAGCTCCGTATCATAAAACACGATGAAACTTTCTCCCTGTTTTTTTTCTCCGTGAAACAGAATATATGGAGTTGGAGTTGAGGTCGGTGGAGCATCTGGGGGCCCACGAGACAGGGGGGCGCGCCCGGTGGGGAGGGCGCGCCCCCACCCTCGTGGATAGGGTGTGGGCCCCCTGGCCTTGATTCTTTTGCCAGTATTTTTTATATTTTCCAAAACTTATCTCCGTGGATTTTCAGGTCATTCCGAGAACTTCTGTTTTCTGCACAATAAACAACATCATGGCAGTTCTGCTGAAAACAACGTCAGTCCGGGTTAGTTTCATTCAAATCATGCAAGTTAGAGTCCAAAACAAGGGCAAAAGTGTTTGAAAAAGTAGATACGTTGGAGACGTATCAACTTCCCCAAGCTTAAACCTTTGCTTGTCCTCAAGCAATTCAGTTGATAAACTGAAAGTGATAAAGAAAAACTTTTACAAACTCTATTTGCTCTTGTTGTTGTAAATATATGAATGGCATAAACCTTTGCCAGCATTCAAGTTTTTAGCAAGTATTATGAAGTAACCATACTCACAATAACACTTATGTCTCACAACTACTCATATGAATGGCATAATCAGCTAGCGAGCAATAATAATAAAACTTGGATGACAACACTTTCTCAAAACAATCATAATATAATATAACAAGATGGTATCTCGCTAGCCCTTTCTGAGACCGCAAAACATAAATGTAGAGCACCTTTAAAGATTAAGGACTGACTAAACATTGTAATTCATGGTAAAAGAGATCCAGTCAAGTCATACCCAATACAAACCAATAGTAATGAATGCAAATGACAGTATGCTCTCCAGCAGGTGCTTTTTAATAAGAAGGTGATGACTCAACATAAAAGTAAATAGATAGGCCCTTCGCAGAGGGAAGCAGGGATTTGGAGAGGTGCCAGAGCTCGATTTTAAAATAGAGATGAATAACATTTTGAGCGGCATACTTTCACTGTCAACGCAACAACTATGAGATGGCGATATCTTCCATACTACATGCATTATAGGCGGTTCCCAAACAGAATGGTAAAAGTTTATACTCCCCCACCACCAACAAGCATCAATCCATGGCTTGCTCGAAACAACGAGTGCCTCCAACTAATAACAGCCCTACGGGGGTTTTGCTTAATTATTTTGATTTGCTTTGGTCTTTTTGGATCATGGGACTGGGTATCCCGGTTACCGACCCTTTCTCGTGAATGAGGAGCGGAGTCCACTCCTCTTGAGAATAACACACCTAACATTGAAGATACAGGCAACCCTAGTTGAAACATGAGCTGCTCGAGCGTACAAAACAGAATTTCATTTGAAGGTTTGGAGTTTGGCACATACAAATTACTTGGAACGGCAGGTAGATACCGCATATAGGAAGTTATGGTGGACTCATATGGAATAACTTTGGGGTTTAAGGAGTTTGGATACACAAGAAGTATTCCCGCCTAGTACAGGTGAAGGCTAGCAAAAGACTGGGAAGCGACCAACTGAGAGAGCGACAACAGTCATGAACATGCATTAAAATTAATTCACACCGAATACAAGCATGAGTACGATATAATCCACCATGAACATAAATATAATGAAGGCTATGTTGATTTGTTTCAATTACATGCGTGAACATGTGCCAAGTCGAGTCACTCAATTCATTCAAAGGAGGACACTATCACGACCGGTTTTTCAATAAAATACTTATTAAGAAAATCGATCTTTAGATCCCAGTATAGGAAAAATCATCCTCACTGGTAGACAAATATTTGATAAACAGAGGACCAGTAGCATTAAATATATTACAGGGTTGAGCTGAGGCTGCTCAACAATGTTATTACAAACTCGCCAATATCTTACATAAGGGCGGTTATGACACAGGGGTGTGGTGACATGCTACTAGCTCGAGATAAAAGTGGTAGTGGATAATTTGACTCCTAACTGGCAGCTCATCGAGCGTCGGGGTGAGGCTCGATGAATTTATTCTGGGGTGGCGGAAGCGGATATGATACAATGACCAAAGCAGGATCGCATGGGACTGACTGGGACTCCTCTAGGCGTCGGACTCGCTATTGAACTCTTCATCCATGAGATCGCATTCATTAACATCTCGCCAAATCAACAACCCAGGTGAGTACTTTGAAACTACTCGCAAGACAGTTCGGACAAAAGATATAACAAATGTATGCATGAATGCGTCATGAGCAAAAATAATGATGCTCGTTCCAATAATAATATTTATGCATGACTTGATAAGTAAACAAATAACTGAAAACCGATCGGGTGTCTGGAGCGACGCCTCGAAAGGTAAACAAATAAAACTCATGCCACAGTCGGGCATCTAAGAGACACCACATAAAGGGCTTATAAAAGAAATGCCACAGTCGGGCGTCTAAGCGACACCACATAAAGGGCTTACAAAAGAAATGCCACAGTCGGGCGTCTAAGCGACACTACATAAAGGGCTTATAAAAGAAATGCCATAGTCCGGCGTCTAAGCGACACCACATAAAGGGCTTATAAAAGAAATGCCACAGTCGGGCGTCTGAGCGACATCGCAGAAAGGGCTTGAAAAAGAAATGCCACAGTCGGATGTCTGAGCGACATCGCAGAAAGGGCTTATAACAAATGTAAATAACAAGTATGCCACTGTCGGATATCTGAGCGACATCACAGACAGGGCTTATAACAAATGTAAATAACAAGTATGCCACCGTCGGATATCTGAGCGACATCACAGACATGGCTTATAACAAATGTAAATAACAAGTATGCCACCGTTGGATATCTGAGCGACATCACAGACAGGGCTTATAACAAATGTAAATAACAAGATTAGTCCATCCACAAGAATAACTTTTAACCGGATTTAACACACATGTCCACCGAGTTTTGTCGCCGACACTGATATTTGACAAGATAAGATGAACACAGTACTTGGACATGTACAAGATGATTGAAAGATTTGTGACTCTGCAGAGTTTGTATTTACTGACCACAGCCAACGGATTTCCGTAGTCACGAAGGACTAGCTCCATTTATGGTATTTCGGTAGAAACACATTTAACCAATACACACCCATTCCACCTCACGATGCCAGGAATCACCCTAGATAACGTCCAACAAAAACTTTGAGACGGGGAGGTCACAACCTCGAATAGCATGGGATCAAATTTCTATACGCGCGCTCTAAGGGGTGCCCCCCTCTCGGTCCCGACCGGAAACACCCATGCCCCCTGACCGGATGACGGGCTTTAATCCAGGGCCATGGAACCCTCATCCCGGCCTCTCTACTTGGTGTGTACCAGGAAAACGGTTGCAACTTACTAAGCCATATTCCTTGCGGAAAACATGTGGCAGTACAGGAAAGGAAATGAATGGGAATATGATTTGATTCACGATGACACTGAAGTCAAATGGACTGGCATAAGACTAGCATGTCACAACACTGCCATCTTACCCATCCTCATGCCATTTCATGGCCATGCCAATATGTATCCAACAACATATGGCTTTCCGAAACTTACTTTGCACTTTTGTGCATGAAATATAACATTCAAAGAAATGTTCATAAACATGGCATGAAACTCCTAAAATGCAAACATGCAACAAACACTCATCATATCAAGAGTTCAAACATGCTTGCCTGGTTCGGAGTAGTCGGAGTCTAACTGGGTGAAGTTCGCGGCTCCGTCAGCTCCTTCGGTATCTACGTATAAGAAAAATACGCACGTAACGTAAATACCGTGAGGTGCACAAAAAGTATTCCAAATAATTTTTAAATGAATCTGATAAAAAACTAGACAAGATTTTAAAGAGAACAGGAAAAGAATCAAACAAAAATACTTTTCTGTTTGAAAGATATAAGGGTTTTGGTTCAAGGACCTTTCTGCAATGAAATACAAAACTCCCAGGGGTTCAGCAAAAAAAACCAGAAAACGGTTCGCTTAAAAGAAAAGACTGAGAGGCTGATAGGCGGGCTCCACCCGTCAGGTTTGAAAATTCAAACGAGGGAAACAGGGCGCGACAGCGCCCGAGAGATGCAGTGGTCACCGACGGCGATCCACGGCGGGGCAGGGGGATCGGGTGGTACCTCCGTGTTCAGCACGCCTTTCCGCGTCTGTGGGTGGTGGTGGTGGTCGCCGGCGAGCACTATGTCGACGGCGGCCCTTTCTCCGGCGGACGGTGGTTTGGGTCGTCGTGGATCTCGCCGGAGAGAGCTGCGGGGGTCAAATTGAAGAGGGGGTTAGCCTCCTAGTGGTGCCATGGGACTACGGTCAAGTGCAGGGAGGTGGAGGAGTTCTCACTGAAGAGAATGTTGCCGGAGCCCGAGGCGGACGAAGGTGGCCAGAGTTGAAGAAGAAGGGCCCCTCGAGGCTCTTCCAGTGGCTAGGTGGGATCTGGTGAGGTGGTGGAGTTGTGCGGGGCGAGAGAAAGCTCGGGGTGCTATATATAGCCGGCCCGAGGAGGTTGCCGTGAACGGATAAGTCCGGCGAGCGATTACGGCGGCGCTGTGGCTGGACGGTTGGATTAGGGGCTTGAGCATCGACTAGACGAAGCACTGGTGCCATTCCAGTGTCCAACTCAGCAAGGAAGAGGTGGTTACGACCTGTCCTCGACGGAACGGCCGCACGGCATGTCGGCGACAGAGAACGCGCTCTACGCGTGCCAGGCAATGGCGACGGTGCTGCATGCGTGCGCTGGCAAGGAGGTGGCCACGCGGAGCTCTCAGGAGGTTTGGGCGGTGCCGAACGGCGTTATGCCGCAGTGTGTCCCCTTGTCGACCGTTACGGTGGTTCTGCCGCCGCGGGACACGCTGGCGCAGGCGGGCCAGGGCACCACCGACGCCAGGAACGAGCCAAGCGCGCGTGTGGAGCTCCGGACAAGGAGGAGGGGCTGTGAGCAACGTGCCAAATGCACAGTTTACATGTGACTGAAACTCTGACGAAGAAACGACACTGAATTCTTAATTTCACTGAATATGAACAGTAACAGTGCATGCCAGATGTTCGACAGAATGATTTTGGCATGTAGGGATTTTTCCTTGAGATGGTTTCTGGTGGAGTGGTCTCTCATTGCAACTAGAGGTTGCCTGAATTTTTGTGGAATTTTTGGAGGAGTGGAGATATGAATTTCACCAAATTTGACAAATCTGGATCAAACTTGCAGAGAGTGAGTTTTGAACATTTTGAAAGGAAGAAGAGTGGATCATGATGGTTCTAGGTTGTGGGTGCAAAGGACTATCCAGGGGAGTTGAGTTGAGGTCAAAAATCAAATGCATTAAGGTACTTGCTTTGCAAATGACTCAGGCTCAAAATAAAGGACAAAATTGTTTTTGGAAAAGAAACAAATGAGATAAAATCCAAAAATGGATTTTATTGGTTGGGACAGAATGTTTGGGTTGATCCAAAGTGGAAGGAGGGGTTTTGGGAAAATTTTACCATAGGAGGCATGGTAGAATCAAGAGGGATCAAAACCAAATAAAGCCCAAAACCAAAAGGTTTTGTTTTTGAAAACAAAAACTATAAAAAAAATTGGAGTGTCACAGATACCATCCCATCATACCACATCACAATGATTTTAATAGCATGTTGGCACGCAAGGTAAACCATTATAACTCATAGCTAATCAAGCATGGCACAAGCAACTATAATCTCTAAACGTCATTGCAAATATGTTTACTTCATAATAAGCTTAATCAAGAACGATGAACTCATCATATTTACAAAAACAAGAGAGGTCGAGTTCATACCAGCTTCTTTCATCTCAATCAGTCCATCATATATCATCATTATTGCCTTTCACTTGCACGAGCATAATAATAATAGTGCACGTGCATTGTACTAAGCTGGAATCTGCAAGCATTCAACTCAAGAGAGAAGACAACGTAATATGGGCTCTAAGTTAAATAAAAAATCATGCATATGAGAGCCACTAAACATCTTCAATATGGTCTTCTACTCTCGACCTCCAAAAGAAAGAAAAGAAAATAAAACTATTTACACGAGAAAGCTCCTAACAAGTAAAAGAAGAACGAGAAATCTTTTTGGGTTTTTGATACGTCTCCAACGTATCTATAATTTATGAAGCATCTGTGCTATTTTATTATCTGTTTTGAATGATTACATGCTTTATTATACACTTTTATATTACTTTTGGGACTAACCTACTAACCGGAGGCCCAGCCCATATTGCCGTTTTATTGCCTGTTTCAGTATTTCGAAGAAAAGGAATATCAAACGGAGTCCAAACGGAATGAAACCTTCGGGAGCGTGATTTTTGGAAAGAATATGATCTAGGAGACTTGGAGTTCAAGCCAGGGAAGGTTCAAGGAAGCCAGGAGATAGGAGGGTGCGCCCACCCCCCTGGGCGTGCCCTCTGTATCCTGGGCCCCTCGAGGCTCCCCCGACCGACTTCTTTCTCCTATATAAGTCCACGTACCCTAAAAACATAGAGGACGAAGATAGATCGGGAGTTCCGCCGCCGCAAGCCTCTGTAGCGACCAAAAACCTCTCGGGAGCCCGTTCCGGCACCCTACCGGAGGGGGAACCCATCACCAGTGTCCATCTTCATCATCCCGGCGCTCTGCATGACGAGGAGGGAGTAGTTCACCCTCGGCGCTGAGGGTATGTACCAGTATCTATGTGTTTGATCTCTCTCTCTCTCTCGTGTTCTCTCTATGGCACGATCTTGATGTATCGCGAGCTTTGCTATTATAGTTGGATCTTATGATGTTTCTTCCCCTCTACTCTCTTGTGATGAATTAAGTTTTCCCTTTGAAGTTGTCTTGTCGGATTGAGTCTTTAAGCATTTGAGAACACTTGATGTATGTCTTGCCGTGTTTATCTGTGGTGAAAATGGGATATCACGTGCCACTTGATGTATGTTTTGGTGATCAACTTGTGGGTTCCGCCCATGAACCTATGCATAGGGGTTGGCACACGTTTTCGTCTTGACTCTCCGGTAGAAACTTTGGGGCACTCTTTGAAGTACTTTGTGTTGGTTGAATAGATGAATCTGAGATTGTGTGATACATATCATATAATCATGCCCACGGATACTTGAGGTGACAATGGAGTATCTAGGTGACATTAGGGTTTTGGTCGATTTGTGTCTTAAGGTGTTATTCTAGTATGAACTCTATGATAGATTGAATGGAAATAATAGCTTCATGTTATTTTACTACGGACTCTTGAATAGATAGAACAGAAAGGATAACTTTGAGGTGGTTTCGTACCCTACCATAATCTCTTCGTTTGTTATCCGCTATTAGTGGCTTTGGAGTGACTCTTTGTTGCATGTTGAGGGAGTGTTATATGATTTATCGATGTTATTATTGTTGAGAGAACTTGCACTAGTGAAAGTATGAACCTTAGGCCTTGTTTCCTACCATTGCAATACCGTTTACGCTCACTTTTACCGCTTGTTACCTTGTTGTTTTTATATTTTCAGATAACAAAAACCTATATCTACTATCCATATTGCACTTGTATCACCATCTCTTCGCCGAACTAGTGCACCTATACAATTTACCATTGTATTGGGTGTGTTGGGGACACAAGAGACTCTTTGTTATTTGGTTGCAGGGTTGTTTGAGAGAGACCATCTTCATCCTACGCCTCCCACGGATTGATAAACCTTAGGTCATCCACTTGACGGAAATTTGCTACTGTCCTACAAACCTGTGCACTTGCAGGCCCAACAACGTCTACAAGAAGAAGGTTGTGTATTAGACATCAGTTTTCATTTTAATTTCTACTACAGGCATGGAATTTAAACTAACTAATTTTTTGTTTTTTCTTAAGGTTTATCAAATAACAAGAAGAAAGCGAGAAAATGGAAATTAAACTAGCATGGATAATAAAATGAAATAGTATGAGCACCGACAACTAGAGTAGTGTGTGAACATGAATCTAAAGTCGGTGAGAAATACGTACTCCTCCAAGCTTAGGCTTTTGGCCTAAGTTAGGCCAAGGGTAGCCTGGCTGATATCCGTAGTTGTAACTGGGGTCGTACTGAGATGCAGCAGCAAATGCCTCCTGAGCTGCGGCGTGCTGCGAGCCGCCTCCACTCTCCCCTCGTGTTCAGCTGCCTCCTCCCTGGTAACAACATATCTTCCTTTTGCCTGGTAATCAAAAAGGAAAGGAGCAAGGAGAGTAACATGGACAGAGCTATGTCTGTCAAAGATTAGTCGATACTGGAGGAATTGTTCTTTCCTCAAAAGAAAACGATGGTTGACCATAGCGTCATAATCTAAATAAGAAGGAGGCAACACCATATCCCCCTCTCATGGGGCTATACCAAGATAATTGGCCACACGGGTCGCATAAATTCCTCCAAATAAATCTCCAACCCTACCATTATTATGCAACCTACGTGCAACTATTGCCCCCAAGTTGTAATCTTTATTACCTAACACCGCGCTCTTGAGGACACAAAGGTCAGGGATACATATATGACATGCTTCATCTTTACCGTTAATGCATCTACCAATGAAGAGAGCAAAATAATGTATAGCAAGAAAATGAATGCTCCCTATGGTAGCTTGTGCTATATCTCTAGATCCTCCCACAGTAATACTAGCAAGAAAGTCTTTACATTCAGATTTGTGGGGATCATTAACATTGCCCCACTGCGGGAGTTTGCAAGCAGTTGTAAAATCTTCTAAGTCCATGGTATAAGATTTATCATAAATATCAAACAGGACACTTTAAGAATTACGTGAACATTTATATTTAAAACTTCTCACAAATGAATCAGTCAATTGATAGTACTGAGGACAATTATCTTTTAAGAAGTCCTCAAAATCGGCATTACGCACATATGCGTCAAATTCATCCTTAAAGCCTGCATTGACCATAAAATCGTCTGATGGCCACTCACAAGCTCGTACTTATGCGTCCCTCAGTGGTTCATCGTCTTGCTCACGCATAGCAAGCTTGGGTCCATTCTTTATTGAGGAACCACCTTGGTACATTCTCCTAGACATATTTATTTTTCTGAAAAATTTCTGAAATTTTAGTACTTCAAAATAAAAGTGAATAAAACTAAACAAGATTGGTAGTAACTACTCCTACAAGTGCCTAGAGCCTATATCATGCATTAGAATTACTTGGGACCTCATAAATTTAACATGCAAGCTCAAGAACAGGATCACCTATGCAGCAAAAATTTGCAATGAAAAAAGCACTAGAACCAAGCTAATTCGACCAATGGAGGAGTCACATACCAAGCAACAATCTCCCAAAGCAGTTTTGTGAACGGAGCTTTGAGCAAGGAGATCGAAAATCGCAGCAAAATGAGCTAGAACTCGTGATTGAGCTGGATGAGGATTTTTTGGGAAGAAGATGGAGTGTGTGGGTGCAGGAATAAGTGGAGGGGGCCACCATGGGCCCACGAGACAGGGGGCGCGCCCAGGGGGTGTGGGCGCACCCTCCACCCTCGTGGCCAGGTGCTTGCCCCTCCTGCAGTGTTTTCAGTGCCTAAAATCATCAAATAATCCATAAAAAATCATACTAAATTTGCAGGGCATTTGGAGCGCTTCTATTTTCGGGATATTTTTTATTGCACGGATAATTCAGAAAACAGACAGGTAATACTATTTTTGCTTTATTTATTCTAAATAACATAAAGTAAAAAGAGGGTATAGAAGGTTGTGCCTTCTAGTTTCATCCATCTCATGATAATCAAAATGAATCCACTAACAAGGTTGATCAAGTCTTGTTAACAAACTCATTCCGAATAACACGGAACCGGAGAAATTTCGAATAACACTAAGTTACCTCAACGGGGATATGAACATCCCCAACAATAAGAATATCATACTTTTTCTTGATAGTAGGAAGAGGAAATTGAAAACCTCCAATAATGATGGTTGGACTTTTTCCAATAGAATTGATGCTATGAACTTGAGATTGTATCCTCGGAAAGTGTACCATATGCTCATTACCATTAGCATGAAAAATGACATTGCCTTTGTTGCAATCAATAACAGCCCCTGCAGTATTCAAAAAGGGTCTACCAAGGATAATCGACAAACTATCGTCCTCGGGAATATCAAGAATAACAAAGTCCATTAAGATAGTGATATTTGCAACCACAACAGGCACATCCTCAAAAATATCGACTGGTATGGCAGTTGATTTGTCAGCCATTTGCAAAGATATTTCAGTAGGTGTCAACTTATTCAATTCAAGTCTACGATATAAAGAGAGAGGCATAACACTAACACCGACTCCAAGATCACATAAAGTAGTTTTAACATAATTTCTTTTAATGGAGCATGGTATAGTGGGTACCCCAGGATCTCCAAGTTTCTTTGGTATTCCACCCTTAAAACTATAATTAGCAAGCATGGTGGAAATTTCAGCTTCCGGTATCTTTCTTTTTTTAATGATATCCTTCATATACTTATCATACAGATTTACTTTAAGCATATCAGTCAAGCGCATACGTAAGAAGATAGGTCTAATCATTTCAGCAAAACGCTCAAAATCCTCATCATCCTTTGTCTTGGATGGTTTAGGAGGAAAGGGCATGGGTTTCTGAACCCATGGTTCTCTTTCTCTACCGTCCTTCCTAGCAACAAAATCTCTCTTATCATAACGTTGATTCTTTGATTGTGGGTTGTCAAGATCAACAGCAGGTTCAACCTCTACTTCATTGTTATTGCTAGGTTGAGCATCAATATGAACATTATATTAACATTATCACTAGGTTCATGTTCATCACCTGACTGTTTTCAGCATCAGAAATAGAAATATCATTGGGATTCTCAGGTGTGTCTACAACAGGTTCACTAGAAACATGCAAAGTCCTATCGTTTTTCTTTTTCTTCTTTTTAGAAGAACTAGGTGCCTCTAAATTATTTCTCTGAGAATCCTGCTCGATTCTCTTAGGGTGGCCTTCAGGATACAAAGGTTTCTGAGTCATTCTACCAGTTCTAGTAGCCACTCTAACAGCAAAGTCATATTTATTATTTAATTCATCAAGCAAATCACTTTGAGCTTTAAGTACTTGCTCATCTTGAGTGGTAACCATAGAAGCATATTTGCTAATGAGTTTAAGTTCACCTTTAACTCTAGCCATATAATCACTCAAGCGTCCTATCTTGAAAGCATTATTCTTCAATTCCCTACCAACGTAAGCATTAAAACTATCTTGTCTAGCCATAAAGTCATCAAATTCATCTAAGCATGGGCTATGAAATTTAGTAGAGGGGATTTCAACTTTATCATATCTATCGAGGGAATTTACCTTTACTACCTGTGTCGGGTTATGAAGACAATGTGTTTCTTCAGCAGGCGGTATATTAAGACCATGTATTTCTTCAATAGGTGGTAAATTCATAACATCTTCAGCTTTAATACCTCTTTCTTTCATTGATTTCTTTGCCTCTTGCATATCTTTAGGACTGAGAAATAGTGGGTTTAGGAATAGGCTCAGGAGTTGGCTCAATTGGCTCAGGGATTGCCTCAGGAATTGGCTCAGGGAGAGTCCAATTATTTTCATTAGCAAACATATTATTCAATAGTAATTTAGCTTTGTCGACTGTTCTTTCCCTAAAAACACAACCAGCACAACTATCCAAGTAGTCCTTGGAAGCATCGGTTAGTCCATTATAAAAGATATCAAGTATTTCATTTTTCTTAAGAGGATGATCAGGCAAAGCATTAAGTAATCGGAGAAGCCTCCCCCAAGCTTATGGGAGACTCTCTTCTTTGATTTGCACAAAATTATATATTTCCCGCAAGGCAGCTTGTTTCTTATGAGCAGGGAAATATTTAGCAGAGAAGTAATAAATCATATCCTGGGGACTACGCACATAACCAGGATCAAGAGAATTAAACCAAGTCTTAGCATCACCCTTTAATGAGAACAGAAATATCTTAAGGATATAATAATAGCGAGACTTCTCATCATTATTAAACAGGGTGGCTACATCATTTAACTTGGTAAGATGTGCCACAACAGTTTCAGATTCAAGGCCATAAAAAGGATCAGATTCAACCAAAGTAATAATCTCAGGATCAACAGAGAATTCATAATCCTTATCAGTAACATAGATAGGTGAGGTAACAAAAGAAGAGTCGGGTTTCATTCTAGCATTAAGAGATTGCTGCTTCCATTTAGCTAATAACTTCTTAAGATCATATCTATCTTTGCAAGCAAAAATAGCTCTAGCAGCTTCCTCATTCATAACATAACCCTCAGGAACAATAGGTAATTCGAAATCAGGGGGAGAACTTTCATCATCACTATCATCAATAATAGCTTCTTCAATAATTTCATTCTCCCTAACCCTAGCAAGTTGTTCATCAAGAAATTCACCTAATGGCAAAGTAGTATCACGCATAGAAGTAGTTTCATCATAAGTATCATGCATAGCAGAAGTGGCATCATCAATAACATGCGACATATCAGAATTCATAGCAGTAGCAGGTTTAGGTGTCGCAAGGTTACTAATAACAGAAGGAGAATCTAGTGCAGAGTTAGATGGCAGTTCCTTACCTCCCCTCGTAGTTGAGGGCAAAATCTTAGTTCTTTCGTCTTTCAAGTTCCTCATAGTGATCAACAGATATAAATCCCAAGTGACTCAAAGAATAGAGCTATGCTCCCCGGCAACGGCGCCAGAAATTAGTCTTGATAACCCACAAGTGTAGGGGATCGCAACAACTTTCGAGGGTGGAGTATTCAACCCAAATTTATTGATTCGACACAAGGGGAGCCAAAGAATATTGTTAAGTATTAGAAGTTGAGTTGTCAATTCAACCACACCTGGATAACTTAGTATCTGCAACAAGGTATTTAGTAGAAAAATAGTATGATAGTAATGGTAACAGTGGCAAAAGTAAAGATAGCGGTTTTGTAGTAGTTGTAACAGTAGCAATGGAAAAGTAAATACGCGAAGCACAAGATGTGAAAAGTTCGTAGGCATTGGATCAGTGATGGATAATTATGTTGGATGCGATTTCTCATGTAATAGCTATAAAATAGGGTGACACAGAACTAGCTCCAATTCATCAACGTAATGTAGGCATGTATTCCGAATATAGTCATACATGCATATGGAAAAGAACTTGCATGACATCTTTTGTCCTACCCTCCCGTGGCAGCGGGGTCCAAGTGGAAACTAAGGGATATTAAGGAGTCCTTTTAATAGGGAACCGGAACAAAGCATTAGCACATAGTGAATACATGAACTCCTCAAACTATGGTCATCACCGAGAAGTATCCCGATTATTGTCACTTCGGGGTTGTCGGATCATAACACATAATAGGTGACTATAGACTTGCAAGATAGGATCAAGAACTCGCATATATTCATGAAAACATAATAGGTTCAGATCTGAAATCATGGGACTCGGGCCCTAGTGACAAGCATTAAGCATAGCAAAGTCATAGCAACATCAATCTCAGAACATAGAGGATACTAGGGATCAAACACTAACAAAACTAACTTGATTACATGGTAAATCTCATCCAACCCATTGCTACCTCTTGAGCACTGCGTTGGATTTCCCCGAAGAGGAGAGGATGATGCAGTAAAGTAGCGTAAGTATTTCCCTCAGTTTTTGAGAACCAAGGTATCAATCCAGTAGGAGACCACGCACAAGTCCCTCGTACCAACACAAAACGATAGCAACTCGCAACCAACGCTTAGGGGTTGTCAATCCCTTCATGGTCACTTACGAGAGTGAGATCTGATAGAGATAATATTTTTGGTATTTTTGATAGATAGATGCAAAGTAAAAAGTAAAGGCAAAGTAAAAGCAAAGCAAGTAAATAAAGTGATATAGATTGATATGATGAGAATAGACCCGGGGGCCATAGGTCACTAGTGGCTTCTCTCAAGAGCATAAGTCTTCTACGGTGGGTGAACAAATTACTATTGAGCAATTGACAGAATTGAGCATAGTTATGAGTATATCTAGGCGATGATCATGTATATAGGCATCACTTCCAAAACAAATAGATCAAAACGATTCTGCATCTACTACTATTACTCCACTGATCGACCGCTATCCAGCATGCATCTAGAGTATTAAGTAAAAACGGAGTAACACCGTAAGCAATATGACATGATGTAGAGGGATAAATTCATGCAATATGATAAAAATCCCATCTTGTTATCCTCGATGGCAACAATACAATACGTGCCTTGCAACTCTTTCTATCACTGAGTAAGGACACCGCAAGATTGAACCCAAAGCTAAGCACTTCTCCCATTGCAAGAACTACCAATCTAGTTGGCCAAACCAAAAAGGACAATTCGAAGAGACTTGCAAAGATAACTCAATCATACATAAAATAATTCAGAGAAGAATCAAATACTTTCCATAGATAATACTGGATCATAAACCCACAATTCATCGGTCTCAACAAACACACTGCAAAAACAAGATTACATCGAATAGATCTCCACGAGAGAGGGGGAGAACATTGTATTGAGATCCAAAAAGAGAGAAGAAGCCATCTAGCTACTAGCTATGGACCCGAAGGTCTGAAGTAAACTACTCACACTTCATCGGAGGGGCTATGGTGATGATGTAGAAGCCCTCCGTGGTGGATGCCCCCTCCGGTGGAGCTCCGGAACAGGCCCCAAGATGGGATCTCGTGGATACAGAAGGTTGCGGCGGTGGAATTAGGTCTTTGGCTCCTGTTCTAATCGTTCGGGGATACGTAGGTATATATAGGAGGAAGGAGTACGTCGGTGGAGCTCCGAGGGGCCCACGAGGTAGGGGGGCGCACCCAGGGGGGCATGCCCTCCACCCTCATGACCTCCTCAGAAGCTTCTTGGAGTAGGGTCCAAGTCTCCTAGATCACGTTCGGTTGGAAAATCACGATCCCGAAGGTTTCATTCCGTTTGGACTCCATTTGATATTCTGTTTCTTCGAAATACTGAAAAAGGCAAAAAAATAGCAATTCTGAGCTGGGCCTCCGGTTAATAGGTTAGTCCCAAAAGTAATATAAAAGTGGAAAATAAATCCCAATATAGTCCAAAACAGTAGATAAAGTAGCATGGAGCAATCAAAAATTATAGAGACGTTGGAGACGTATCAGCCATCACCGTCCAGCAAGCCTACAATGGAATCACTCACGCATGGCAGTGAGCATCATGAAATTGGTGATGTAGGATGGTTGATGATGACGACGGTGACGAATCCCCCTCTTCGGAGCCCCGAACGGACTCCAGATCAGAGAGATTAGGGCTTGGTGGCGGCTCCATATTGTAAAACGCGATGAAACTTTCTCCCTGATTTTTTTCTTCGTGAAACGGAATATATGTAGTTGGTGTTGAGGTCGATGAAGCATCAGGGGGCCCACAAGACTGGGGGCGCACCCAGGGGGGAGGGCGCGGCCCCCACCCTCGTGGACAAGGTGTGGGCCCCCTGGCCTTGATTCTTTTGCCAGTATTTTTTATATTTTCCCAAACTTATCTCCGTGGATTTTCAGGTCATTCAGAGAACTTTTATTTTCTGCACAATAAACAACATTATGGCAGTTCTGCTGAAAACAGCATCAGTCCGGGTTAGTTTCATTCAAATCATGCAAGTTAGAGTCCAAAACAAGGGCAAAGTGTTTGGAAAAGTAGATACGTTGGAGACGTATCAATCCTCGTCAGTGTTAAGCCGCGGGAAAGGTGCCAACTCCTGTGCCCCCTCCCACATTGCCACGTCAGTGAAGTTCATGTCCCAACGGGACTGCCGGAGGTGCCACGCCGCAGCGTCGTACGCGCTGGCGCCATCCTGGGCGGTGTCGAAGGTTCCGAGGCCGAGGCGCACGCCGCCGCCCGACTGAATCAAGGCGGAATAGGTGCCGGACAGACGCACGCGGACGTTGCGGTAGCCGGAACCTCCCCGGCGGCGAGACGGCATGGTGGCGCATTCGTGTCGGCAGCGAGCAGAGAAAGCAATGGAGAGAGCGAGAGAGAGCGGCAGAGGGCGAAGCAATTTTATAGGCGCGCGTGAAGCGGCGCGCCAAATCTAGCACGCGAGCTGCCGCCTTTCCCCCCGCACGCACAATCGTTTCCCGCACGCGCTAGTTTGCCGCCACCGCTGGAGCGCGCGAAACCAGGACGCGCGCTAAAAAGCCAATTTACCGCGCACGCGCGTCTTTTGGCGTGCCTGTTGGAGATGCTCTGATGTAATTTAATTCTATATCTGTATGGTCATTCAACATAGATGAGCTCCTTGATTTTCTCAGAGGTTACACTAACTAGTGTATTCACTCACACTAGTAGAAAAAGGACCTATTGTCCCGGTTCGTAAGGGCCATTTGTCCCAGTTTTTGAACCGGTACTAATATCCTAGACCTTTAGTCCCGGTTCTTACATAAAATGGGACAGATGGGCCTCCACGTGGCCGGTGCGGCGAGCCCAGGCAGGTGGCCCTTTGGTCCCGGTTGGTGGCACCAACCGGGACCAATAGGCATCCACGCGTCAGCATTTTAGGTGCTGGGTTTTTTTGTTTTTTTTGAGGGGGGGGGGGTTAGGGGGGTTTGGGGGTTAATTTAGCTGTTTCATATATTGTGTTAGGTAGCTAATTAATAGAGAGAAGTGTCCTCTCTTATCTCCGTGCTTGGTCGACGCTACGTACTATACGTATAGAGAGGACTATACACGCTAGCTAGTAAGCAAATGAAGGAAACAGAAGATCATCATGAAAATATGCATATAGAGAGAAGTGATATCGACCACCTCTCCTTTTCTGAGAGATTGGTCAAACAACAAGTTCTCGTATATCTATCCGACGCTACGTAATGGCTACATATATACAATATAAGTATCTCTTACAATATAATCTCCTAATTAAAAACGAGCTGATTAGGGTCCACATGGTATTCTCCGTCTTTAGCGATCACGTGGTGAAGAAAGAATGCCGCCAATTCCTCTTGAATTCCTCGCATACGATCTCGTGGTAGGAGTTCATCCCGCATCCGAAATATCTAATTTGAAGAAGGGGGTCAATACATATATATGAATAAATGAAACTGAACACAAATGATGTTAATAAAATATTCATATTGTTTGTCAGAGTAGCCCCTCTTAGGGCTGGAATTCGAGCCGAGTCGAGCCAGCTCGGCTCGACTGGCTAGAGCTCGTTTTGTTAACGAGCTAGCTCGACTCGACTCGTTACTATAACGAGCTCAAACCCAAGATTGGCTCGACTCGTATAACTCGCGAGCTGGCTTGTTTAGCTTGTTAAGCTTGTTTAATATATAAACATAAAGCCCTCAAATATGATAAAAATGATTATGTATATATTAAACATATATATCACTAAACAATTGTAATTTTCTTGTAACGCGTGAGTCTCCTAGGAGGCTAGTCCTTCAACTGCTCGGCCTTGGGTTGTGCGCCTGGGATGTAGGTTGTTTAGTGGCTGATCTTTCTTTGTATTGGGAGAGCCTCATCTATTGTATCGAGCCTAACGAGGTACACGAGTACTCGTGAGATTGGCTCGTTTAACTTGGTCTATAAATGATCTTAAACTAAACCTCGGCTTGACTCGTTATTCTTCGAGTTTGAGTCGATTCAAGCCGAGTCATGAGCTACTTGTTTAGCTCGCGAGCTTCGAGCTTTTTTCCAGCCCTAGCCCCGCTCACATGTCGTGTGGCAGATGGACTCGCAAATGTAGTATCCACAGTAATCATTCCCTTGTTCCTACCACAACCACTTTTCAAGAATAGAGGTCAATCAAACTGATAATTAGCAAGCATGCTAAATGGTATTGATGAAACTAGTGCTTGAATCACTAGGAGATGCGTGGAACATGCTACTATAGTACTTACTTTCGGGTGTCTAAATTGCAGCTTCTTCGGCAGTCCCGAAGTTTTTGAGGTGAATTTTTTTCCAAACCCTGCCAGACAAAGAAAACAATTACTTGATATCAGGAAATGAACAAAAAGTTGCTGATATGGTGCGATAATGATCGATTTAACTTACTTCTCTAGAATTTCAGTCATGTCCGCATACTCCTTAGGATCTTTTCGTCTCGAGTCTAAGACGGTTACTAGTCCCTGATCAAGCTTAATCTCTAGGAGAATATAGTGGAAGCTGCGGACGCATGCATAAGTCATCAATTACATTACTATAACATCGAGTAATAAGTGAAACTGAATATGCACAAGACAGTAACACTCACTTGAATTCGTAAGGGAAGAGTATTATAGCTTTGTTTTCATTTAATACAAACGATTGTAGCATCTTGGCCTCGGTATCTCTGGCTTGAAATTTAACCATATATGCATCTATGAGATTTGTGTTAATGAACCCAATATCACCGATTTGTCTTTTCTTCAATTCGGCGATCTTCAATCTGCATAATATAGTGAGGATAATTAAAAATAAATGCAATGAAAGAGCTGACCTATATATAGAGACTTAATGACAGAAGTAGTACTACTTACACACAGTAGCAAGTGATCATTAATTTATTGAGGGCCTTTAGATTGAAACACACGAAGAACTCCTCAAATGGAACATTCAACAGTTCAATTCCAACGAGGTCATGCTCCTCTCTGACTCTCAGCCTCAAAATATTCGTCCCCTCAGACTCTCTACAGGTTTTAATCTACCAATCATGGAATCTGAACATTCTCGTTGGTAGAGATCTTTCATCTTTGACGAGAGGCTTCCCGTACACGTATTTGTGTTCGTCCACCTCCAAGAAATCAGAATGTACATCGTCGGGCAGGTAATCTTCAAGATTGTTATAACCAGGCACCATCCCACCTGGAACATTAGCCACGATATCGCTAGACACCTGGAGCGGGGTTGAACGATTGGTTCGCTTGTTCGCCGAGCTGGGCAACTTTTTTCCCAGCTCGTTGTTGACCACTGATAGTACTTCCCGACCGTGACGCTTCCATAAATGTCTTTGTAAGAATGTGCTCATAGTTTCCTTTCGCCGGACACTTTGGTGGTTCCTACAGAGCAGCCAGAGTACGCTTCGCTTTTACCGTATCTATCTTCTCCTCTGGAGGTGGATGTTTCTTTGCTTTCAGCCCTTCAAAGAAGTTCTTCACTTCGGCTTGCAGGATCTTCGTGTTTTCCTCCACGGTCCTCTCGTCTGGTAACTTCTCTGGAGTCTTGAGAGAAGGACCGAATTTGTATTGCCTCCCGGCTCTGGGTATGCTGCTAGACGCCGGAGCAGATGGAGCGGTTGCGGCTGTCTTTCCTTTCTTACGTGGCGGAGGAGAAGGACTACGACGCGCCGAAGCAGCTGGAGCGGCGGCGGGTCTCTTGATCCTCCATTGTTGACGAGGCAGAGAAGGAGGGGGTTGGCTGGTCGGGCGCGCCGGCGCAGGCGGAGAAGGAGGCGGAGTGCCACCACGCGCCGAAGAAGGAGGCTGAGTGCCCTGATCACTCGCCGGAGGAGGAGGCGGATTGCCCTGACTCGCTTGAGGAGGAGGAGGAGGCGGAGGCATCCAGTTCGGAATGTTGATGAGCTCCTTCCGCCATAGGCATGGAGTCTTCAGAGAAGAACCCAGCCAACTCTCCCCTTCACCCGTAGGGTTGTCAAGCTCAAGGTCCTCAAATCCGTCCGTTATTTGATGCACCATCACCCTAGCATATCCTTCTGGAATCGACTGGACGTGGTAGGTTGTGCCAGGTTCATTAGGTAAAACAGAGCCAACAGCGGCCTTGACTTTCAATGTCATCCAACGTGTCCTAAGGTGGCAATGTTGATACTCCGTGATAGCATCCACGGGGTAGCTAGCAGGAGCAGTGTAGACAGGCTCCAGCTGTTGACTCTGCTCGGTGGAATCCATGCTGCTTCTTCGCTGAGATGGCGGGGTAGCTTCAAGGGAAGCTTCGGCAGGTCATTTGCTGCGATCTGCTTCTCGTTGCTCTAGCCCTTGTACCCTTTCGTGCAGCGCCTGCGGTTAGCTATGCTCCACTTTTTTCGTCCTCTCCTGGGTTTTGTAACCCCCTGTGTCCGGAAACCCTACCTTCCACGGAATGGAGCCTGGCGTGCCTCGTGTCTGTCCAGGGTGCTCAGGATTCCTGAGGGCCATTGTGAGCTCATCCTTCTCTTTGTCTGGAACGAACGTCCCTTGCTGCGCTTTCTCGATATACTCCTGAAGCCTCGTGACGGGTATTCGCAGTTGCTCTTCCGTCCAAACGCACTTCCCTGATACAGGGTTCAAGGTTCCGCCAACCCCGAAGAACCAAGTCCGGCAACGGTCTGGCTAGTTCAATGTCTCTGGTTTGACCCCTTTAGCAATCAGGTCATTCTCAGCCTTGTCCCACCAAGGTCGGGCTTTGAGGTAGCCACCTGACCCAGTGCGATGGTGATGCTTCTTCTTTGCAACATTTTTGTTGTTTATCGCTGACATCTTCTTACTCTTTTCCGATGTCTTGTGGGCCACAAATGCGGGCCAGTGATCTCTAATCTTCTCATACTTTCCGGTGAATTCTGATGTCTTTTCTTCATCGACAAACTCTGTTTTCAGCTCATTCTTCCACCTCCTGAATAGTTCTGCCATCTTCTTAAGAGCATGAGACTTGATCAATTGCTCTTTAACTGGCTTCTCCGGATCCTCCTCTAGCGGTAGGATGAAATTTGCCTTAAGCGTTGTCCAAAGATCTTCTTTCTGCATATCAGAGACATAAGACACCTCAGGGTCTTCATTCTTAGGCTTTAACCATTGGTGGATACTGATCGGGGTCTTGTCCCTAACAAGAACCCCGCACTGAGCACGAAATGCATCCCTTGTCCAGATCGGTTCAATTGGCTTGCCATCGCGTGCGATTGCTGTGATCTCAAACCTTTCATCCGAGCGCAACTTTTTCTTTGGGCCTCGTTTCCTTACCGAAGTTGTGCTCCATCCGGAGGGCTAGAGAAAATAAGAAAGACAAGAGTTAATTAATATGTGTACATACGAAAACAATGAATGCATCAATTAGCTAGTCAGCACAGGCTTAACTAATATATATACCTGGCCGGACTCGGTTCGTTCACCGGAGCCGTCATCACGGTCTCCTTCTTGTACCAGCATTGGGTCACCGGAGCCATCATAATCATAGTCTTCTTTTTCAGCCTGTCCTTCCAGACCATCAGTGTCGTTGAGAAATGACAAGACGACATCACTTCCTTTTGCAATTATATCCCCTAACATCGTTTATGTTGCTTCGTCTTGGGGGTTCTCCATAGTTTCCGCAAATATTTACAATGTAGCAATTATTATTCAAACATGACAGATGGATATATTAGTGGCAAACGTAGAACTAGCTAGCCAATCACAATAAGGATTTGGGGGCTGCCTCAGCAACGCTTCAAGGGTGTGGGGTGACCTCGAGAGAGTTTGTCGGGTAGGGGCGCAACGGGATGGGGGTGGAGACCAACATCGTTTTTTTCTAGGGTTTGGGTGTCCTCGAGAGTTTTGGTCGAGCGAGAGGGCCGGAGGGGGTGCTCCCGTGGTATAAGTTATCACAGTCGAGAGGGGATATATATATCGACCGCCCATCATGTCGAAGTTATCCGGGAGGGGGTTACATCGACAATGACGACATACATACATGGGAAAATAATGTTATCGGGGAGAGGGTATATCGACCACCCCCCTCGTGTTGAAGTTATCGGGAGAGGGTATATCGACAACGACATACCCGATTAAAAAAAGAAGATAAAAGAAGAAATAAAAAGAGGAGAAGAAGAAAGGAATAGAAGAGAAGCAATCGAATCAAAAAAGAAGAAAAAAAAGGAGAAGAAGAAAGGAATAGAGGAGGAGAAGAAAAAAATAGATCCATATCACTAGATTTCTATTTTTTTCTTCTCTATTCCTTTCTTCTTCTCCTCTTCTTTTTCTTCTTGTTTCCTCTTCTTATTTATTTCTCCTCTTCTTCCTCTCCTCTTCTTCTCCTTTCTTCCTCTTCTTATTTTCCTTTTTCCTATCATTCTTTTTCTTATTCTTCCTTTCCTAGCTAGATATTTAAAAAATTCTAAAAATTAAACTAACCTAAAATGTACTAAATCAGAGAACATATATAGATAAAACTTTTATAAAAATCTAACTTGCATATATTTATACTTTAAAACATCATTACAATTGAAAAAAATACATACATACATACAAAAACATGTAAAAAAATACATACATACATATATGAACATACATACATATATGAAAATCTAAAAACATGTAAAAAATCTAATAAAAATTGAAAAAACAGAATTAATCAAATAAAAATTATTCGGGGGCGGCGATGGCGACGGCGACGGCGGGGGCGGCGAGGCCGCCGGCGCGCGGGGGCGGGCCGCGGGCAGGGGCTCGGGCGCGGGGCACGGACCGGTGCAGAGGGCTTTGGTCCCGGTTGGTGGCACCAACCGAGACTAAAGGGGGGTCATTGGTACCGGTTGGTACCACCAACCAGTACCAATGCACCCCTTTAGTCCCGGTTGTTGCCACCAACCGGGACTAAAGGCCTTAAGCTGGCGCGGTGCGGCGGGATGTTTAGTCCCACCACGCAAGCTGAGAGGGGCGCGCAATGGTTTATAAGCCCCACTGCCGCACCCCTCTCGAGCTTCTCTCCATTGCAGGCTTGCGGACCTAATTGTGATTGCTATGTCTAATGGGCCTACTGGGCCTTCTGCGGGCCTGAATCCTGGCCCATGGATCGATTTCTAGTCGTATTCAGGCCGTGGTGACCCAGTAGGTGGCATTTTTTTATTTTTTTCCAACTTTTTTTGTTTTCTTTTTGCTTTATTTATTTTGTTTTGTTTCTACTTACAACAAAATACTTATTTTTTTTTATTTTTGTTTCTAATTACTTATTTATTTTATTTTATGATAATTCTTTTTGCTACTAAAGTTTCTAACAAAAAACAGTTCTTTATGAAAATTATTTTTGCTTTTAATGATTTTGAACAGAAAATACGTTGATAATTTTAGTTGCATCAATTTTATATAATTTTCGTTTCAATAATACTAGAGGTTGCTTATAATGTTTTGAACATGAAACACTTTGATAATTTTAGTTTCATAAATTTTATTTATGTTATTAAAGTTTATTTTATTTTATTTCTACTTATATATTTTATTAAAGTTTATATTATTTTGTTTCAAATAACTTATTTATTTTATTTTATGATAATTCGGTTACAAAAATTATTTATTTTATAATAACTCGCCTGTTACAAAGGGATTTCATTTTTTTGAACTTGTTTGAACTCAATAGTTTTTCTGTGTTCAAAATGCACCATTCAAACCACATCATCAATTTTCAACCCTTTCTGACTTCATTTGTTATTTTTCAAGCATTTAGTGATTATTTTGAGCTATAAGACCATGAAATTGAAAAACATTTGAAATGAACTCTGAAAAGGTTCCAAGTTGGCATGGTATCATCATTTCACCCACATATCATGTGCGAGAAAGTAGAGAGGGTTACGGCAAAAATTGGATGCACTTCGTGTACAAAACAGACAATCTCTTTCGAAGTATCAGGGTTTCATACGGAAACTTGTCTGTTACAAAGGAATTTCATTTTTCTGAACTTATTTGAACTCCATAGTTTTTCTGTGTTCAAAATGCACCATTCAAATCCACATCATCAATTTACAACCCTTTCTGACTACATTTGTTATTTTTCATGCATTTACTGACTATTTTGAGCTATAAGACCATGAGATTGAAAAGCATTTGAAATGAACTCTGAAAAGGTTCCAAGTTGGCATGGTATCATCATTTCACCCACATAGCATGTGCAAGAAAGTATAGAGGGTTACGGCAAAAACTAGATGCACTTCGTGTATAAAACGGGCAATCTCTTTCGAAGTATCAGGGTTTCATACGGAAACTCGTCTGTTAGAAAGGGCTTTCATTTTTTTGAATTTATTTGAACTCCATAGTTTTTCTGTGTTCAAAATGCACCATTCAAAGCCACATCATCAATTTACAACCCTTTCTGACTACATTTGTTATTTTTCATGCATTTACTGATTATTTTGAGCTATAAGACCATGGAATTGAAAAGCATTTGAAATGAACTCTGAAAAGGTTCCAAGTTGGCATGGTACCATCATTTCACCCACATAGCATGTGCAAGAAAGTAGAGAGGGTTACGGCAAAAACTAGATGCACTTCGTGTATAAAACGGGCAATCTCTTTCGAAGTATCAAGGTTTCATACGGAAACTCGTCTGTTACAAAGGGATTTCATTTTTTTGAACTTATTTGAACTCCATAGTTTTTCTGTGTTCAAAATGCACCATTCAAATCCACATCATCAATTTACAACCCTTTCTGACTACATTTGTTATTTTTCATGCATTTACTGATTATTTTGAGCTATAAGACCATGGAATTGAAAAGCATTTGAAATGAACTCTGAAAAGGTTCCAAGTTGGCATGGTACCATCATTTCACCCACATAGCATGTGCGAGAAAGTATAGAGGGTTACGGCAAAAAATGGATGCACTTCGTGTACAAAACGGGCAATCTCTTTCGAAGTATCAGGGTTTCATACGGAAACTCGTCTGTTACAAAGGGAGTTCATTTTTTTGAACTTATTTGAACTCCATAGTTTTTCTGTGTTCAAAATGCACCATTCAAAGCCACATCATAAATTTACAACCCTTTCTAACTACATTTGTTATTTTTCATGCATTTACTGATTATTTTGTGCTATAAGACCATGAAATTGAAAAGCATATGAAATAAACTCTTAAAAGGTTCCAAGTTGGCATGGTATCATCATTTCACCCACATATCATCATTAATAGAAGTTCATCATCACATTAAAACCAAAGTACATAAATAGTTCTCATTGAACAACATATAGATCTCCATAGCGTCTAATTAAACCATACATTGAAATTATGTAAAACATTTCAATGCAACAACAAATGCGATGATAATCGCAACCAAGGTAACAACTGATCCAACTGCATAATGATACCAAGCCTCAGTATGAATGACATATTTTTTAATCTTTTTAATCTTCAACCGCATTGCATCCATCTTGATCTTGTGATCATCGACGACATCCGCAACATGCAACTCCAATATCATCTTCTCCTCCTCAATTTTTCTTATTTTTTCCTTCAAGTATATGTTTTCTTCTTCAACTAAATTTAACCTCTCGACAATAGGGTCGGTTGGAATTTCCGGTTCAACAACCTCCTAGATAAATATAATCTATGTCACGTTGGTCGGCATAATTGTCATAAACAATAAATGAACCAAATAGTTATGAAAAGATAATATATACCACATCTCAATCATAGAGAGGACGAGGGCAGATATCAAAACCATCGCATTATATAATAACAAGGAATTATAAAAGTAAGAAAATTAGACAAGTATCTATCTGAAGTAAGAATTTTTTTTATTTCAGAAAGAAGATAAGAACAAGAAGCTCACCACGGTGGGTGCCGGCAACGAGATCGACGCGGGCGATCAACGGCGGTGAAGACGGGGACGGGACGTGACGGACCACTAAACCTACACAAATCTCGGGGAAAATGGAGCTCGGAGGTCGAGTTTCGAGAGGAGAAAGATTAACTAGTGTGGCTCGGGCATTTCATCGAACACCTCATGTGCATAGGAGGTGAACTAGAGCACCCAAATGTCCTCCCCTCGCCGGCTTGAAAACACAGAGCACTGTGGAGTGCTCTGCCACGGTGATGGGTATATATAGGCAAATTATTTGTCCCGGTTCGTGGCACGAACCGGGACTAAAGCCACCCCTTCTACACTGGTTCAAGGCATGAACCGGTACCAATGGCTGTGGGCCAGGAGCGCGGCCCATTGGTCCCGGTGCATGCCTAAAACCGGGACAAATGGATCCAAACGAACCGGGACCAATGCCCTCGAGGCCCTGGCCGGCCCCCTGGCCTCATGAACCGGGACTAATCCCCCCCCCCCCCCCCATGGATCCCGGTTCGTGAGGAACCGGGACTAATGGGCTGGCCAGACCCGAACGATAGCCCTGTTTTCTACTAGTGTCATAAGGAACTTAGCATAATGGTTATCTATTCATACATGCATACTCCAAACCATTTTTGATACACTTATAAAAGTTTGTCCTATTCTCTTGCGAAGTGCAAAGAACTGTGAATTCAACAAATTGCGCCTCCACTTCGTAAAAATAAGGAGCCTCGTTAGATAGACTAATATTACATTTTACATATACATAATTAATTTTTATCTTTTATGGGTTGTGCGCGCCATATCATGCAAATGTCAACATGAAAAACTCTTATTAATTGATTGTGTCATCTTGATATTATTTTTTCAGTCAACAAATGCTCTATTTAGAAAAAGTTCTTAAGAAATTATCTAGGTTGATAGTTCTACACGTTTCACCACCGTGTGTCTAGAGTACCAACCGTGCAACTTCTTTAATTCACACCCACACACGGTGGCAGCCCTAGGATTCGGCCACGCCCCAGGCAGCCTTTGAGCACTGTAACACTGTAGCTACAGTTTCCTCTAGAGAGTACGAAGGAAATCAGCCTCACGCCCCAGGCAGCCGCCCGGGCTTTCTAGGCCTGTCTCGGCCGCTGCCCACACATGCATATGTACCGTACTCTGAATTGGGTTTGTGTGTGCGCGTGTAGCGCTGAGTCCTGTTTTTCTTTTTACTCCAGAGAAAAGTACATGTGACCAAGAGTCCAAGATCATGCCCGGAGTTTGTACGACAAAGATTATGAGCATGGAAATCATGGCTTGAAGCTAGCTACCTAAATGCAAGGCAGTGAAAGAACCACACTTATGTGAATATCACGTGTCCACCATATATGCATGTATAACAATGATGTGAACCAACCATCAGCCAAATGCATTGGAGGAACTAACTGCGCACGTTCATCTATATAGGTCACTGTGGACATTGTAAACCATGATCTCCTCTAGCAAACAAAAGATGGACTGCTCAATTACAATATTCACATAGCACAGACATTCGTCCGATGAGTTGCTAGGGATTAGGAGGTATCTGAAATTAAAGTCGAACTTGTGGTCTTTTGTCAAGCTGCATAGTTGACATTATGGCCTTGCGTCGATTAGAAAGGATCACTAGCCACTAGGATCACAGAAATGTCTACGTTCTTGTCTACTCGTGCAACTATTGGGTCACAACCCTCAACTGTGGTGACTTGAAGGTCCACGAGGAGAAGGGCACATCTTCCTTTTCTGGCAGAACCGTGCTCTCTTATCTGTCCTCGCATGGTCGGGCCACTTGTTCAATTGACCGCCATTTCCAGTGCCGCCGCGCACATAGAACACGCCCGGAGTAGATGTGATTTTACTAGAAGTCTAGAACCACTTACCCATGGATATTAGGTAGTGGTTTCACTGCTCGCATTGTGTCGAGTAAATATCATTTTCCTCTACTGTTTTAGTAGCTTTGTTGTTTGTTTAGGTATAACTTGCTGCATGCATATGTATGTGTGTATGTTCCTAGTGCGTCTACCTGTTTTGGATAAGATTAGTGTATCGATTTTTGTGGGAACAATGAAGTAATCGACCGATTGATTGATTGGATCGCTTGTGGTTTATCTCTACAACAGTCTTTCAATCTTTCCATCCAATCCGTGCAGAAGAGGGCAGCTGGTTGCGTTTGGTGAAAAGGGCGATAAACTTATGAGCCTACTAATTGACTAACTCACTGATTAACAAGTTGATCCAGAGCTGGTGATAAGTGAGAACTGAAAATTTTCTTGTCATGGAAAGAACGCGAGTATGGCACGCTACTTATTTTCGTGAGTACAGTACGCTACTTGATGAAGAATTTTGTTTGATTCGACAGACTCAACACTTTGGTCTTAACCCTCTTCTACAATCCAACTGTCATGTTAACGGAAGATACTGTTTGCTTTCCTGAACTTCCATTGAATTCCCACCGTGGCTTGAGAGAAAAAACAGAAAAGCGCGGAGGTAACACGGTCAGGCAGAACTGATCCAATTAGTGGAGTCATGAAGCTTCCCGTTTGAGCTGGACACTCTGGCACTGTTAATTACTGCTCCGAAGTGACCCCTGTTACAAAAAATTACTGGTCCAATTAGTGCACGGTGAAGTATAGCATCTAGGCTTTGTTCCCTATATATGTCGTCGTTCCAGACAAGGCAACGGGTGGCGATGATTCTGTCTTGGGAATTCTCCTCTGGATCATCATATTACTTGAAATTCTTTTTGTGCTGGAAACGGGTGAAACTCGACTTGACAGTCAGTCATCTTAGCTACTTGTTGAGGAGCTCTTCCTTTGCTCATTCATGTGGCCTACCACTGAGTACGTTGTTTAGTATATTTTTTTGTAATTTTTAAAATATTCGTAGGAGGCACACTTTTGATATGTTATAGCTCAAATAAATAATGGCAACCACCAGAAACACCCCAACAAATTCTGGTATCATCGTAATAATTGTATCAACTACTACACGTGAAAGATAGTGATTAATGCATAAAACGACATAGAATGAACAACCAAGACCTCTGTTCGTGGACCATAAACGAGTGCATGTGCTGAAATTGAATAACCATGTACACACACTGGCCGATAAATGGCAAGAGATGAGGTGCCTTCACATTTACAATGCCCAACTATACACGCAATCCGTGATGTCAAACCAGCTTAGTTCTTATTCCTGTAGAGACGATGGACATGCTTCATGGAACAATGACGGAGTGCGGACTGCACCAGATCTTTGTTAGGTACCTAGGCTTGGAAGGCATAGGAAATTACTCTTCCGCATCATCTTAATGTTACATGACCAACTTGGTGCCTTCAACCTCCTTTAGGGGCGCTCAAATGACGTGTAAAAGCCAGCTAGCCAGAGAACCCAAGAAAAATATTGACCTTGTCTAAACTGTTCTTGCTTAGACATTGCAGTACAGCAGACGTCAGGAGGTTTTTTGCTCTGCTTCCCCTGCCCAAAAGGCATTTCTAGTGTTCTACTGTGTGAAAGAATGACATCATGATTCACGCACGACGTTTCGGAGAAAAATTACTGGGTACTCTAGCATGATTAATTATTGTTCCGGTTATTAGCACACCTATGCTTGGTTCTTGGCATTGCCATGTGGTCGTTGGGGAACAGGTGGAGATGGAATCACCCGTTCGTTCTTTCGGAGACAGGCGAACAAAGCTACTGCCTTTCCTTTCTGACATACTGGTGATTTTATCTACCGAATTTTCCTCAGGAAAGATGACGTTTTTTGAGTGTTTTTTTGTTCCATGAATGCACTACCCATTGTATATATGCATACGTACGTAAATGTAGACCGCTGTGAAAGATATGACGCGTTCCTACTCCATCGAGGAAGCCGCGTGGTAGTTTATATTGATGCGTAGCCGAAGCCTGGCTTGACGTACAAGGTTATGACAGAAAGAGTTTGGATAGAATACAAGAGAAGGAAGGAGGTTGAGATTACAACTCTATATTCTAACACCCTCCCTTAATCTCAACTAACCTAAGTTAAGATTACTCTTGAATTCTTCAAATGGTCTTGCTGGTAGTGCTTTTGTAAAACCGTCAGCCACTTGATCCTTAGAAGGAATAAATCGAATCTCAAGTTTCCTTGCCGCAACCCTTTCTCGTACAAAGTGAAAATCAATTTCTATGTGCTTTGTCCTGGCATGGAACACTGGATTTGCAGACAGATATGTTGCTCCCAAATTATCACACCATAAACATGAGATACGATTCTTCTTGATTCCCAATTCCTCAAGAAGTGATTCAACCCAAATGATCTCAGCAGTTGCATTAGCCAAAGACTTGTATTCAGCTTCTGTACTTGAGCGTGACACAGTAGCTTGCATTCTAGCACTCCAGGAGATAAGATTAGATCCAAAGAACACTGCAAAACCTCCAGTTGATCTTCTGTCATCACTACATCCTGCCCAGTCAGCATCAGAGAATGCACTCACAAGAGAAGAATTAGACCGTTTGAAATGAAGTCCTATTCCCATAGTATGTTTCACATATCTCACAATCCTCTTGACAACTGACCAATGTGTAGAAGTAGGTGCATGAAGATATTGACAAACCTTGTTGACAGCAAATGAGATATCTGGACGTGTGAGAGTTAAATATTGTAGTGCTCCCACAGTACTCCTATACCTTGTACTCTCCTCCTCTTGAAGTGGCTCACCCTCATATGCTGAGAGACTTTCTGAGGAGGATAAAGGTGTAGACATTGGCTTGCAATTTTTCATCCCCATGCGAGACAGAAGCTCAAGAATATATTTTTCCTGATTTAACACAATACCATCTTGAGTTTTCTTGACTTCAATACCCAAGAAGAAATGCAAATCACCTAGGTCCTTCAAGGCAAACTCTGAGCTCAAATCATGCAAAAGAGCATTAGTAGCATTTTGTGAAGAACTTGCAACTATGATATCATCAACATATATAAGCACAAAAATGACTACTCCTGCCTTGTTATAAATAAATAAGGATGTGTCAGCCTTGGAAGCAACAAAGCCAAGATATTTTAACTGTGAGCTCAATCTGGAATACCATGCTCTGGGTGCTTGCTTTAGACCATAGAGTGCTTTATCAAGCTTGCAGACATACTGTGGCAATTTCTTACTCTCATACCCAGGTGGTTGTCTCATAAACACTTCCTCTTCCAGAACACCGTGCAGAAACGCATTCTGTACATCTAGCTGCCTTAAACTCCATCCTATGGATACAGCAATGGCTAACACAAGTCTGATAGTTGCAGCTTTCACAACGGGACTAAAGATGTCCTCATAGTCAATGCCATAACTTTGCTTAAAGCCCTTTGCAACTAGACATGCCTTATATCTGTCAATGGAGCCATCTGCCTTCTTCTTAATTCTATACACCCATTTGCAATCAATAATATTTTTACCTCTCTGATTTGGTACAAGATGCCAAGTCTTATTCCTCATGAGCGCAGAATACTCCTCATCCATTGCCTTTTTCCATTTAGGATCATCAAGTGCATTCTTCAACGATGTTGGTTCTCCTGAAATACACAACATTCCATATGGTATAGTTCCATCTTTCCTAATTTTAGGATTCCGTATACCTTTCTGTAGCCGGGTCATAACACGTGAAGAAAACTCTCGCTGCACCGCTGGTATACTTGCCACAGAAGATCCAGGAGAATCTGCTGATGCAGTGGACTGATTTGTCGTCATATGCGCAGGGGATCCTGTGGCTTCTGGTGTGGCTGCCCCTCCTGCGGGCACTGGCGCAGAGGATCCGCCACCCGACCGCAACTGGAGGCACGCGTGGTGCGGAGAGGATCTGGTCCTGCCGCTGGTCCCATCTGACGCTGGCGCGCGGGGCGAGGGGGATTCGGCCCCGCTGCTGGTCCCGCCTGAAGCTGACGCGGCAGCACGGGAGTGGATTGGCGCGCGGGGCGAGGGGGATTCGGCCCCGCTGCTGGTCCCGCCTGAAGCTGACGCGGCAGAACGGGAGTGGCCCGCCCTGGATCCAGGACTGGAGCCATCAGGGGCTTGATCCGAGGCGGATGCGGTCGCGTGATCTGAGATCTGCGCGCGTGCAGGGGTGGCAGGCGCCGCCAGATCTTCTTCGTCATCTGTGCCAGCTTCGTCTCCTTCCTCAGCATGAAATATAGGATCAAAACCAGCCATATTTTCGAGATCTTGGTCATTTTGAGCACCGTTTTCTCCAGGGACCTGCACAGGCATAAGAGAAAGACTAGTACCAGCAGGAATATCATCACATTGGTTAGTACAATTGTTGTCGCTCCCATGATCAAAAGACCGAAGATGTGAAGGAAGAAGAAGAATTGCTTTGCGGAGAAGTGCACCAGCATTAGGATGAAGGGATGCAAAGGGAAACACGGACTCATCAAATACAACATCTCTGGATATATACACCCGACCAGTAGGAACATCAAGGCACTTAACCCCTTTATGCATGGGGCTATAGCCTAAAAAGACACACCGTTTTGAGCGAAAAGCGAGTTTGCGTGTGTTGTAAGGCCTAAGATTGGGCCAACAGGCACAACCAAAAATACGAAGAGATGTATAGTTGGGTGTGACACCAAGAAGTCGTGTAATGGGTGTTTCAAATTTGATAACTTTACTTGGAAGCAAGTTGATGAGATATGTAGCAGTTAAGAATGCTTCATCCCAAAATTTAAGCGGCATGGAAGCATTTGCTAACAAGGCAAGCCCCATATCAACTATGTGACGGTGCTTTCTTTCAGCGGATCCATTTTGTTGGTGAGCATGAGGACAAGATACATGGTGTGATATGCCAAGCTTTTGAAAGAAAGAATTTAGTTTTTCATACTCACCACCCCAGTCACTTTGCATAGCAATGATTTTAGAGTTCAGTTTGCGTTCAACAAGATTTTGGAAATTGAGGAAAACTTGGAATACATCAGATCGCTTTTTCAACAGATAAATCCAAGTAAATTTACTATAGTCATCAATAAAACTTACATAATAGGAAAATCTACCAACTGAAATAGGAGCTGGCCCCCATACATCTGAAAAGATAAGTTGTAAAGGGGCAGTAGACACACTAGTAGAAATTGGGTAGGTAATTGATGACTTTTTGCTTGTTGACACGGATCACAAACTAACTCACTACTAGGCTTATAAGAGAGTTTATTTTTGCTAAGAACATATCTAACTATGACTGAAGATGGATGACCTAAACGACTATGCCACCTTGATGTAGATAGCTTGGTGACAATATTTGCTTGTTTATTGGACCATGAAGATGATGATGATGATGATGATATGAGTGGGTAGAGTCCTCCCATGCACCGTCCTCTAAGAATGACTCTCCTTGTTTTCAAGTCCTTAACCAAGAAAAAATAAGGATAGAACTCAATAAGTACATTGTTATCAAGAGTGAATCGATGAACGGAAACAAGATTTTTAGAGGTTTGAGGAACATGCAAGACATTGGTGAAGTGTAAATTTTTCACGGGGGTTTTAACAATTGAACTGCCAATGTGTGTGATATCCATACCAGAACCGCTTGCCGTGCGAATTTGGTCGCCTCCATTGTACTTCTCCCGCATCGTCAACTTGTCAAGTTCACCTGTGATGTGGTTTGTTGCTGCACTGTCGGCGTACCAGTTGGTGTCCACGCCATAGGAGGCTTCATGCGCTTGCTTTTCTTCCTGGTCGTTTTCTTCATAACGCCACCAGCAAACTCGTGCACCTCCTGGATGGTGTCTGTAGCATATCTGACATTCTGGATAGTCATGCTGTTGCTCACGAGCCTGCTGTTGCTGTTGCTGTCGAGGACGGCCTCTGAATCCGCCGCCTCCATTGGAGGAAGACGACTGTCGGTCACCGCGGTCACCACGATCACCACGGCCGCGGCCTCTTCCTCCACGCCCGCGAGATCTGCCACGGGACTGGCCACGGCCTCTGTAGACCGCATTAGCGGATGAATAGAACCCGCCTGAAGATGAGTCGCCTAGCATCTCCATCCTTTGATCAAAGGCAGCAATCTGGGCAAAAAGATCGTCGGCTGTGATGATGTTTTTGACAGCGCCGATCGCCGCCACCACGGGGTCGTAGTCGCGGTCCAGTCCGGCCAGAATATAGTCCACCATCTCCGGATCAGATACGGGACGACCTGCAGCAGCTAGTTCATCCCCAAGACTTTTCATCTTCGCCATATACGCCGAGCTTGACATCGAGCCCTTCTTGGTATTGGTGATGGCGATTCTCAGATTAGTAATCCGAGACTGAGATTGTGAGGCGAAGAGATTTGTCACCGTCGTCCAGAGCTCAAAGGTGGAATCTTTCCCAACAACTTGTGCAAGAATTTATGGAGACATGGAATTGAGAAGGTATGATAGAACCTGCTGATCTTTGGCGATAAAGGGTCCGTATAGGGGATTCGGCTCTAGGGCCGTGGTCTTGTCTGCCTTCGTGATCTCCACCATCTTGGGTGGAGCGGCATCGGTGTTGTCCAGGAGCCCCGTCACCTGCACGCCTCGCAGGGCTGGGAGGACCCGCGTCTTCCAGAGAATGAAATTACCTCTTGCGAGCTTCTCAGACGGCGGCGATCCAAGATTGAGGGAGACGCCGGCGGAGGAAGCCATGGAGACGATGATGTGTGGTTTCTAGGGTTTTGGATTGTGGCTAGATGTATGAGAAGAGGTGGCTCTGATTACCATGAAAGATATGAAGCGTTCCTACTCCATCGAGGGAGCCGCGTGGTAGTTTATATTGATGCGTGGCCGAAGCCTGGCTTGACGTACAAGGTTATGACAGAAAGAGTTTGGGTAGAATACAAGAGAAGGAAGGAGGTTGAGATTACAACTCTATATTCTAACACGCTGATACTGCATTTGACAGTCACCTTGCTACATGCCAAGGAGCTCTTCCCTTGCTTATTCTTCTGCTACTAGTTTTTTTAGATCACCGGGGAAAGTAAGTGTATGTGTGTGGGGGGCGGGGGGGCGCTCATGAATATATTACTCAAATGTGTCACATCAAGCTGTCTTACAGAATTACAGGGGTACATTACAGCGTGAAGAGAGGAAGAACTGCCACGAGGAGACGGCTTCCTGTCACATGTCTTGGAGAGCCTATGTGACCAAGGGTCTAGATCGAAGACGATTAGTCTAGAGGAGGTAGTGGAGGGCCTATCTATGGCCCTAAAGGCTTTGTCGTTACGGGCTTCCCAAATTTTCCATAAGATTGTGTGAAATACGAAAGACCAGGCGCCGGTAGGCGCCTGTGGATGAGGCGAGACATCCCAGAGATTGTTGATGGAGTCCAAAACTGGTGATGCCCGCGCATTGCCAAATGCGGACGGCGAGGGGACAAACAATGAAGAGGTGGGAGGCGTGTTCGAAGGGCGCCATGCACCGCGGGTATGCAACATCGGAGATGATGTGCTTGTGGACGAGGTTGGTGCGTGTGTTGAGCCTGTCGCGGTGCAGCCAAGTGAAGATCTTGATCTTGTTAGGTACCTTGGAGTGCCAAATAAGTGGTGCATTCCAGTCATCGTCGGTTGTCCGGACGAGTACATCATAGGCGCTCCTAGTGGAGAACGCAAGGCCCCCAATGAGAAAGCGCTGATCCTAATCTTGCGACGGCAAAAAATCCTGCAACATAGCCAAAAGTGAAACCAACTCCTGCGAAGTGGCAAAGGTTAAACTATTTCGCAGGTTAGTCTCCAAACCGAAACGCCCAATATTCGCAACCCTAATCATGGGCAGCTCTGAGTGGGAGAAGAGGTTGGGGAATGTGGTAGCTAGTGGTTTTACGGTGGACCATGTGTCATACCAAACGCATGTGCATCTAATGTTTCAACAACTTTTTTGGGGATGAGGAAGATCGACATGTAGTAGGTTACGATTGAATCTACGACTGCTGTGATGAGAACTAAACAATCCCCTTAAGTTAGTAATTTAGCCTGCCAACCAGAGAGGTATTTTTTGCAGCGCTCTAAGATGGATAGAAAGGTATTAGGTGGAGGTCGGAGAGGTGTGAGCGTGCTCCAAGATAAGGTTGGGGGAAGAAGAGATTGAGCAACCCAAAATATTTGCTATGGCATCTGTTGTGTGTTGCGGTGAGTGGAGAGTTGCAATAGTGGTTTTGGAAAAATTTGATTGTGAGGCCGGTTGCAAAAGCGAAAAGACCTACAATATTTTAGGGAGGAGGGCAGCAGAAGCCGAAGCTGTGGCAATGATGAGTGTGTCATCGGGTACTAGTTAAGCAGCACAGTTCAGGCACACAGCTTGTATTGATTTCCTCTGTGGGTATTTTTACAATACATGACGGAGAGAGATGCACGGGAGCGGAGAGGTGGTTAGCTACAGCGAGCATGTCGTGCAAGCGTGAAGGGCACACGATGTGCACACGCAATTGAGGGCGCCTGCAAAATCGGCCGTGGCTATTAGCCACCGGGAGCCGGTAGTGATGACGTGTTCCAACACCACCACCACCACCCCCCCCCCCCCCCCCCCAACGTGGGGTTCTGAGACGTTGATGCTGCAGCTGAAAACTTGCCAAACACAGATGTCGGAAGGCACTTCGTGAAGATGTCAGCATACTGGGAGGTGGTGGGGATGTGTTGGACATGGACTTCACGAAGAGGAGCGCGCTCCCGGATGAAGTGAAGGTCGATCTCCTCATCTTTCGTCCGCTCTGGGGGCACCGGATTGCTGGACATGTACATGGTGCTAATATTGTCACAGTAGATGACCATCGCACGCGCAGGAAGGTTGCGAAGCTGTCGAGGAGTTGTCGGAGCCATGCGGACTCGGCGACGGATCAAGATGGCAATAGGGCCCCGAGACCCTCATCCCCGTGTGTTTTTAGCATATTAGGGGATGTTGATGGGTGTGTTTCTAACCCTGCGGGGCTGCTACTGGTAAATTACATAACCTGACATGTTTCGCGGCTCCGGCTGTGTTTCCGTAGTACCTGAACCCGAAACCTGCCATACTCGTCAAAATACCTAGTAGCATCCAGTGATCCATCGATTTTGACCCACAAACTCCACTTATCCAGCCTAGAGCCAATGACGTTGGCCACCACATGGTACTCAGGTTCGGTGCTCGATTTAGACACGGTTTTCTGCCGCTTCTAGGACCATGTGAAGGTTGGGGTGAGGAAGATGGAGTACCCAAATGTGGACTTGTGCCTGGCAGGGCAGCTGCCTAGTCAGTGTCACAGTAGGCGGCGAGCTCCAACGCAGCAGTGGTGAATCTGCAGCCGAGTCGCGTGGTGCCGCATAGGTAGCGCGGGATGGGCTTGACAAGCTGGAAGTGGCAATTAAGGTTGGGAGGAGATCCTTATATCATATTACAATACAATACCATATAACATCAAAGAAGAAAAACGTTACTAAGAAATATATCCTATTCACATATTTGATTTAGGATTCTACAAATGAAGACATCATGTGACAATATAATACTAGTGTATGATATTATATGTAATATGAATGTTTTATTATCCACTATGATACAGGCACATGGTACTGCACAATTGCCTCTCTAGCGTGCGGTGTGTAGGATATATATGGATGTTGGTTGCTTTCCTTGGTCATATGGATGGAGAGGTGTGCCACTGTCAAGTGATCCTAGTGAGGCGATTGTCTTTGATGATGGTCCATCTATGATCTGGATCTCGAGTTTCCATTCATCATGGTTGCTCACCGTTTGGGGGGGGGGGGGGGGTCAAGCAAAAACTCCATGCATTGACGGTGATGATGCCTGGCTGCCAGCGTTGTGTTCCTCTTGTGGGCACCGCCTTGGCCTCCCTCCGCCCCCTCCTCTAGCTAGCACTTGGGGTGAAAATCCTCGTCCTTGGGCGGGCACGGTGGGCGTGGTGCGTACACTAGTAGAAAAAGGGCTTTGATCCAGGCCGGGTTAGCCCATTAGTCCCAGTTCAATCCAAAACCGGGACTAATGGGGGCATTAGTCCCGGTTCGTGAGCCCAGGGGGCCGGCCAGGCCACATGGGCCATTTGTCCCGGTTCGTCTGGACCTTTTAGTCCCGGTTGGTGCCACGAACCGATACTAAAGGTTGCGATGCCCATTAGTACCGGTTCGTGGCACCAACCCGGACTAAAGGTTAGACCTTTAGTCCCGGTTGGTGCCACGAACCGGCCTTTAGTCCGGGTTGGTGCCACGAACCGGTACTAATGGGGTTTGAGGCATTAGTACCGGTTCATGGCATGAACCGGTACTAAATGTCCCATTTTCAAACTCTACCCCCCTCCCCCCCCCCCGTGTGGATCGCCTTTTCAGTTTTTAAAAAAATAAAAGAAAATGATGAAAATGTCAAAAAAATAAAAGAAAATCAGTTTCCCATGTGATATGTGGTCTAGTTGTTGGGAAAATTTACAAATATGAGTTTCGACTTTATTTGCAAAATCTCTCTAGAATTTAGTAAAATGGGCATAACTTTTGCATACAAACTCGGATTAAAAAAAATTTTATATGAAAAATCATCTACTCGAAAAGTTACATCCAGGGGGAACCCCATTTAACATTTTCAAAATACTCAAAAACCTAACAGAAAAAAAGTTACGGGGCTATTAAGATCTGGAGGCAAAAAAATTCAAAAAATTTCAAACTTACTAGTGGCGCACCGTTTGCTAGGTGCGGCACTAGTAACAGAAAAAAAAGTTAGTTTCGATTTTTTTTTCGGGAATTGTTTTTCAAAATACATAATATGAAAAAGGAAAAAAAGTGCTCAAATTTCAGTTTTTTTTTGAATTTTTGTTAAATCTGGTCAAACTATGGTCAAACTACTTATTCAAGAAGTATTAGTGTTACTAAATAATTATTCAAGAATATTAGTGTTACTAAATAATTATTTCAGTTTTTTTGAATTTTGGTCAAATCTGGTCAAACTATGGTCAAACTGTGGTCAAACAATGGTCAAACTAATTATTCAAGAAATATTAGTGTTACTAAATATTAGTGTAATTTTTTAGAACAATAGTTTCAAACTCAAACAGTGAAATGTGTGACTTCATGCTCAAGCTAAATTCCTGAGGTTAATAGGATTGACATCTTACTATTGTCAGGAAAACAACAAGTGCAGACTTGGAAACGAGGGAGAATAGAACCCGGAAGTTAAGCGTGCTCAGGCTGGAGTAGTGAGAGGATGGGTGACCGTCCGGGAAGTTAGATGATGAGGGGTGATTAGAGGTTAAATTGAGCAGTGATGAGGGGTGATTAGAGATGAGAGGTTAAAATAATTCAGAAATTTAAAAATCAAAAAAAAATTCTAAAAGAAAATTCAAAAAAAATCATAAAAATACCTTTAGTACCGGTTGGTGTAAGAACCGGGACTAAAGGGGAGGCTTTAGTAACGACCCTTTAGTCCCGGTTCCAGAACCGGGACTAAAGACCCTTATGAACCGGGACTAAAAGTCCTTTTCTACTAGTGGTAGTGTCCCTCTTACGGGTGATCTCGGTCATGGCAGCATGTTTGGTTTGTCATGGAGCTCCTTTCGGCCCAGCTCGGCTTCGACGGCTAGTTGTCTCATTTGCTCCAACTTCTACACACGACGTCATCCTCTCTCTGTCATTTCTTCTTGCCAGTAGGGTTGGTGCTCCTCTGTTTGGAGCGAGAGGGCAGTGGGTTCTCTCTGGCGGCAGGATGGTGGGGATCGTGCGATGAAATCTGGTGCCTTCTTGTAGGTACCACGTCGTTGCATGTCGTCGGCTGCCTTTGGTTGTAGTTTGAGGTGGTCCACCCCCTCCTGTATGTGTTATTTCTACTTGTGACAGGAGTTTGAGTGAAACTGTAGCATGCGCTGGTGAGTGCATATAGCTTTGATTGGCTGGCCTTTTCCCTTGTTTAACATCTCTTGGTCGACCACATAGTACTTTATGTTATGAACCATGGGACATAATTTTTTTTTAGAACATAGACGTCAGGGACGTCCGGCTTTAAATTAATAAAACCCACAAACTTATGCAGAGTATGACAACCACAGGACCAACATAAGGCGCCTTGAGAGGCAAAAGTTTAAGGGAAAGATCGCTAGATAGAGAGTTGCGGTACAAGGCAATATCAGCCCAAAAACTATGAGCACGCAGGCTCGGAAGGTACGAGGACCAAAAGGGGCTGCCCAACCCTATGCGGCAGCCAACACATCAGACGGCGGATCCCGTGACTCGGAGTAGACGGCGCGAAGACGGCAGATAGCTTGGCGGTGGAGATCATAGTCATGTTGTCTTCCCAGCGGCGCCCATTGCTGCAAGAACACGATGCATTTGAAGATGACGTCAGCGGGATGCGAGGGAAACACCCCCTCAATTGTAAACTTGTTACGGATATTCCAAATAGCCCATAGCATAGCCGCCGCACAAGTCCACATGACCCTACAAGACGTGCCTTGAACCAGAGACAAGGCATACACGAGCTCAGATCGGGAGCGCGGATCCCAATCCACTCCCGCGGCCACACGTACCGCGCTCCAGGCAAAACGAGCCAGAGAGCACCGGAAGAAAGCGTGGTCAGCATTTTCCAGGACCCCACACAGCGCACAGGGGCCGGAGGCGGGGCCGTTGCGCTTAGCGAGGTTAATAGAGGTAGGAAGACGATGTTGGCAAAGTTGCCAGAGGAAGATCTTGATTTTGAGCGGGATTTTAGCCTTCCAAAGCCCCGTGGCCGCCGACGGGATCTGTCCGCGGGAAAGCTCTCTGTACAAGGATTTGACAGAGAATTTGCCAGAGCTCGAAAGCCTCCACGAGACCGAATCCGCGGAATCCGACAATCGGACGTCCGCTAGCAGAGCCTGAAGGCGATCCCAATCCGCCAACTCCGGCCCTGATAGCTCGCGCCTGAAGTTAATACAGGGGGGGAGGCGCGAAGAGCCGAGGCAACCCGTTGCTCGGGCTCGACCGCTATGGAGTAGAGTTGGTGAAACTCCGCCCATAAGGGTCTTTGGCCAATCCAAAGATCAAGCCAAAGACGCGTAGAGCGTCCTTTGTTAACCGCAAACTTTGCACCCCTGGCAAAGAAGGGTTTGAGGGGTTGAATGGAGTTCCAGAAAGGAGACCCACGGGGAGCCGCGTCAAAAAAAATTCCCATGCGGGAAATATTTTGCACGGAGGAGGATGATTCAGAGGCCAGTTTCGCCCTGAGTCATTTTCCAGATCCACTTGCACATTAGTGCGATGTTCATCAACTTGGAGTTGATGATCCCAAGACCCCCTGGGCTTTAGGACGACACACGGCCTGCCATTTAACCATATGGTATTTCCGTTTCGGTCCCGCTCCTTCCCAAAAAAAACGGGACCGCGGTGTGTCAAACTTAGAGTGTACCCCGTCCGCCAGCAAGAACAAGCCCATGGCAAACATGGGCAGAGAAGAGAGGCTGGAGTTGGTTAGGATTAGTCTTGCCCCTGAAGACATAAGGCGGCCCCTCCACGGGCAGACCCTATTCGCAACCTTGGAGGAGAGGGGTTCCCGGTCGGAGATTGTACACTTCTTCGCCGCAATGGGGAGACCGAGGTAGGTAAACTGGAACTGGCCAAGTTTGCAGTTAAGCAAGTTGGCAACCCGTTGACTTTCGGTCGCGTCCATCCCTATGGACACCACTTCACTTTTGTGGAAGTTTATTTTAAGACCCGACATGAGTTCAAAACACAACAGTATTGCCTTGACCGAAGCGATACTATGTGTATCGGGCTCGAATAGGAGAAGTGTGTCGTCCGCGTATTGCAAGTGAGACACTCCTCCCGGAATTAGATTGTCCGCCACTCCCCTGATGTGTCCGGCCAAACGAGCTCTGTCTAGCATGGCACCTAAGGCGTCCGCCACAAAGTTAAAAAGCAACGGCGATGCTGGGTCCCCTTGACGCAGCCCACGCTTGTTGCGGAAGAAGTTCCCTACTTCTCCATTCACCGCAATCGCCGTCTGGCCTCCCGAGACAAACTGCATCATGCGGTGAACCCAAACCGACGAGAATCCTCGATCCAGGAGGACTTGTCGGAGAAACTCCCAGTTCACTCGGTCGTACGCCTTCTCAAAATCAAGTTTGAGGAGAATCGCGGGCTGTCGAGCGCGTTTTAGGGAGTGGATTATTTCTTGGAGGACCAACGGCCCCTCCAAGATGTTACGGCCACGAATGAAAGCTGACTGGGTCCTACTAATAATGCGATGGGCTATCGGAGACATGCGAGTAGAACAAGCCTTAGCACAAATTTTAAACGGAACATTAATCAAAGCGATAGGGCGGAAAAGTCTAATGTGATCCGCGCCCGGGACCTTGGGGATCAGAGAGAGAACCCCAAAGTTCAGGCGAGAGATATCTACCGTACCGCGCATAAAACCATTGCAAACGTCGAAAATTGGACTTTTAAGCACGTGCCAAAACCGTTTAAACATCGCCACCGGCCACCCATCCGGCCCGGGCGCAGTGTCAGATTTCATACCCAGCGTCGCCTTGTCAATCTCCTCAGGGAGGAAGGCCAAGCTCAGGTTCTCATTTTCCTCGTCTGTGACACGCAGAGCAGGGTCCCACACATCCGCCCTAAGTCGAGCCCTGGATTCCTCCCTGGAACCCATAAGTTGGATGTAAAACTCGTAGATGTGTCGGACCATATTCTGTTGCCGCAATAGGAGCCCCTGCTCCGATTGAAGTCTCAGGATGGCGTACTTACGGCGTCTGCCATTTGCGTAGGCGTGGAAATATTTCGTGTTCGCGTCACCCATGAGCGTGCACTTTATTCCACCGCGCCTGCGCCAGTACTCCTCCTCGGCCCTAAGGAGGGACTCGACTTGGGCTTCAAGCGCGTAGCGCTGGGCCCAGTCCTGCTCAGAAAAGACCTGCACATCTGCCGGAGCGTCTAGCTGGGCGAGCTCCTTGGTCAGGCGCGCTCTTAACATCTTATCCTCGCGACCCTGGTTAGCTCCCCACCCTTTGAGAGCCGCACGCATACCCGCCCCTGCAGCAATCCAGAACTCCATCGGACCGCGCACGCTCCCGATACGAGCGACGCAATTCTCCCATTTCAAAAGGTAGATTTGCTCAAAGTCCGGAGACTCCAGCCACGCGGTTTCAAAGAAGAAGCGCGGGCTGCGTTTTAGCCTCTCCTCCCCCGAGGAAAGGATGAGAGGGACGTGATCCGACCCAATCCTGGTTTCGGCGTGCAGAGAGCACAAGGGGAACAACACCTCCCACTCCAAGGACATAAAAACCCTGTCCAAGACGGATCGCACCGGCGTTAGCTGTTTGTTGGTCCAGGTGTATCGAGCCCCCACGCGAGCCACTTCCCTATGGTCCATGGATGCAATAGCATTATTAAACATGGCCACCCTTGTCCAGTTAATAATACCGTTATTCTTGTCCGCTCCCGAACGGATCAGGTTGAAATCACCACCCACCAGCAGCGGTAGGTTGCTCGCGCCCAAAGCCATCACCTTGGGCATAATTATTGTAGTAGAAGATATTTTCTTGGAAGATATACTCTTTATTTTGGGCCCATAAGACATGGTCAGGACTGTATAAGCATAATCCAATGTTATAAAAATATGCCCATGCTACTTCCTAGAGTTGCACATCCGTAGCTACTATTCATCTCTGCACTCTTCCTAGCCATATTTGCTCTCTTCACACAATAGTATTTGCACCCAAACACCAAATAGTATTACCACCTAAACAAACACGGACAACAGAGTCAAGAACCAATGATTCAGCAAGGACACACCAGTAAGAAACAAGTAATGGTTCTTCACAAAATAAACAAGCAAACAAACAAACAAACGAGCAAAAGTAGAAATAGTCAGACGAAGTTGGATACATACATGGAAATGGGAGGCATTTAGATGCACATGCCTTGCAGAAGCTTATGGAAACATTGTTTCTGAAGAATACTAAGTACCCAAGGAAGAAGCACAAGGACTCCTCGTCAATGTGCCGTTGGGAGGCACATGAGGAAGCATCTCTGTCATGCTAGAGATGTCTTCAGTGATGAGAGCACTGAGGCACATGTTGAGGTCGTTGTGCTTGACGAACTGGATGCAGAAAGTCAGACTGAGGTTCAATTGTTTAGTCGTCCTAATTTAGTAAACGATTATTACTAGGGGTGTCCCTTGCTCGTGTACATGCTGTGGGTATGATGGTGTGGGATAAACCACCCACGTGCTTCGCAAGTATTCCCTTTTCTGCTATGCATTTAGTCAATTTTGTCCCTGTGATAGAAAGCCACCAGTGGCTTTGTTTTCTACATTATGGTGATGCACTGCACTGAACGAGAATTTCTACTTTTATCCCCTGCCATAAGCTTCAGGGGATAAAAAATATTCTGGAATTTCATAAAATGTTCCCGTTTTTTAATTTTTATTCACAAATTTAAGAAATATTTTCATTTTTCTAAAAGCTGATAATTTTTAGAAAAGTACGTGCTTTGCACTTTATGTTCAAAAAATTCACCAATTGTTAGGAATTTGTTAACAATTTTTTTAAAAGATTGTTCGTGTTTGTAAATTTCCATGCACAATCTGAAATTCCAAAATTGTTGATAAATTTCAAGAGATGTTTGGGACATAAGAAAATGTTCATGTCGATTTATAATGATACTAATTGTAAATAACATAAGTATTAAAATTAGGAAAAACTACATGCTCACAGGTGCACCCATTTGGCCTATTTTGTCAGACTCCTCTCAACTGTAGTTTTTTTACCATTGACAAATGACTCCAACTTCTTGCAGGAGCCTGGCACAAACATATAAGGGCATCTCCAGCCGCGCCCCCAACAGGCCCCCACAGGCCACTTTTTCGGCGCCGGCGCCGAAAAAACGGCCCAGTTACGCCCCCAGGACGCCAAAAATCGCCGGTTCGGACCTTTTTTCCGCCCAGCGGTCACAGGCCGAACCCGGCGCGCTGGGGAGCCGTTGGGGGCTCCGGCGCTAGGGAAAAGCACGCCTGGCCCATACCGACAGGGGAAAAGTCAAGGTTTTCTTCCCCCGACTCGCCTCGCACCCCCCGCGCCCTCGGCCACCACTAGCTATATCCTGGCGACGGCCGCCGGCCTACTCGGCTAGATAGCCATTCCCCGCAGGAAAATAGCAGCGCTTCACCGCGGCAGCCCCTCCCGCAGCAGCTGGTCGTTTCCGGCCGCCATTTCCGGCCGCGGAGGCGCAGTTTAACGGCGGGTACACGCCCACCGAGCGCAAGGTGTTCGGCGTTTTGACTGTCTCGGCGATGGACTCAGATGAGGAGGAAGAGCTCGCCGCGCTGCTGGAGGAGGAAGCCGCGGCCGACGTCCAGGAAGAAGAGCATCTGATGGTGCTCGCCGCCCTCGCCCAGCTGCTGGCGATCAATGAAAAGCCGCGTCGAGGTGGCTCGGCGCCGGGGCGGGTGAAAGCAAAGAACCGGCATCGTCTGCAAGGCTACCGCATGCTCTACTCCGACTACTTCGCTGATGCTCCACTTCATGGCGAGAGAACATTTCGGCGCCGTTATCGGATGAGCCGAAAGCTCTTCCTCAGGATTGTGAATTCCATCCGGGAGTTCGACAACTACTTCAAGTGCAAGATGGATTGCACTGGCGCTCTTGGATTCACCTCCATCCAGAAGTGCACGACAGCGATGAGGATGCTTGCATATGGAGCCCCCAGTGATTCACTCGACGACTATGGGCGCATGGCCGAGTCCACCAGCATAGAGTGTTTCTACAAGTTCTGTCGGGCAGTGGTGGCAGTGTTTGAGCCACAATACTTGAGAACACCCAATGCGGAAGACACTGCTCGGATCCTAGCCCAGAATGCAGCAAGAGGATTTCCTGGGATGCTTGGAAGCATCGACTGCATGCATTGGCAATGGAAGAACTGCCCATTTGGTTGGCAGGGGATGTACAAAGGCGCCAAAGGCGGTTGCAGTGTGGTGCTTGAGGCGGTAGCCACACAGGACCTCTGGATTTGGCACTCCTTTGGTATGCCAGGAACTCACAATGACATCAACGTGTTGCAGTGCTCTCCTGTTTTTGCCAAGCTCGTTCAGGGTCATTCTCCTCCGGTGAACTTCGAGATCAATGGGCACCAATACAACAAGGGGTATTATCTAGCTGACGGCATCTATCTGAGATGGTCGACATTTGTAAAGACGATCTCAAACCCTGTGGCAGGAGGCAAGAACGCCTGGTTTGCGAAGGTTCAGGAGGCTTGCAGGAAGGATGTCGAGCGGGCATTTGGTGTGCTCCAATCTCGATTCGCTGTTGTTCGGTACCCCGCTCAGACCTGGTCGAAAGATCAAATGTGGGATATCATGACTTGCTGTGTCATCTTGCACAACATGATCATCGAGAGCGAGCAAGAAGACCCAGTGTTTGACACTGAACCATACAACAGGCAGGGTCCTCTAGCCGAAGTTGATCACCAGCTACCGGCAACTTGGACTGCCTATCTCAGTATGCGTCAGGAGATCCGAGACCCACAGGTGCATCATCAACTGCAGAAAGATCTGATTGAGCACCTATGGAGGCTCAAGGGCGACGCCGCGTGATGAAATACGAGTTTTTATTTGTTGAACTATATAATTTGTATTGAACTATTTGTTGTTGTAGTATTTTGTTGAAGTATTTGATTTTTCTGTGATGAAATATGTGATAAGGAATAATTGTGTTGATAATTGAACACCGAGACACGGCGAAACCACGCCGAATATGGGCCTATTCTCGCCCATATGGGCCGTTTATTCGCCGAAATTGGGCTGCAAAGTGGGCCAATTTCGGCGCCTGGGGGCGAGCTGGGGGCGACGACTGGGCGCAAAACCGCCCCCAGCGCCGAGTGTATCGCCGGCTCGCCCCCAGGGGACGATTTGTATGCGTCCTGGGGGGCAACGGCTGGAGATGCCCTAAGGCATCCATGCCAGGTTTGAACGACTTGTGACACTGTTTGCACGTTGCGACATGACCGGCCATTTATCAGCCCATTGATCGAACCTAGTGGCTAAATTTTGTGCCTCTGCAGCTATTCTCTCATCAAGCTTGTTGGATCAGGTGTTGCAGCCGGTTGTAGATCTTAGACCATTTCTCTTCTCTCGTGTCTCATCTCTGTTTGAAGTCAGCATAAATCTAATGTGGTAACTTCTATAGGCCTCCTACATTATCTTGTTATACTTGCTCTTAGTTGTCAGACAATGCCGCCGGCCCGTAAGACAAGTGGCTGACAACATTTTGCCACTAATGGATATACATGTTGCGCTGCCAAAAACTATCATGTTGGGCAAGTTTGAGATACTTAAAGTAGAGCTGTCACACCTATGTTAGAACGTTTCGGCCCTCGAATCCGGTGTACGCGAACAATGCTCATGGCATTTAGTAGGCGCAAGGACCTTAATCGGGATAGAAGCCAACCGAAGCTGAAGCGCACACTCCATGCGTCGGACACCGGTGAGGCCCATTAACATATTTATTTTTTATTTAAAAAAATTCTTTAGGAGAAAAATATATGATCAAAACACTTTAATAAATATAAAATATATAATTTATCGGTCAAGAAAAAAATGTTTCAACTAGATGTAAAAATGTCTTCATGTTTGATAAATTTATTTATGTATACTGAATAAAATATCCATGAAAATTATCGTAAAGTGCTCGAGTATAAAAATAAACCATTTGAAAAAAATAAATCTATATTATAATTTGGAATACTAGACTGTATTTTTGTAAAGATATTCTGGTGTTTATGAAAGTGTCCATGCTTTATAACTAAATAAGTAGGAATGAGAAATAAAAATATCCAAACAACTTATCAAAAAATTTGAATCGATAAAATGGTGCACATATAAAAGGTTTTCTCAAATATGTTTCATGGTCTAAGTAAAATGTTCATATATAAAATAAATATTGCAGTAATTTATAAAATAATAATTCTGAAGTAGATTTCAACTTGTACGGAAAATGTCGAAATAATTCAACATTTTCCGTAGAAGTTTTATTTACATCAAAAAACTTCTATGGAAATGTTGAAATGTATCATGAAGGCGTGGACTATAATACTTGACACACACCCAATTTGATATATCTTAGAGCATCTGCAACCGGACTTGGCAAATCTGGCCCCTCAAACGCCCGCGGACACGCCGGACGCGTCGGCGGGCACTGACCAGGAATGCCTCAAATTAGCCGCATTGCATCCGCCTCTCTCATATTGCATCCCCTAGGTCCATAAAAAGCATGCAAAAGAATCCTACGTACTACATCTACATGCCACCCTAGCTACTCTTCATCGTCGGAGATGTCCACGACGACGGAGCCAGGCGCCGGCTGGACGGGCGGGTAGGAGGGCTCCGGCTCATCCTCCTCCTGACATCATCCATGCAGGCGAACATCTCCGCCTCGTCTGCGGCCTCTTGCGCCTCCATCTCATGCCGGTGATGGCGTCTTGCCTCCACAGCCGACTCCGACAAGAGGGAATCGAGTATGGCCTGCTGCTCCGCATGCAGATCCCTGTCGCCAACGTCCCCCACATCCTCCTCCCCCGGCTCGTCCCCCTCCTCCTCCTCGTTCTCATCGTCCTCCTCATCCACCTCTTCATCCTCCTCCTCCTCCTCCTCCTCCTCCAACTCCCTCCTCCGGATCCAATACCTCCGGAGGTAGCCCCGCGGCGGTCCGGGTCTGCTCAAGGAGCTCGAGCCGGCGCTCTGGTGTCAGAAATGACACGCTCCTCACCCGGTGGGGTGGTGCCATGGCTAGTAGGTGGACTAGTGGAGTGGAATGTGGCGGCGGCGGCGAACAGGACGAGGAAAATTTGGACGGATGGTAGGGTTTTCGGTGCCTCCAGTTGACTTAAATAGCCGGACAATGCACTATGCGGGCCGCCAGAGCTGCGCCACGCGACCCACCTGTCCGGAGGAGGAGACGAGTTTCGGGCCGCCGGGTTTGAAGGCATTTTTGGCTGGGACCCTTTTGCGAGTCCGACGTGGCGGGTGTGCCCGGGCACCCCCATATCCGCCCCATATTTGGGCTGGATATGGGGGGGTGCCTATCAGTCTGGGCGTTTGAGGGCCGTCAGAGGGGTCCATCTGGGTGGAAAAAACGTGACCGGACAGTGACCGGGCGGTCCGCCCGGGCGTATAAGGCTGGTTTGAGAGATACGGTTGTAGATGCTATAAACCGGTCAGCTACAACTACCGTCAGCATAAGCCATTCTGTGACCTTCCTGACCGGAGGAGTGGAGCACACCGCCGGTGTGCTCCTTAAACCATACGACAACAAATTTCTGTCAAGCGTTGCGAGAGGAGTAATGTGACGGTGACTCAATTCGATATTGCAAAGTTGGTGCATTCGTCCGATGGCTGATTAATACTGGTAAACGTGGTTTTTTTTATTCCATGACATGACGACCGTGGGCTCCCATGCACGCATCCACTTGGACATCAACATACATCACATTATTTTGGCAGCATTGACTTTGCCATGGCCATAAACATCTCCTTGTTGGCCGTGAAATGGGCGAGCATCTGCGCCCTGTCCGGCAGGCACGCCCGGACCTTCTCGTCGGAAGCGTACTCCTTGGCCCAGCGGCAGAGGCGAGGGAACTCCTCGGCCGTGACCAGTGTCACCCCGGACACCTCCTCGCAGACGGTGAGCCAGTGCGCGAAACCGCAGGCGGCTATGTCGACGAGGCCAATGGTGTCGCCGCCGAAGAACCTCTTCCCATCGAGCTGCACCTCCAGGAGCGCGAAGTTCTCCTTGATCTCCTTCATGAACCCCTTCTGCGCCTCGCCGTCCGTCCACATCGCCAGCCAGAACGGCTTCGAGCACTGCTCTGCCTCAGCTAAATCAGTCCGTGCATAACCACGAGTATGTACAGGACAGCTGAAACAGCTGAAACAAGGCATGTACGTACCTTGTCGTCGATGAAGCGAGCCCAGAAGCGGGCCATGGCGCGGTCATATGGGTCGGCAGGTAGGAGTCGGGGTCCGTCGAAGGCCTCGTCGACGTACTCGACGATGATGAGGGACTCGCAGACGACGCGGTCGCCGTGGAGGAGCACGGGCACCTTCTTGTGGACGGGGTTGCTCGTGAGCAGCAGCTCGCTCTTGTTGTGGAGCTCCTCCAGGATGAGCTCGTAGGGAACGCCCTTGAGGCGCAGGGCAACCTCGGCGCGGTGGCTAAACGGGCTGTCGAAAGCGCCGACAACCCTGATGGCCGCCGGTGCGCTCATCTTCGCTCGGGTAGCTGTGCTGGAAGTCAAATGTAGATTGATGGTGAGATTGTGAGGCCTCTGGGTAATGGCCGGTGACTTTGTGGTATTTTATAGCGCTTGGGTATGGGACTGGCTTAATGTCGAGGCTATTTTAATCGAGTTGGTACTGAAACTTCTTCGGGAAGAACATATTATTTTTGTTTCCCCAGCACAAGTCAAATGTTGATGTCTTTGCGGGAAGCTTCCATGTTGCTTCGCTCCAGACAGAGTGATCGATAAAATAATGAACTAGGCCAGGCCTATGGGCATTGCTAGGCGCCGGCGCGCCGGCCCAATTTTTCGGCCGGACGCCTAGCCACCGTTCGATTAACGCATCCCTGGGCCGTTCAGATCTTATCCCCCCGAGTCTTGTCTTCCTCCTCGCGCATCCCCTGTCCCTCGCATCACAACAGCAAACACACCGCGGTGCCCGCTCCTCCCCTCACGCTCCACCGGCCGCCCCGCGAGCGCACGCGCTTGCCGGCCACCTCCGCCACCGGCTCGCTCGCTCGAGTTTATGGCCACACAGAGGGATTTTCAGACATGGACGTATTGGCATTGGAATAAGGAGCAATGACAAGAGGGATTGCAAAGCGTTGGAGGAAAAAACTTAGTTACTGAAGTTATTTGGATAATGTTCTATTGGTGATTGTTCTATATCTTGTAATAACTAGAAGTGATTATGTATCTTGCTACTTTGCCAATACTTTGCTATGATGATTTGAAGGGTGAGGCAAATTTGAGAAAAAAATGCAGCGAAACATTCGAAGTTTCGCCCTACAGAGCCAACCCAGCTGCACAATCCAGTGATGTTGCAACACACTCACCGTAAAAATGGATGTTGTCATGTAATTATGGTTAGATATCCTATCATCTATGCTTGCGTGAGCTGATTAGGGTTTCCCCGCGCCGCCGCCGGCGGCCCGAAACTACCGAGATGGCGAAGCCTTGGGCTACGACGACCAGGGGCAGCTCCTCTGTGGAGGGGCGCGCTGGATTGGGCAGAGAGGGGGCCTCGCAAGAGCCTTTCCTCGATGTGGGGGAGATGCGCGCACGTGCACGGGAAGCTCTGAAGAAAATGAAGAAGGAAGGTTGCGACCTCAAGAGGCCCCCTAGGCCAATCGGCGGCGATCTACTTCCGATGATAGAAGAGATGAGAGACAGGATGTGGGATCTACTGGAAAGGGGAACCAGAGATCCGGGGCAGGTAGAGAAGAAAATTCCAGGACGGCGACATGGAAATTGTGAAGGAGGGAGGGAGATCGGGACATCACAGAAGGAAGATGTGGAGGATGGCAGGGGAAGGAAGATGCCGGTAAGGAAGGTTGCCTCTGGCGTGACGGAGAAGAAAGGTCTCGCGATCGGCGACGACCTAAAGGTGAATGCAATCCTACAATTGTTTTCGCTTTTATTCTGCCCATCTCAAGAGTCCACAAAGGGTGTGGTAGCCAATTTGAGATTTGTAATCATGTTTCTTTGTCGGTGCGAATTGTTTTGAGTGGAAAGAATTGAATCCCTAGATCTTCATTTCAATGAAGAAGCACTAGGATTAGGATGGTGAACGTCTAAGACATGGTGGCCTATCCGGTTGTATGTATTAGATTAAAGATCAGATTCAAACTACATGACTGAAATTTGTCAATTTTCAAAGAAATTCATTTCATCGTTTTGGCGATTTTGACTGAACACGAGTCTTTCCACACCGAAATTTAAAACGCAAGTACCGATTTGCAGTGTCAAATTGAAGAGATGGTGGGCACACTAATTAATACGGAGAAAACAAGAAGAGGACCACCTTGTCACCACGTATATAGTATCACCACTGGCCAGTGCGGAATAAATATGGAAGAAGTTAGCTCATCTATGATTTACTAAACTGTACTAAAGCATATGAACCATGTGACTTAATTTATGGTGTAAAAATATATTTCTTGGAAGATATCTTTGTTTTAGGCAGAGAAGATATTAGATCAACCATCTGAGTATGATCCGTTGTTATAAAGCATGTGCTGACATCTATCGTTGCATGTAGCTAGTCATAGTCTCTAGTTCTCTTCTCGCAAAAAAAGAGTCTCTACTTCTCTACTTCTCTGCCCATCCATGTTTTATCTCTCTACCCATGATAGCACCCAAACAAACAGAACTAGTCATGCACTAATGTTTTAGGAGAGAAAGAGCAGTACAAAAGGAGCAAACCAGGATTATTTAAGTGGAGTTGGACTCATCCGTGGAAATGGGAGGTATCTGGAATTCTGGATGCACATACCTTGCTGAAACTTAGTTGAACATTGTGCTAGGAACTACGACAAGCCGCGAGGGACAACTGCAAGGATGATCTTCCAATTGAGTTTCTACAATGAGGTGTGGGGGAAGTAGCACCCTATTGTTGGTTTGCACGGAGGACTACTGCTGGAGCTGGACGCAAAGAGTGCCGAGCTGCAGAGCTGCAGACTAGGCATTCTCCGCAGCAGACCACCTCGATGAACACTGATGAACACGTAGTTTGCATGCAATGGTGTTGGAAGCAGACCACCTCGACAAACACTGATGAACGTCTGAGTTGCATGAAGTGTCGCCGGTAGCAGACCACCTCGACGAACACTGGTGAAGTTGTGCTGACGAACAACGGTAGCAACCATCTGGGATGTGAGCAGCTCGAAGCCAGGTTTGCAGCTGCGACTAGCTAGAGATCCACGAGCATCCTCCATCTACTGGATCAAAACGTAGAAACAAGAGCAAGGACACCAATATATATGTTGTATCTAAAGCACGATCCAACCTGATCTTGTGGCTAGCATTGATCCGCTTGCACACCTTTTTTTTTTTGATCGGAACTACGGACTGCACGCCTGAAGTGAACATTCAGGGAGTTACATAGGGTGAAGAAGAGTCAATTACACTGGTGGTGCTAGAACTTGGCGCTAACGATTACTTTGATGATATAACTTGTGTTGTACATCGAAGTGATGCAAAAACTTGATTTTGACGTGCAAATACAATGCTTATCTCGTTTGCATACGGAATCAGCCACTGGACCGGGAGAAGGGGGCGCATGGGAGGGGTGACAGTTTGCACACAAAAAAGCTCTTGTTCACGTGGGAGGGGTTACAGTTTTCCACCTCTATGAGAAGTGTGTCCCGCCTGTCCATATTTTTAATAATTTAAATATAAGCTGTGTGTGTATAATATTTATTTATTCATTAAACTTTTTTATTTTATAAACCTTTTAAATTTTATTAAATTTCCATATTAAGTAAATATTTTTTATATATTACACCGATATATATTTATATATTTTTATTTATTAATAATAGTTTGTATATATAATATCTATCTCACAAATATTTGAACATAATTTTTATTAATTTCGTTTTTAAATAAATTTTGAAAACAAACAGGTGCAAATGGGCCGCACTATTTGCAGCCATTTAAGCTCCACATGTGCTCCGGTAAAATACATGTAACGTTGTTATCCATGTTGAACAAGCTATGGTAACTTAGTGCAACATGGCAAATTTCATTGAGAGGAATCAGCAAAGAAAAGAAATCTTCTCCGGGTGACAGGGCCGCCCCGGCAGCGTGGCTTCTCTGCCGAGCAGGAAGCCACAAAAAGCATTGTGCTCTTGTAACTGATCTTTTAGTAGGCTAAGTTGCCGAATTCTGAAATCACTACAGGCACAGTGCAGGAAATTGTGGTCCTCAAAACAATGTGTCCCATAATCATTTTACATTACGATATCTTTTTCTTCTGGTTATGCGTTTTCCTCTGCACTTTTCTTTGTATTTCATTTATGGGATCGTCCGGGCAGAAACGGGCAAGAATCTCTTCTGTCGTAGAGGCCTCGTCGAGGGCTTCCGCTACGCCAGGAGATGATGATCCAAGAAAAAACAAAGTGGGACGGAGAGACGCCGATGGAAAAGAGGAGTTGAGGTCAGAGCCATCCACAAGCCACACCCCGCCGAACCCTTTTTCCTGATGCACCATCTATTGATTTCTTAAGAAAACGCATTAAAACGGTTCTTAAGTCCTGTCGAAATAGGTACCCGGCGGATCGCCTATTACGCTCTACTTACTCGGATCTTCACCTTGAAACGGCGAGCGCGGAGAAACGGATCAAAATCGCCCAGGTCCTCGAAGATATGTCCAAGCGAAGCCAAGATTTTCGGAGTAACAAAAGGGAGCAGCCCCATACCGACTTGATTATTCAAATCTGCGATTGGGAGCAGGATCACCTACGAAAAAGAAACTCACTGGTGTAGGTTTCTCTGCAGAAACCGAGGCCCCTACTTTCCTTCTAAGGGTAAGTCGGGGGAAAGAAGAGTGGGAACGAGGGCTTCTTTCACTGTTTCCCTAAGTTCAAAAGTGAATGTGGAAACGCTGTCTATGGTCTGGTTATAGCATCCCCTTTCTCAATTCCTTTCTGGTCAATAAGGATGGTTATAGCCAGCTTAGAAGGGAATTCTCAATGTAAGAAGTTGCTGGATGATTTGCTCCAATGAAGAGGTACACCTAGGTAGGAGGGAGGGAACTTTCCCACTTTGCAGACGAGTAGTTCTGCCGCTCCGCGTTGGATAGGAAAGGGGTGGAGAAGGTTCATTTATCAGGAATCTACTTGTTGCATAATGCACATGCTGAAGGAAATATGTCCTAGAGGCAATAATAAAGTTATTATTTATTTCCTTATATCACGATAAATGTTTATTATTCATGCTAGAATTGTATTAACCGGAAATATAATACATGTGTGAATACATAGACAAACATAGTGTCACTAGTATGTCTCTACTTGACTAGCTCGTTTATCAAAGATGGTTATGTTTCCTAACCATAGACATGAGTTGTCATTTGATTAATGGGATCACATCATTAGGAGAATGATGTGATTGACAGGACCCATTCCGTTAGCCTAGCACTTGATCATTTAGTATATTGCTATTGCTTTCTTCATGACTTATACATGTTCCTGTAACTATGAGATTATGCAACTCCCGTTTACCGGAGGAACACTTTGAGTGCTACCAAACGTCACAACGTAACTGGGTGATTATAAAGGAGTACTACAGGTGTCTCCAAAGGTACATGTTGGGTTGGCATATTTCGAGATTAGGTTTTGTCACTCCGATTGTCGGAGAGGTATCTCTGGGCCCTCTCGGTAATGCACATCACTATAAGCCTTGCAAGCAATGTAGCTAATGAGTTAGTTACGGAATGATGCATTACGTAACGAGTAAAGAGACTTGCCGGTAACGAGATTGAACTAGGTATTGGATACCGACGATCGAATCTCGGGCAAGTAACATACCGATGACAAAGGGAACAACGTATGTTGTTATGCGGTTTGACCGATAAAGATCTTCGTAGAATATGTAGGAACCAATATGGGCATCCAGGTTCCGCTATTGGTTATTGACCGAGAATAGTTCTAGGTCATGTCTACATAGTTCTCGAACCCGTAGGGTCCGCACGCTTAACATTACGATGGCAGTTTTATTATGAGTTTATAAGTTTTGATGTATCGAAGTTTTTTCGGAGTTCCGGATGTGATCACGGACATGACGAGGAGTCTGGAAATGGTCGAGACATAAAGATTGATATATTGGAAGCCTATGTTTGGACATCGGAAAGGTTCCGGGTGAAATCGGGATTTTACCGGAACACCGGGGGGGTACCGGAAGCCTCCCGGGAGTTAATGGGCCTTAGTGGGCCATGAGGGAGAAGAGGAGGGCCGGCCAGGGCAGGCCGCGCGCCCCTCCCCCCCTAGTCCGAATAGGACAAGGAAGGGGGGGCGGCGCCCCCCTTTCCTCTTTCCCCTCCCCCCTTTCCTTCTCCACCAAGGCAAGAGGGGGGAGTCCTACTCCCGGTGGGAGTAGGACTCCTCCAGGCGCACCCCAAGGGGGCCGGCCGCACCTTCCCCTCCCTCCTTTATATACGGGGGCAGGGGGGCACCCCAGAAGACACAAGTTGATCTACGGATCGTTGCTTAGCCGTGTGCGGTGCCCCCCTCCACCATATTCCACCTTGGTCATATCGTCGCGGAGTTTAGGCGAAGCCCTGCGACGGTAGTACATCATCATCGTCACCACGCCGTCGTGCTGACGGAACTCATCCCCGAAGCTTTGCTGGATCGGAGCCCGGTGATCGTCATCGAGATGAACGTGTGCTGAACTCAGAGGTGCCATACGTTCGGTGCTTGGATCGGTCGGATCATGAAGACGTACGACTACATCAACCGCATTGTGCTAACGCTTCCGCTTATGGTCTACGAGGGTACGTGGACAACACTCTCCCCTCTCGTTGCTATGCCATCACCATGATCTTGCGTGTGCGTAGGAATTTTTTTTGAAATTAGTACGTTCCCCAATAGTGGCATCCGAGCCTAGGTTTTATGCGTTGATGTTATATGCACGAGTAGAACACAAATGAGTTGTGGGCGATACAAGTCATACTGCTTACCAGCATGTCATACTTTGGTTCGGCGGTATTGTGAGATGAAGCGGCCCGGACCGACATTACGCGTACGCTTACGCGAGACTGGTTTCACCGTTACGAGCACTTGTGCTTAAAGGTGGCTGGCGGGTGTCTGTCTCTCTCACTTTAGCTGAATCGAGTGTGGCTACGCCCGGTCCTTGCGAAGGTTAAAACAGCACTAACTTGACGAACTATTGTTGTGGTTTTGATGCGTAGGTAAGAACGGTTCTTGCTAAGCCCGTAGCAGCCACGTAAAAATTTGCAACAACAAAGTAGAGGACGTCTAACTTGTTTTTGGAGGGCATGTTGTGATGTGATATGGTCAAGACGTGATGCTATATTTTATTGTATGAGATGATCATGTTTTGTACACTACTAGGAAAAGGCCTACTAATGGCGCATCTAATTTGGCCATTAATGGCGCATTAGTGGTGCGCCATTAGTGCCACGCCATTAGTATATTTTACTAATGGCGCACCCCCTAGTGTGCCATTAGTATCTGATATACTAATGGCGCACCACTGATGCGCCATTAGTGTATACATAAGTGCGCCATTAGTATGCCTCCCAGGGGCCATGTATACCCAGGTGCTCTGGCATACTAATGGCGCACAGCAACAAGATGCGCCATTAGTAACCTCGGCATACTAATGACGCACTGTTCAGTGATGCGCCATTAGTATGCTTTGTCATACTAATGGCGCACTGTCATGTGATGCGCCATTAGTATGAATATTAGGATTTTTATTTTTTATTTTCTGTTTTTTGCACAGGTTACAAAATGTATAATTTGACAAAATATAGACAGCACACATCAACAACAGATTCATCGAATACAATAGAAGATTAGTCATTGAATACAATTCATCATATTAGTCTCCGAATACAATTCATCATATTAGTCTCCGAATTGAAAAGACCGAACAAAGATAGAACATTATATTACAAGTATCGAGACCGCGATTAGCGAGTTTGTCTTCACATTACAAGTCAATATCGATCATCTAAACTACCATCACATAGAAGAGAGTTGCGGTCATCACGATGAGCATCATCATGATGAAACTCGTCTTCATCCGGTTCCTCCAACGCTCCCTCCCCTCTCTCGCTAGATAGCGGGCGTATTAGATTCGGCCTCGGCCCTAGTGGTGTATCCTTTGTAACTGTTACCGCTGAATTGATGAACCTGTCTCCGACACTCCTCCCAGTCGTCGTAGACTCCGGGAACCTTACCCTTGTACACGACATACGTCGGCATCGCTATGCACTAGCCAAACGAAACGTTAGTACCAATTCACAGACAATACATAAGCAATATATAAGTATGCAACAGAACGATCGGAAGAGAAAAGCAAGACATTAATAGCATCGATTACATCTAAGTTGAACGACTCTCGAAACCAAAGAGACATACTACAAGTTCATTAAAGTTTAATTACAACATGAGCCAATCGATGTTTTAGAACTAGACACAGCATCACTGCTTTCGACTCGACTCAAGGGACCGAAGCGTGGATGAAGCCGCCGTCTATCGTGGGAGTCATGAAAGAACGGGCGTTGTCAGCCTGCATTTGTAGCATTGTGTCGATGTCACTGTTGGACGGTTGATTTCTGAGGTAGAACTGCCCCGAGGTACGAAGGACATCTTGATGGATGATTTCCGCAAACTTCGACTGGATGCGAAAGAATTCTTGTCGGAGGTTCGCGTCCTGGATTGCTGACACGCTCTTTGCCCAATCTTTGAGTTTACTCGGTAGCAGAAGTTGATGATGGTCCCGTACAATCGCCCGCATGTGATGGATGGCGTAGTAGGCACCCTTCTGACCGCCAGGCGGCTACTTGACGCAGCAGAACATCGTATTGTGGGAGAACACGTGCTTGTCGTACTTACGAATAGGCCTAGTGAAGGTGCCTCCAGATTTGGCATAGCCGGGGAGAACATCATCAAGAACCTTCTTGACATTTGTGTAGTCTACGTTCGACTGACGGTCTGGGTCAAAATACGTGGCCATGGAATATTTGGGGCTTAGGAGGATGATCATGCAATGTGTATCACTGCAGAAAACACGGAATGTTAAAAGAAAAACGATCGAAATCTAAGAATTCATATGTTACGGGCCGGTTGAGGGGGGGGGGACTTACTCGAGAAAGTAAGGCACGAGGAAGTTATCCTTATCTTGGTTTGCCAGAATGACGCCTTCGAGATAAGAACTCGCGACTTGCCGGTCCCCAGCGCTGCCCAAGATCTTGGCACGCATGTAGAAGGGGTCACCTATCACGATGTCTGGGGTCTTGTCGCGAATGATCCGCATCTCCATACTCAGCGAAAATAGCCGAACGAAGGTGTAGTGCAGCGGATGAAGGTTCATCATAGCGTGGATGTCATCAAACTGCAGGACGATCGTACGCCCGATGGAGTTATCCACAAAGCCCTTGCCCTCTGGCACCTTGGCCGCGAAAACCGGGTATGCCACATCCTTTTCTCTGAGACGCCGCTTCTCCAAAGAAAGAACACTGTCATGCAGACTCCGCATAGCACCGGTTGCAGCATTGAGCATATTTGTCGGTAGCATCGCCCTACCCGCCACATGCACCCTCCTCGAGATATCCTCAGGTGAAGGTGGCCCGTCCTGAGCACGGATCGTACTCAGTGCCGGCTGGCTCGCACCCTTGTTAGTCTTTCTTTTGCGTGCCTTCTTCTTCTCCTGTAGTGGGACCGAGTTCTGCTCATAGACCGCCTTCTTGAGTGTATTTGGGCTGATAATATTTCGCACCTCGCCTATCTGAGGCTCGATGAAGTCGGCAGCTGGAGGCGTCTCCTGAGAGCTGAACGACAGACGACGCCTGTTGCAACTTGGCTTCTCCGCGGTACCAGCTAGATCGCGCATGTCTTTTGTTGGGTTGGGTTGTTGAGAAGGAGCCCCCATGAAGTCGCCATCGTACCCATGTTCGGCAAAGTACTGATCGACGTTGCCAAATGTATCGTCGTCGTAGTCGTTCTGATCCTGTGCCATATGCATGTTTGGATCCAGTGGCATAGGGATGTCCGGCACCGTTGCGGCGGTCTTGCCATGGGGCCGACTTGGCGCCGGCACGACTGGCGGTGTTGTCTTTGGGATGGTGTCCCCCGCCCCCAAACGAATCTGGCTCTTCGGCCAAAGCAAAGGCCAGCTCAGGCAGGCGCTGAGGGTCATCACGTCATCATCGTTGGCCCCGACGGGTCGAATCGGAGGTAACAACTCGTCGCAGCCTGGCAGCACCCGAACCAGTTGAACCCTAAACAAGTTGGGTGGCATCTGGGTACCGTGGAACAAGGGGTTGCCCGGTTGAACGATTTGGCCCTTGGCGACATCGACCAATTCGTTGTTCACGAAGTGCAGGAGAGTGCACAGAACATCGGCGACGCCCTGCGAAAACATGTAGGGCGTCAGGGATGCCCAGTCAAAGGCAAGGAGATGAAGTCCTCGGCCGAGAGAGGCTTAATTAGTTACCGTGATGATGGCGTTGAGCTCGGCTAATGTCGAGGCACCGCCAACGGCGGGCGTGCAGTTGACGGAGGGGCCGCTTGCTGCAGAGGTGCCGGCCGGCATACACCCGGGTGCATTAAGCTCCCATGCCGGCGTCGGAGACACCAATGCCGCCTCCGCCGGAGACACCAATGGCCCCGCCATCGCATTCTGCGAGTTGCTGGCCGTGAAGCTAGGAATCGGGGGCGGCCCCTGTTGGCCGCCCGCAATCCACGCACTCAACCCCTGGATCAAGGTAGGCAGAATGGCAGTGATCGTCGCTCCGAGTCGTTGTTCCACTTGCTCTTGGACAATCTCCGGAATCCGCGCCACCTGTGCCTTGAGTTCTTGAACCTCGCGCGCCTGGCTTTCCGAGCTGGTCTTTTTCTCCTTCCGCACACCAGCGGTATAGTATGACCCCCATTTTGTGGACAAGCCTTTGCCGGCCACACGACCAGCTAACGTCGGCTTACTGAGCTTATCCTTGTTCTTCATTACATTCAACGCCCTATTTAGAGTGGTGTCCCAAGGGTTGCTCGTAGTCGACCCCGCGCTACTGCTTCCAGTCGCCTGCGGAAGGAATGTGAACCATTTAGAAATTTGGCTTCATTAATTAGAATGCAACCATATGGAGCTAATTACGCGGGGGTGTATTCCTTACCAGAACAAGCTCAAGCGCCCTGGTCTTCGGATCCGTGGTAAGCTCCTTTGTTATCGGGTCCTCCTTGTACCGGGCCCTGACAAAGTTCCTGGTCTGCTTGTTACCGTTGTATTTCTCGAAGCGGGGCGGTAGGCCTTGCTCGGCACGCTCCGCGTCCTCCTTGTCCCATATAGGCTCCGCCACTCTGTAACCGCCGGGACCGAGTTTGTGTTCCCCTAAGTTCAGCTCCCGCATTTCTTTCCCCCACTGACTTGATTGGGAGTTTGCGGTGCTCGAGCAATTGATCTTGAAGTCGTTATAGTCATCTTCGGTGATCGAAGGATTTTTCTCCTTGATCTTCTCATAACTCTCACCTTTCTCGATCATTCTCTTCACATTGCTTTTCCAAGTAGACAGGGCCTTGCTCATCTTCGTGAGGGCAGCATTGTTCACTTTATTCCCTTTGAGGCTTGTGTTTTCAAAAGCAGCAGGGAACTTGTATCGTTCGTGCAGCTTCGTGAAGAGGAGGTTGCGCAAATTCCCTCGGTCAGGATGCCTCAGGTTCTCGGTGTTGATCGAGACGGTGCTCCGGAGAATGCACCCGAGCTGAAGCGAGTACCCCTTGACTATTCGTTCGGGCGCCGTTGGATTCCCATCGGAGTCCACTTCAGTAACTTCCTCCTTGAGGGTGCGGAGCACGGTCGGGCGCCGGTCCTTCTGTTGCCTCTTCTGTTGGCTGCCATCTGTGCGTGCGCTGCCATCATCAGTGGTGGCATCCTCGGCGGCACCATCAGTGGTGGCATCAGTGGGGTCATCCTCGGCGGTACCATCAGTGGTCTCAGGATCGGTGGGGAAGGCGGCGTCCTCATACAAGTGAGGTTGTTCCTCCATCTCCTGGGACAGCTCCCAGAATGCCTTGCCGCCCGAACCCCCGGCCTCATCGTTGTGGGCCATGTTTCTCTCTAAATAGAAACAAAGTTCGGTCAAAAGTTGGTTATTGTCAAGGAACAAGATCATGGTCTCATCATTTAGGGTTTGTCGACACCGAGGCATCCTAAAATCTAAGCTTTTATTATTGAGGGTTTTTCGACGCCGAGGCACCCTAAAAGCCTAAGCTTTCATCATTTCGGTTTTTATCGACACCGAGGCACCCTAAAAGCCATGCATTAGTCACAAGTACGCCGGGGCACTTGATCCTACTTAATTAACTACTAAGATACCCCGGCCCATGCATTAGTCACAAGTACCCCATATGTCCTATTTTTAGCAAAGTCATGCTAAAATTCACGGAAAATTTCAGCATGACCTTTGCTGAAAATAGGACATATGGAGTACCCGAATTTGCCGGAACGGAAGTTAATCGACATTCCGGCAAACTCAAGGGCCTCTCGGGGTACCTGCAAAATCATTATCCCAGGTGGACATGGATGCAATATCACATGTCACATGGATCCCACACCCACAGGAGCTGATGAAGCTTCATGTGTATTTCACGAAAACCAGCCTGACTAAAGAGCTTTATGTAGAAAACAAATCACTCCACCAGCTCACACAGGATCCATCAGAGACATTCACCCAAGATTTGACGGCTGTCGTTGATTTTTTTTCTATGTTTGCACACAAAGTGGTGCTTCTATTGTAGTCTCCCCAGTACAGTTCATGTCCAATCTATCATACATTTGCTGCCAACTTGATCATCCCTCTAAGCAATTACTCAAAATTGATCAAAGTTTATGCATTAGAGAATATCAGTCATTGATATATGGGTCCACATATGTTATGAAACAAACACTAAAACAAATTGTAGAAAAGGAGAAAAATAAGCTGCAGTGGCTAGCTACGTGTCTTTGCAGCACAGCGATCGCGAGATCTAATCATGCGTGACACAATGCCTTTTTCTTACCTTTTTACATTGCTCGCAGCTCATGCGTGAGCCGCCACAGTCGGAGTACTGTCCTGTGCGAAGCCCTTACTTCCTGCCGCATAATGCGGCGTATAGGAGTCCCTACGTACATCCCTAAAGTTTTTTTTTACTGCTAAAAATATTGAAATTTGATGTTTGTCCAATATCTAAAAGTAAGTTCGAGCAAGTTTTTATTTATAGATTTTAATTTTATTCTACTTTTTTACTGTTCATATTTTTTCTTTTTTCCTTTTTGTTCTTATTTTTTCCTTTTCTTTCTTTTCTTAATCTTTCTTCTTTGTAACACACAAATAATTTTTATGACGCAGATGAACACTTGTAGTTGTTTTATTCTTTTTGATAAACACTATCAAAATTTCCACTGTTTGACTTGAAATCATATTTATTCGCTTTGTTTTCAAGCACTGGAGAAAAACAGAGCCTCTAAAAGTAGTCTAATTGGAATTGTAATTTTGTTTCTCCAGAATATTTGGACTTGTCTGTTTCTATCTTGCAGGAGCAGAATATTTGATCTCCATGTAGCAATTCTTCGGATTCCTTTCCTCAAAAAAAAAAATCTTCTGATTCCTGTAGGCGACTAGGAACAAAGGTGCAGGGATGAAAACTGCAGCTTTTCATACTGCACCAGAATTATCTTTAGTCTAATCCTTTTCGTACATAAACCAAATTTCATCGTCCCAGGATCACCCGGGAGGAAGAAGCAATTTTTCTCCATCGGGACAGAAGATGACAGAAGATGCCAGTCATGAAACTGAAGATACACGACACAGGAGGGGCTCTGCTCCAAGTGCTGCTAATCAACAACACAAGGGCATACACATCTGATGCTCTCAGGAGTATATTTACTGCTATTCACCTTCCTGTTACGACCAAGTAAAATATGATGCGAACTTGAATTTGATCCATTTAGTAATCTGAAACAAAATATTCCTGACTAATGAAATATACTCCACCCAAGAACCCGATTGTATATATATGTGCTCTCGGGAGTGCATTCAATGCACGCAATCTGAAACCAAAGCATGCACCTGAAGAAGAATCCCTTTCTCATACGCTGCCTAATGGGATCCCTTGATTAATTCACAAGGCTGCGTGAATTTTAGCCTTGACTAATTAACCGCATGATCGTAGAAAAGGAGAAAAAATCCCCACCCAGTTCATCGAACAGAGCAGAGCACAAAAATCCCCTCCAGTGAATTTTACCACGATCTACTACTTGGGGCCGCGAATTCGCAGGACTGTAGGAGCATGGAATGGATAATAAGGAGGCGCATACCTAGAGGAAGAGACGACCACCGACGATTCTGCGAAGTTGAAGAAGAAGAAGCCGATTTGGATGGATGATGACGATCTCCTCCGTGCGCTCCGTGGATATTTGGGCTCCTTTGTGCGCTCAACGGTGGTGTCGGGGCGGCGCTGGCGACGCTGGTGTGGACGGGGCGGCGCTGGTGTCGGGGCGACATCGAGGGCGGCGGGGCGACGGTGGTGTCGGGGCGGCGCTGGCGACGGTGGTGTGGACGGGGTGGCGCTGGTGTCGGGGCGGCGTCGAGAGCGGCGGGGCGACGGTGGTGTCGGGGCGGCGCTGGTGACGGTGGTGTGGACGGGGCGGCGCTGGTGTCGGGGCGGCGTCGAGGGCGGCGGGGCGACGATGGTGTCGGGGCGGCGCTGGCGATGGTGGTGTGGACGGGGCGGCGCTGGTGTCGGGGCGGCGTCGAGGGCGGCGGGGCGACGGTGGTGTCGGGGCGGCGCTGGCGACAGTGGTGTGGACGGGGCGGCGCTGGTGTCGGGGCGGCGTCGAGGGCGGCGGGGCGGCGGCGTCGGGAGAGGAGAGGGGAAGGGGATCGCGGGCGAGAGCGAGGGAGAGAGAGGGGATCGATACGAAGTAGGGGCGGAACAATACTAATGGCGCACCACCCCTCGGTGCGCCATAAGTACATACATGCTAATGGCGCACCTCACCCAGGTGCGCCATTAGTATTTTTTTTTACTTCTGCTCGAGGCAACAGGTTATCTACCACCTGACCTGATACACATCAAGCCTTCTCGACTAGCTTGACTGGTCAGCAGCTAGTTCTCACACCAGGAGGTCCTGGGTTTGATTCCCAGGCTCCACGATTTTTTTATGCATTTAAAATGTTGTTTGATACTTATTTGTGTTTAAATATGTTCAAACTTGTTTAAATCATAACCGTAATATTTTTTTATAAGACAGTAATAATTTTTTAAAAAATATCATCAAACAGTAATGCATGCCGGTGGAGCGGGGGAGGGTGCGGGGGTGCGGGGGGTCGGCGGTGACGGTTGAGTAGCGGAGGGGTGCGGGGGGTCGGCGGCAGCGGTTGAGTAGGGGAATCGAGGGTGCGGGCGGTCGGCGGCGGCGGCCGGTGGACCGGATCTGGCGAGGTGGGATAGCGATCGAGATGGAGGGGGATCGAGATCGAGTGTCCATGAAATTAAAAAATATTCATGATAGTTCAAAAAGTGCCCATGAAATACAATCGAGAAATGAAGTCTACGATTTAAATACAATCGATCTTAGCTAGCTATCTCTTCACAATCTTCTTGCCCTTCTTTTTCGCAAATGGAGTTCTTCTATGGAATGGACGTCCTTTAGGTAGGGTGGTCTTGCTTCTTCTTGTGGTGTATGTTGCTACTTCATCATCGTCGTCATGTTCGATCCTCGGGTCGCCGTACTTGTCGAAGTCTTGCTCATTGGCTACTCCATCCATTCCGATGATCTTCCTTTTGCCTCTCCTCACGACAACACGACTGGGCTTTGGCGGGTCGGTAATGAAGAAGCATTGGTCCACTTGGGAAGCCAGTACCCATGGCTCATTTTTCGCGGTGACATTTGCGCCCGCGGTCTTGGATTTGGCTTCGGGTATAACCATGGTGGTGAAATACCGGTCTTCTTTTATGACGTTCTTGGCCCATATGACACGGAACATCGGGACCTTCTCTCCAGCGTAGCTCAGCTCCCAGATCTCCTCGATCCTTCCGTAGTATCTGTCCTTGTCGTTACCGGTGTAGGATTCCATCGTTACCCCGGAGTTCTGATAACCATCGCTCTTCATGTCCTTGGCCTCAGTGTAGAATGTGTAGCCGTTGATATCGTACGCCTCATAGGTCATCAGGTTGTGCTCGGCGCCCTGTGACAAGGCGAATATGAGTTGTTCTTCCGTGGAAGAATCCTCATGTAAAGGGTACGACAGAAGCTTCTGCTTGAACCAACGCGTGAAACATGAGTTGTGCTCTTTGAGTATATCTCCGTCCGTCCTCTGTTGGCCTCGGTCATTGTACGTCTTCTTAATAAAGGTTTTGTGCTCTACCACCCAAGGATCGACCACGTCTATGTGTTGTAGCGCGACTAGGTTTTCTCTTTCAAAGTCGGCGAGTCGACCCTCGAAGTCGACATGCATTTCACGGCGACCCTCACGGTGACCCCATCCAGCGAGCCTGCCGAGGTGCCTGTTGACGGGCAGACCAACGGGGTTCTCGATGCCTAGATAATTCGTGCAGTAGGAGATGCACTCTTCGGTCAGAAAGCCCCTGGCTATGCTTCCTTCTGGACGTGACATGTTGCGAACATATCCTTTGATGACACCATTCATCCTTTCGAACGACATCATGCTATGCAGGAACGTCGGCCCGAGTTGGATGATATCCTCCACTATATGGACCAGCAGATGCACCATAACGTCGAAGAATGCGGGCGGGAAGTACATCTCAAGCTTGCATAGTATCACCACGATCTCTTCCTGTAGCCTTCTGAGTTGCCTCACGCCAATCGACTTCCGAGAGATGACGTCGAAGAAGTTGCATAGGCCAAATAGCGTTTCACGGACGTGCGTGTCCATGATCCCACGGATTGCAACTGGAAGTATCTGCGTCATTAGCACGTGACAGTCGTGAGACTTCATCCCGCTGAACTTCTGCTTCGCTGGGTCTAGGTATCTGCTTATCTTCCCCGCGTAACCGTAAGGAAGTTTTACTCCTAGGAGGCAGGTGAAAAACTGCTCTATCTCCTCCTGACTTAGAGTGAAGCACGCGGGAGGGTAGTCATTTCCGGTCTTCTTGGCCTTTTTGCCTTTGCGACGACTTTCTGTGTCCTGCTTCGCCTCATCATCATCATCATCATCATCATCATCATATATAGCGTGAAGCTCCTGCCTGATGCCCATTGATTTCAAGTCTGCCCTTGCTTTCGGCTCATCTTTGGTCCTCTCTGGCATGTTGAGCAGGGTACCAAGCAGACTCACACACGTTCTTCGTGATATGCATGACATCAAGGCTGTGAGGCACACGGTGGATCTTCCAGTACGGCAAGTCCCAGAAAACAGACCTCGTTTTCCATACCTTCAGCAGCGGCTCTGGCGCCTTTCGCTTCTTTCCCGGCTCTGGCGCCTTTTGCTTCTTTCCCGGCAGTGGGCAGTCTTTCCAATTTTTCAACAGCTTGTCTATTTCCTCGCCGCTCCTCGTACACGGGCGTTTTCGGGGTTCGGTTTCACTATCGAACAGATCCTTGCGTTTCCTCCACGGGTCATCGTCGCGAAGCCACCTTCGATGTCCCATGAACACGGTTTTCGAAGACCCGGGATCTCTATCTAGCTGGCGATACGTTGTGTCATCCATGCACCTTACGCATCTAGAAAATCCGTGGACTACCTGCCCCGCGAGATATCCGTAACCGAGATAGTCGTGCACCGTCGTGAGCAGTGCGGCTCTCATAGGGAAATATTCTTTCTCTGCGGCATCCCACGTATTGGCTGGCGTTTTCCACAGCGTGTCTAGCTCCTCCTTCAGCAGCCCCAGATACAGATTGATGTCGTTCCCTGGTTGTTTCGGCCCTTCAATTAGCATACTCATGTGAATGTACTTCCTCTTCATGCACAACCAGGGGGAAAGGTTGTACATCCACACAAACACAGGCCAGGTGCTATGTGTGCTTCTCTGGTTGCCAAACGGATTGACTCCATCGGTGCTCGCGCCCAGCACGATGTTCCTTGGATCCTTCCCAAATTCTGGGTATTCAAAATTCAACGCTTGCCACTGGCTCGCATCCTTAGGGTGACTCAGCATCTTGTCTTTTTTATCTATCTCCGGATCATTTGCGTCATCTTCTCGCTTCTTCTCCTCCCTATCCACGTGCCAACGCAGGAGCTTTGCTACCTTAGGATCCGCGAAATACCGCTGCAGACGAGGAGTGATCGGAAAGTACCACACCACTTTTCGAGGAGCTTTCTTCTTCTTCTTGTATCGAGTGACACCGCACACCGGACATATGGTAGACTCCGCGTGCTTGTCCCGATAAATGATGCAATTGTTCATGCACACATGGTATTTCACGTGCGGTAAATCCAGAGGACACACGATTTTCTTCGCCTCCTCCAAACTGGTCGGGCACTTGTTCCCCTTTGGAAGACGTTCGTGCCAGAATGACATGTTCTCATCGAAGCATGCGTCGGTCATTTTGTGTTTTACCTTCATCTCCAGAGCCATGAGCGTTACTTTCAGGCGGGTATCCTCGGGCCTGCATCCTTCACACAATGGAGTAACCGCGTCTAACTCAAGTTGATCCATCTTGGCTTTCTCTCGGGCGGCAGCTCTTGCGTTATCCGTCTGCTTGAGAAGCAGCTCTTGAATATGAGGGTCCTGCACCCAGCCCATGGATGGTCCAGCGTCGTCTGCTCCGCCGGCATCATCATCATGTCCTGCATCTTCTACATGATGACTGTGTACAGCATCACCGTCGTGATCATCTCCTGGGGATTCTTCGTCTTCTCGCCCGCCCGAGCCGTGGTGGTTGTCTTGCTGCCCTTCCTCATTTCTTGCCCGGCCCCCATGGACGACTTCGTAGTCATCTTCATCACCTTGCCACCGATAGCCATCCATGAAACCACGCAAGAGCAGGTGGTCCCGCACCTGCCCGGAATCCGGGTCCGCAATAAGGCTCTTCAGCTTGCATCTTCGACACAGACATCTTATCTCCATCTCGTTCTTTTGAAGCATCTCGGCCTTCGTGGACCTCAAAAACCTATTCATGATGCCTTCGGTCATCGTGCGGACCATGGTCGCCTGCGGGGTAGAGCAAAACGATATTTTAGAACCAAGAAAAAATATGGCATGACCTTCCCTAAAAATAGGACCAAAAAGAATGCTTAATGCCAAAATTCTCGCCGAAACGGAAATGAATCAACATTTCGGCAAAATATTGGCAACTATCGCATTTCAAATACCGGTACACCTCCAAACACAAACACATATGCAACACCACAAACATATGCAACACCATGAACATACATAGATCTAGCTAGGCCATAAAAAGTGCATGTGCACATTGTTGTAGGGAGAACAACATAAATATAGCTTCCCCCCTTACTTACCTATCAAAACAAGGTAATTTAACCACTTAATTTGAATGAATCTATGGTGGAAATGAGGTGAAAAAGAGGAGGCACCCGAGACAAGGAGGAGGCGGTGGAGAGAATGAAGTGGGGAGAAAGTGAGTGTGGGAGGAGAGGCTATCCAAAATATCTTGTTGTTGTCCACTTACTAATGGCGCACCAACCATAAATGCGCCATTAGTAATCTAGGTTACTAATGGCGCACTCTCCCTCGGTGCGCCATTAGTAGTTTTGCAAAAAAAAACATGCTAATGGCGCACTGTCCCACGGTGCGCCATTACTAGTTTAAACTAGTAATGGCGCACCGTGGGACAGTGTGCCATTAGTAGTTTTGCAAAAAAAGGAATAAAAAAATAATAAAAAAACAACATTAGTGGCGCACTTACTGACAGGTGCACCATTACTAGTTACAACTAGTAATGGCGCACTTCCTCGGGATGCGCCATTAGTATGTTTGGACAGGCGCGCTAGTTCAAAAAAAAAATTTGATACTAATGGCGCACCTTGGGCCAGGTGCGCCATTAGTAGTTTCAACACTAATGGCGTATCAGAAGGTGGTGCGCCATTAGTATATACTAATGGCGCACCACTTAGCCCTTTTTCTAGTAGTGGTAACCGAAGTTATCGGCAACTAGCAGGAGCCATATGGTTGTCGCTTTATTGTATGAAATGCAAACGCCCTGTAATTGCTTTACTTTATCTCTAAGCGGCAGCGATAGTCGTAGAAGCAATAGATGGCGTAACGACAACAATGCTACGATGGAGATCAAGGTGTCGCGCCGGTGACGATGGTGATCACGACGGTGCTTCAAAGATGGAGATCACAAGCACAAGATGATGATGGCCATATCATATCACTTATATTGATTGCATGTGATGTTTATCCTTTATGCATCTTATCTTGCTTTGATTGACAGTAGCATTTTAAAATGATCTCTCACTAATAATCAAGAAGTGTTCTCCCTGAGTATGCACCGTTGCGAAAGTTCTTCGTGCTGAGACACCACGTGATGATCGGGTGTGATAGGCTCTACGTTTAAATACAACGGGTGCAAAACAGTTGCACACGCGGAATACTCAGGTCATACTTGATGAGCCTAGCATATACAGATATGGCCTCGGAACACGGAGATCGAAAGGTCGAACGTGAATCATATAGTAGATATGATCAACATAGTGATGTTCACCATTGAAACTACTCCATCTCACGTGATGATCGGACATGGTTTAGTTGATATGGATCACGTGATCACTTAGAGGATTAGAGGGGTGTCTATCTAAGTGGGAGTTCTTAAGTAATATGATTAATTGAACTTTAATTTATCATGAACTTAGTCCTGGTAGTATTTTGCAAATTATGTTGTAGATCAATAGCTTGCGTTGTTGCTTTCATATGTTTATTTTGATATGTTCCTAGAGAAAATTGTGTTGAAAGATGTTAGTAGCAATGATGCGGATTGGATCCGTGATCTGAGGTTTATCCTCATTGTTGCACAGAAGAATTATGTCCTTAATGCACCGCTAGGTGACAGACCTATTGCAGGAGCAGATGCAGACGTTATGAACATTTGGCTAGCTCAATATGATGACTACTTGATAGTTTAGTGCACCATGCTTAACGGCTTAGAATCGGGACTTCAAAGACGTTTTGAACGTCATGGACCATATAAGATGATCCAGGAATTGAAGTTAATATTTCTAGCAAATACCCGAGTTGAGAGATATGAAGTCTCCAACAAGTTTTATAGCTAAAAGATGGAAGAGAATCGCTCAACTAGTGAGCATGTGCTCAGATTGTCTGGGTACTACAATCACTTGAATCAAGTGGGAGTTAATCTTCCAGATAAGATAGTGATTGACAGAATTCTCTAGTCACCATCACTAAGTTACTAGAACTTCGTGATGAACTATAGTATGCAAGGGATGACGAAAACGATTCCCAAGCTCTTCGTGATGTTGAAATCGACGAAGGTAGAAATCAAGAAAGAGCATCAAGTGTTGATGATTGACAAGATCACTAGTTTCAAGAAAAGGGCAAAGGGAAAGAAAGGAAACTTCAAGTAGAATGACAAGCAAGTTGTCACTCCCATGAAGAAGCCCAAAGCTGGACCAAAGCCTGAAACTGAGTGCTTACACTGCAAAGGAAATGGTCACTGGAAGCGGAAATGCCCTGAATATTTGGTGGATAAGAAGGATGGCAAAGTGAACAATGGTATATTTGATATACAGGTTATTGATGTGTACCTTACTAGTGTTTATAGTAGCCCCTGAGTATTTGTTACTTGTTTGGTTGCTAAAAATTAGTAACTCGAAACAGGAGTTACAGAATAAACAAAGACTAGTTGAGAGTGAAGTGACGATGAGTGTTGGAAGTAGTTCCAAGATTGATATGATCATCATCGCACACTCCCTATACTTTCGAGATTAGTGTTGAAACTAAATAAGTGTTATTTGGTGTTTGCGTTGAGCATGAATATGATTTGATCATGTTTATTGCAATACGGTTATTCATTTAAGTAAGAGAATAAATTGTTGTTCTGTTTACATGAATAAAACCTTATATGGTTACACACCCAATGAAAAAGGTTCGTTGGATCTCGATCATAGTGATACACATATTCATAATATTGAAACCAAAAGATGCAAAGTTAATAATGATAGTGCAACTTATTTGTGGCACTGCAGTTTGGGTCATATCGGTGTAAAGCGCATGAAGAAACTCCATAAAGATGGATTTTCGGAATCACTTGGTTATGAATCATTTGATGCTTGCGAACTGTGCCTTTTGGGCAAGATGACTAAAACTCCGTTCTCCGGAACAATGGAACGAGCTACTGACTTATTGGAAATAATACATACCGATGTATGCGATCCGATGAGTGTTAAGCCTCGTGGCAAGTATCGTTATTTTCTAACCTTCACAGATGATTTGAGCAGATATGGGTATATCTACTTGATGAAACATAAGTCTGAAATAGTTGAAAAGTTCAAAGAATTTCAGAGTGAAGTGGAAAAATCATCGTAACAAGAAAAATAAAGTTTCTACGATCTGATCGTGGAGACGAATATTTGAGTTATGAGTTTGGTCTTCATTTGAAACAATGTGAAATAGTTTCACAACTCACGCCATCTGGAACACCACAATGTAATGGTGTGTCCGAACGTCGTAATCGTACTTTACTAGATATGGTGCGATCTATGATGTCTCTTATTGGTTTACCACTATCGTTTTGGGGTTATGCATTAGAGACAGCTGCATTCACGTTTAATAGGGCACCATCTAAATCCGTTGAGACGACACCGTATGAACTATGGTTTAACAGTAAACCTAAACTGTCGTTTCTTATATGAAAAAAGGTTTTCAACCTGATAAGCTCGAACCCAAATCGGAGAAGTGCGTCTTCATAGAATACCCAAAGGTAACCATTGGGTACACCTTCTATCACAGATCCGAAGGCAAGTTATTCGTTGCTAAGATGGATCCTTTCTAGAGAAGAATATTCTCTCGAAAGAAGTGAGTGGGAGGAAAGTAGAACTTGATGAGGTAATTGTACCTTCTCCCTTATTGGAAAGTATTTCATCACAGAAATCAGTTCCAGTGATTCCTACACCAATTAGTGAGGAAGTTAATGATGGTGATCATGAAACTTCAGATCAAGTTGCTACCAAACCTCGTAGGTCTTCCAGAGTAAGATCCGCACCAGCGTGGTACGGTAATCCTATTCTGGAAGTCATGTTACTAGACCATGATGAACCTACGAACTATGAGGAAGCGATGATGAGCCCAGATTCCGCAAAATGGCTTAAGGCCATGAAATCTGAGATGGGATCCATGTATGAGAACAAAGTATGGACTTTGGTGGAGTTGCCCGATGATCGGCAAGCCATATTGTATAAATGGATCTTCAAGACGAAGACGGACGTTGATAGTAGTGTTACTATCTACAAAGCTCGACTTGTCGCAAAAAGGTTTTTGACAAGTTCAAGGTGTTGACTACAATGAGATTTTCTCAACTGTAGCGATGCTTAAGTCTATCCGAATCATGTTAGCAATTGCCACATTTTATGAAATCTGGCACATGGATGTCAAAACTGCATTCTTTAATGGATTTGTTAAAAGAAAGAGTTGTATATGATGCAACAAGAAGGTTTTATCAATCCTGAAGGTGCTAACAAAATGTGCAAGCTCCAGTGATCCATCAATGGACTGGTGCAAGCATCTCGGAGTTGGAATATACACTTTGATGAGTTGATCAAAGCATATGGTTTTATACGGACTTTTGGAAAGACCTGTATTTACAAGAAAGTGAGTGGGAGCACTACAACATTTCTGATAAGTATATGTGAATGACATATTATTAATTGGAAATGATGTAGAATTTTCTGGAAAGCATAAAGGAGTGTTTGAAAGAAGTTTTTCAAAGAAAGACCTCGGTGAAGCTGCTTACACATTGAGCATCAAGATCTATATAGATAGATCAAGACGCTTGATAAGTTTTTCAATGAGTACATACCTTGATAAATTTTTTTGAAGCAATTCAAAATGGAACAGTCAAAGAAAGAATTCTTGCCTGTGTTGCAAGGTGTGAATTTGAGTAAGACCCAAAACCCGACTATGGCAGAAAATAGAAAGAGAATGAAAAGTCATTCCCTATGCCTCAGGCATAGGTTCTATAAAGTATGCTATGCTGTGAACCAGACCTATTGTATACCTTGCTTTGTGTTTGGCAAAGGAATACAATTTTGATCTAAGAGTAGATCACTGGACAGCGGTCAAGAATATCCTTAGTGAGGACTAAGGAGATGTTTCTCAATTATGGAGGTGATAAAAGAGCTCGTCGTAAAAGTTACATCGGTGCAAACTTTTACACCGATCCAGATGACTCTAAGTCTCAATCTGGATACATATTGAAAGTGGGAGCAATTAGCTAGAGTAGCTCCGTGCAAAGCATTATAGACATAAAATATTTGCAAAATAGATACGACTCTGTAATATGACAGACCCGTTGACTAAACTTCTCTCACGAGCAAAACATGATCATACCTTAGTACTCTTTGGGTATTAATCACATAGCGATGTGAACTAGATTATTGACTCTAGTAAACCTTTTGGGTGTTGATCACATGACGATGTGAACTATGGGTATTAATCACATACAGATGTGAATATCGGTGTTGAATCACATGATGATGTGAACTAGATTATTGACTCTAGTGCAAGTGGGAGACTGAAGGAAATATGCCCTAGAGGCAATAATAAAGTTATTATTTATTTCCTTATATCATGATAAATGTTTATTATTCATGCTAGAATTGTATTAACCGGAAACATAATACATGTGTGAATACATAGACAAACATAGTGTCACTAGTATGTCTCTACTTGACTAGCTCGTTTATCAAAGATGGTTATGTTTCCTAACCATAGACATGAGTTGTCATTTGATTAATGGGATCACATCATTAGGAGAATGATGTGATTGACAGGACCCATTCCGTTAGCCTAGCACTTGATCATTTAGTATATTGCTATTGCTTTCTTCATGACTTATACATGTTCCTGTAACTATGAGATTATGCAACTCCCGTTTACCGGAGGAACACTTTGGGTGCTACCAAACGTCACAATGTAACTGGGTGATTATAAAGGAGTACTACAGGTGTCTCCAAAGGTACATGTTGGGTTGGCATATTTCGAGATTAGGTTTTGTCACTCCGATTGTCGGAGAGGTATCTCTGGGCCCTCTCGGTAATGCACATCACTATAAGCCTTGCAAGCAATGTAGCTAATGAGTTAGTTACGGAATGATGCATTACGTAACGAGTAAAGAGACTTGCCGGTAACGAGATTGAACTAGGTATTGGATACCGACGATCGAATCTCGGGCAAGTAACATACCGATGACAAAGGGAACAACGTATGTTGTTATGCGGTTTGACCGATAAAGATCTTCGTAGAATATGTAGGAACCAATATGGGCATCCAGGTTCCGCTATTGGTTATTGACCGAGAATAGTTCTAGGTCATGTCTACATAGTTCTCGAACCCGTAGGGTCCGCACGCTTAACGTTACGATGACAGTTTTATTATGAGTTTATAAGTTTTAATGTATCGAAGTTTGTTCGGAGTTCCGGATGTGATCACGGATATGACGAGGAGTCTCGAAATGGTCGAGACATAAAGATTGATATATTGGAAGCCTATATTTGGACATCGGAAAGGTTCCAGGTGAAATCGGGATTTTACCGGAACACCGGGGGGTTACCGGAACCCTCCCGGGAGTTAATGGGCCTTAGTGGGCCATGAGGGAGAAGAGGAGGGCCGGCCAGGGCAGGCCGCGCGCCCCCTCCCCCCTAGTCCGAATAGGACAAGGAAGGGGGGGGCGGCGCCCCCCTTTCCTCTTTCCCCTCCCCCCTTTCCTTCTCCACCAAGGCAAGAGGGGGGAGTCCTACTCCCGGTGGGAGTAGGACTCCTCCAGGCGCACCCCAAGGGGGCCGGCCGCACCTTCCCCTCCCTCCTTTATATACGGGGGCAGGGGGCACCCCAGAAGACACAAGTTGATCTACGGATCGTTCCTTAGCCGTGTGCGGTGCCCCCCTCCACCATATTCCACCTCGGTCATATCGTCGCGGAGTTTAGGCGAAGCCCAGCGACGGTAGTACATCATCATCGTCACCACGCCGTCGTGCTGACGGAACTCATCCCCGAAGCTTTGCTGGATCGGAGCCCGGGGATCGTCATCGAGCTGAACGTGTGCTGAACTCGGAGGTGCCGTACGTTCGGTGCTTGGATCGGTCGGATCATGAAGACGTACGACTACATCAACCGCGTTGTGCTAACGCTTCCGCTTACGGTCTACGAGGGTACGTGGACAACACTCTCCCCTCTCGTTGCTATGCCACCACCATGATCTTGCGTGTGCGTATGATTTTTTTTGAAATTACTACGTTCCCCAACACATGCCACAAACGATAAAGTGGAAGCACACTCAGATGAAGAGGATGGTGAATTGATCAATAATCCCATGTCTTTTTTTTGCTAAGAAATCTTGGATCAAGACATACAAGGCAACATTGGTCAAACATAGGACTACCTAGGCTAGGTCATTCATTGCTTGGTCCGCTATATTCGTTTTGTCTTCTAGTTCTCCACAGGGACTTCCTACTACTCCGCCGAATCTCTCATCTGAGAAAGTAGGTCACCTGGGTCGGGTAAAGCAGCGTAGATAAGGCTGGAGTTTATGAACAAGTTGATGTCTACTAGGGCATTGACCGTACAAGCAGGTAAGTATAGGGCTCGGCTAGGAATTCGTTTATTCCACGAAATAGAGGTCGTCTATGGTCTTTGTGGCATTGATGGATAGTACTGGTCTGTTGTCAACAAACAGACTGGCTAGGTCACAGTCTGCCAAGTCTACTAGTGGGATATGAATATGCATTAGTAGTAGTTATTGCTGCCGGATTGGTATTAACAGTTGGTCAAGTCTAACGTAACGTTTTTAAGTAGAAGGATAGGGCATTAATTACCTGGGGTCGATAGGTACACCTTTATAATAAATTATTAGCACAAAGCTCTCATCTCACTTTTCATAGGTAGGCGAAAACTCTATAGTGATAGTGTAGTGTATATTGGCTTGGATTCTTTCTATTGTTATGGGAAAGGCATATCCCCACCCAGTTCTTCTTTGTCTTAATTAATAACTCCTTCCTGAACTTCAAAGTACGATAGAAACTTACTTATATCTCATAGGAAAACTAGAGAATGAGCCATCTCCATCTCGTAGAGAAACTAGAGAGGTGCTGGGCGCAGCTGAAAGGAAATCCAAGAAGAGTCCATGAAAGGCTAGCACGATTAGGATCCTTTGTAGGGTTTATCTCGGAAGAGAAGGCTATGAAGCGAACATCTCTTCTTTGGGAGAGAGGGGAAGATCTATGCAGGACACTTAACCCGTGCCGGAGGACTGCACACAGCTGGTACAACCTCATGTGGTACATTTTACATGTTCTTACAAGTCCGATGGTACAATTGACCTAGTATCGAATTATTATAGATTCCGTTGGCAGCCATTGCCCCCCTGCATGTAGTCTGACACGACCGAAACGAAACTTTACACCCCCTAGCAGCCCCCTGTCGGCATCGAAAACGGAGGGAAGTGCGCGTGTTGATGTTTAATCATGCGATGCCAATGATGTAAGCGCGGGCCCGCAGGTGCAGACAGGTTCGTCGGGGGCAAGCTTCAGAGGTGGGGGGTACGATTGTGGAAGATCGCGTGGAGGCAGGGGTTGGAGATGTGATGCAAGGGTGCGGGGAATTAGGTGGAAGGACAGTCGTTAATGTGGAGTCAGGACGGGCGTGAGGCAAGAAGTGGAGGGAAGTGGGATCTAGATTAGAAGAGATAAATACGATATTCCTGATACCCGCGGACGATCCCTAGCCTAGCTTGGCAATCCCTTAAAAATGCAATGCATTTTCCCTTGAGATGAAATTGCTTTTTCGGTGTCAACTAAAAAAAACTCAAATCAACTCACGCATATTCCCTTGCTTCTGTTAACTACGCATATCTCCTGTTTCTATACTTGCTAGCTAGCAACCTCTTATCACACAGAAAGCGTGACATGAATGCATACCCCCGTGTATACAACTTCTTACTATCTCTAATATACCGTGGCTTGTTCGGCGCATAGACCTATTATTATTATCGGTCCAAAAGTGACTCGTGTTTTTTGGTTCATCACAAAATTGTCAAGTATCGGAGGTCGACATATGGGAAATTGAAGGGGGGGGGGGGCACATTGTTGAAACAAAAAGGTAAAATTGTGGAACAAAACAATATTTGTCGTATTAATATTCAGATCCTCAGCTAATGTAAGTAATGAAAGTGCCTCCCCTGACAGCAAAAGACTCCAATACTGGATGCTACTCTTGACACCCCACCTCCTCTACTTGATGCTTGGAGGGTGCTCGCTAAAGGTAAAAGGCCCAACATAGGGTGCTCGCTGAAGGTAAAAGGCCCACCTCCCGCTACGATGGAATCATCTTTTCTAGCGACCTAGTCCTCACCAAGAGACATTGTTGGTAATAGTGGCTACAAAGTGTAGAGCCCTAGAAAAAACTAATTTAGTGTAGAAAATACAGGGACCGACACTATGGAGTCACGAAATGGCATGGAAGTGAACAATAGTTAAAAAAAAATACTTATGAAGTTCAAAACAGAACTCAATATATGAATTTTAAGATATGTTTAGGTTCATTCTATGTTGTGAAGTTAGAGATGCAAGTGTTTGAGATTTTGAGTTCATTATCTCTATCTCTATATATACTACCTCAAAAAAGGAAACATTCCATTTCCTCTCTTACGTCCTCCTTCCTCTGACAATCTTCCTTCGCCGGTTTTTTTTTTGAGGGAATCTTCCTTCGCCGGTTCATACACCTGCTCCCCTTTGCTGGGCTTTTTTCATCACCCTTCGCACACACAGTTGCAGAAAAACCCTGAAACCAATACGCACGAGAACTGACCGGGAAAGGTCCCCCAAAAGGTATCTTCACACAAACCCAAACTATCGATCGGCTCCCATCTTCACACATGCCTCCGTCTGCCATCTTTTCCGGCAGTCACCGCAACCAGAGGTGCCGCTTCCCTCGTTCTCGCCCCTCCCCCTTGCACACGATCCACCACCAAGGAGGGCGGTTGCCATGGACGTGCATCCCATGGCACTGTCTTCTTCATCTGCGCGCACCTCCTCATCCTATGTCCTCAACCAAGACCATACTATCCTGCCTCTGCTGCATGTCTAGAACAGTTTGCTAGGTACAATGGAGTTTCACCCTGGAGGTGGTGCTCATCAAGATCGACGCCACCGAGGACCACGGCCTCACACAGGCCCACAACATCATGACTCACCGTCATCTTCTATCCAGGGCGTCCCCAGGGACTATACGGCAAGTACTGGTTCAACGATTTCTACAGATATTATTACTTTATACATGTGTAAATTTCATTTGCTTTCTGAAATATTTATGAACAAAGCAAACATCCAGTATAAGGTGTAACAGTGTACTTGTATTAGGTGTTTCAGTTTAATAGAATAAGATGGACAAATTTCTTTCATTCATTGTACAAAAAAAGTACACTAGCTAAGTCTATTGCAAATTTTAACCCGATGAGCTGAGAAAGTTTGCACGGAAGTACTGCTTGCTCAGTTGCTCAGCTTCTTGTCCAATTGCTGATGATATTACTGGTTTGAGTTCACTTGTGCCACTTGATGCTGCACTCGACACTACAGGAACAGAAAACAATTTTTTGGAAACAAACAAAGTGAATTGAAGACATGTGAAAACATGCTCAGACTCTACTTGACTAGACATACCTTCGTTTTTGGTAGAAAGGCAATTCTTGGCCACTAAGTACACAGTCGATTGCACGGCTTAAATCCCTACAAATTGAAAATGAGTAAGAGCACAGGGTAACGTGGAGTGTTTGTGCATCGGTTTTACAATATGTACCTTCCAGTGACTGGCACATTGTTACTGGGTCTTGAATCATCAAACTGCCCGTGGTAAAAAAGTTCAAATTTCCTTTGCTCATCCTGGCACAAAGTTTAGATAAAACAAGAAATCAGGCACAACGTGATACAAGAAAGCCAAGACACTGGACATATAAGCCTCATGAATTCATAAATCATGAACATCCGAGTTGATGGTGTTACCTTTTTGAACAAGTAGAACTCTGGTGTGCAAACTGCTCGAAAAGCCTTAGCAACTTCTTGGGACTGCAAGGTCCAGTAGTAACAATCAAAAGTAAGCAAAGAGTTGGAGAGATCACAGGGACTGCATCAGGAAGCAAATATAGTGGGCAGACCTCATCATACAAATAAGGAAAAGAGTACTTAAACAATTTTGCCTCCTCAGCCATGTACTCGGGACCATCCTGCAGAGTCACAAGATTAATTTGTGTACGAAGGGGAAAACATGACAAGTTGCATCAACCATATTGGAATAACATGTCCAATAGCAGGTTTAGTGAGCACCACAGACCAATCCACCTACTTTGATAGCACAAAATCGTTCAGGAATGTAAAAACACCTGCACAGAGCTAGACAAAAAGCATCACAATACATAACTCCAACAAGCAAAGAACAAAACGAAGCATCTCCCTAACTGAATGTTTACTACAGCAATCCTTACAAATATGTACGGCAACTTGAACTGAGACGGACAAACTAACGAGTAAGTTAAGAGACTACAACAACAACATAGATATATATGTGGTAAAAGTACTATTTATCCAAGATAGTAGTGAGTCATTTTAAATAATATCAAAGATTAGACAGTTTGCAGATTAACAAATGCATCATGTAATGCAATTCAATTAAAAAAAACTGAATTAGAAAGAAAGTACAGAATAAGTCTTTTTTATTGCAAAGCTCAACATAGTTATTTGTTTCTTCTGAAATGGGAGCATGTTAGTTCACCACATTAGTCAAGTTAACTATAATCATTTTATTAGCTGGATTGCTTTAATCATAAATTAAAGTAATATGAATTTTCTGACAAAATCCTTTTAAGTTCTCTGGAAGAAACGCCCTGGTTAAAGTGCATAGAAAGGAACTAAAAGCTATTTATGCTTGCTGGTTGTAAGTTGTAAAGCCTAACCTTGGGATATGTGACAATTGAATTTGAGGATATGGCGATAGAAGCAAGTCCTTTCTACATTGCATTGTATCAATGTCAATTTAAGGCTAAAAGCACAAATTGAAAAGAAATTTTCAGGTTGTCTTCCAATGTGCTTACCTCGATGTAAAATGAAGTGAGCTTAGCAATATCATTTTTCAGATGTTTTACAAACGGACAGTGATTGCATATGAACATAACCTGAAAGAAAGACAAAGTTGATGAATGAGTTGGTTAGTCAGCGAAAAATAAGAACGAGCCTGCGTCTGTTTGTACATCTGAGTAGATATATGACACTTGAAAAACAAATGTTTACTAACCAACCGGCTAGTCAAACATTTCAATTAAGCTGGGATGTGGCAAGAGTTGCTACGTGGCGAATATCTTCCTTCTAAGTCCCTTTCACAAGTTGCGGCGAAATTTCCCTTTATGGAAATGTCTAACGGTAAATTGATATAACGTTGCCACTAAATATCTATTAGACACCCCAATTGGACGAGCAGAAAGATAGCCAACGAGTGAATTGCGAGTGCACAACCACTGCCCCCAAGTCTAACTGAAGGTAACGAGTGCTGAACAGAAATCATGCACGTTTTATTTTTTTTCAGTCGTCATTAAAGTGAACTGTGCATCTACTGCGCAGATTAACCAAAAAAAAAAAATCACTGACCAGCAAAGCAGGGCTGGCCTCGAAGTCATCCAGTGTCCAGATTTTCCCTGTCAGGGGCTCTGGGAGCTGCATGGTCACCAACAAGAAACCATAAAGAACAGCACAGCAACAACATCAGGTTTTAATCCTGATTAATCATGGGCTAGAAATCGAAAAGGCAAGAACTTAAAGCGATGAAACGACCTCAAACTGGGGGGCGCAGAAGCCGTCAGAGACGTGGGTCGACTCCAACCTGGCTGCAAGCATCCGGAGATATGGCGTAAACTTTCAAGCAGCAACAATGCGTCAAATAAGTGTGTTCCATAACTTCAACCAAATAATGAAGCTCAGCCGAAACTGATGTAAAGCCAGAGCTACTTCTGGCTGCTGGAACCCTACCTCCCCTATCCCTCTCTCATTAGGCTGTAACCACTTGATTCTTTATCTTAATGTTAATGAAAAGACAGAACCCCTACCGTTTAGCCTCAAAAACATAGTTAATCATAGAATCGGGTATCATATATGACATCTGCGCCTATATTGTAACCAGATCACATACATTACAAGCCTAACCGTATTATAAGCTCCTAAATTGTAATCTTATTCAGAACAAGCTCCGAGAGAGCAGAGAGACAGCCTGTCTTTATCAGATTTACAATGCATACATCCTCAGTGGTCAGTGGATCAATGAGATAATTGATAAGAGGACAAATTTGAGAACAAAAGAGTTGCCTGTCGATGGCGTCTTCTGGGTCATGGCGGGAGAGGGGGCGTCGTAGAAGGTCCTTCGCCGGGAGAGGGGGCGGGCCCTCACCGGGGGAGAGAGCGTCGGGGAAGGAGGCGTCGAGGGAGTCGCCGGGATAGGGGCCGTCGATGGGAAAGGCGACGCCGCGAGAGAGGATGTCGCCGGGGCACGGAGGCGACGAGGGCGTCGCCGGGAGACGGAGCGAGTCAACCAGCCGTCGCCGTCGCTGCTTAGTCGCAGGCTCGCAGCCGCCAGCCGTCATGGCAATACGATTTTGGGCTGTGGAGGGGTTCGGTACGGCTAGGTTAGATGGAAACCGGGCCGCACGGAATTGGGCTCAAATTTTAGCGCTAATAGTCCATTAGGTCATTAACGGTTCTTTTGGGTTAGCGTTAAATTGCTATAGCCGGTACAAAAAGTTAGGCTTTCGGGCGATGCTCGTTTAGTGGTACAAGAGGAAATCATTAATTGAAAATTACTCGTTTCAAAGTTCTCTCCCACCACAGGTTGCGAAAATGGCTCACTGCATGCGCGTCACTTGTCGCATTTTAAAAATTTCTTTTTTCGTACAGTTGTTTATTCAAATCATCTTATCTCTTAAACCATGCGTCCAATTTTGAACCGTTTTTCTCTACTCCTAATGAAGCAGTTGGTAGTTTCCGCCGGTCAATTTTCGTCCCACCACTTTCGTCCGGGTTTTTTTCATAGGTTAACCTTCGTAGGTTTTTTCTCGTCCTCCTCCCACCTTCGACGATCCCCTCGCACCTAAGAAAAAAAATCGACCGACAACCCATCGCACGAACCAGGGAGCGAAGCCCCCTCGCGCAAACGAGGCTGCTCTCCCTCCGCAAACCCTAGCCGCCGCACAAGGGAAGAGACGAGGGACAGCAGGATGCACGCTGCGCCGAGACGTGTCCGCCGCCGGCCTCTCCGCACTCCGCACCCCATTCCCCACCTTCTCCGGTCCTCGCACATCCGCTCCTCCGCGACGGCACCAGCCCTACAGGTGCCGCCGGCCAAGGCACGCCGCCTGCTCTCCATGCGCCGCCGCCAGCCCACGCACGCCGGTCAAGGCCTTGCCCCAGGCCACGGTTGGGCGCCGTGATCACTAATCTCCTCTCTGTGGCACCATCTCTCTCAGATCCAGGCTGCTCAACACCGTCGAGCCCCAACCAGAGCGCCCGTGCCTCACTGTCCTCGTGCGTCGTGACACTGTTTTCACCCCGTAGCCTAGGCCACGCGGGCTGACAACCGTCACCGCCATCCTCACAAGCCGAGCCAGGTTGAAGGATGGCCGTCCGCCAGCTGCGAGATCCATCCACCCAGTTTTGCATCCATCAAGCACCAGCCACCAGGTAGTAGAGATTTCTCCTTTGATTTAGCTGGAGATGCCGCTGTTGTTTGTTTGCCTCATTTTCTCCAGCCGGTGCCGACCTGCTCGACTAGACCCCTGATTTTTGTTTTGTTTTTGCAGTGATCTGCAATGAGGCGTGGTACGACTCCTTCAGCATGTTGGGAGACTAGGCCGGCTCCAAGGACGACAACGATTACTCCAGCGTCAGTGGAGGTATTCTGCTCGCCCGGTTTCTCATGCCCTGGAGTGCAGTTTCAGGATCGCAGTGTACTCAGCATCAGATGCTCCCCATCCGTGTAAATCCAGATCCTCTCCCCGTCTCCCGGAAGACGTCGCTGGCGGCACAAATGCGTCACCGTGCAAGGACGCGGTGTGCTTGGTGGACGTGGAGGCGTGCCAGGGTGACTCCTCCGACCCCCGGTGAAAAGCGAAGATCCGGATGCTACTGCTCCTGTTGTTGTTGGTAGCCTGAAAGAACGGCAGACCATGGCATCGTGCTCGCCTCGGCCTTTCCCGGGCTTGGTCCCGAGCTACAAGGTCTAGAGGATGTCAGTCGCCAGGTTCAGCCCGTACCACCCGAGGAAGAAATCGGCCATCGTCGGGCTCTCCTTCCGGAGAAGATCGTACGAGGGGATGAAATGACCGAAATGAGTGAGTCAATAACAGCACTTTCATCTACTTATCCAGCAGTACAATTTAAATTGTTCATCAGCATTTCGTTTATGCTTTGCTGACAAAACTGACGATAAATTCAGCTGGCTCGACGAAGTACCTGTACCCGCCGAGAGCGGGCCTGAGGCTGCCGTATTCGACCGACGAAAAACCTTCGGAAGGCTGCTGGTCGGTCCTCAAGCCGTCGGTGTTCAGAGTCAGAGGGGGGAAGGCTTCTTCAAGTAAGAAGCAATGTTACTGAGACTCCTGATATGCATTCATCCACTGTGTATATCTTCTATCAGGATGCCTGACTGAATCTTTCGAAATTGATTGCAGAGACAACAGGAAATCCCTAGCCCCAAACTACTCCCCCTACACCCCGATTGAAGCAGACATGTTTGCCCGCGCAAGGAAGGTGTGCCACATTGCGCTCCCGTCGCTGAATAATCCACATGACTCCTTCCCTTGGCTTCTCATTGTGAGCGTTCAAGTAATTTTCTCATGTTTCTTCACCTACTTAACCAAGTAGTGTTGATTGCTTAGTACATTTTTTTGAGAAAAATGATTTGTTAGTCTGAGCTTAAGAGGTTATTAAATGATCTGTACAGTTGCCTACCTATCCCACTACCATGTTCGGTGAGAACGACGGCGACGGTGTAAGCCCGGTCCTGTATTTGAAGATATTCGACAGCTTCGACAAGGAGATTTCTCCTCGACTCAAGGACAGCATCAAGGTAAGCCAAATTAATTGCATTTCCATGGCATCATAATATAACCCATTTTGAGTACGCCTGAACAAATTTCTGATGAGTGCATGGTTATGCAGAGTGTGATGAATGAGGAAACGAAGAAGGTCAAGGGGTTCCCGGGGGACAACAACGTGCCCTACACAGAGAGGCTGAAAATCGTGGCCGGCATTATAAACCCTGAAGACCTGCAGCTCAGCACCCTGAAGACCTTTAGAAGCCGGTGTTGTCTAGATCCTAGCACAAGTTCTACTCCCTCCGTTCCTAAATATTTGTCTTTCTAGACATTTCAACAAGTGACTACATACGGACCAAAATGAGTGAATCTACACTCTAAAATATGTCTACATATATCCGTATGTGGTAGTCCATTTGAAATGTCTAGAAAGACAAATATTTAGGAACGGAGGGAGTACAAGGTAGTAACCAGTTATACATGCTTCCTCACATCTCCATCAACCCACATTTGCTCAAATTCCTAAGTTCTTGATGCACCCCCAGTCCCGACTGAAACATCTGCATCTGTTCATTGTGATGTAGGGATCCATCGTCAGTGTTGTTCATTGATTCAGATCCATTGTGCCATTGGAATGACTTGGATTCTGCCGTTATCACTAGCCCGAGGTTCAGATCCTAGACCTTGGCTACTCAGCTAGAAGCTATGTCAGACCAACTTCATTTAGTTCTTGAGATTTTTCGTGGCTTTGGATTTATAGTCTACGAGCAATGCTCATGCTTCTGTGATTCCTTCCAGCTCTAAAATACATGTATGCTTTTCTCTATGATATACTACTAAACTATAGGTGGCCATCATATTTTAGATAAATGATGATGTGGTAATGCACACCTTTTAAATGCTGCACGTGTGGTTCAGTAAATCCTCACTATCATGTGTTGTGGCGTCCGTGTTGTTTTCAGAGCTTGAAGCAAGCAGAACACTGAATATATCTTTAGGGCGGAAGATATATTCAAAGTCGTCTCTTGTACTAATGTTCAGGGTAATGGGCACTTGATATGTTAGGGCGGAAGGTTGAAGCAAAGAAAGCTACGGCTCTTTAGTACTCCCTCCGTTCCTAAATATAAGTCTTTGTAGGGATTTCACTAGATGTACTACATACGGAGCAAAATGAATGAATCTACACTTAAAATGCATCTATATACATCCGTATGTGGTTTATAATAGAATCTCTAAAGAGACTTATATTTAGGAACGGAGGGAGTATATCTTTAGATTTGCGGCTCTTTGAGCTGTGGTACATTTGATTCGAGACCCGGATGAGGTCGGTTAAATTAGGATTAAAGTCTGCACAATAACTAGGAACACCGAACAAGCATGGCTATTCAGATGAAGTCTGCACTTAAAACTATAGGTTTCCTTTTGGGCTCCTGTACAGCTTCCCTAGCATCATAAATTAATTGTGGGATATAATGCACAGTAGTAGCTTCTTCTGTTTATTGTGGAAATCTTCTTAGTTTATAGGTTTCCTTTTCGTCTCTTGTACTAATGTTCAGAGCAATGGAAATCTTGTATAATAATCTGTACGTAGTTGATACTAACAAGAATGATGACATGTTTGTTTTTGGGCATAAAGTTATGCGTTGATCCTCTCGCATTTGAATTCCGGTCTGACCCTGACTATGCGGATATGCTATTCTAGGTTGGTTTTACGTTTCTTATTGGAAGAGTGAGATGCCCAGGACAGAATCCAGTTTGTATCAACGCCTCATTGGTAAGCATGCTCAGGTTTAATGTTACTGCAATTTCCTCCCTAATTTCAGCCCTAGGAACTATACCAGATCATCATAAGGGTGTGTGAACTCGCACCTGGTCTTGATGCTATTTTTGCTGCATGGTAGTCATTTTATTTTATTTCTCTTAAGAGTGGTGTCTCTTGCAGAATAGAATCATGTAGATTCGGCTTCATACAAGCTTCATAAAGAAATAGTTTTAAGGGAGGACTTCAAAGAGTATTTTGCCAAATTTGGTAAAGTGCGGGTAAATTGATTTTTGGTTGTCCTTTTTCTTTACAATTGGTCATGGAGCTTCTTGGATTAAACTTGTAAAGAGTAGTATTGGAAAGCCTCATTTTTGTAAGATGCTCTGGTATTTCCGAGTAGAAGTAAGCAAAGCCAAAAATGGCCGTTAGAAATTATTAGTACTCTAAAAAATTTGTAACACATCATATTAATTGGGAACTCAAATCTTGGTTGCAAAATTTAGATCTGTGCTATAAATGCAGGCAATACAAAAGGTAGGAAGACCATACGAAGACCAATACAAATAGGAGGATGCATGAGCTTCAGATATGATTGAATTCAGTCTGAAGATGGAGACTTGAAGGAGGAATTTGTGGAGAATGGGAAGGTGGATAGAACATGGGAACCAATCAAATACGTGTAGGTATGACATGGTGCTTTTTTTAATCTCTTGCGGATGTCAATATTTTTCTACAGTTACATATATACAACTGAATCACAAAGGATTTTATTTTTGATTAGCTAGGTACACCATAGAATAGTCTCACATCTTGGTTTATTTATTACCCTGTTTAAATATCAACCAACATGCTTGTCAAATTTGTAATTTATAATTTGTTATTTGCTTGCCTCAAGGCAATATTCTCCCAAGATATATCTCTCTCTGTGTGTGTGTGTGTGTGTGTGTGTACTTGGACAGAAACACTCCCATACCCGAGGTCTCAGTTAATGTACTGCTGTTGAATTCTTCTGTCACTTTTGATACAAAGCTATAGCTATACTTTCATTTGCCAAGAAGATAAAATAGGTTAAATACTGTGATTTAGTTACTTTCAGATTTTGGTATATTTTGAGAAGTGCTCCACAAATATGAACGAAAGGAGCTTGTATTTGAGGTAATAGTCTAGGAAGTTTTATTTAAGATATCATCCGTGTCAATGAAAAATAGTACTAGACGTGTGAATAAAGGCCACCTATGACATACAAAGTACTGCAATAAAATCGGAGGGCTAGGGAAGTGTTGGACTGGAGCCTCGCCCCCATGCGGTATGCTCTGTCCAAGTACGTGCTCCTGTTCGCCACATCTACATACTGGATTAAACCTGCGTGCTAATTGCGTATTATGTGCAATTCAGTATTGAACGCTCTGTATTATTGTTCCAGAGAAGTAAGTTTCAACAGTTTCCGCGACATTTCATGTATGTTCCATGCAATAGTGTAGGTGGGAATTATATTGATGATTTCATTTTACCTTCATATCTGCTGAATTTTCTTACCAAACACAAAAGCTTTGTGTCTTGAGGTGTTGATAGAAGTGAACATAATTCATGATACAATCCTGATACTCTGAAAATATTTTTATGGTTCAGTATTCCTACGAGGGGAGTGAGTATGACTGGATCAACATGTGGAGCAGCTGCTGCCTATGAGGCGAGTGAGTGGAGACGGCCAGATCTGTGCAGCGGAGGGGCTATAGAAGCTCGAACGAAAGATTCGTCGCCAGCATCGGAGCAATTTATTGGGCAGATCGACACTAAAGCTCCTGCATGGACGTGAAGGCATGTCTTTATTAAGTTCAATCATTGGAAACTTGGCATGTGACGCTGTGTAAAAATAGAAGATGCTAGAAAATTGTCTCTGGCCAATTTCGTATGTAGCTGTGAGCATTGCTAATTTTTGTCAACATGAATGATATTTGGACTTTTTATATAGCTACCATATGTGCTGAACAAATTGTCTGATTAATGTAACCCTCCTGAATAGATTGGTGTGTGTGCCATGTCATTTGGTCTGCGTTACACTAACAGAATCATTTTGTCAATGCCTGGTCCATTAATACTCTTTCAAAATTTTGTCTTGACTGCAACATTGTAGTTGTTTTTTATGGTATGTATGATAAGCATAGGTGTCAATTTTGGAGCAGATGATAGATTGTTGGTTGTAGTGATCTGATATTTTCATGACTATTCATATCAATGATTATGCTTGCCCCCATGAGAAACACACGAAGAAGAAAAGATAGTGAGATAGCGAGGAGAAGAGAAAGATGACGAGGAGATGCATTTATCTACCGCATCGCAAGTATGAAATATCATCACATGTCTATTGTCTATCACTCCCATATCACATGACATTTCTCTTTGTATATACATTTTTAGTAGCATATTTTTTGTTGTGCATATATTTGTTAGCCCGTGGCAACGCACGGACATTCTACTAAAGCAGGGACTACCCGAGGATTGGAGCAGAGGTATTGGTATCTGGCTTTCTGCATATGCATGATTGCAATGTAAAACTTCAGGTTATGCTGATTGTGTGCTATTTTGTACGCCCTTCTTAATAAGATAACAGATGCAACGAGTTTGAACCTCTACTTGCAGTTTGGTAGTGCAATGCCAATTCTGATGCAGAAAAACAAACTTGATAGTATAAAGCATGATTGGAATATGTTGAAGGTTACAAAAGAATGTTGTAATAAAAAAAGATGCAAGTACTTGATTTAAATGATGACTCACTTTGCTTTTTTTAGTAGAGAGTGTAGTAGGCCAGTCGACAGACTGCCGTTGGCTTCTAGAGTTCCAATACCACTCTACAACTCCACGAGTATTTATTGGTTATCTCTCTTCTGATTTGTTGTTCTTTCTTAATTGTCTTCTTCTATGTGGTACCAGATGTTTGCAGCAAAGTCTTTGTAAAATTATGTTTACTTATATCTAATATCTTGTTTTTTAATTGCCTCCTTTTATCCATAGCCAGATATTTATAGCAGTTTCTGTAAAATTGTGTTTACTTATCTCGTGTAAAAACCTATAACTCCCTTAATTGTCAAGGGCACGTGTAGAAGCCAGTTTTCTACTTCATGGTTAGAATTGACTTCTTTTCTTGTATTTGAATCTAGGTACCATGTTGCGATATAAAAAACCTAGGTCTTAATTGATTGCTACTACTATCAGTGCAATTCTTTTTCTCAAATCTCTGAACTAGATTTATTTATAGTAGTCCAGTTCTTAATGGATACAGGTCGTAAATTCTATCGGTTGGGCTCAGGATATATAGTTCTAGATACTCTTATAAGTGCATGCGTTCTAAAATAGCTTCCTGAATCGGTTGTTAGTAGTATAAATGTGCTATGTCGCTTTTGTTTAGGGTTGTCCTCTAATTTGTTTTAATTTTCTTTAGATTAACCAGTCAACTGGGAAGCATGCTTACAAATTATCAGTCAAGACGGAAGCACGTTTAAAAATTATATGAATGTATTTTAAGGTTTTTGGCACATATGTGAAGTACAAAAAGTTGAGAATTGGGACATAATTATGACTTTTACTATGTATCATTTTCATATATTCCTCAACAACACGTCTAGATTCATGTAGATAATAGTTTGAACACGTTTAGGAATTTACATGTCTTCCGGGCAAGCTAAGCTATTTTCTTGACGATCCAAGCAGGTTGCTGATCAAATAGAAAATATGTAATTTTCTGGTTCAGTAATAAACGGGCAATTCAACTTATAGCTAGGGCAGCCTCATTTCCTCCTACACACGCCCGCTAGCAGCAGCAGTTGCGGCCAAGCGGTTGCGGAAGGTGATAGGTGTGGTGGTCGGCTGTGTCTGGGCTATTGATGTTCGATTTGAGAGGAAGAAGAGAGATTGGCTGCTGATTTTGGGAGGAAGAAGAGAGATTGAGCGTGCTGTTGCTGTCGTGTGTGGTCTTGGAAGAGGAATAAAAGAGTGTAGTAGAGAGCTTTAGAGAGATAGCAAAGGATTGAGAGGCTACTTCTATTTGTATTGTTGTCGATGCTTGCACAATGCCATTGCTTATTATACTGGGTTATTCATCATTGAAAAAAACAATCATTTTCTCCCTTCAATAATTTAGTCATGACTTAGTTTTACTTACTAGCCTCTCTTCATAATTATTTTTGGATTAAATTTAGCTTTTTACAAAGTTGTAAAGAATAGGACTATTTCATGCATCCCGGCGAGTATGGTTGCTATCCACCTGGAAAGGAATAAGATAGCATCCATGTTGTCGTCCCTTGTTGTTAGTTTGGATTCCTATTTACTTTGTGTGACGTTCCTTAATGCATGAATCAGTTGCAATGTGGACGGGATTGACTTGTTATTTTGTTCAGTTTGTAAAAGGGTTGCTCTTTGCAAATTCTTAACACAGTCATCATAATTGCATCTATAGCAACTACCTATTATTGAAATGATAGACGGCTCCACTCGATTATGGTTGTACTATGCTAAATTGCCAATTGCTATTACTAGGAATAAATACTCATGCATCTCTAAAAAGACTACTAACGTACTCCCTTTGTAAACAAAATGAAATTTATTTATGAACCAATTGTAATATTACCTCAGGTGAAGAATAACTTATACTCCACCCTGGGTGATGAATAGTATTATCATGCATACACACACACACACACACACACACACACACACATATATATATATAGTGTGTGTGTGTGTTGTGTGTTGTGTGTGTGTGTGCGCGCTTCAGAAATGTCGTTTAATTATCTATTTGGTTTATTCACTAATATCTGATTGAATCAGGCATGTGCACGCGAGGAGGGAAGAGGAGAGAACCATTGACATTTTTCATGCTCTGGACGAACATTTTTATGCATAGCTTTCTTTTCCATGAGAACACATGAGCGTGGAGCTGTCGTTGTAGAGCCCGGGATGAGGGGTGGGTCCGGTATAGAACCAGGACGTACTAGCACTAAGATGGGAAGGTGGTTGCCGCCCTTATCCCTTGCTGTTGGCCGGCCACGACGATGTTGATCACCGGCTCACTTAAAATACAAGTTGATGGATTTTGTGATAGAAATGAGCGGGACGGAGGTTGGGTTTAGTATGTTTACTTACGAATTTGCATTCTTGGCTTTGGGGGCGCCACAAGCGGTGCAATACCTCCTTCCTCTTGATTCCGTACATTTGTTTATTCAAATAATCTTATTTCTTAAACCATGCGTTCAATTTTGAACCATTTTCATCATTAGATTTCTTGTGTCAAGATTTTCAAAAATAGATCCCATGTTGACAGGATTTAACGAACTCTTTTTTCTAGAAAAAACTGAACCGGGAGCATTTTTTTTCCTTCCGAAAGAGGCACGAACATGCCTCTCGCGAAAGCAAAACCGTGTCTCGCGGAAGCAAAAAAAATACATATTTTGCCACAAAAAATATCAATTTTTTCGTCCAAAAGCTAAGAAAGACCTGGGAAAACCAAAAAAAAGGAAAAAAGAAAGTCTGAAAAGCAGAAAACGCATGCGGAAAAAACTCCGGAGGAAAGACTCAGAGCGCAACACGTGGCGGCTGCTGAGAGCGCACCCCCAGTTGATCGTTGGGAGGCTCCCCAAGGAGTGGTGGTTAACTAGTTCCTCTCGGTAGAAGACTTTATGTCGACTACGTGGCACCTATAATAACTTCGTCAATTTCAAGATGTTGTGCCGGCTCAATATCTTGGAAGTTCCCAGGGATAATGGTGCGCGTGCTTGTGTTCATATGGTTGACGGTATGCTCATGTTTGTTAGCATCTACGATTGTACTGTGTTGAAAAAAATGTGCTCAAAACAAGACATGGAGAATCTACTATTTGGATGATCTATATGCCCTAATTAAGAGTTTAAACCCTAACCAATGCCCCACTTTTTATTTATGAAAGCATGTGTCTTCAAATAGGGTTTATTTACAGTCTAGTGGCTACAAGTTCATACAGATGTTCCCCGCAAAGAAAAGAAAAGATCACACAGATCAATAAATAGACTATGAAACGAGTTGTGTTAAGAAAAATTACCGCACTAGGGCTGCTTACTTGAGGGTGCGGGAGTAATCGGTGGTGTGGATTGCCCCGTCGGCTGCGCTGGTAGCGGCACAGATCGGCTCAGGACCTTGGCCTTACGAGGGCGTGGCATATTGGCTTGGTGTGGGGAAGAGGACGGCCGGGATATTTCATTATCTCAGACAGTCAGTCGTACTTAACGTAGACTTGCGGAATCCGATCAGGAAGTGGAAGGATCGGTCGATCCGATCGTGGATACGAACCGCGACCGCGACCTTGTAGACAAGCGTAGCTAGCCACTACGCCAGACTCTGTTGGATGGTGAAATTGCAATGCGAGTCCTTTAGACCTAGCCAAATCTAAAGAATCAGATTATTTTTCCTTTTTCCTATCATTTGTTGTAAATTCTGAATATATTATTTGAAAAGTATGAACGTTTTTTACAGAACACAAACGAGTTTTGTAAACATGTTAGCAATTTTTCGAATTTGCAACCAAATTTGAAAAACAGGAACAATTTTGAAGTTGTGGACAAATATCGAAAAACAGGAACATTTATATAAAATTACGATCATTTTTTGATAAAAACGAAAATGTGAACAATTTTCTGAATAGTGATTTGTCTTTAAAACATGAAAAAAATTTGAACTTTGTGAACAAATCTTGAAAAACAGGAACATTTTCTAAATTTCGAACAATTTTTGACAATAACGAACAAGTTTTGACAATATGCAAACAATTTTTGAAAGTTTGATCACTTTTCAAAAAGTGAACATTTTTAATTTGTGAACAAATTTTTAGAACAAGAACATTTTTGAATTGTTGACTTTTTTTTAAAACGGGAACATTTTTTAGAATCTTGAGCAAGTTTTAAAAAGACATGAACACTTTTTCAATCTTCGAACAAATTTAAAATAGGAACTTTTTCGAATTTATGAAGAAATGTTCGAAAAATGAACAATTTTAAAACAAGAACATTTTGGACATTAGGAAACGTTTTTTCATACGTGAATAAAATTGATACTCTGAACAAAATTTAGAAAAGCAAATATTTTGATCATTAATGGAATTTGTGAACAAAAATTGAAAAGCAGAACATTTTTTGAGTTATGAATATATTTTGAAAGGCGAACATTTTTTAAAATGAAGAACATATTTTCAAATAGGATTTTTTGTTAATTTATGAACATTTTTTGAAAGATGAACACTTTTTCAAATATGCGACCATTTTGTAAAAATCACTAAATTTTTTGGACCTTCTGAACAAAATGAGTAAAACAGGAACAATTTTTAACTTCAGAAGATTTCTAGAATTTTTGAATAAATTTTGGAATTCTGAAAAATAAAAATAGAAAGAAAAAACAAGTATATTAAGAATTACAATATAAATAGAGAAAAAAAGATAAATACAAAAAATAAATAAATGAAAACAGAAAAAAGGAGACAAAAAGAAAAAAGAAAAAAAGAAACAGAAAAAGGAAAAAGGAAAAAGAAAAAGAAAAACCGGTTTAGGAACTTCTAGGAGGTTCCCAAAACCAGTAAAAACCGGCTGGGAATCCTCTAGAAATTCCCAAAACCATAACCTATACGTACGCTATAGTTGGGGCGGCCCAAATCGCGCGCTAGGTCGCCCGCCTGTGCGATAAGTCGACTGTTTGACGCAAAACGCGTCAAATAGGGTTTCCCGATTCTGTAGCGCTCATAATTTCCGACTGGGCTGGCCCATGAAGTTTTCTTTCGTTTTCTTTTTGACATGAGTCGCTCTTTTTTTAGTTGTGTTTTCTAAGAGTATATATATATACATGATTTTCAGCGGCCAAGTTCTCTGTACCATCTGTACATGAATGGTTAGAGGGACTGTGGTATCCTTAGCCCACCGGGGTTTAAATCCTGGTGCTCGCATCTATTTTCCTATATTTATTTCAGGATTTCCGGCGATGCGCATTTAGTGGGAGGAGACGTTCCCGTCGACGACGAGGCGTCTACGGTAACTTCGTAAATCTCAAGATGATATGGTTGCTACTTCTTTCGAAGGTGCTCAAAGGGGTAGGATGTACGTGCGTTCATAGGGATGAATGTATGTGCGTGTATATGAACGCTTGTGTCTGTACTGATGTTCAAAGAGAAAAATAAGTTGAGATTATTCGCACAAGTTCTGAGCATGGTAATTTCAGACCAAAGGTTGTTTCTGATAGGATATGACAATAAAACTAAAGTTTGGGTTCTTAGAAGGTACTGGTGAACGAGAAAACTTGCAACAAGCTTTGGCAAATAAAAACTAGAAAAAAATGCTATGGTTATCGAGTACTTAGCACTTGAAAAAAAAGGAACCTGACACTTAGTTCCACCATCAAAAGAGAGAAATTACATTTACTGTAAGTGGGTGTTTAGAATTAAGACGAAGGCTGTAGACATACAGACGCAAACGAATGGATATCGGAACGAAGAGAAATTTATAGAAGACAAACACTACAAGAATCCCATGAAATCCCTCAAAGACAGACCTCCGCATGTCCACTAGCGGCGCTAGACGCACCGCCGAAATGAAGCCTGTGCGGGGAGAACCTTATTCCATCTTCTAGGAGCAGCCGCTCCAGAGCAGGCACTGGCGGAGTGTAGTGGAGATGAAGCTGGGCTACAACCCCCCTTTCCAAATTGATTTTTCACTACTACTAGTAGGTATACTTACGACTCTGGCCCAACGCCTCCTCTCGTCTCGTCTGTGAGTCAACGCGTCCGGTTCAGCTTGGCACCCGGCGCCATGCCTCCCTGCTTCCCCGTCCGGCCGGTGTCTCCCACGACGACGGCGGCGGCAGCTGACGGACAGACGACCTTTATCCCCTTCTTCTTGACCGGCTGATTCCTCAGCTTCACGGTGGTTGGAGGCTTGGAGCAGACTGCCTGCAGCCCTGCGCACACACGGCAACACACCACGCCAAAGCCGGCAGCCCGTCATGCACTCTGCGCCCAACGCCGTTGCTGTATTTTCTGTGCTCCCTCATCTGATGTTCTAGCACTGCTTCTGTTAGTATGTGTGATGAATTGAGATGCTCTAGTAACTTTAACGCCTAGCTGCATGGCAGCTCAGTCACAACTTTTCCTTTATAAATTTCTGTTTAGGTAGCAATGGGGAAACAACCGGAAGAGTAGAAAGAGCATATCTCTAGTCATTAGTTTTGTTTAGTTGTCGTTTGATCATTAGGCGTGATCTATTTTTTTGGAGCACCAAAATTTACTTATCCACAATGCGTAGGTATGTGTGAACCTGTTAAATCAGTTGTACTTGTGTGAACAAGATATTTTTTTATTATGACATGGTCATGTAATTACCCTTGCATATGTTCCACAACTTTTTTTAGGGGATATGCAGTGCGGCCGTGTGGGTGTTTCATTCATATTGTGTGTTTTTATATGAAGTTGGCCCCCTCCTATATTTGGTCACGCTCCGCCACTGAGAGCAGGGCACAAATACCAAAAACATAGCCAGAGCACGGAACACCGGCAAGGGTCGGGATCCTCCGCGTGTCCATGGCCCTACCCTAAGTCCATAAGAGACGAGGCAGATCAACGGCGACGATGGCAGGAGGTGAAGAAACCCTAGCCTGGGACTCGCTCGTGGAAGGAGCAAGAGGAAAACATTTCATTTAAATTTGTTACTAAATACATGAACACATTTTTCATTCATGTCAATACGTTCCATATATACAATCACATACATCTCAGGTTAAAATTCAAGGCTTGGAATACCGGAACCTTGAGTCAACTTCCGGCTAGGACATCTTGAAACAAATTGGAGGAACCACTGGTGTTATCTTGAGTAGACATCATGGTCTTCGCTCGATGAGTCTTGGGAAGAGGCATAGAACATGAGATGTTCCAGGTTGGGGATAGGAGGCATTTCACGGCATATGACACCAAACTATTGTTTCTATGAACATGCAATACACATATAAAAAATAAGATAATTTTGATGCTATCCCGACATACCTCGCCATCTATGCCGATGAGGCGTGTTGGGGTGCCCTCCATTGGGGGCGTTGGGGATAAACATATCCGTTGGAGAGGCAAGAGTTGGGCCGGAGAGGTGGTGGCGAGGGGGCCCCCAGGAAAAACATGCCAGGGTAGGGCGATGCTGCACCGGCAAGGTCAGCAGTGCTGATGAAGCATCCGAGGAATGACATTGCCGCATCGGCGAGGTAAGTACGCTCAAGGAAGAGTCCTGGGTAGGGCGATGCTGCTCCGGCAGGGTCAACGGTGTTGACGAAGCATCCGAGGAATGACATTGCCACATCGGCGAGGTAAACAGGCCCGAGGAAGCGTTTGACGGAGGGCGCTCCCGCATGGACGAATTTGGTGCAGTGTGACGACGTCGACACAACAAGAGGACTGTGAAACTTTTCTTGGTGAATAATGAGATTAATGCAACTTAAAAAAATCAGATTAATAGTACTAGCTTAATTTGACATTATTGTGTTAACGTCAACGGTTTTTTTTACACTTTGTAGTATGTAACGTAGTGCGGTGGATTTTTTTTTTTTGACAATCTAGTTGAGGTGGCAGATCTCTAGAAAACTTTTTTTTGGCAAACTTCTATAAGAGGTAATACTTTTGGGGAAATATTCCCTTCATCCGGCTGATTTTTCCAGTGCATCTGCCGCCTCCCATGGATGACGCGTGTCCCAGTCATCCCACACACCGCTTGACCATTGCTACCGAGTCGTCCCACACCGCTTCACCCTTGCTACCCAGTCGTCCCACGCACCGCTTCACCCTTGCTACCTTATCTTCTCCTACGAGGACTCCCATCCAGACCCCTTTTACCTTACATCTTCTCTCCTTCCCCAACCTATTCAGCGTCCTCCATCCCGCACGCCTAGGATGGAGAGCACCCATGGAGGTAGATGCAAGCAGCAACTAGTGACTTCAAAACCATGTGCATGGGGGAGCATGCGAGCTAGCTGGTCGACGCAACCGATGACAAGGTTTGGCAACGCTCGGGACCGGAGCTTGGGGTTTGATGGCCTTGCGGTTGGTGGCAGCGATGGCGGGGACAGGTGGCACCGCTCCTCTCTGCACGTGCGCGCCAGCAGCGGCACGATGGCGGGGACGGGGGGTGTCTCCCCCCCCCCCCCCCCGGTCGCTGTCCAGTGCGAGCTCGTGGCGAACGACAATGGCAATTTTTTTGCAACATCCAATTTGTTGCAAGAAAGATTTCTGTAACATCGGTCATGTTGCACAAATTTATTCCGTAACATCATATAAAGGTGAAGACAAAAGAATGCAACATCACCTCCGTTGCAAAGTTTTTCTGCAACAATAACTCTGTTGCAAAAAAAGTGAAAATAGAAAGAAAAGAAAAATCCGCAATACGACCTATGTTGCAAAAAAAAGACCGCAAGTTGCAAAAAAAAGTATCTGCAACCCAATCTCTCTTACAAATGTTTCTGCAACAATACCTCAGTTGCTAAATAGGTGAAGACGTCGAGCCGCTCGATTTTGTTAGATTTGACGATTTGCAAGGCGGCCGTTCTATAAAAAAAATCCACTGGCTGACTAGCGGCCCCTAATACATTTCAACTTTTTTATTTTGAGCAACAGGTAATCCTTTTTCATGTTAAAAAAACTAAGGGTGCTTTTGGATGCAATGTAATTTTAGGGTTTTTGAGGAATAGCGTGGTTTCTAAAAAAACATGGTTTTAAATACTTTGAGGTGTTTGGATGAAAAAAATATTGTAGTTTAATAAACCATGGTATCTCTCATACCGTGGTTTTCTTACAGTATGTAAAAAAGACGTCACAACCTCTTTTTTCAAAACAGAACCGAGAGAAAAGGGCAGCGGCTTCATCTCCTCGTCATTAATCGAAATACAATTTATCTTCTCACTATTAGGCGTTTCAGGCTAGTGGGTGCTTAACCTTTTTTTACTTTGTTGGTCTCTCACAAGCCATCTTCTTCTCGACGCTGTCGCCAGGGATTTCTTCGTTGGTGACCCCATCGGTTGATTCTCATTATTAGTTAGTTTTTCTGTAGACGACCCCATCGGTTGAGCCAGCGGTGCAAGTCACTCTCCGGCAATCTTGCATGCTTCTATTGAGTCGCTGACTGACCATAACTCTCCGGCGAGTAGGGGACGTCTAAAACAATGCTCGCCCATGGAGTAGATTAATTTGTCGTTGGAGAACACTTAGTACGCACAGCAGGCTAAATGGTAGCTAGCCGATCGATTCTATGTTGCCATAGGACTTGGCTTTGCATGTGATGTTAGTTGCAGTCAGTGAAAAAACTGGTAAAACAGAACTTGCCAAACGGATCGGTGGTTTTGGCGAAACAGAGGAAAACAACGCTTTGGACAAACCGTGGTATTCATTGCCCCCGCGTTGAAAAACTGAGATTTTGGATTACCACAGTTTTAGAAGAACAGTGCTACCAAACTAGGCCTCTTCACCTTGTAAGCCGCGATAGGCATAAATTAAAGGGAAACATTTCACAACGGGGCACCGGCCGAAGCTCGCGTCCACGCGTGAACGTACCGAGCGACTCACCTAGCGAGACGTAGGATGGGCGGCCCCCCCACGTGGAGTGTTCTCCCTCCTGTTTCTCTTCTTCCCGTCGCTTGTCTCTCTCTCCCCGCTGCCATGGCCAAGCTTCGCAGCTGGAGACCTCCCAGGGCGCCGCCGCCATGGGAATCAGCCGATCCGGCTGCCCTCGGCCAGATCTGCTCGATCCGCGTCACCGGAGCTTTGCTTGCCCTCGTCGGACCCGACCACGTCTGAGCTACAACCCACCACGCGCGGAGCTGCAACCGTTGAACCTTTTTCTTCCCGGAACGGCACCGCGGCGACGATGGCCATGGGCAAGCGTGGGAGTTCGGCGGAGCAGCAGCAAGTAGCTGCGAAAATGGTTGTAGCAAATTCCAACGCCGTTTGTAGCAAAACCAACTATGGTTGCAGCAAAACGACGTCATCACCATGGCGGGATTCACAGCTAAGACAATTAGTTTGAAGCTTTTTTCAATGCCGGTTGTAGCTTTTGTAACCGCCGGTTGTAGCTTTTCGTTTGTCGCCCATGGCTTATGGCTCCACGGTTGAAGCTTGTTTCGTCGTCGGATGAAGCTTTTTTCGTCGCCGGTTGTAGCTTTTCTTTGGTCGTTCATAGTTTTTCGTCGTACGAGTTGAAACTTTTTTCATAGCCAGTTGAAGCTTTTTTCGTCGTCGGATAAACCTTTTTTCATCAGCGGTTGTAGCTTTTCTTTGGTCGTTCATAGTTTTCCGTCGTACGAGTTGAAACTTTTTTCATAGCTGGTTGAAGCTTTTTTCGTCAGCGATTGTAGCTTTTTCCTTCGTCGGTTGCAGCACTGGGCATCTCCCATGGCGCTTGATTTTTTTGTTGCAACCAGGATATGACCGCGCGGCGAGCACACCGGTGAGCACGCCGGTGAGCTCCGGTCGTCGCCACCGGAGCTGCAACGGTGGTCATGGAAGCTACAACCGCAGGGGTGGGCTGTTGCATGGGGCGAAGCTGGTGACGAGGATGGCCGCCAAGGATTGGGACCGGCGACCAGGGCGGCCGGGAAAGACGACCGGTGAGGACGGCGACCAGGGACGAGGAGGGCAAGCGAGGGAGGGGCGGCGACGAGGGGGGACGCGTGCGGCCAGCGAGACAGGGTTTGCGAGAGGAAGACGACGCTCGTTACGCGCTCGCGAGAGGAAGACGATGACCTGGTTGGATAAGGATCCAATGGCTCAGGACGGGCCGATCTGATGGCTAGGGTGCGACCGGCTGAAACGTTCAGCCGGCGCTCCGGCGCCTAGCATCGCCCTAAATTAAAAGCTAGATGAATCAAAGACAAACTCGGCCGGTAAGCCCAACCCTGCCCGGACTCTACCGTGTCCGTGTGCAAACCTAGAAATCACCAAGCACTACCGTCTCCACCGCCCTTCGCCTCTTTTTTTTGAAGGCAAAGCATAACTTTATAAATTAACGGTGCTCGGGCATGTTGGAAATATGATCAATTTACCGAATAATTTTATTAATAGAAATACTAGATAAAGCATGACTAGTATAGTAGTGATAAAATAAACCATGTGATTTGACAAAGAGAAGATAAACATCATGTTCACATATGAACCGTAACTAAACATATCTAGAGCAGACAGTATAACAGGTTGCATATATGAAATAGAGTATAATATGTGGGGCAAATACTAGAACAAGGAACTGTAGCAGAACCTCTAATAGAAAGGGGACAAACACGTACGGGACAACAGCTGGAGCAGAGGCACTGGACTTGGGGTTGGTGTCCTCCATGTCGTCGAGGAGGTTGTCGACGTCGGGGAAGTAGTCGTCGGAGTCCGGGGCGTCCGTGACGAAGAAGTCAGTAGTCGCGCAGAGCGCTCCCCAAAAACCTTATCACCCTTCTTCCGTACAGGACTCAAAAGGTGCGGTTTCGAAGGCCTACTGTCCCAACTCGCGGTGCACGCCGCACGCCGGGATGAGAAAGACAACAGTAGCTCAGAGATTGGAACCAATGGCGAGAGGAAGGAGTAGTTCTGGTGCGTCTCTCTGAGAGGAGCGACCTCCCTTTTATAGGCGCAAGAGAAGGAGGCGAGAGGGCAGCGACGGAAGGTGAAACGAATAGACGAAGACGAAGACGAAAACTTTTTAGACATTGGCTCGGCTCATTCCCGCAACCCGCGGCGCGGCGGGACGTGGCGTGGCGAGGCGGGCGGCGGAGGAGGAGCGCGCGTGGATGTCCCTCTTGTTCTCATGCTCATACAAGTGGGGAAGGAGCCTCCCTTATAAAGAGGTCAAACTCCCTCTAAACTAGCAATGTGGGACTAAACTTTAGTTCCACTTCTTGCCTTGTATGAATGGGCTGCGTGGGCCTCTAGGATTTATTAGGAATTTCTGAAACTGCTATTGGGCTAGGCCCAAAATAGATAAAAATTTCAGCAATCCCCCACCAGATCCCAGAGGCACACAAAATTTGCCTTTGGTTCCAAAACACTGTTTTATATATCGGTACGGTAGTGGAGACTGTTAAGTTGAACTTCCACCTAGAACTCTATGCTACACTAGTAAGCAACTTGAACAGTGGACTAGGCCTTGAACTGCAAGTTTTCTGCGAATCTAGCTTCACATAAAGCCTTGACCGATACGTGGCTACCGTGGGTCTTCCCCACGGGTGGAGCTTATGCGTCATACTCCGAGACCTTTCATGAGTTTAGTAGAGAGAACCCTACTCTCATAGATTGCGACGTTTGACAATCAGACTCATATAGGTGTCTTCTTCAAAAGATGTTCTGCAGGACAACATCTCTGCTTAAATAAGCCACTTAGAACACATTAAGATATACATCAACCTGCCATGCCGTTTTAGGAGAGTATTGCATCTTCATGGAGTGGTACTGTTAATAGTAAGGATATTCTCCTCCCAGTTGATCAACAGCTTGTCTTCCACATCTAATTCACGGGATCTCCGATCACAAAGAATAGGTTACCACTGTGAACAACTCATATTGTGGGTCTCATACACATCTCCCTCGATGCATTATCTATCACATTACGTGATAGACCCTTAATAAAAGGATCTGCCAGATTTTTAGACGTTTGGATATAATCCAATGCAATAACTCCGGAGTTTCTCATTTTCCTGACAGACTTTAACCTTCTCTGAACGTGTCTTGATGACTTCATGTTATCCTTTGAGCTATTCACTTTCATGATCACAATTTGATTGTCATAGTTCATAAGGATACCCGGTACAGGTTTCTCAACAACCGGTAAGTCATTCAAGAGCCGGCGAAGCCAATCTACTTCGACCGTAGCTGTATCTAGTGCTGTGAGTTCTGCTTCCATTGTTGACCTCGTTAAGATGGTCTGCTTGCAAGACTTCCAAGAAATAGCGCCACCTCCATGAGTGAATACATATCCGCTCGTGGCCTTTATCTCATCAGCATCTGAGATCCAGTTTGAGTCACTATACCCTTCAAGCACCTTTGGGTGCCCAGTGTAGTGAATTCCATAATTTGCAGTGCCTTTCAAATAACGCAAAACTCTTTCTAGAGCTTTCCAATGCACATCTCTTGGTTTTGAGACAAACCGGCTCAGTTTGCTAACAGAAAAAGAGATGTCAGGTCTTGTAGCACTGGCTAAGTACATAAGCGAGCCAATAATCAGAGAATATTTCAAATGGTCTCTAGCAATTCTTCTATTCTTTCAAAGCAACACACTAGCATCATATGGTGTTGGAGAGGGCTTGCAGTCACTGTAGCCAAAGCGACTCAAGATCTTTTCCACATAGTGAGATTGAAGCAATGTAATCCCACCATCATCGTCTCTCAACAACTTGATGTTCAGAATGACATCAACCACTCCTAAATCCTTCATCTCAAAACAACGAGATAGGAAATCCTTGACCTTGTTAATAACATTCAGATTTGTTCCGAAAATCAGTATGTCATCAACATACAAGCAAAGCATAACTCCTTCATCCCCACCATGGCGATAGTACACACATTTGTCAGCTTCGTTCACAACAAAGCCTGCAGCCGTTAAAGTTCTTTCGAACTTCTCATGCCACTGTTTGGGTGCTTGCTTGAGTCCATACAAAGACTTCAGCAACTTGCACACTCTCCCTTCCTGACCATCCATTACAAACCCATCTGGTTGTTCCATATAAATTTCCTCGTCCAACTCTCCATTTAGGAAAGCAGTCTTAACATCCATTTGATGAACGAGAAGACCATGTGAGGCAGCTAGTGAAAGTAGAACTCGAATAGTGGTCAGTCGAGCCACGGGTGAGTAAGTATCAAAAAAGTCTTCACCTTCCTTTTGGGTATAACCCTTAGCCACGAGTCGAGCCTTATACTTTTCAATAGTACCATCAGGCCTAAGCTTCTTCTTGAATACCCATTTGCATCCTATAGGTTTGCACCCATAAGGACGATCAGTTATCTCCCAAGTTTCATTCGCCAAGATGGAATCCATCTCGCTACGAACTGCTTCCTTCCAGTAGTCAGCATCTTCAGATGCATAGGCCTCTGAAATAGAACTAGGAGTGTCATCTATGAGATACACAAGAAAATAATCACCAAAGGACTTTGCAGTCCTTTGTCTCTTGCTCCTAGTAGGAGCTTTATTGTTTTCCTCCACAGGACTTTCAAAGTGTTCCATCGAAATGGCAGGTTCAGTAATTGTAACTGGTTCCTGATTCGATGAACTAGGCATCTCCTGATTAGATGAGGTAGCCATATCCTTCATGGGAAAGATATCTTCAAAGAAAGTCACATCATTCGACTCCATGATCGTACCAACATGCATGTCAAGTACCTCAGATTTTACAACCAAGAATCTATAGCCAATGCTATGAAAAGCATATCCCAGGAAAACACAATCCACAGTCTTTGGTCCCAGCTTCTGCTTCTTTGGAATTGGCACATTGACTTTCGCCAAACAACCCCAGGTTCATAGATAAGAGAGCTTTAACCTTTTCTTCTCCCATTCCTCGAATGGAGTTATCTCTTTGTTCTTTGTGGGAACTCGGTTTAGGACATGACATGCAGTCAATATCGCCTCCCCCCACCATGCCTTGGAGAGACCCGATGTGTCTAACATGGCGTTAACCAAATCAGTTAGAGTACGGTTCTTTCTTTCGGCCACCCCATTTGACTAAGGTGAATAGGGAGGCGTCCTCTCATGGATTATACCATGTTCCGCACAAAAGGAATCAAATTCATTTGAGAAATACTCTCCACCACGATCGAACCTAAGCCTTTTGATCTTTCGATCAAGTTGGTTTTCCGCTTCAGCTTTATAGATCTTGAAATAGTTCAAAGCCTCATCCTTAGATTTCAGAAGATACACATGACAGTATCTAGTGGATTCATCAATCAACGTCATAAAATACTTCTTTCCACCTTTTCTCAAAACACCATTCATTTCACATAGATCTTAATGTATGAGCTCTAGTGGTGCAAGATTTCTTGTCTCCGCAGTCACATGAGACTTACGAGGTTTCTTAGCTTGCACACACACTTGACACTTAGATCCCTTGATAGTGGTGAAACTATGGATTAAGTTTAACTTCGCTAGCCGTGACATGCAACCAAAGTTAACATGACAGAGACGTGAATGCCACACATTTGATTCACTATTGTTGCAAATATGATTAACAACTTTATTGCAAACGTCTAATAAAGATAAATGAAACAGGCCTCCTGACTCATAGCCTTTACGAACAAAGGTTCCATACTTGGATATTACAAATTTATTCGACTCAAAGACAAGCTTATAGCCATCTCTACACAGAAGAGATCCGCTAACAAGATTTTTATTGACGGAGGGGACATAATGCACGTTCTTCAGCCGCACGATCTTCCTCGAAGTAAACTTCAGATCAACCGTGCCAACACCACGAACAGAAACACTTGAAACATTGCCTATCAGCACGGTTGAAGTCTCTGTGGTCTAATAAGACGAAAACATGGAAATATCACCGCATACATGCACATTAGCACCCGTGTCAATCAACCAATCAGGAGAATGACATACTGAAAGAATAGTGGGAAATATACCATACCCAGCATCCTTCATGTCAATGTCTCCGATGACAACATTAGCGGTTGATAACCCACAAGTGTATGGGATCGCAACAGCTTTCGAGGGTGAAGTACAACCCAAATTTATTGATTCGACACAAGGGGAGCCAAAGAATATTCTTGAGTATTAGCAATTGAGTTGTCAATTCAACCACACCTGGATAACTTAGTATCTGCAGCAAAGTGTTTAGTAGCAAAAGTGGTATGATAGTAATGGTAATAGTAGCAACAATAAAGGTAAATGTTTTTGGGTTTTTGTAGTAGTTGTAACAGTAGCAACAGAAAAGTAAATAAGCGAAGAACAATATGTGAAAAGCTCGTAGGCAATGGATCAGTGATGGATAATTATGCCGGATGTGATTCCTCATGCAATAGTTATAACATATGGTGATATAGAACTAGCTCCAATTCATCAATGTAATGTAGGCATGTATTTCGTAAATAGTCATACGTGCTTATGGAAAAGAACCTGCATGACATCTTTTGTCCTACCCTCCCGTTGCAGCGGGGTCCTTACGGAAACTAAGGGATATTAAGGCCTCCTTTTAATAGAGAACCGGAAAAAAACATTAACACATAGTGAATACATGAACTTCTTAAACTATGGTCATCACCGAGAAGTATCCCGATTATTGTCACTTCGGGGTTGTCGGATCATAACACATAATAGGTAACTATAGACTTGCAAGATAGGATCAAGAACACACATATATTCATGAAAATATAATAGGTTCAGATCTGAAATCATGGCACTCGGGCCCTAGTGACAAGCATTAAGCATAGCAAAGTCATAGCAACATCAATCTCAGAACATAGTGGATACTAGGGTTCAAACCCTAACAAAACTAACTTGATTACATGGTAAATCTCATACAACCCATCACCGTCCAGCAAGCCTACGATGGAATTACTCATGCACGGCGGTGAGCATCATGAAATTGGTGATGGAGGATGGTTGATGATGACGACAGCGACGAATCCCCCTCTCCGGAGCCTCGAACGGACTCCAGATCAGCCCTCCCGAGAGAGATTAGGGCTTGGCGGCGGCTCCGTGTCGTGAAACAGGATGAAACTTTCTCCTTGATTTTTTTCTCCCCGAGACGGTATATATGGAGTTGGAGTTGAGGTCGGAGGAAGTCCGGGGGGCCCACGAGATAGGAGGGCGCGCCCTAGGGGGGGGCCTCCCTGTCTCTTGGACAGCCCGTGGCCCCCCTGGCCTTGATTCTTTCGCCAAAAATTCTTATTAAGTCTAAAAAGTGCCTCCGTGGATTTACAGGACATTCCGAGAACTTTTCTTTTCTACATATAAAACAACATCATGGCAGTTCTGCTGAAAACATCGTCAGTCCGGGTTAGTTTCATTGAAATCATGCAAGTTAGAGTCCAAAACAAGGGCAAAAGTGTTTGGAAAAGTAGATACGTTGGAGACGTATCAACTCCCCCAAGCTAAAACCTTTGCTTGTCCTCAAGCAATTCAGTTGATAAACTGAAAGTGATAAAGAAAAACTTTTACAAACTCTGCTTGCTCTTGTTGTTGTAAACATGAAAAGCCAGCATTCAGTTTTCAACAAATATTATGAACTAACCATATTCACAATAACACATAGGTCTTACAATTACTCATATTAATAGCATAATCAGCTAGCGAGTCATAATAATAAAACTCGGATGACAACGCTTTCTCAAAATAATCATAACATGATATAACAAAATGGTATCTCGCTAGCCCTTTCTGAGACCGCAAAACATAAATGTAGAGCACCTTTAAAGATCAAGGACTGACTAAACATTGTAATTCATGGTAAAAGAGATCCAATCAAGTCATACCCAATATAAACCAATAATAATGAATGCAAATGACAGCGTGCTCTCCAGCGGGTGCTTTTAATAAGAAGGGTGATGACTCAACATAAAAAGTAAATAGATAGGCCCTTTGCAGAGGAAAGCAGGGATTTGTAGAGGTGCCAGAGCTCGATTTTAAAATAGAGATTGAATAACATTTTGAGCGGCATACTTTCACTGTCAACATAACAACTATGAGATGGCTGTATCTTCCATACTACATGCATTATAGGCAGTTCCCAAACAGAATGGTAAAGGTTTATACTCCCCCAACCACCAACAAGCATCAATCCATGGCTTGCTCGAAACAACGAGTGCCTCCAACATACAACAACCCTGGGGGAGTTTTCTTTAATTATTTTGATTTGTTCTGATCTTTTTGGATCATGGGACTAGGCATCCCGGTTACCGGCCCTTTCTCGTGAATGAGGAGCGGAGTCCACTCCTTGTGAGAATAACCCACCTAGCATGGAAGATATAGGCAACCCTAGTTGGAACATGAGCTGCTCGAGCATACAAGACAAAATTTCATTTGAAGGTTTGGAGTTTGACACATACAAATTTACTTGGAACGGCAGGTAGATACCGCATATAGGAAGGTATAGTGGACTCATATGGAACGACTTTGGGGTTTAAGGAGTTTGGATGGACAAGAAGTATTCCCGCTTAGTACAGGTGAAGGCTAGCAAAAGACTGGGAAGCGACCAACTAAGAGAGCGACAACAGTCGTAAGCATGCATTAAAATTAATTCACACCAAATACAAGCATGAGTAGGATATAATCCACCATGAACATAAATATCATGAAGGCTATGTTGATTTGATTCAACTACATGCGTGAACATGTGCCAAGTCGAGTCACTCAATTCATTCAAAGGAGGATACCATCCCATCATATCACATCATAATCATTCTAATAACATGTTGGCACGCAAGGTAAACCATTATAACTCATAGCTAATCAAGCATGGCACAAGCAACTATAATCTCTAAATGTCATTGCAAATATGTTTACTTCATAATAGCTGACTCAAGAACGATGAATCATCATATTTACAAAAATAAGAGAGGTCGAGTTCATACCAGCTTTTCTCATCCCAATAAGTCCATCATATATCGTAATTATTGCCTTTCACTCGCACGACTGAACGATGTGTATAATAACAAGAATGCATGTGCATTGGACTAAGCTGGAATCTGCAAGCATTCAACTCAAGAGAGAAGACAAGTAATATGGGCTCTAAATATAAATAAACAATCATGCATATAAGAGCCACTAAGCATTTTCAATATGGTCTTCTCGACCCCCAAAAGAAAGAAAATAAAATAAAACTATTTACACGGGAAAGCTCCCAACAAGTAAAAGAAGAACGAGAAATCTTTTTGGGTTTTCATTTTAATTTCTACTACAAGTAAGGAAATTAAACTAACTATTTTTTTTGGTTTTTCTTAAGGTTTATCAAACACACAAGAAGAAAACTAGAAAAAGAAATTTAAACTAACAAGGATAATACAATGAAAGAGTATGAGCACTGACGACTAGTGTGTGAACATGAATGTAAAGTCGGTGAGAAATACGTACTCTCCCAAGCTTAGGCTTTTGGCCTAAGTTGGTCTAATACCAAGGACCGCCACTACTCTCTCCGGTGTAAGGAGAGGTGTAATCAGGATAATACTGGATGGTCATCTCCGGATCCCACTGGACAGATGATGCACGATAAGGGTCCAGCTCAGGTTCAGGTTCTGGAGTAAAAGCTTGGGCTAGATGGTTGTTCACCACTTCCGGTGTGACGAGAAAATTTTGTGCAAGTAAATCAAACAACAGAGGCGCAGGAAAAATAATAATCTCAATGTGTTTCTTGTTAAATCTAAGTTTATACAAAAGCATCTTTTCTTTGTTGTCAACAATAAACTTGTGTGCTACCATGCTCTTGTAATCTAAAATGTGAGGAGGCAATTTTATCTCCTCCTCCTCAAGGTGTCTAATGGGTATCTGAAAATGTTCAGCAAGACGTGCAGCATAGATACCTACAAATATGGGGCCTTTTGTATGATTCAGGGCTAGCCGTTTAGCAACGACGACACCCATACTAAAAGTATTGTCTCCCAGCAAAGCATGTTGAAGAATAATAATATCTGGAACGCTCAAGTTTCCACTATTCCCACGACCAATCAAGCATCTACTAGCAAATATGACAAAGTAGCGTAAAACAGGAAAGTGTATGCTAGAGACTTTTGCCTCAGAGCCCTTCTTTGGCTCTTCTACAACAATAGTTTTAACGAAGCCATCCACATCTTCACGATGGGGTTCCTCTAATTCTCCCTCATAAGGTATCCTACATACCGCGCAAAAATGACGTAAAGACATTTCTTTGAATTCATCATATAAATGAAATGATACTACAGGCGGTGACTTCTTAGGATAATAATAAAAGTTTTGCACGAAAGTATTGGTAAGTAAGAGATATTGATCGATTCGGTTGTTCATGAAACCGGTGAGGCCTGCAGTCCCGATTAAAGCATCAAAGTCTTCATGAATTCCGGCTTCCTTCAAGAAATCCTCACATGGCCATTCACATGAACGTACTTCCGCTAAGCGAGGAAGATTACACTTGGGTTTTTCCTTCTCTTTGTCTTGTTTTTCCTTAGAGCTTTGGCTAGAAGAGCCTTTAAAGAACCTCCTTAACATTTTCTGAAAATTTCTGAAATTTTAGTAACTTCAAAATAAAATTGGATAACTAAACAAGATTGATAGCAACTACTCCTACAAGTGCCTAGAGCCTATATCATGCATTGGAATTGCTTGGGACCTCAAAAATTTAACATGCAAGCTCAAGAACATGGTCACCTATGCAGCAAAAATTTGCAATGAATAAAGTACTAGAACAAAAACTAATTGGACCAACGGAGGAGTCACATACCAAGCAACAATCTCCCAAAGCAGTTTTGCGAATGGAGCTTTGAGCTAAGAGATCGAAAATCGCAGCAAAACGAGCTAGAACTCGGGCTTGAGCTGGATGGGGATTTTTTGGGTAGAACATGGAGTGTGTGGGTGCTGGCATAAGTGGAGGGGAGCCACCAGGGGCCCACGAGACAGGGGGCGCGCCCTACAGGGGGGGGGGGCGCCCTCCTCTCTCGTGGCCTGGTGCTTGGCCCTCCTGCAGTGTTTTCAGTGCCTAAAATCCTCAAATATTCCAGAAAAAATCATACTAAATTTGCTGGGCATTTGGAGCACTTTTATTTTTGGACTATTTTCTTAATGCACGGATAATTCAGAAAACAGACAGATAATACTATTTTTTTCTTTATTTATTCTAAATAAAAGAAAGTAAAAGGAGGGTACAGAAGGTTGTGCCTTCTAGCTAGTTTCATCCATCTCGTGATCATCAAAATGAATCCACTAACAAGGTTGCTCAAGTCTTGTTAACAAACTCATTCCGAATAACACGGAACCGGAGAAATTTTGAATAACACTAAGTTACCTCAACGGGGATATGAAAATCCCCAACAATAAGAATATCATACTTTTTCTTGACAGTAGGGAGAGGAAATTCAAAACCTCCAAAAATGATAGTTGGAACTTTTTCAATAGAATTAATACTATGAACATGAGAACTTTTGCACGAAAGTGTACAGTAGATAGACCAAGATTGTTTCTAATCATTTCAGCAAAGCGTTCAAAATCCTCATCATCCTTTGACTTGGATGGTTTAGGAGGAAAGGGCATGGGTTTCTAAACCCATGGTTCTCTTTCTTTATCGTGCTTCCTAGCAACAAAGTCTCTCTTATCATAACGTTGATTCTTTGATTGTGGGTTATCAAGATCAATAGCAGGTTCAATCTCTACATCATTATCTTTACTAGGTTGAGCATCAACATGAACATTATCACTAGGTTCATGTTCATCACCTAATTGTGTTTCAGCATCAGAAATAGAAATATCATTGCGATTCTCAGGTGTGTCTACAGTAGGTTCACTAGAAGCATGCAAGGTTCTATCGTCTTTCTTCTTCTTCTTTTTAGAAGAACTAGGTGCCTCTAAATTATTTATTTGAGAATATTTCTCGATTCTCTTAGGGTGGCCTTCAGGATACAAAGGTTCCTGAGTCATTCTACCAGTTCTAGTAGCCACTCTAACAGCAAAGTCATTTTTATTATTCAATTCATCAAGCAAATCATTTTGAGCTTTGAGTACTTGCTCAGCTTGAGTAGCAACCATAGAAGCATATTTGCTAACGCGGTGAAGTTCATCTTTAACTCTAGCCAGATTATCACCTACGCATCCTATCTCAAAAGCATTATTCTTTAACTCTCTACCAACATAAGCATTAAAACTTTCTTGTGTAGCCATAAAGTCATCCAATTCATCTAAGCATGGGCTATGAAATTTAGTAGAGGGTATTTCAACTTTATCATATCTATATAGAGAATTTACCTTTACTACCTGTGTTGGGTTATCAAAACAATGTGGTTCTTCAGGTGGTATATTAAGACCATGTATTTCTTCAATAGGTGGTAAATTCTTAACATCTTCAGCTTTAATACCTTTTTCTTTCATTGATTTCTTTCCCTCTTGCGTATCTTCAGGACTGAGAAATAAAACACCTCTCTTCTTCGGAGTGGGTTTAGGAATAGGCTCAGGAGTTGGCTCAATTGGTTCAGGAATTACTTCAGGAACTGGCTCGGGAAGAGTCCAATTATTTTCATTAGTCAACATATTATTCAATAGTATTTCAGCTTCGTCGACTGTTCTTTCCCTGAAAACACAACCAACACAACTATCCAAGTAGTCCTTGGAAGCTTCGGTTAGTCCATTATAAATCATATCAAGTATTTCATTTTTCTTAAGAGGATGATCAGGCAAAGCATTAAGTAACCGGAGAAGCCTCCCCCAAGCTTGTGGGAGACTCTCTTCTTTGATTTGCACAAAATTATATATTCCTGCAAGGCAGCTTGTTTCTTATGAGCAGGGAAATATTTAGCAGAGAAGTAATAAATCATATCCTGGGGACTACACACACAACCAGGAGCAAGAGAATTATACCAAGTCTTAGCATCACCCTTTAATGAGAACGGAAATATCTTAAGGATATATAAATAGCGAGACTTCTCATCATGAGTAAATAGGGTGGCTATATCATTCAACTTGGTAAGATGTGCCACAACAGTTTCAGTTTCAAGGCCATAAAAAGGACCAGATTCAACTAAAGTAATAATATCAGGATCAACAGAGAATTCATAATCCTTATCAGTAACACAGATAGGTGAAGTAGCAAAAGCAGGATCGTGTTTCATTCTAGCATTAAGAGACTGCTGCTTCCATTTAGCTAATAATTTCTTAAGATCATTTCTATCATTGCAAGCAAGAATTTCCATAGCAGCTTTTTCATTCATAACATAACCCTTAGGAAAAACAGGTAAAACATAATCATTGGGGGGACATTCATCATCCCTATCATCAGTAATAGTATCTTCAGTAATATCATTCCCCCTAACTCTAGCAAGTTGTTCATGAAGAAATTCACCTAATGACAAAGTGGTATCACGCACAGAGGTAGTTTCATCATGCATAGCAGAAGTGGTATCATCAATGACATGCGACATATCAGAATTCAGAGCAGTAGCAGGTTCAGGTGTCGCAAACTTACTCATAACAGAAGGAGAATCTAGTGCAGAGCTAGATGGCAGTTCCTTACCTCCACTCGTAGTTGAGGGCAAAACCTTGGTCTTAGCGTCTTTCAAGTTCTTCATAGTGATCAACAGATATAAATCCCAAGTGACTCAGAGAATAGAGCTATGCTCCCCGGCAACGGCGCCAAAAAATAGTCTTGATAACCCACAAGTGTAGGGGATCGCAACAGCTTTCGAGGGTGAAGTACAACCCAAATTTATTGATTCGACACAAGGGGAGCCAAAGAATATTCTTGAGTATTAGCAGTTGAGTTGTCAATTCAACCACACCTGGATAGCTTAATATCTGCAGCAAAGTGTTTAGTAGCAAAAGTGGTATGATAGTAATGGTAATAGTAGCAACAGTAAAGGGAAATGTTTTTGGGTTTTTGTAGTAGTTGTAACAGTAGCATCGGAAAAGTAAATAAGCGAAGAACAATATGTGAAAAGCTCGTAGGCAATGGATGAGTGATGGATAATTATGTAGGATGCGATTCCTCATGCAATAGTTATAACATAGGGTGACATAGAACTAGCTCCAATTCATCAATGTAATGTAGGCATGTATTCCGTAAATAGTCATACGTGCTTATGGAAAAGAACTTGCATGACATCATTTGTCCTACCCTCCTGTTGCAGCTGGGTCCTTACGGAAACTAAGGGATATTAAGGCCTCCTTTTAATAGAGAACCGGAACAAAGCATTAACACATAGTGAATACATGAACTCCTCAAACTACGGTCATCACCGAGAAGTATCCCGATTATTGTCACTTCGGGGTTGTCGAATTATAACACATAATAGGTGACTATAGACTTGCAAGATAGGATCAAGAACACACATATACTCATGAAAACATAATAGGTTCGGATCTGAAATCATGGCACTCGGGCCCTAGTGACAAGCATTAAGCATAGCAAAGTCATAGCAACATCAATCTCAGAACATAGTGGATACTAGGGATCAAACCCTAACAAAACTAACTTGATTACATGGTAAATCTCATCCAACCCATCACCGTCCAGCAAGCCTATGATGGAATTACTCACGCACGGCGGTGAGCATCATGAAATTGGTGATGGAGGATGGTTGATGATGATGACGATGACGAATCCCCCTCTCCGGAGCCCCGAACGGACTGCAGATCAGCCCTCCCGAGAGAGATTAGGGCCTGGCGGCGGCTTCGTGTCATGAAACGCGATGAAACTTTCTCCTTTATTTTTTTCTCCCCGAGACGGTATATATGGAGTTGGAGTTGAGGTTAGAGGAGGTCTGGGGGGCCCACGAGATAGGAGGGTGTGCCCTAGGGGGGGGCACCCCCTGTCTCGTGGACAGCCCGTGGGCTCCCTGGCCTTGATTCTTTCGCCAAAAATTCTTATTAAATCTGAAAAGTGCTTCCGTGGATTTCAAGGACATTCTGAGAACTTTTCTTTTCTACACATAAAACAACATCATGGCAGTTCTGCTGAAAACAACGTCAGCCGGGTTAGTTTCATTCAAATCATGCAAGTTAGAGTCCAAAACAAGGGTAAACGTGTTTGGAAAAGTAGATACGCGTATCAGCGGTCTTGCCGCCTTTCCCAGGATGACGCTTGTCATAGCGATTAGGACAACTAGGAGCCCAATGATCAGGATCTCCACACACATGACAAGCACCTTTCTTCTTGTCACTCTTCTTCTTGAAGTTCGTGTTCTGCACAACCTTGTTCTTTCCATCAAACTTTGCTTTACCATCAAACTTGCCCTTGTTCTTGAACTTGTGGGGCTGGAAGTTCTTCTTCTGTACCAGATTGGCACTAGAACCTCCCTCAATACCTCGAGCACGGTTGTCCTTTGATCTCGCCTTTTCTTCCACATCAAGAGTACCAATGAGATCCGGAACGGAAAACTCCTGCCTCTTATGCTTCAGTGAGGTAGCAAAGTTCCTCCACGTGGGAGGAAGCTTAGTGATGATACCTCCGGCTATAAACTCGTTTGGTAGGATACAATTGAAGTGGTTCTCTAGCAAATGACTATATCTCATGAGCTTGCTCAACCACAGAGCGCTCTTCAGTCATCCTGTAGTCATAGAATTGCTCCATGATGTACAGCTCAGTGCCAGCTTCCGAGACCCCAAACATGGCCTCGAGTGCGTCCCACATATCTTTCCCATTATCAATTGACGCATAAGCATCAACTATATTCTCACCAAGAACACTCAAGAGAGCAGCCTTAAACAAGGTATCCATTTTCTGAAAAGCTTGTGCCTGTTGAGCATCTTGCTCTCCTTCAGGTTTGCCAAGAGTGGCGTCATAGCAACTCATAGTTTGAAACCATAAGACTGCTCTCACGCGCCATGATACGTCTCCAACGTATCTATAATTTTTGATTGTTCCATGCTATTATATTACCCCTTTTGGATGTTTATGGGATTTATTTTACACATTTATATCATTTTTGGGACTAACCTACTAACCGGAGGCCCAGCCCGTATTGTTGTTTTTTTTGCCTATTTCAGTATTTCAAAGAAAAAAAATATCAAACGGAGTCCAAACGGAAACCTTCGGAGGCGTGATTTTTGGAACGAACGTGATCTAGAGGACTTGGAGTGCAAGTCAAGAAGCAGCCGAGGCGGCCATGATATAGGAGGGCCCCCCTGTAGGGTGCGCCCCCTGTCTCGTGGGCCCCTCGGGCGGCCACCGACGTACTTCCTCCTCCTATATATGCCTACGTACCCCCAAAACATCCAGGGAGCACCCGAAACACAATTTCCACCGCCGTAACCTTCTGTACCCGTGAGATCCCATCTTGGAGCCTTCGCCGGCGTTCCGCCGGAGGGGGAATCGACCACGGAGGGCTTCTACATCAACACCATAGCCCTTCCAATGAGTTGTGAGTAGTTTACCATAGACCTATAGGTCCATAGTTATTAGCTAGATGGCTTCTTCTCTCTTTTTGGATCTCAATACAATGTTCTCCCCCTCTCTTGTGGAGATCTATTCGATGTAATCTCTTTTTGCGGTGTGTTTGTCGAGATCCAATGAATTGTGGGTTTATGATCAAGTTTATCTATGAATAATATTTGAATCTTCTCTGAATTTTTTTATGTATGATTGAGTTATCTTTGCAAGTCTCTTCGAATTATCAGTTTGGTTTGGCCTACTAGATTGATCTTTCTTGCCATGGGATAAGTGCTTAGCTTTGGGTTAAATCTTGCGGTGTCCTTACCCAGTGACAGAAAGGGTTGCAAGGCACGTATTGTATTGTTGCCATCAAGGATAAAAAGATGGGGTTTATATCATATTGCATGAGTTTATCCCTCTACATCATGTCATCTTGCTTAAGGCGTTACTCTGTTCTTTGTGAACTTAAGACTCTAGATGCAGGCAGGAGTCGGTCGATGTGTGGAGTAATCACTAGTAGAAAAGGGGAGATTTGTCCCGGTTCGTAAGGGCCTTTAGTCCCGGTTCATGAACCGGGACTAATGGGTCGTTACTAATACCTCCCCCCTTTAGTACCGGTTCTAACATGAACCGGGATAGATGGGCCTCCACGTGGCTGGTGCGCCCAGCCCAGGCAGGGGGGCCTTTGGTCCCGGTTGGTGGCACCAACCGGGACCAAAAGGCATCCACGCGCCAGCATTCCAGTGGCTGGGTTTTTTGTTTTTTTAAAGGGGGGGGGGTTGGGGGTTATGTGGGGTTAATTTAGGTGTTTCATATATTGTGTTAGCTAGCTAATTAATAGAGAGAAGTGTCCTCTCTTATGTCCGTGCTTGGTTGACGCTACGTACTATCCATAGAGAGGCCCTCGACACGCTAGCTAGTAAGAAAATGAAGGGAACCATTAAGTACAGAAGTTCGTCATGCATACCGAGAGAAGTGATCGATCGACCTCTCCTTCTCCGAGAAATTGGTCGAACAACAACTTTTCGTATTATCTATCCGACGCTACTGGCTACATACATATTCAATATGTAAGATCTCTTAATTACAATCCCCTAGCAATTGAAAGCAACTTCCACATGGTATTCTCCGGCTTTATTGATGACGTGGTCAAGAAAGAATCCCGCCAATTCCTTTTGAATTGCTTTCATGGGATCTGGTTCTAGGAGTTCATTCCGCATCTGCCATGTCTAATTTGAAGAAGGGGGTTAATTAATACATATATATGAATGAAACTCAACAGAAATGATGGTGTAATAAAATGAAATTGTGAATATTATTTCTTACACACTTCATATTGTCTTTTAGAGTAGCCCCACTTATTTTTCAAAGTCGCGTTGTACATGAACTCGCACACGTAGTATCCACAGAAATCATTCCCTTGTTCCTGCCACAAGCACTTTACGAGAAATAGAGGTCAACCAAACTGATAATGAAGCATTATAAATGGAATTTATGAAAGTATAGCTATAGAATCAACGGGAGATGCGCGCAACTAGCTAGCCAGTAGTACTTACTTTCGGGTATGTATATTGCAGCTCCTTCGGCAGTCCCGGAGCTTCTGCGGTGAACTGTTTCCAAACCCTGCAAGACAAAATATAATTATTATTACTTGAGATATCAGGAAATGAACAAAAAGTTGCCGATATGGTGCGATAATGATCGATTGAACTTACTTGTTGAGCAATTTAGTCATGTCCGCATAGGTTTCGGGATCTTTTCGTCTCGAGTCTAAGACGGTTACTAGTCCCCGCTCAAGCTTAATCTCCAGAAGAACATAGTGGAATCTGCGCACGCATGCATAACTCATCAATTACATTACTATAACCTCGCTCGAGTAATAAGGGAAATCGAATATGCACACAACAGTAACACTCACTCGAAGTTGTAAGGAAAGAGTATGGTATCTTTGTTTTGATTTTTGATCAACGATTGTAGCAAGTTGGCCTCGGCCTCTTCAGCGTGCTTTTTAACCAGAAATTCATCTATAATATTTGTGTTAATGAACCCAATATCATAAATTTCTTGTTTTCTACACTCGACGATCTTCAATCTGCATAATATATTGAGGATAATTAATTATAAATACATGCAATGAAAGAGCCGAGCTATATATAGAGACTTAATAACAGAAATAGTACTCACAGGCCGTAGCAAAAGACCGTTAATTTATCGAGGGCCTTTTGATTGAAGAACGCGAAGAACTCCTCAAATGGAACACACAACAGATCAGTTCCAACGAGGTCGTGCTCCTCTTTAATGTTCAGATACAAACTATTCGTCCCCCCAGACTCTCTGCAGGTTCTCATGTACCAATTATGGAATCTTCGCATCATCGTTGTTAGAGATTTTTCATCTTTGACGAGAGGCTTCCCGTACTCGTATCTGTGTTCGTCCACCTCCATGAAATCAGGAAGTTGATCGTCAGGCAGGTAATCTTTTAGATTGCCATAACCGGCCACCATCCTCGGAGCATTAGCGACGATGTTGCCGCTAGACACATTGAGTGGGGGGCACGATTTGTTTGCTTGTTCGCCGAGCTGGTCAATTTTTTTTGCAACTGCTCGTTCTCTTGACCTTTGATGTCTGACGGTACTTCCCGACCGCTCCGCTTGGAGATATGTCTGTTCAGTAATGTGCTCATAGTTTGTTCTCGGCGGAGACTTTGCCGGTTTCCTCAGGGCATCGAGAGTGCGCTTTGCTTTCACCGGATCTACCTTCTCCTCCGGAGGTGGATGTCTCTTTGCTTTCACCCCTTCAAAGAAGTCCTTCACGTGGGTCCGCACGATCGTCGCATTTTCCTCCTCGGTCCTCTCGTACGGTAACTTCTCTAGAGGCTTGAGAGGTGGACCGTATCTATATTGCCTCCCGCCTCTGGTTGTGCTGCTAGACTCCGGAGCAGACGGAGCGGCTGTGGCGTCTTATTATTTCATGCTTGCTTACGAGGCGGAGGAGAAGGACTATGACGCGCCAGAGTAGCCGGGGCGGCGGCGGGTCTCTTCCGCCCTTGCTGGCGAGGCAGAGAAGGAGGAGGCTGCTGGCTGCTCGAGCGCGGCGGCGCGGGCGGAGAAGGAGGCGGAGTGCCGCCATGCGCCGGAGAAGGAGGCCCAGTGCTCTGATCGTCACTCGCCGGAGGAGGAGGCGGTGGAGGAGGCGGAGTGCCCTGACTCGCCGGAGGAGGAGGAGGAGGCGGAGGCGTCCAGTTCGGAAGGTTGATGAGCTCCTTCCGCCATAGGCATGGAGTCTTCAGAGCAGAACCCAGCCTAGTCTCCCCTTCACCAGTAGGGTGGTCAAGCAGGAGGTCCTCAAATCTCTCCGTTATTTCATCCACCATCACCCTAGCATATCCTTCTGGAATCGGCCGGCAGTGAAAAGTTGCGCCGGGTTCAGTAGGATAAACAGAGCCAACAGCCGCCTTAACCTTCAAATTCATCCATCGCGTCATAATGTGGCAATTTTGAGACTCCGTGATAACATCCACGGGATAGCTGGCAGGAGCCGTCAAGACATTCTCCGGCTGAAGTAGCTCGGTGGAAGCCATGCTGCTTCTCCGCTGAGATGGCGGGGTAGCTTCGGGGGAAGCTTCGGCAGGTCGTTTGATGCGATCAGCTGCTTCTCGTTCCTCTAGCCCCATTACCCTGTCGTGCAGCGCCTGTAGTTGGCCCTGCTCCAGTTTCTTCCTCCTATCGTGGGTTTTGTAACCCCCTGCGTCCGGAAAACCAACCTTCTACGGAATGGAGCCTGGTGTGCCTCGCGTCTGTCCAGGGTGCTCAGGATTCCCGAGGGCCATTGTGAGCTCGTCCTTTTCCCTATCTGGAACGAACGTCCCTTGCTGCGCTGCATTGATATAGTGCCAAAGCCTCTTGACTTGTATTTTCAGTTGCTCGTCCGTCCAACGACACTTCCCTGATACAGGGTCCAAGGTTCCGCCAGCCCCGAAGAACCAAGTCCGGCAATGGTTTGGCCAGTTCATTGTCTCTGGTTCGATCCCTTTATCAAGCAAATCATTCTCAGCATTGGACCACTTAGGCCGAGCTTTGAGGTAGCCACCTGACCCCGTGTGATGGTGAAACTGCTTCTTCGTAGCATTTTTCTTGTTTGTCGCTGCCATCTTCTTACTCTTTTCCGATGTCTTGTGGGCCACAAATGCAGGCCAGCGATCTTTGATCTTCTCATATTTGCCGATGAATTCTGGTGTCTCTTCTTTGTCGACAAACTTGTTCAGCTCTTTCCTCCACCTCCTGAATAGGGTTGCTATCTTCTTAAGAGCACAAGACTTGATTAATTGCTCTTTAACTGGCTTCTCCGGATCCTCCTCTGGCGGTAGGGTGAAATTTGCCTTTAGTTGAGTCCAAAGATCATTTTTCTGCATATCATTGACATAAGACACCTCAGGGTCTTCCTCCTTAGGCTTATACCATTGCTGGATGCTGATCGGGATCTTGTCCCTAACAAGAACCCCGCACTGATCAGAAAATGCGTTCTTTGTCCGGATGGGTTTAATCGGTTCGCCGTCGGGCGCGATTGCTGTGATCTCAAACTTTTCATCCGAGATCAACTTTTTCTTCGGGCCTCATCTCCTTACCGAAGTTGTGCTCGATCCGTAGGGCTAGAAAAAGGAAGAAAGACGAGAGTTAATTAATATATGTACATATACCAAAACAATGGATGCATCAATTAACTAGTCAGCACAGGCTTAACTAATATATATATACCTGGCCGGACTCGGTTCGGTCACCGGAGCAGTCAGCACGGTCTCCTTCTTGTACCTCCATTGTGTCACCGGAGCCATCATGAACATAGCCCTCTTCATGTATCGGCATTAATGGGCCGGAGCCATCATGAACATAGCCCTCTTCTTCACCCAGTCCTTCCAGCTGACCATCGGTGTCGTTGAGAAATGACGCAACTTCATCACTTCCTTGTGCGATTATGTCCCCCAACATCGCTTATGTTGCTTCGTCTCGGGAGTGCTCCATAGTTTCTGCAAATATTTACAACATGTCAATTATTATTAAAACATGGTACAGATGGATATATATTAGTGGCAAACATAGAACTAGCTAGCTAATCACAATAAGGAATCATGTTAGTGGCCTCGACGCTGCTTCTCTAGGGTTTGGGGTGGCCTCGACACAACGCTTCAAGGGTTTGGGGTGGCCTCGACACAACGCTTCAAGGGTTTGGGGTGGCCTCGACGACAACGCTCTTTTAACATGGTAAATTTGGGTGGCCTCGAGAGAGTTTGTCGGGTAGGGGCGCGGCGGGAGGGTGTAGGAGACCAACATCATTTTTTCTCTAGGGTTTGGGTGTCCTTGAGAGTTTTGGTCGAGCGAGAGGGCCGAGGGGGGTGCTGCCGTGGTATAAGTAATCACGGTCGAGAGGGGGTATATATATCGACCGCCCCTCATGTTGAAGTTATCCGGGAGGGGGTTATATCGACAACGACGCGACATACATATACATGGGAAAATAATATTATCGGGGAGGGGGTATATCAACCCCCCCCTCGTGTTGAAGTTATTGGGAGGGGTATATGGACGACGGCAGACCCGATAAAACATAAGAAAATGAAGAAGAAATAAAAAGAGGAAAAGAAGAAAGGAATAGAGGAGAAGATCGAAGAAAAAAAAGAAGAAGAAAAAAGAGAAGAATTTTCTATTTTTTCTTCTTCTCCTCTATTCCTTTCTTCTTCTCCTCTTCCTTTTCTTCCTTTTTCTTCTTCTTATTTATTTCTCCTCTTCTTCCTCTTCTTATTTCCTTTTTCTTCTCATTCTTTTTCTTCTTCTTCCTTCTTAAAAATACATGAAGTAGTATTGCTTGTTTTTTTAAATAATGTTCAAATAGAAATTTCAAAAAAAAGTAAAGGTTTTGCCTAATTCAATGTTCATATGAATATACAAACATTTGCATATTTACAATAATTAATATCACCAAAAAAATACTATTTTTTCTAAAAATCTATCTTTTGCATATATACATGAACATATATATACACAGAGAACATATATACATACATATATACATTTTTATAAAAATGCAAAAAAAATCTAAAAAAGGACATATACATAGATATACACACATACATATACTCACACATATACATATAATCTGAAAAAAACATCATATATACATATAATCTGAAAAAACAGAGGAGAGGGCGGGGGGCGGCGCCGGCTGGGCGGCGCGCGGCGCCAGCGCAGGGCAGGGGCGGCGGCATGGCGGCCGCGCAGGACAGGGGCGGCGGCGCGACGGCCGTGCAGGACAGGGTCGCATGGGTGCGGGACGGGAGGGGCTGTGCTCACAGGGGGCGGCGGCAACAACGAAGGCGAGTAGCCTGACGGCGTCGGTGGCGGCCGCGACGGCGAAGGCGAGCAGCCTGACGGCGTCGGTGGCGGCGGCGACGGCAAGGTGGAGCAGGGGCGTCGGGCGGCGACGGCGACGAGGAGGAGCAGGGGGCGTCGGGGGAGAAGTGGGTGATTTGGTCAAAAACTGCTAAGTGCTACTTATATAGCAAAGCCTTTAGTCCCGGTTCGTGCCACCAACCGGGACCAAAGGCCTCTTTTCAGCAGCCCAAAGGGCGGGAAACGGCGGCCTTTGATCCCGGTTGGTGGCACGAACCGGGACTAAAGGGGGGGCATTGGTCCCGGTTCATGCCACGAACCGGTACCAATGCCCCCCTTTAGTCCCGGTTGGTGCCACCAACCGGGACCAAAGACCCCTGTGCCGCCCGCAGCGCGGCGAAAGTTTAGTCCCACCTTGCTAGTTGAGAGGGCTCGAGAGTGGTTTATAAGCGCTGTTGCGCCCACCCTCTCGAGCTCCTCTCAACTGCAGGCTTTCGGGCCTAATCTCACAATATGCTGCGGTGGGCCTATTGGGCCTTCTGTGGGCCTGAATCCTGGCCCATGTTGGGTTTCTAGTCGTATTCAGGCCGTGGTGGCCCAATAGGTGGCAGTTTTTTTTGTTTTTTTCTAGTTTTTTTGTTTTTTGCATTATTTATTTTCTTTTGTTTTTTGCTTTACTTTTAATTCTTTTTGATTTTAGTTTTAGAAAAATTATAAACTTTCTGTTAGTGCCATTAGTTTTCAAATTTGAAAACACTTTTTTTGTTTTCTTTCTTGCTTTATTTATTTTATTTTGTTTCTACTTACAACAAAATACTTATTGTTGCTATTTTTATTTTTTTCCAGGTTTTTTGTTTTGTTTTCTGCATTATTTATTTTCTTTTGTTTTTTTGCTTTATTTTTTAATTCTTTTTTGCTTTTAGTTTTAGAAAAATTATGAACTTTCTGTTAGTGCCATTAGTTTTCAAATTTGAAAACACTTTTTTTTTTGTTTTCTTTCTTGATTTATTTATTTTATTTTGTTCCTTCTTACAATAAAATACTTATTGTTGCTATTTTTATATTTTTTTCCAGTTTTTTTGTTTTGTTTTCTGCAATATTTATTTTCTTTTATTTTTGCTTTATTTTTTAATTCTTTTTTTGCTTTTAGTTTTAGAAAAATTATAAACTTTCTGTTAGTGCCATTAGTTTTCAAATTTTAAAACACTTTTTTGTTTTCTTTCTTGCTTTATTTATTTTATTTTGTTTCTACTTACAACAAAATACTTATTGTTGCTATTTTTATTTTTTTCTTGTTTTTTGTTTTGTTTTCTGCATTATTTATTTTCTTTTGTTTTTTGCTCTATTTTTTAATTCTTGTTTGCTTTAGTTTTAGAAAAATTATAAACTTTCTGTTAGTGCCATTAGTTTTCAAATGAACTCTGAAAAAGTTGAAAGTTGGCATGGTATCATAAATTCACCCACATAGCATGTGCATGTACAAAACGGACAATGGTATCATACTCGTCTGTTACAAAGTTGGCATGGTATCATCATAATAGTTGCGGGAGAAAGTCTTCACTTTTTTTTTCGCTTGTGTCATTTGCTTATTGCGTCGTAACCATGGATAACCTTCATCGTTTATCAGGATGCTGGGGTCAGCCTCGACTTTGAAGGGAGGAATTTCATGAAACTTTTCATAATCTTCAGACATGTCTGTCTTGCCCTCCTCTCCCACGAAGTTCCTTTTTCCTGAAAGAACTATGTGGCGCTTTGGCTCATCGTATGATGTATTCGCTTCCTTATCTTTTCTTTTTCTCGGTCTGGTAGACATGTCCTTCACATAGATAACCTGTGTCACATCATTGGCTAGGACGAACGGTTCATCAGTGTACCCAAGATTTTTCAGATCCACTGTTGTCATTCTGTACTGTGGGTCTACCTGTACACTACTAGGAAAAGGGCTATATATGGGATGAACACTAATGGCGCACCTGTCAGGTGGTGCGCCATTAGTATATACTAATGGCGCACCACAACGGAAGACACAAATGACGCACTAGGTACAAGGTGCACCACTAGTAATTTTTTTAATTTTTCCAAACATTCTAATGGCGCACCGTCGCACAGTGCGCCATTACTAGTGTAAACTAGTAATGGCGCACTGTTCCACGGTGCGCCATTAGAATATATACTTTTTTTTATTTTTTTGCAAAACTTCTAATGGCGCACCAGAAGCAGGTGCGCCATTAGTAACCAGGGTCGACCCCCGGGCCGCTCCACCGGCTGCCGCCACCGACCCCAGGCCCGCACCCTTCCCCACTCCAGCGCCGCCGCCGACCCCTGGCCCGCACCCTCCCGCACTCCAGCGCCGCCGCCGACCCCCCACACCCTTCCCCACTCCACCACCGCCAACGTCCCACCGCACCCTCCCCCGCTCCACCGGCCGCCGCCGACCCCCGGCCCGCACACTCCCCCACTCCACCGCCGCCGCCGACCCCCCGCACCCTCCCCCCACTCCACCGCCGTCGACGTCCACCGCACCCTCCCCCGCTCCACCGGCTGCCGCCGCCGATCCCCGACCCGCACCCTCCCCCACTCCACCGCCGCCGATGATATTTTGAAATAATAAATTTGATGATATTATTTCATATTCATAAAAAATTTCAAATAACAAATTTGATGATATTTTTAAAAAAATTATTACTATTTTTATAAAAAAAATATTACTATTATGATTTAAACAAGTTTGAACATATTTAAACACAAATAAATATCAAACAACATTTTAAATGCATAAATACAAAACATGGGAAGCCTGGGAATCGAACCCAGGACCTCCTCGTGTGTGTGCTACGTGCTGACCAGTCAGGCTAGTGGGCTGGTTGTGATGGAGTGGGGGTTATGTGGAATATAACCTGACCTGTCGGGCTAGATTAAAACAAAATTCTAATGGCGCACCGAGGGGAGGTGCGCCATTAGAATAGTCGTACTTATGGCGCACTAGTGGTAGGTGCGCCATTAGAACCCTCCCCCCTCCATCTACTGCCCTCGCACTGTGGCCTCCCTCCCTCCCTCGCCAGAATCCCCTCGATCGACCCCAACCGTACGCCGCCGCCACAGCCGCCCACGTGCCCCCGCCGTCCTCCGCCTCTGTCCGCCGCAGCTGCCCACGCGCCCTCGCCGCCTCCCTCTCCCCTTCCTCCCCCTCGAGCGCCGCCTCCCCCCCGAGCCCCGCCTCCCCCGCGAGTGCCGCCCCCTCCGTCCCCTCTGTCCCCTCCGTCCGCCGCGCCTGCACGTCCGTCGAGATGCCGCCTCCTCCTCGACGCACCTCCTCCTCGACGTGCCGCCTCCTGCTCGACGCGCCGCCTCCTCCTCGACGCGCCGCCGCCCGCCTCCTCCTCGACGCCGGCGCCCTCCTACGCCCTCCTACGTGAGCCTCCCTTCAACTGTTTTTGCTGTTGTTCAGTTTTGAACAGCAAGTGTTTTAGGGTTCATAAGTGTTCTAGGGTTCATAAGTGTTTAAATACTTGTGATGAATTTGACACACTCAACAGTCCAAGGTGACTGATGAATTTGACACACTCAACAGTCCAAATAGCCAAAGGATAATTCCATTTCATTGCACTAACCACACTGATCTTATTGCATCTGATGATTGCAGGAGCAGGTTGCTCCTCAAACCAAACACCCATCTAGATTCTGTTTTTTTGTTGCTTTGTGTTTGTTATTAGGAGATTTTTCATAAATGCACACCCTGGAGATTCGAATCTCACTGACAGGACCCGCCCACATGTCAGCAAGACAGGGTTAATGCGTCATCCTTGTTATTTTTCATGGACTCGTGGCTGTAGTTGCTTATATTCTGAGTGTTATTCTTAAGCAATGTCATTCTTGTGCAGAAAACCATAATGAGAGAGTGGTTTGCGTCAGAAACTGGGCGCCAGAGGACATAATGCTACAAGCTAGTAACTAGTAGATCAGTAGATCAGTAGTTAGTTAAGTAGGATCAGTAGGATATTGCTTTTGCTTATATGTGGTCAATTTCTCAACTTGATAACTAGTAGATCAGTAGTTTATATATTGTCACATTGGCTAGGTTTCATACAAAAAATATTCAGGTTACATAAATTTGTAATTTTATATGGCAATATTATATAGTGATGAAAGGCCCAGCTCTGTCCGACTAATGCTATGCAATGCTATAAAATGGCATCCATTTCGGGCTGAAAAAATGTTATTTCATGAGTTGACAAACTATCTGCTAATACTTCTTCATTGTGAGTAGTTCCACTTTCAGTTTATAAGAAGTATACTATGCTTATAACTAAGGCAAATGTTTACATTATTCTTATTACTGTGCATGTTGTGATGTTCTAGACAGTTTCTTAGAATCATCATATGCAAATTAGAACCTTTCTAACATCTGCATATTTCAGGTTTCCAAGGAGGTAAAGGAAGTGAAGTTCAGACAATGCAGCAGCAGCAACACCTCCAAGGTGAGAAATATGTTCAGTTAGGTACAGTTAGCATCATGTAACAAAATGGCCATAATGTGCCCTGATAATGATGTATTTTGTCATAAAAATATATAGTGGACTGCCATGATAATGACATGGTCCTGTGTTTGCAAGCTGTCATAATCCTCAGTTTACTTGACTTTTGAGCCTGCTAGTAGTTTACTTCCATGAGTTGTTTTATTGACATGGCACATTTGCAATGGAGTTTTATATATCTTTAGCCATTGTTCATTAACATCAAGTCAGTTTTGTTTATAGTTGAAAGTAAGTGTGTGGTTTGAAATTTTGACTGTTGGGGGGTAGTATTGTAACTAGAAGACCATGCATTTTCAGAATTGAGCTAAAGATTTGGGGGTAGTATTTCTGATTTTAGAGCACCTTTGTTGGATGTATTTTACAGCAGCTGTTGGAATCAAAACAATGCTTGTGGGTTGTCCTGTTAAGTTGAGTGAATCATTAGAGGGCAGATAGAGTCACCTACACCAATTAATGTTTATGAAGAAGAAGAATAAACCTGCTGCTGCTGCTGTTATGCCTGTATTCACTGCTGCTGCTGCTGTACTTGTGATGATGTTGTACTTGTGATGATGCTACTTGTGATCTTCTGAAATGACCCATTGGCGACTTCATTACGCGGGGATAATGATTTTGCAGGTACCCCGAGAGGCCCTTGAGTTAGCCGGAATGTCGATTAACTTCCATTCCGGCAAATCCGGGTACTCCATATGTCCTATTTTCAGTAAATGTCATGCTGAAATTTTCCGTGAATTTTAGCATAACTTTGCTAAAAATAGGACATATGGGGTACTTGCGACTAATGCATGGGCCGGGGTATCTTAGTACTTAGTTAAGTAGGATCAACAACCCCCCCATTCTTGTTGCATTAAACCATAGGTGGCAATAGAGCCAAGTGATTAGGCCCAACTTAGAAATCTCCTTAGCATCGATAAACCCTAGATGATAAACCCAACATAGGTGGCAATAGAGCCAAGTGATTAGTGTCAAGTGATTAGGCCCAACCTAGGGTGCCTCGGCATCGATAAACCCTAAATGATGAAAACTTAACTTAGCATTTAGGGTGCCTCGGTGTCGACAAACCCTAAATGATGAAACCTTGGCTTCTATAGGGTGCCTCGGTGTCGATGAGAACCTAAATGATGTACGCTTAGGCTTTTAGGGTGCCTCGGCGTCGACAAACCCTAAATGATAAAAGCTTAGCTTTTAGGATGCCTCGGTGTCGACAAACCCTAAATGATGAGACCATGATCTTGTTCCTTGACAATAACCAACTTTTTGACCAAACTTTTTTCCTATTTACAGCGAAACATGGCCAACAACAATGAGGCCGGCGGTTCAGGCGGCAAGCAATTCTAGGAGCTGTCCCAGGAGATGGAGGAACAACCTCACCGCTATGAGGACGCCGCGGAAGACACCGATCCTGACTACACAACCCCTAGTGGCGTCGGGGATGACACCACTGATGGTGCCGCCGAGGATGCCACCACTGATGATGGCGGCGCACGCACAGATGGCAGCCAACCGAAGAAGCAAAGGAAGGACCGGCGCCCGAATGCGCTCCGCACCCTCAAGGAGGAATTTACTCGATGGACTCCGACGGACATCCAACGGAGCCCAAACATATAGTCAAGGGGTACTCGGTTCAGCTCGGGTGCATTTTCTGGAGCACCATCTCGATCAACACCGAGAACCTTAGGCATAAGGACCGAGGGAATTTGCGCAACCTCCTCTTCACGAAGCTGCATGAACGATACAAGTTCCTCGCCGAATTTGAAAACACACGCCTCTCAGGGAATAAAGTGAACAGTGCCACCCTCACGAGGATGAGCACGGCCCTGTCTACTTGGAGAAGCGCGGTGAAGAGAATGATTGATAAAGGTGATAGTTATGAGAAGATCAACGCGAAAAATCCTTCGATCAGCAAAGATGACTACAAGGAGTTCAAGATCAAGTGCGAGAGCAGTGCAACCTCCGAATCAAGTCAGTGGGGGAAAGAAATGCGGGAGTTGAAATTAGGGGAACACAAACTCGGTCCCGGCGGTTACAGAGTGGCGGAGCCTATATGGGACAAGGAGGACGCGGAGCGTGCCGAGCAAGGCCTACCACCCCGCTTCGCGAAATACAGCGGTGACAAGCAGACCAGGAACTTTGTCAAGGCCCGATACAAGGAGGACCCGATAACAAAGGAGCTTACCACAGATCCGAAGACCAGGGCGCTTGAGCTTGTTCTGGCGAAGGAGACTGAAAGCAGTAGCCCGGGGTCATCTCAGAGTACCCCTGCTTGGGACAACACTCTAAATAGGGCGTTGAACGTAATGAAAAACAAGGATAAGCTTAGTAAGCCGACGTCAGCAGGTCATGTGGCCAGCAAAGGCTTGTCCACAAAATGGTCGTCATACTATACCGCTGGTGGGCGAAAGGAGAAAAAGACAAGCTCGGAAAGCCAGTTGCGCGAGGTTGAAGAACTCAAAGCACAAGTGATGCGGATTCCTGAGATTATCCAAGAGCAAGTGCAAGTACAACTGGGGACGACGCTCACCGGCATTATGCCTACCTTGATTCATGGGCTGACGACGTGGATTGCGGGTGGCCAACAGGGGCCGCTCCCGATTCCCAGCTTCACGGCTAGCAACTCACACAACGCGCAGGCGGCGCCATTCGTGTCTCCGGCGGCGCCATTGGTGTCATCGGCGGCGGCGGTATTGGTGTCTCCGACGCCGGCACGGGCATTGGAGCTTAATGCACCCGGGTGTACGCCGGCCGGCACCTCGCCAGCAAGTGGCCCCTCCGTCAGTTGCATGCCCGCCGTTGGCGGTGCCTCGACCTTAGCCGAGCTCGACGCCATCATGACGGTAAATAATTAAGCCTCTCGGCCGAGGACTTCATCTCCTTTTGCCTTTGACTGGGCATCCCTGACGCCCTACATGTTTTCGCAGGGCGCCGCCGATGTTCCGTGCACTCTCCTGCACTTCGTGAACGACGAGTTGGTCGATGTCGCCAAGGGAAATATCGTTCAACCGGGCAACCCCATGTTCCACGATAAACCGATGCCACCCACCATGTATAGGGTTCAACTGGTTCGGGTGCTGCCAGGCTGCGACAAGTTGTTACCTCCCTTTCAACCCGCCGGGGCCGACGAAGAATATCTGATGACCCTCAGCACCTGCCTAAGCTGGCCCCTGCTTTGGCCGAAGAGCCAGATTCGTTTGGGGGCGGGGGAAACCACCCCACAGACAAGACCGCTAGTCATGCCGGCGCCGCGCCATGGCAAGAACGCAGCAATGCTACCGGACATGCTGGACATCCCTATGGCACAGCATCCGGACATGCATATGGCACAGGATCCGGACGACGACGACAATGACGATGGTACATTTACCAACGCCGATAAGTACTTTGCCGAACATGGGTACGGTGACGAGTTCGGCGGGCCTCCTTCTCAAGAACCCAACCAAGACGACCGTGATCTAGCTGGTATGGCGGAGAAATCAAACTGCAACAGGCGTCGTCTGGCGTTCAGTTCTCAGGAGACGCCTCCAGCTCCCGCCTTCACCGAGCCTCAGATAGCTGAGGTGCGAAATATTATCTGCCCCAACACGCTCAAGAAGGCGGTCTATGAGCAGAACTCGGTCCCATTATAGCAGATCAAGAAGAAGGGACGGAAACGAAAGACTGCCAAGGGCGCCGGTGCGAGCCAGCCGGCACCGAGTACAAACTGTGCTCAGGACGGGCCGGCTTCACCTCAGGATATCTCAAGGAGGGTGCATGTGGCGGGTAGGGCGATGCTACCGACAAATATGCTCAATGCTGCAACCGGTGATATGCGGAGTTTGCATGACAGTGTTCTATCTTTGGAGAAGCGGTGTCTCTCCCAGAAAGATGTGGCATACCCGGTTTTCGTGGCCAAGGTGCCAAAGGGCAAGGGCTTTGTGGATGGCGCCATCGGGTGTACGATCGTCCTGCGGTTTGATGACATCTTTGCTATGTTTAATCTTCATCCGCTGCACTACATCTTCGTTCGGCTGTTTTTGCTGAGTATGGAGATGCGGATCATTCGAGACAAGACCCCTGACATCGTGATAGTCGACCCCTTCTACATGCGTGCCAAGATCTTGGGCAGCGCTGGGGACCGGCAAGTCGCAAGTTCACACCTCGAAGGCGTCATTCTGGCAAACCCAGATAAGGATAACTTCCTCGTGCCTTACTTTCCCAAGTAAGTCATCCCCTCACCGCCCCGTAACATATGATTTCTTAGATTTCGATCGTTCTTTTTTTTCTAACATTCCGTGTTCTGTGCAGTGACACACATTGAACACTCATCTTCTTAAGCCCGAAATATTCCACGGCCACGTATTTCGACCCGGACCGTGACTCCAAGATAGACTACACAAATATCAAGAAAGTTCTTGATGATGCTCTCCCCGGCTACGCCACATCTGGAGGCACCTTTAAGAGGCCAGTTCGTAGGTACGGCAGGCACGTGTTCACCCACAATACGACGTTCCCCTGCGTCAAGAAGCCGCCTGGCGGTCAGAAGGATGCCTACTACGCCCTCCATCACATGAGGGCGATCGTACGGGACCATAATCACCTTCTGCTACCAAATAATGTCAAAGATTGGGCCGCAAGCTTGGCGGCAATCCAGGACGCGGACCTCCGACAAGAATTCTTTTGCATCCAGTCGGAGTTTGCAGAAATCATCCATCAAGATGTCCTTCGTACCTCGGGGCAGTTCTACCCCAGAGAGCAACCGTCCAATAGTGAGATAGACACAACACTTCAAATGCAGGCTGACAACGCCCGTGACTTCATGACCATCACGAAAGACGGCGGCTTCATCCACGCTCCGGTCCCATGAGTCGAGTCGAAAGTAGTGATGCTATTTGTAGTTCTGAAACATCAATTAGCTCATGTTGTAATTAAACTTTAATGAACTTGTATGTCTCGTTGGTTTGGACAGTCGTTCAACTTAGATGTAATAGATGCTATTTATTAGTAGGACCATGAATCGTGCTATTAATGTCTTGCTTTTCTCTTCCGATCCTTTGTTGCATACTTATATATTGCTTATGTATTGTCTATTGTTTGGCTTGTGCATAGACATGCCGTCGTATGTCGTGTACAAGGGTAAGGTTCCCGGAGTCTACGACGACTGGGAGGAGTGTCGGAGACAGGTTCATCATTTCAGCGGTAACAGTTACAAAGGGTACATCACTAGGGCGGAGGCGGAATCTAGATACGCCCGCTATCTAGCGGGAGAGAGGAGGGAGCGTTGGAGGAACCGGGTGAAGACCAGTTTCATCGCGATGATGCTCATCGTGATGACCTCAGCTCTCTTCTATGTGATGGTAGTTTAGATGATCGATATCGACTTGTAATGTGAAGACAAACTCGCTACTCGCGGTCTCCGAGACTTGTAATGTTCTATCTTCGTTCGGTCTTTTGTATTCGAAGACTAATATGATGAATTGTATTCAGAGACTTACCTTCTATTGTATTCGATGAATCTACTGTTGTTGTGTTGTGCTGTCTATATTCTGTCAAATAATATATTTTGTAACCTGTGAGAAAATCAGAAAAAAACTAATATTAATACTAATGACGCACCACACAAGACACTAATGGCGCACTGTAATAAGCACACTAATGGAGCATCATCCACTGGTGCGCTATTAGAAAGCCAAAGCACATGGGTACATGTGGCCCCCTGGGAGGAATTCTAATGGCGCACCGTAGGAAATTCTAATGGCGCACTGCTTGGTGCGCCATTAGAACACCAGATACTAATGGTGCACCAGTTGTGCGCCATTAGAATTTAATTCTAATGGCGTGATGCTAGTGGCGCACTAGTAGTGCGCCATTAGTAGGCAAAACTGGTGCGCCACGAGCATGCCTTTTCCTAGTAGTGGTACCCTGCCTCCTGACAGATTGACCAATTTGCACTTAAACAAAGGGACCTTAAAATCATGTCCGTAGTCAAGTTCCCATATGTCCAGTATGTAACCATAATATGTGTCCTTTCCCCTCTCGGTTGTTGCATCAAAGCGGACACCACTGTTTTGGTTGGTGCTCTTTTGATCTTGTTCAATCGTGTAAAATGTATTCCCATTTATCTCGTATCCTTTCCGAATCGTAACAGTCGAAGATGGTCCCCTGGACAACAAGTACAGCTCATCACAAACAGTGGTGTCACCTCTGAGACGTGTTTCCAACCAACTGCTGAAAGTCCTGATGTGTTCACATGTAATCCAGTCGTCGCACTGCTCCGGGTGTTTGGAGCGCAGACTGTTCTTGTGTTCATCGACATACGGGGTCACCAAGGTAGAGTTCTGTAGAACTGTGTAGTGTGCTTGAGACCAAGAATATCCGTCCCTACATATTATTGAGTCCCTTCCAAGCATGCTTTTTCCAATCAGTCTCCCCTCATACCGCGATTTAGGGAGACCTATCTTCTTAAGGCCAGGAATGAAGTCAACACAAAACCCGATGGCATCTTTTGTTTGATGGCCCATGGAGATGCTTCCTTCTGGCCTAGCGCGGTTACAGACATATTTCTTTAGGACTCCCATGAACCTCTCAAAGGGGTACATATTGTGTAGAAATACGGGCCCCAGAATGACAATCTCGTCAACTAGATGAACTAGGACGTGCGTCATGATATTGAAGAAGGATGGTGGGAACACCAGCTCAAAACTGACAAGACATTGCACCACATCACTCCTTAGCCTTGGTATGATTTCTGGACCGATCACCTTCTAAGAGATTGGATTGAGGAATGCACATAGCTTCACAATGGCTAATCGGACATTTTCTGGTAGAAGTCCCCTCAATGCAACCGGAAGCAGTTGCGTCATAATCATGTGGCAGTCATGAGACTTTAGGTTCTGAAACTTTTTCTCTGCCATATTTATTATTCCATTTATATTCGACGAGAAGCCAGTCGGAACCTTCATACTAAGAAGGCATTCAAAGAAGATTTCCTTCTCTTCTTTGGTAAGAGCATAGCTGGCAGGACCTTCATACTGCTTTGGAGGCATGCCGTCTTTTTCGTGCAAACGTTGCAGGTCCTTCCATGCCTCAGCTGTATCTTTTATCTTCCCATACACGCCCAAGAAGCCTAGCAGGTTCAAGCAAAGGTTCTTCGTCACGTGCATCACGTTGATCAAAGAGCGGACCTCTAGGTCTTTCCAGTAGGGTAGGTCCCAAAATATAGATTTCTTCTTCCACATGGGTGCGTGTCCCCCAGCGTCACTCGGAACAGCTAGTCTGCCGGGACCCTTTCCAAAGATTACGTGTAAATCATTGACCATAGCAAGTACGTGATCACTGGTACGCATGGCGGGCTTCTTCCGGTGATCTGCCTCGCCTTTGAAATGCTTGCCTTTCTTTCGACATTGATGGTTGGTCGGAAGAAATCAACGATGGCCCAGGTACACATTCTTCCTGCAGTTTCCCAGGTATATACTGTCGGTGTCAAGTAAACAGTGCTATATGCATGGTATCCCTTGTTTGTCTGTCCTGAAAGGTTACTGAGAGCGGGCCAATCGTTGATGGTCACGAACAGCAACACCTTTAGGTCAAATTCCTCATGTTTGTGCTCATCCCACGTACGTACACCGTTTCCATTCCACAGCTGTAAAAGTTCTTCAACTAATGGCCTTAGGTACACATCAATGTCGTTGCCGGGTTGCTTAGGGCCTTGGATGAGAACTGACATCATAATGAACTTCCGCTTCATGCACATCCAAGGAGGAAGGTTATACATACATAGAGTCACGGGCCAGGTGCTGTGATTGTTGCTCTGCTCCCCGAAAGGATTAATGCCATCCGCGCTTAAAGCAAACCATACGTTCCTTGGGTCACTTGCAAACTCATCCCAGTACTTTCTCTCGATTTTTCTCCACTGTGACCCATCAGCGGGTGCTCCCAACTTCCCGTCTTTCTTACGGTCCTCACTATGCCATCGCATCAACTTGGCATGCTCTCTGTTTATGAACAGACGTTTCAACCGTGGTATTATAGGAGCATACCACATCACCTTCGCAGGAACCCTCTTCCTGGGGGGCTCGCCGTCAACATCACCAGGGTCATCTCGTCTGATCTTATACTGTAATGCATCGTATATCGGGCATGCGTTCATATCCTTGTACGCACCGCGGTAGAGGATACAGTCATTAGGGCATGCATGTATCTTCTGCACCTCCAATCCTAGAGGGCATATGACCTTCTTTGCTGCGTATGTACTGTCGAGCAATTCGTTATCCTTTGGAATCTTCTTCTTCAATACTTTCAGTAGCTTCTCAAATCCTTTGTCAAGCACATCATTCTCTGCCTTCCACTGCAGCAATTCCAGTATGGTACCGAGCTTTGTGTTGCCATCTTCGCAATTGGGGTACAACCCTTTTTTGTGGTCCTCTAACATGCGATCGAACTTCAGCTTCTCCTTTTGACTTTCGCATTGCGCCCTTGCATCGACAATGACCCGGCGGAGATCATCATCATCGGGCACATCGTCTGGTTCCTCTTGATCTTCAGCAGCTTCGCCCGTTGCAGCATCATCGTGCACATCGTCTGGTTCCTCTTGATGTTCAGTAGCATCACCGTATTCAGGGGGCACATAGTTGTCATCGTACTCTTCTTCTTCGCCGTCTTCCATCATAACCCCTATTTCTCCGTGCCTCGTCCAAACATTATAGTGTGGCATGAAACCCTTGTAAAGCAGGTGGGTGTGAAGGATTTTCCGGTCAGAGTAAGACTTCGTATTCCCACATATAGGGCATGGACAACACATAAAACCATTCTGCTTGTTTGCCTCAGCCACTTCAAGAAAATCATGCACGCCCTTAATGTACTCGGAGGTGTGACTTGAACCGTACATCCATTGTCGGTTCATCTGCGTGCATTATATATAATTAAGTGTGTCAAAAATCATTACAGAACATCATGAATAGATAATTAAGTGACCAAATTAATAGAAGTTCATCATCACATTAAAACCAAAGTACATACATAGTTGTCATCTAACAACATAAAGCTCTGCAGAGCATCTAAATTAATTAAACCATACATTGAAACTATGTAAAATATTTTAATGCAAAAACAAATGTGATCATAATCGCAACCAATGTAACAACTGATCCAACGACATAATGATACCAAGCCTCGGTACGAATGGAATATTTTTTAATCTTTCTAATCTTCAAGCGCATTACATCCATCTTGATCTTGTGATCATCGACGACATCCGCAACATGCAACTCCAATATCATCTTCTCCTCCTCAATTTTTCTTATTTTTTCCTTCAAGAAATTGTTTTCTTCTTCAACTAAATTTAACCTCTCGACAATAGGGTCGGTTGGAATTTCCGGTTCAACAACCTCCTAGATAAATAAAATCTATGTCACGTTGGTCGGCATAATTGTCATAAACAATAAATGAACCAATAGTTATGAAAAGATAATATATACCACATCTGAATCATAGACAGGACGAGGGCCGACGGGGGCGGATACCAAAACCATCGCACTATATAAGATGCAATAATAAAAGTAAGAAAATTATACAAGTATCTATATAAACATACAAGTAAGAATTTTTTTCCTTTCAGAAAGAAGATAAGAACAAGAGGCTCACCACGGTAGTGTCGGCGACGAGATCGGCGCGGGCGTCGACGATGGTGAAGACGGGGACGGGACGTGACAGACAGCTAAACCTAGACAAATATTGAGGAAAATGGAGCTTGGAGATGAGAAAGCTTAAGTAGTGTGGCTCGGGCATTCCATCGAACACCTCATGTGCATAGGAGGTGAGCTAGAGCACCACAAAGCTCTCTCCTCGCCGGCCAGGAAAAACAAAGCCGCGGGAGTGCTCTGCTCGCGGGCGAGGGGTATATATAGGCAATTAATTGGTCCCGGTTTGTGGCACGAACCGGGACTAAAGGGCAGCCTTTGGTCCCGGTTTAGGCCACCAACCGGGACCAATGGTGGTGGGCCAGGAGCGAGGCACATTGGTCCCGGTTCGTCCCACCAACCGGGACCAAAAGGTCCAGACGAACCGGGACCAATGGCCCACGTGGCCCGGCCGGCCCCCGGGGCTCACGAACCGGGTCAAATGCCCCCATGGGTCCCGGTTCTGGATTGAACCGGGACTAATGGGCTGACCTGGCCTGGACCATTGCCCCCTTTTCTACTAGTGAATGGTAGTAGATGCAGGCAGGAGTCGGTCTACTTGTTGCGGATGTGATGCCTATATACATGATCATGCCTAGATAATCTCATAATTATTCGCTTTTCTATCAATTGCTCGACAGTAATTTGTTCAGCCACCGTAATATTTATGCTATCTCGAGAGAAGCCTCTAGTGAAACCTATGGCCCCCGGGTCTATCTCTCATCATATTTGCTTCCAATCTACTTTTATTTGCATCTTTACTTTTTTGCATCTATATTATAAAATACCAAAAATATATTTATCTTATCATACTATCTCTATTAGATCTCACTTTCGCAAGTGGCTGTGAAGGGATTGACAACCCCTTTATTGCGTTGGTTGCGAGTTCTTTGTTTGTTTGTGTAGATGCATGGGACTTTTGAGGAGCCTCCTACTGGATCGATACCTTGGTTCTCAAAAACTGAGGCAAATACTTACGCTACTCTGCTGCATTACCCTTTCCCCTTCAAGGAAAACCAACGCAAGCTCAAAACGTAGCACGCCACCTCTTATAGTGGATACCCTCAAACATAGGAGGTCTCATGGAAGCAGCAAAACCACTTGGGGTAAATTGCCTATAATACGGTTTTTGGATTGTTGCAAATATGAGCAATTTACCGAATGATTTTATTAACAGAAATACTAGATAAAGCATGGCTAGTATAGCAGTGATAAAATAAACCATGTGATTTGACAAAGAGAAGGTAAACAGCATGTTCACATATGAACCGTAACTAAACATATCTAGAGCAGACAGTATAGCAGATTGCATATATGAAATAGACTCTAACATATGTGGGGCAAATACTAGAACAAGGAACTGTAGCAGAACCTCTAATAGAAAGGGGACAAATACGTAAGGGACAATAGCTGGAGCAGAGGCAGTGGACTTGGGGTCGGTGTCCTCCATGTCGTCGAGGAGGTTGTCGACATCGGGGAAGTAGTAGTCATCGAGGAAGTAGTCCTCGGAGTCCGGGGCGTCCGTGACGAAGAAGTCAGTAGTCGCGCAGAGAGCTCCCCAAAAACCTTATCACCCTTCTCCCGTACAGGACTCAAAAGGTGCGGTTTCGGAGGCCTACTGTCCCGACTCGCGGTGCACGCCGCAAGCCGGGATGAGGAAGACATCAGCAGATCAGAGATTGGAACTAGTGGCGAGAGGAAGGAGTAGTTCTGGTGCGTCTCTCTGAGAGGAGCGACCTCCCTTTTATAGGCGCAAGAGAGAAGGAGGCGAGAGGGCAACAACGGAAGGTGAAACGAAGAGACGAAGACGAAGCGAACAGCCAGCAGCCGAAGGGCTGCACCGTTAGTGCGTGGCAAAAATTTAGACATCGGCTCGGCTCATTCCCGCAACCTGCGGCGCGGCGCGGCGCGGCGTGCGGCGGAGGAGGAGCGCGCGTGGATGTCCCTCTTGTTCTCATGCTCATACAAGTGGGGAAGGAACCTCCCTTATAAAGAGGTTCAACTCCCTCTAAACTAGCAATGTGGGACTAAACTTTAGTTCCACCTCTTGCCTTGCACGAATGGGTTGCGTGGGCCTCTTGGATTTTTTAGGAATTTCTAAAACTGCTATTGGGCTAGGCCAAAAATAGACAAAAATTCCAGCAGGGCATATCCCCGGAGACGCAGACAGCCACAGTGGGCGGTACAAAGGAGTCGCACTCCATACAAACGCTAGGTAAGCACATTCGACCGATTTGAGCTAACTCATGAGCTACAGAGTTGGCCGAGCGCCTACAATGGGTCACACTACATTTGGCGAACCACATTTTAAGTTGGAACTTCAGATCCTCGATGATCGCAGCATACTGCGAGGAATCAGCTATTCTCATGTTCATGGCATCAACAAGCAGCTGCGAGTCCGTTTCAAAGACGACTCACGTGGCACCCAGCTCCGTCGCAGTTGAAATGGCCGCTGCCAACGCGTTGATTTCAGCCCCAAAGGTGTGTAGTGCTTGGTCTTGGCGCCCGACACGAGCGACCACCACTTGGCCATCAAAACCTCGAGCCACAACACCCCATCCAATCATGGACTGTCCAGCAGTAAAAGCCCCGTCTAGGTTGAACTTGAGCGTATCAGTTTCAGGCGGTTCCCATTTTGCCAAGGGCATGTTTCGTTTTCCCGGCGCAAACACATGTTCATACTCCAAAGCAGTGCTTCTAATGCGCCGTATAAGCTCCGGGGCTTGCAGCGGTAGCTAGCCGTCGCACACATTATTGCGCTGGTTCCACCATTGCCACCAGAAGACAATGATCACCGCCCTTCGCCTCTGCACTCCTCGGCAATCGGCATCTCAATGTCTTCGTCAACGACGCACCGGACAAGCATATCTGGCCGTCGGCCACCGCCGTCGCCTCCAGCACCACGACCACCTCCTGTTCCTCGACAGATCCGGCAGAAACCGCCTCGTCCTCATCGTACTTCCTACCGGAGCTGATCCCACTGGTCGCGAGCCGACTGACGACCCTACAGGATTTCTTTGCCCTCCGCGCCACCTGCCGCACCTACCGGGCTCTCCTCCCGCTGTCGCCGTCCAACCTCGCCTCCCAGGCTCTGCTCCTCCTCGTCCCGCACAAGGTATCTTCCTCGGAAGCCCTCTTCCACATCCCACTCCACCGCATCCTCCGCTTCCGGCTCCCCCGCACCGCCCTAGCTCAACATGACCCCAGCAATGCCGAATTCGATTCCTTCGGTTGCCGTGTCGCCATCGAGGACAGCGATGCCATGGGCAGCCACCGCGAGCTCCACATCTGCCACCTCCTCACAGGCGAGCGAGTCCGCCTGCCAGATGCTCTGAAATACTACTACGAAGGAATCATCTTTGCCGGCGACCTCATTCTCAGCTTTAATCGATACCATTACCACAACACCGTCCACTACTGCCGCCACTGTCGAGAGGCGCGGTGCGATGAAGGCTACAGGTTTCGTGACCCGATTTTCGTGACAGGCACCCTGTACGCATTGATCTATCCAAATCACTGCCTCGCTGTCATCGAGCTTGACAACAATTCCGTGGTATTGTTGTTTCTTGGAGGTGAACCGAGTGCAGAAATAGTTCAAAATTGTTCGATGTTGAGACTAGCAGAGTGCCGTGGTGAGCTATTGCTCGTTACTGCTGTGAGTTACCCGGTGGGGTACCATGTTTTCCAGTGGCAATCTGATAATAGGAAGTGGGTGAGGACTACCACCCTTGGTGGCTGTAGCTTGTTCTTTAATATTCTCCAGTTTGCAGGTTGCCTTGGTCCGGATCATCCCACAGTTCGAGGGAATTGCTTGTACATCATTAAGTCCAATGGGCAGTGTATCAAGTATTCTCTGGTTGATGGATCTTCTCATGAACTCGTTGTCGACTACCCAGCACGACCACGGGCTTGGGTCCTTCCAAGCATTTGTTGATGCAATAAAATCTGTACCAAAACTATACAGAAGTTCTCAATGTGCATTTGCTCCCTAGCAACTTGTTATAATTGCTTAGTTTACGTTTTCTGTCTGTTAATATCAAAATATGTCAAGGAACTCTTTTGCAACAAATGTGTATATGAACTTGGTATGAATGGACATCCTGCTCACTTCAAATATTTGATAATAATGTACAGAAGGCCTTTAAATTAGTTGAGCATACTTTACTTATTTCTCTATAACACTGCTTGACGACATCAGCAAATAGTGGAATTAGTATTTAAGGAATGAATGGAGACTATCACTTGGTAATAATAGAACACATACATATCACAGACCAAGATTGCGATCTAATTAAGCAAGTCGAATGATCTGATCGAAGACGTGGTAGGCGTGAAAACTGGATGACGCCCTACTGGGGGAAGGGTTAACCTTGAACTCCGTCACGTTCGACCGCCACATGCAAAAGGCTGATGGGTCGTTCAGCTAGTTGGACAATTGGGCAAATCGAATAATAATAACGCCAGGCTGTTTTGAGGTTGCCATATCCATTCAGGAGTCAAAAGATGGAGTTTCCATTAAGATTATAGCAGACTAGTCATCAGCCCTGCTACACATTTCGAATAATTCTATACAACACATACTAGTCAATATATGAATGAGTCTAAATTTAAGCCCTGCTACCACATGGCGAATGATTCTATATAATGCATACTGGTCATTATATGAACATGTCTAAATTTAATTGGGTATATGAATAAATTTAAGTTTGATAGGGTGTATGTTTTCAAGTTTATAATTAAAAGCATAGATCATATTTCTCTAATTATTTGTGGAACTTTACACCTATGCTATTTGAAATTGTGTTGTTACCGACTGTTTTTTCAATGTGTTGTAGATGTACGTATGTCATTCAATTTGTCTGGTCACTAAATTTGCATTGACCTGAGAAAATTCTTTTCAGATTGATTTGTAGATAAAGATTTCAGTTGCTACTGGTTAATTGGACACATGTACTGTACCTGACATCATATACAGAGCACGGACAAAATACTGGTGCCTACTTGTATTTTTGCCTTAAATCATCATAGTTTAAGTGGATATATATGTGCTTGTACAAGAACTTTATCAACTAAATTAGCTATAAAATTTGCAATACATCTTTAAAATATGATGAAGGAAATCCATTAATTGTGCACTCGTTGAAGCAATGTAGAGAATCAGACTCTAGGATCAACTTGCCACTTAGTGAAAGATGGTGGCCATGTTCTTTCGACTGAAGACGCTTAGAGCCCAAACAGGTTTCTAGTCACGCCCATTCGAGACGCTTTTGGCCCTGGCGTCCAGCAGCTTACATGTACTTAAATGGAAAACGGAGAGCCGTCAACAACCTAAGAGAAGTCACTGATGGAGTTAAATGGTGAGATGCAGATCTTTGTCAAGGTTGTCCAAGGGGAGAATGACATGCCCATTTAGTTTGTGGCTGAATGCAATACCATTGCTATTTTGTAGTCCTAGGTCGGCATACCCCAACGTACTTATCAGATGAGGAGGCAGAAGTCATAATAGAGAAAATAAAGGATAGATCAACTACCATGATCCAGATGGAGTCTTGTCCCCAAATTGATTTTCCAGGTCTTGTATATATGTGCAATTAGTACTCCTAATTACCACGTGCGTATTTATGGCCACTGGCCTGTGGGGAGTACATGGGGAAATATCTCATATCTCGTTTTACCAAACGAAACTAAAGCACATGCACCATGTGACTGTATATATGCTAGAAGAAGATATCTGTTTGGAAGATATGCTCCTTTTTTATGGGTGGGGGGTTTGATATCGGTCTTCTAAGCATCACCCACTGTTATAAAAGTATGTGATGCCTCCTATCACTGCATGCGTCTTAGCCTTAGTCTCTACCTCTCTGTCCAACCATATTTGCTGTCCCTACAAAGTATTAGTACCAAACAAAGACGGACAAGGTCATGAACTGATGGCTCAGGAGAGATAGAGAAGTAACAAATGAGCAACATAGGATTAGCTAAGTGGGGTTGGACGCATCTATAGAAGTGGGAGGCATCTGGACAGACACCCCTTGACTGAGCTCAAGCTAAAGCACTGTGATGGCCGATGGGTCTACCCTGGGAGTTGGTACCAGGGAAGTTGCCTCATGAAAGCGCGTGAGAAGTGTGACAAGTACGGCGCTCATGTTGGAGGGGTTTGTTGTGATAGCTCGTAGGGCCAGGATCGTCCCAACATCTTAATTTGGTTAATAAAAAATAAGAGCGATGAGCGTGCGAGTACCTGCGAGGCTGCGACTCGATTGCATGCTATAGTGTGGGTGTGTTTAAAGACCAGTGTCGGTCGCATTAATTGCATCGTTCTGTCCATTACGGTGATGTGAATCTATGTTTTTGCTGGCTAGTGTGAAGTGTGGAAGTCATCCTAGAGATATGGGGCAGTCCATACATCTTTCTGTTTGTGAACTACTTACTGTGTTTGGTAGAGAGAAACTTCTCGCAAAACACTGCTCCGGAGATATTCTACGGGTCAGCCCGCATGAGTGTGTGGTTGTGGGTCCCCTTCTCATTGCGTGCCTGGGGTGGCTAGCTCTAACCGGGCACTGCACGTGTAGATTTTTGTTCTCTTCTCTGAGAAAGAATCAGTATGAAGCAGTAAATATGACTAAGCATCAGCAAGGGACAAACGCTGGACTACAGAAGGCGATGGCGATCCACTTGGCCCTCGTGCCGCCGGCCGTGCTGCCCATTTCTGCCAGCACATGCACGTTGCTGCACTGCACTATGAGTCACTACTGGCTGCGCTCCTCTCAGCCATCGCGTGCCAATAGGGCACCACTCCCCGCCCCTGCGCAGTGCTCGGTCTCCACACCACGATGCGCGCCGGACGGGTTGCTTGGTTTGAAACCTGTTTCATTTCTCTCCTTGAAGATCCCAACATCTGAGCTGTTTGGAAGACTAAAGTCTGAATATGCTTGTAGTTTAATAAGATATCTAATAGCATCTACAACCACAAACACCATGATCCGCCCCCCATATGCGCGCCGACGCCCCCGAGTGCGTCCGCGGACAGTGACCGGACAGAACACAAAAAACGTCCGCCACATTCATTAGCATCCAACTTCATGGGGACTCGTTGTAGTTGCTCTAACAACATTTGGGAATTCGGTGCGATGTCTTTCTCTCTCTATTTTCTCCATCTTCTAGACACAACGACGAGAGGCCCGCCTAGTCACCACTCAACACGTACACAATCGGTGGGGAATATCAAATACATATACAAGAAATATCTCATCTACCATTTTACCAGACTTAATTGAAGCTCAAGAACCATCCGAGCATCATCACTTCTTTTAAAGCATGTGCTGCATCATTTCCTTGCATGTAGCTAGTCTTAGTCTCTACTACGCTGCCCAACCATCTGAGCTCTATTCACCCAAATAAGGTTAGCATCCAAACAAGCAACTAATGATTGAGGAGAGATAGACCAGTAGAAAATGAGCAAAGTAGGATCAATTAGGTGGAGTAGGAAACATGCATGGAAATGGGATGCATCTAGATGCACATCGCCCGCTAAAACTTGTGTCAATGCTTTACTAGTTACTACAGTACATGACATATCTCCGGGCGAAGCACGAGTCGGTACGCTATGACCTAGACGACCCACTTCCAGATTCAAAAGAAAGGGGCAGCGTGTAGGACGAAGTTGTATAATTGACCTCATAGGCCGTAAACGTGTAACTGACGCTGAGTACTCTATGTTTCTCCAGCAACTTGATTACCAGGATGATTTTATTTTTTAGAACTTCAACACTATCACTATGTTTTCGTAGTAAAACCCTCCCTTTAAGGAGGACTCCCTTCCAGCAACATCACTATTCTAAACAAGCCTTATATTTATTGTAGTCATTGCTATCATCCTATTACAATATTTAGAGGTTTCTATTATTTACGCACTACTCCACTTGACAATGCATCAAGCTAGAGAGGCACGAAAATCGATAGCAAGAAACCAGGAAATAGTATGTCATAGAGACATCAGGTCGAGAGATCATAATAAACTAATTACTTCATTTCACAATATTTTTAGAGAACAGATGCAACCAAGGCTGACTAGGGATCAAGACTTGCCCGACTTTGAACTAACAAAGTAATTAACCGGCCAGGATATAGCTGCAACAAGTAACAACTAACAAGAACAACATGAAACGGGAAGACACAGAGGCACTGGAAATCAGCTAACAAAGCCTCAAACGCTTCACACAGGAAGGACATTCAAAGAAACAAAGAGTTCAATATGTCGAGATCCTCCCCAGTGACTGAAGTAGCTGGAACATGTAGTATTCTAGCTCTGGAGGAGGAATGAAGACAATCCTCGATAGTCCATACCATCAGCAAACATAATAAGTACCCTGAAATGACACATCCGCCCAATTCCATCTCCAGAGAAGGCCAAAACCTTCCTCGGCTGGATCAAGAGGCGCCGCACTTTCAGAAGATTGGAAAGGTCCCCCGAGAACATGTCTGAATGTTGCTGGAGGGTCACTAGGAGAGTAAAGCACAAGCCCCACAACTCAAGTTCAGATCATGACAGAGGAAAAGCACATGCTTTTCACAATGAAGGGCACGCTAGGTGCCGCCGCCACCACAAACCTAATAGTGGGCAACACCCCAAAGCTCCCAAGGTGGTGCCTTCTAGAACGGAACGACACCAAGAGTACCACCATCGCTCACTGCAGTTAGGGTTTTCACCAGGGAGGCGGAAGGCAGGGAACAAGTAGAGTAGACTTGACCGATGTCTCCATGAAGAAGGACGGCGCCCCTGGGGCATCGCCATTGTGTCTGGCCAGAGCCGACCAGGGGTTCCTCACGGTCTGCATCCCCACCACTAGCTCCATCCGCAGCCCGGAGACCGGCTAGCCCTACTAACGTGGCCCAAGGGAAGGCGCACACCCGGCATGGGAGGTCGAGCAACGAGTACATATGGAACCTCCAGCCACTAGCGTAGCCAAACCATGGTCCTAGTCCATTGGAGGCCCTCCGACCACAGGATCCCAGCCAAAAAGGTCATTTTCCATAGATCCTGGGCTCTCTGCAGCCGCCATCCCAAGAGGCACCCCAGGCTTGCATGACACCATCCTTAGGCGATGATTAGGGTGAGGGTGCTACGTGGCAGGGAAGTTCCGAGCGGGACAACACGGGAGAGGGGACGGGCATTCCAACTGAAATCTAAGCTTGCCATTTATGTTACTTCCATTTCACAATACGGAGAAGTCAAGGATAGTAGAGAGAATTTTTTGCGTGAGGAAGTACATAAATTATAGTACAAACTCTCCTCCGAGGAAAATAGTCTAGTTAACCCACACGAGTCTGCGACTGCCATGTGTGATCTTCTCATTGTGTGCATAGTGTTTTCTATATCTGGGCTACTTGGGTATACAGTACCACAAATTAAGAGAGAATTGTATGAAGCAAACCTTGAATTTGTACTCTCAGTCTGCATTTCAACCCTGAAATCCAATTCCCTTAAACTGGCACCTTGTAGTCCCTAATCCCAGTCTATCTTAGTTGATTACTGCTAAATGTTTATTTATCACTCCCGTGAAAGGATGATTGCTACCGGATTCACACACTTTTCTCACTGACTACATGGGCCCACACGTTATATTCATCTTCTTCCCCACATTTTCTTTCTCTCTTTGCGAATTGCGGATGATGGAGGACAAAAATAAATAGAGTAATTAGCAACCAGTGTGTAGAGTGAGCACGTGTGACTCTGGCGGCAAGGTGCGCATGCATAAACTGCACGAGCACATCGGCCATGCTTGCGAGCACTCAGAAGTACGCCTCATGCTCGATTGTGTCACCCACATTAGGTTGCGCTACTCCCAGCAAAGTGATGGTGTATCTGTCGCATCCAATAGCGAGCTGTGGCACCCCAACATCCGCGGCAGTACCCCACTCTACGCCCTAGACTACCTCAGCATTGCTCTCCCACGATGCTTCCAAGTCCGTCGGTGAGTTATGCGGAGTTACTCTTATTTCTCAGCAAGCACTGCCATCGAAATCATGTGCAATGAACTATTAATTTAATAAATCAACAACAAGACGAATAAATGTGTACTTGCTATTCCCTCTCATCATGAGGAAGATCTCTTGGTGTTGCCAGCGACGAGGAAGGATTTGTAAACACAAAATCATCTCGTGTATAGGTCATGGAGGCAGATGTGAATTGTGTTGGGCAGCACCATTTACCCCATGCCGATGACAGGGACGGAGCCATGGGGAAGCACTCAAGGTGCTGTATGGTGAGTGTGGTGAGTCAGCAGTAAGGGCAACAAGCCGGCAGGCCAATGGTGAGGCGGGTTCAAAGTGGCGTGAGGATTTTGAGGGCAACGACCACAAGCATCAGGGTGTTCGTCCCCACCAACGACACAGTTGTTGGCTTCCACTCTTTCCTCCAAATGTAGTGGCGGCGGTGAGCCTGTCCATGGACTTCAATGGTATCGGTTGGGGTGCCTTCAAGTTGGGAGAAGGACGTGGCGGCCGAGTGGATCTTAATAGGAAAGGGATCAAGTGTAGATAGTGTCGGGGAAGATGAATATGACACGTGGGCCCCTGTAGCCAGTGAGAGAAGTGTGTGATCCCAAGCAGGATGGTTCTAGTTTAGGGATTTCGATATTAGAGTTCGATTTACAAATAGATGCACAAGCACGATGTGTGTTCGCTGAGTTCATTTTCGCGAAACTAAGCAGATCTTAAGACGCGTGTATACCAAAAAATGGTCAGAAATTACAAAACAGTAAACTGATCCAGCCCCGCACTCCCACATCGGTTTGAGATTTCGGGCGTCCGATCAAAGTCACCATCGTCCTAGAATCGGCGAAAATAGACGAAACTGGCCTTTTTTTAATACTTCAACACAAAATGACCGCAATCTGGAAATTTTACAAACTGGCCTCTTTTTCCATGACGCCCGGGGCTGGGGTGCCATGCTAGATTGCATGACACCCCGGGCTAGGGCACCACGGTAACGACGTGTAGCATGGCGCCCCGGGTTAGGGCGTCATGCCAAATAGTATGTAGCCCTTGCCCGGGGCGTTATGCTATCTAGCATGGCGTCCTAGCATTGGGCGTCATGCAAAAGGGCTAATTTGTGAAATATTTTCAGATTGGGGTCATTTTGTGTTGAAGCTTTGGACACGGGCCATTTTCATGCAATTTCACCTAGAAACGGGCTCAGCCCACTAGAACATGTTAAGACGTGTGTCAACAACGTTCGATCTGCTCAGTCCACTAGAATCGGCTTGCTGCTCCGCAGGCTGAGCTACGAAATATCTCCCTCATCGGGCCAACCAGAGGCAGAAGGCCTAGGCAGGCCCACCGAAGGGATTCTCCCAACATTTTCCTTGTGTTAGCCTATCACACGTTCCATGCATTCTCCCAATTCCCACGACATTAGACGATGCCACAACTCCTGATGGAGGCGGCTAGCGCTACATCGATCCACATTTTTCTTTGAATTATCCAGATCCACGTTGGCCAGGTGCGTTCGTATGCCCAACGTTTGGTTCAAATTGACAAGATCTTGTGTGCTTTCATCATCCACTGCTGTTGTTCCTCGGTTATCCTCAGACCCAATAGGATGGAAAGGCAAGCCAAACTGGGATATGGCTGAGGTTTGCGAGTGGTGACACTGATGATCGCACCTCCTCACTAGCTTGCTTGGGCGGCTTGCATTGTACGCCCTCTAGTCATGCACAGGTTCAAACCATCGTCTCTGCTTTTACTCCCCCCAAGAGAAATTGTTGTTCTATTAAAAACCTAATACTATTTGTGGTACCAATTTGGTAATCCCTGTGTTCAATGCTCCAAAATGGTTGAAGCATAAAAGTTACATACTCCTGCCCATGTGAAAGAATATATCACACGGATACTCCAGACCAACCATGTTTGTTGTTCCTAGATAGTACTCATAACAGTAAACATTGACAGTCATGAATTGATTGTTTAGGAGAGAGATAGAAGTTCTAGAAGCACCTTAGCCCTCCTTTGGTTTAGAGGAATCTTGTAGGAATTTCATAGGATAGGATTTCTATAGGAAAAATTTATGTAGAGCCCTTTGGTTTATAGGAATGGAATCATATTCCTATGGAGGAATTCTTCCTATCCTCCACATTTCATAGGAAAATAAACATTAGCCTAGACTCAATGGAAAAAAAATCCTATAATGTGAATCAAAGGGCATCTCTTTTCCTATTCCTACTCATAGGATTTAAGATACATGTCATATCATTTCCTATGACTTTCCTATTGCTACGATTTTCCTACCCTATGAACCAAATGAGGCCTTACCCATGTTTGGAGGGATCTGTTATGATAGCTCCTAGGGCCTGAATCATCCCAACATCTTAATTTAGTTAATAAAAAAAATCAGAACTACGGCCTCCTTTGATTTGTAGGAATTTCATAGGATTTGCAAAGGATAGGATTTGCAAAGGAAAATTTCCATTTAAGCCATTTGGTTTGGAGGAATGGATTCCTATTCCTATGTAGGATAGGAATCAATCCTTCACATTTTGAGAAAAAAAAACATTACCTAAGACTCAATGAAAAAAATTCCTATCCTATTCATCAAATGACATCTCTTTATCTGTAGGAATTTAGATGCATGCAACATTCATATGATTTTCTTATTCATGTAACATTCCTATCCTATGAACCAAAAGAGGCCTACAAGTGTGCGATTACATATGAGTCGATTGGATGCTCTGGTGTGGGGTTTATAGACTAGTATCAATCACATTGGATCGGTTTGTACATTACGGTGATGTTGAGATTTCTAAGTTTTTGCTGGCTAGTGTGGAGGAATTTGTTCAAGAGCATCTCTCACATGGTATGTTGTCAGGTACAGGGAAGTCGTTCAAGAGTTATTGCCCCTGTCCATACATATTTCTGTTTGTGAACTGGCCGTCTTTTGTCTAGAGAAAACTTCCACAAAACTCTGCTCCGGAGACATATTACGGATTACGGTCACCCCACATGAGTTTGTGGTTATGGGTTCTCTTCTCACCGCCTGCCTATGGGTAGCTAGCTATAACGGGACTACTTTGGTACGGGTATACTACCTTTTGCAATTTATGACGTTGAACGATCACTACATATGCAGGTGTACCATTTTGTTCTCTTTTCTACAAGAAAGCTTGGCTGTGAAGCACCACATATGAGAAAGCATCTGTGACAGATACGCCAGATGCCGGATTCGTTGTGACAGAATGCCAATGCGATCCCGGATTCGTTGCACCGCCGGCGACTACGACGACTTCCACCTTCTCCCCGTTATAGTTTCCATCTCCTCTCTTTTTTATCTGACGAGGAGCTTCGTCCCCTTCCTCCGCCCCGACGTCGTCACTCCCTTCCTCCCCCTCAATGACGTCCATGCGATAGCGATGGGGGATAGAGGCGGCGACCAACTTCATCATCTGGCAGCAGGCGAAGTCCTTGCCGATGCACCGCTTCCTCATGTACTTCCTGTAGTCCTCCCCCAGATCCATCCTCCCCATTCAAATTAAGATTTATCCCATGACAAGAAAGCTGCTAAATTTTTTGGCCATCATATCTATTTAATTCAATGACAGGCTTGTTGCCCAAATTCGTAAGCTAATGACATGTGAACTTGTTAGGTTATCTGACTAAGATGTCGATGTCGCTCTGATTCACATGCTAAGTTCATTAGCAGCAGAACAAATCCTTTATTACTTATGAATCTCGGGAAAGCTCCTTGCGCTAGATGGTACTAATTTTTAGAAGTTTTGAAAAGATCTCCCCATATCGTCATCTAGCGTCTTAGGAATCTTATTGTGATCAGAAAGAATCCATGAGCTGACGAGTTCGTGAGCGGGAGGAAAAGAGAGTTCTCAATTGGTTCCGAGTTTACAAATTTGTTGTCGCACCACTGCAGCTTAAGAATGATGAGTCTTCATAGCTTGCCCCACTTGTAGATAGCGTCCTTCGCTATTTTCCGAGCCTCGCATATCTTCTGCTTTCCATAGCATCAGTGTGCTGGCAAGAGAGCCTCCTTCCGATGCAGTGTTATGACAAGTGCTTCTGCAAAAGAAAATGTTTAAAATATTATTAGCCACCTGAAGCTACATCCTCAAGTAGCTCTAAACAGGTCGTATTATGTAGTCCTAGTCCACTAACCTCTCTACATTTCACATGTATATGAGAGCTGGATTTGTTAATAGGAACAGTGAAGATGCAAAGCATAGGAATAGTTTCTCCCTGATACCTCCTAATCATATGATGTATCTGCCAGATACATGCATCCATACATATACTATGGTTACCAACCAACAGTCACACCGAAAAACAAGATTTTTTTTCTGATAATCAGGGGATACCAGAAAACAAGATGAGTTGTGGAAGGTGTGTGGGCTATTTATGAGGACTAATATCCATAAGGTATCTGATTTATTTGAGAGTTTTTGTCCTAACTATAGGTGATGAATTCTGGTAGGCAGTCTTGAATGACAGATTTATTTGCGTACTTTATTGGCTCCACCCAAGTGGAATAGTGATACAAATATAGAGCCATGTCTATCATGTGTTGTCAGTATCATACTTCTGGTGACGACTCTAATTCGTCGAGAATGTTTACTACTGAAGCACCATTCTGCTTAGTTTAGTCTCTTTAATTTTCTATCTTTTATTTCCCGTTTGTGGTTTAGTAACAACTCCCTTTTTATTTGCCTTCCTAGCAACTCACCAAAGTAGGCTATTTCTAAACTCCGATTTGAGTCCATACGTTACTCCGTAAGTGATTGTGTAGATGCAGGGTTTGTAGTTTCTTCTTATTAGCTCCCAGTGGGATCGAGACTTCACTTATCATGAAAGTGCTACAATAGTCATGTGCACTGGTAGGCCATCACCTTCCTTCCCATGGTACCGCGGGTACCATCCAACCAATTTCGTTGGGCACAACTAATTGATTTAATCATATATGGCCATTATTTGTCCCGTTGCAACGCACGGGTACATTTCCTAGTGGAGAATACATAAGCAAAATGCACAACCCAAAGACGCCCGCGGTAGTGGCCAGGCTTTTATATCTTGTTTTTGTGTTAGTTTTTTACATGTAGGAAATAATTTCCTATATGATTTTTTGTTGGTTTTTCATTTTAATTTATTTGGTGTTCAAGAATTAAGAAGTATATTAAAATTGCTCTTAACGAATTTACAAAATGAGTTAAACATAAATTTTCTCAAGAATTTTAAAATGTTCGAAATTTTAAAGATTGGTCACCGTTTCATAGATGGTTCTATGAAATCTAAAAATTCACATGGATTTTCACAAGTGTCAACAAATTTTAAAAAAAAAAATTATTCATAAATTTTTAAAATGTTCAAAATTTTACTTAATTTCACTAAAATTTTATAAAAGTGGTGAAGTTAACAAAAATTCGGAAATTAGAAACGCTCATCAATTTAGGAATTGGTAGTAAAATTTAAAACATTCATGGCATATAAAATATATTAATGGATTTTAAAAATGTCATGAATTTAAAATATACTTACATGATTAAAAAGGAGTTATGTATTCTCAAAATGTTTGTTAATTTTACATAAATTCAATCAATTGTAAAAGATGATTTTTAATAAGTTCATGCGTTGAAAAAAATAAAAAACGAACAAGAAAAAATAAAACAAAAAAACCAATAGAAAACGAACACTAAAAACAAACTAAAAAGGAAAAATGACTTGTAGCATTCCCTTATGGGAATGTGATTCGGGGGACAAGGTGTTGAATAGATAATGTCCTGTTGGGCCGCCTCAAACATCACATATATGGGTTGGCATCTTTGTTGGCCGTTTAGACTTTTCTTTATTTATAAAATTTGAAAACTATATTAAAATGTGCCCTTTAAAAATGCAATAACTCAAATAAATTATGGCAGCCGCCAGAAAGAATACGGTTTCAACCACCAGTCTGGTATCATCCCCAATAGTCGCACTACTTATTATATGTTAAACATAATGCCACCCCCACCCACCCACCCATACATATACACACACTAGAAATGAGTTCATGACTTCATGTGTGCAAATTAAATAACATTGCAAACACCGTGACACATAAAAAGGCAAGGGGGGTAGGGCATTTACACTCACATTGCCGAACTGTACATATTACTCCTGAATTTCAAATCCTCTAGATACAATGAATATGCAGCATTTATCCATTCGAGAAGTGGTGAGTATATATCAGTTGCCTAGGCTTAGAAGGCATCATGACTTATTCTTTTACGTTGTTCCTTGAACCTTGTTGTTCCAGTTGGGAGCTGCTTGAAATTTGAGGAGACATGTATGATGGCTCCAGATTACTTGGTTATGGTCCTGGAAAATTTGGTGACATTTAAAGAAGTCCCACCATCTCTTAGAAATACATGGAATACTAAGAAAATGATTGGAGTATGAACTTGGAGTATGAATTCTTTCGGGTCTGTAAAAAAGGAGATTCAGAAGTTGGAGAAAAGATTGACTCCAATCTGGAGAGGCAATAATGGGTCACAAGTTTCTCAAGATGAGAATAATATTGTAAAGAAGTTATGTGAAATGTTTGAAAGAAAAGAAATAATGGTCCAACATGCGTCAATAATAGACTTGCTCAAGGAAGGGGACATAAATACTTACTTTTGCATGCAAGAGCCTCGACAAGGAGAAGATTGAATATAACTAATTTTTTTACGAAAATTTTAAGGCACGGTTTGTGAAGTCCAGAAAGGCATCCAAAGGTTGGTTCATAACTACTATGTGAACCTTTTATCAACTCAACCTTGCACATCTGTGGACATTGTCTTAGATGCCATACCTATCAAAGTGAATAGGAAGATGAATGTGATTCTTGGTCGAGAGTACACCATTGAGGATACCAAGTTACCTTTTTTTTCAAATGGGCCCTAACAAGGCTCTGGGAGCGGATGGTTCCGGCCATCTTTTACAAACGACACAAAGATCTGTTAGAGCATGACATATGTTTGGTGATAAGGGTCTTCAACAACTCCATCATTTCTCCAATCATGAAGGTGAAAAATCCTGATTCTTTGTCATTTTTAGACCAATTAGTCTATATTGGAAGGGTTGGGCGCGCTTTGCTGCGCCATTTGTGTTGTTGCGTTCTCATAGATTTTCTACTCCTTTGTTTAAAAGTATAAGGTGTATTTGTTATTTGAAAATTCAAACCTCTTTATGTTTGATCAAGTTTTGTAGAAAAATATATCAACATTCATAATATCAAATCAATATCATTAGATTCATAATTAAATGAATTTCCATGTTTTATTTATTTAATATTGTGGATGCCAATGGTTTTGGTTGTCATTGATTTCAACAATCGTTTACCAATTCAAAATCATGAACCAAATTCAAAATTGATTACCTCAATCGAATGGGGGAGCTCGAAAATTAGGGAGTATAGTGGATTTGAAAAATTGAACGAGAGAGTTGCTTGATAGAAAAATATTGCTGACACGGTCAAAATCAAGTGACCCAATTCCAAATTGGAGACCTCAATGAATGTGAGAACTCCAAAATTAGGGAGCATAGTGTATTTATAGATAACATGACCTACACATTAGTTTCTAAGGTGCTTGCTAATATTCTAAAACTCATCCTGCCAGAAACTGTATCTGAGAAGCAGTACAAGAAAAAGACATATCTATGACATTTTTGGCTCGAAAAAATTCATGTCATGGAAGTGACACTTCCATGATGATAACAGTGACAAAAACACGTATCATCGTGGATGTGATAGACACCCCTCCATCATTCTTCGAGCATGACTAGCAGTATAGCCAACTATTGGTTTTGTCTTATTGCCATGTTATTAGGACTCAAGTAATTAGCCCATCCATATTTGGCTCTATCTTATGGCCATATTATCTAGATTCAACCTAGTAGTTCGAGTTTATTATCTACAGTCGAGCTAGAAAGCATCACCCAATTGGGTTTCATGATCCCATTTGGTATGTGACTGGAATTTTGGAATCATCACGGATTTAGGCCAATCTATCAAGGTTTATGAGAACTTCATAACAAATCCATCATGGATAAAAACGACCTTGTATTGAACATTAATACATAGCGCGACTTGCTCCTCTTATCTTACCAAGCTTGCTGGATCATGTGTTGCATCTGGCTATAGATCTTATACCACTTATCTTCTATCGTCTTTCGTCTCTCACTGAACTCAGCACAAATCTGATGTGGTAATTTCTATAGGCCTCCTAGATCACGTTGTTAGCTGGGAGACAATTCCTCCTACCCATAAGACAAGTGATCGACAACATTGCCACCAATGGATATACATGTTGTGCTACCAAAACTATCATGTTGGGCACGTTTGAGCTACTTAAAATGGAGCTGTCATGCCCATGATTAACATTTCCGCCCTCCAATCCCATGTACACAAACAGTGCTCATGGCAATTAGTGGGCTCAGGGGAGCTTTGCCTCGCACTTAATCGGGAGAGAAGCCAACACTCCATGCTTCGGATACTGGTGAGGCCCATTCAAAAAAAAAAATAATTCTCGAGTATAGAAATGAACCATTTGCAAAAAGAAATTTATACCAAAATTGAGAAATATAATGTATTTTTTTGCAGATATTCTGGTGTGTACAAAAGTGTTCATGCTTGCAAAACTAAATATATATGCATGAAAAATAAAAATGTCAAAACAACTTGTAAAAAATTTGTGTATAGAAAAAAATGATGCACATGTAAAAGGTTTTCTCACATATGTTTCATCGTGTAAGTAAATTGTTCATACACGAAAGTAAATATTCATAGTACATTTCCATTGCCTATTGAGCACTGTTAAAGGCCAATCAATGTTTTATGATGTTTGTCCCGGATGAGGCTCATCACTTCCCCAGTATGCATGGCCTTGCTGTTCTTATCACTAGTAGAAAAAGAGGCTTCCGTCCAGCCCCATTAGTCGCGAAACTGTAGGAACCGCGACTAATGAAGTCTTTAGTCGCGGTTCGGCAGACGAACCGTGACCAAAGGCTTGGGCCAGGGCGCTCGGTGGCCAGCTGGTGCACGTGAGGGGCTTTAGCCGCGGTTGGCCAGGCCAACCGCGACTAAAGGTGCCCACAGGCCTTTAGTCGCGGTTGGCCTGGCCAACCGCGACTAAAGCTCCTCTCCTATATATACCAGTTCAGCGCACTCACTTAGCCATTTGGTGCCACTTCTCTTCACAAGGGGGTGTAGGTTTGCTTTTGGTTCCTCTTATGCACACAAGGTGTTTGATGAAATGCCCAACAGCGTGAAACAAACATGATATGAAGTGTTGGAGCCACACTTGAGGTTCCTCCTCGATCGCGGTTAGCAACTTGAACCTTTCATGCATGTGTGTCATTGATAAAATATGCATGTGTGTTGTTCATTGTTTAATTTCTATTGTTTATAGCTAGTTACTTTAACAAATGCATGATGGTTAATTATATATTTTATATTATAATAATGCAGATGAATCGGCAATGGATGTACGGTAACCGACTCTCCCGCGAGTTCACTACGGGTTTGAAAGATTTCCTCGTAGTGGCTAATGCGAACAATCAGAAGGGTTTTGTTATCTGTCCATGTGTTGACTGTAAGAATCAGAAGGGTTACTCTTCCTCAAGAGAAGTTCACCTGCACCTGCTTCGGCACGGTTTCATGCCAAGCTATAATTGTTGGACCAAGCATGGAGAAAGAGGGGTTATAATGGAAGAAGATGAAGAAGGAGATGATTTCATCGATGAAAGCTATCTTGCTCATTTCGGTGATACTTTCATGGAGGATGCTGAAGGTGAAGGGGAAGGTGAAGGGGCAGGTGAAGGGGAAGGTGAAGGGGAAGGTGAAGGTGAAGGTGAAGAAGAGGCACGTGATGAGACCGTTGATGATCTTGGTCGGACCATTGCTGATGCACGGAGACGCTGCGAAACTGAAAAGGAGAGGGAGAATTTGGATCGCATGTTAGAGGATCACAGAAAGTCGTTGTACCCTGGATGCGATGATGGTCTGAAAAAGCTGGGTTGCACACTGGATTTGCTGAAATGGAAGGCACAGGCAGGTGTAGCTGACTCGGCATTTAAAAACTTGCTGAAAATGTTGAAGAATATGTTTCCAAAGAATAACGAGTTGCCCGCCAGTACGTACGAAGCAAAGAAGGTTGTCTGCCCTCTAGGTTTAGAGGTTCTGAAGATACATGCATGCATCAACGACTGCATCCTCTACCGCGGTGAATACGAGAATTTGAATGAATGCCCTGTATGCACTGCATTGCGTTATAAGATCAGAGGCGATGACCCTGGTGACGATGTTGAGGGCGGGAAACCCAGGAAGAGGGTTCCCGCCAAGGTGATGTGGTATGCTCCTATAATACCACGGTTGAAACGTCTGTTCAGGAACAAAGAGCATGCCAAGTTGTTGCGATGGCACAAAGAGGACCGTAAGTCGGACGGGGAGTTGAGACACACCGCAGATGGAACGCAATGGAGAAAGATCGACAGAGAGTTCAAAGATTTTGCAGCTGACGCAAGGAACATAAGATTTGGTCTAAGTACAGATGGCATGAATCCTTTTGGCGAGCAGAGCTCCAGCCATAGCACCTGGCCCGTGACTCTATGCATCTACAACCTTCCTCCTTGGTTGTGCATGAAGCGGAAGTTCATTATGATGCCAGTGCTCATCCAAGGTCCGAAGCAACCCGGCAACGACATCGATGTGTACCTAAGGCCATTAGTTGATGAACTTTTACAGCTGTGGGGCAGACCTGGTGTCCGTGTGTGGGATGAGCACAAAAAAGAGGAATTTAACCTACGAGCGTTGCTTTTCATAACCATCAACGATTGGCCTGCTCTTAGTAACCTTTCGGGACTGTCAAATAAGGGATACAATGCATGCACGCACTGCTTACATGAGACTGAAAGTGTACATTTGCCAAATTGTAAGAAGAACGTGTACCTTGGGCATCGTCGATTTCTTCCGAAAATTCATCCAGTAAGAAAGAAAGGCAAGCATTACAACGGCAAGGCAGATCACCGGCCGAAGCCTGCGGAACGCACTGGTGCTGAGGTATTTGATATGGTCAAGGATTTGAAAGTCATCTTTGGAAAGGGTCCTGGCGGACAATCAGTTCCGAAGGGAGCTGACGGGCACGCAGCCATGTGGAAGAAGAAATCTATATTCTGGGAGCTAGAATATTGGAAAGTCCTAGAAGTCCGCTCTGCAATCGACGTGATGCACGTTACGAAGAATATTTGCATGAACCTCCTAAGCTTCTTGGGCGTGTATGGGAAGACAAATGATACAAAGGAAGCACGGCAGGACCAGCAACGTTTGAAAGACCCTGATGACCGGCATCCGGAATGGTTTCAAGGTCGTGCCAGCTACGCTCTGACCAAAGAAGAGAAGGTCATCTTTTTAGAATTTTGAATTGAATTAGTTTTATTTTTCTGAATTTTTTGATATATTATTTGTATTTTTAACATTTTGAATTGAATTAGTTTTATTTTTCTTAATTTTTTGATATATTATTTGTATTTTTAACATATTGAATTGAATTAGTTCTATTTTTCTGAATTTTTTGATATATTATTTATATTTTTAACATATTGAATTGAATTAGTTTTATTTTTCTTAATTTTTTGATATATTATTTGTATTTTTAGAATTTTGAATTGAATTAGTTTTTTTTTCTGAATTTTTTGATATAATATTTGTGTTTTTAACATATTGAATTGAATTAGTTATTTTTTTCTGAATTTTTTGATATATTATTTGTATTTTTAAGATTTTGAAAAAGAAAAAGTATTTGGAAAATACCTTTAGTCGCGGTTGGCCTGCCCAACCGCGACTAAAGGTCGTTGCGCGCGGGAACGAAAAACCCGCCAAAAAGCCCTGTAGTCGCGGGTCGCCTCCCCAACCGCGACTAAAGGGGGGGGCTATAAATACAACGGCCCGCCCCGTCGCCTCCATTTCTGCTCGTCTTCTCTGCCGCGCCGAAGGCCTGCCGCCCTCGCCCTCGACGCCGCCCGCCCTCGCCCTCGCCCTCGACGCCGCCCGCCGTCGCCCGCGCCCTCGACGCCGCCCGCCGTCGCCCGCGCCCTCGACGCCGCCCGCCGTCGCCCACCGCCCCCTCTCGCCCACGTACGGCGCCCGCCGCCCCCTCTCGCCCTCGTACGCCGCCCGCCGGCCTCCCTCGCCCTCGTACGCCGCCCGCCGGCCTCCCTCGCCCACCGCGCCGCCTCTCGCCCGCCCTCAACGCCGCCGGCCGGCCTCGCTGCCCTCAACGCCGCCGGCCGGCCTCGCCGCCCTCAACGCCGCCCCCCAATCCATCCTCGGGCCGCCGGCCTCGCCGCCCTCAACTGCTCTACAGAGAGCGATGATCGAGAGAGAGAGAGAGAGAGAGAGAGAGCAGAGAGAGAGAGAGAGAGAGAGAGAGAGAGAATTTTTTTTTGTTCTTTTTAATTTTAACTAGTTAATTAGTTTAACAAAAACGGTAAATAACTTAAAACTTGATAATTAACAAAAAAACCCGTAAAATTTGATAATTAACAAAAAAACGTATATACAGAGAGGGGGCGGCGAGGGGGGCGGCGATGCGCGCGGTGTTTTTTTAGGGATCGAGAGGGGACGGCGAGGGTTATAAATGTGTGTTGTCCTCGCCTCCCTCTCCGTGACGCCGTCGTCTGCCGCCCCGTCTCGCGCTCTACCGCGACACCCTCTCCCACCCCTTCCTCGCCCCCTCCTTTTGCCACCGCCCTTTCGCCACCGCCACCGCCACCGCCCCCCTTCTTCACTTAATTAATTTGTTTTTACTACATGTTTTCAGGACTGACATAATGGCGGACGATAGAGCTGACCCGATTATGGACAACTATGATCCGGACAGTGAAGCACATATGTTCGGCATCATAAACGGCGATATTCTATATGTGCCGACCGGACAAGAAGAAGATGATATCTCTTCTTATCTGAACCTTGACGGTGAAGATGAAGGGCGCCGTCAGCAAGATGATGCCGAACAAACGTCGATAAACGACGATCTTCAAATGGAAGTAGCAACCACCTCCGGCGCCGAGGTATATATATATACATTGAGCCTCTGGTGATACAAACTAACTGATTTGAATAAATATGTGTGGACTAACGCGCGCGACTCTCTTTCTTATTTTAGCCCTCGGCCGGATCGTCAAAACAATCGAGTACGTCGTCAAAGCGTGGCGCAACCAAGACGATGAAACAAGGAGAAACATGCACCATCGAGGTTGTCGACAGTGCAACCGGCAGGCCGCTGGAGCCCCGCAAGAACGCCACCAAGTTTGTCAACCAATGCGGAGCCATTGTTAGAGACAACGTCTCGATCACCGTCCAGGAGTGGAATAAGCCAAAGAAGGCACGAATTGCTGGTTTCACTTTCGTCGATAAGAGAACAAAAAAAGATTGCTTCAAAAAGCTTATGGAACATTTCGTTCTACCTCCGGAATACAACAAATTCGATGAGGAGGGTAACAAGATTGAGGAAAACAAGGAGAGGAGGAGGCTAGTCAAACAGTTCGCTCTTCATAAGATGGCCGACGCATTCCGGAAATTCAAGCAAAATCTAGCCCATGACTTTGTCAAGCAGAACAAGACTCCGGATTTCAAAGGACAATATGAGAAACTGAAACATGATTGGCCAGAATTTTTGAAGCAAAAGAAATCGGAGCAGTTCATTCAAATATCGAAAAAAATAAGGAAAATGCGGCTAAGAAGGAGTACAATCATATTATGGGGCCAGGAGGGTATCGCCTTTGGGAGCCTAGGTGGGAGAAGATGGAGAACGAGCTGAGGGCGCGAGGAATCCGTCCAGGTACGGAGGGATGGGACCCAAGGGCCAAAAGCTGGTGGTACGGACATGGGGGAACGCTGAACCCGGAGACAGGGGACTGTGTTTACCGGGGCAAAATAATTAAACCCACCCAAGCCCTTATTGACGCAATGAGGGATGCTCAAGAGGGGAAGATCAAGTTCAACAGAGAGAACGACGCGCTGACAAAAGCCCTCGGGAATCCTGAACACGGAGGACGTGTACGAGGCATGGGGCACATTCCGTGGAAAATAGGGTTCCCCCAGAACGATGACCCGTACGGTTACAGAAGCCGGAAGAGAAAGATGGATCGGGAAGCAGATGTTGTGGCGCGGTTGGCATCGGAAATGGATGTGATGAAGAAAACCATGAGTGTACTAGTAGCCGAACGAGATGCAGCTCGGGCGCAGCATGAAGATCATCCAGCGGATCTCAGAAGCCAGCAGCGGAGAAGCAGTGTGGCTTCCACGGAGGCCCCACCGGCTGGTGCAGATGCACCGACGATCGAAATTACTGCACCGGAGCCTCTGGTGGTCGAAATTACTGCACCGGAGCCTCTGGTGGTCGAAATTACTGCACCGGAGCCTCCTCGCTACCCCGTGGACGATATAAAGGAGATGAAAGAATGTCATCTGTATTATCCTATCGGGAACATGTCCGTGAAGGTAGCCATCGGCAGTGCTTTACCATGTTTACCTGGAGCACTCCACCACAACACCCCCATTCAAGATGGCTATGCTCGTGTCACGGTGGAGGACATAGTCCAAGGGTTTGAGGACCTGGAGATTGACATTGCTACACCTGAAGGGGAGAAAAGACTTGGAGATGTCAAGCGCCATTTCATTCTATGGCAAAAGAAGTTTATCAAGTTTCCAGGCGAGGCGCCAAGGACAACAAGTCCACCCCCCTACGGTGGTGGCGGTTCACCTACACCTCCGTCACGTCAGCCGACGCCCCCCAGTCCACAACGTCCGGCGGGTGATCAGACGCCGCCCCCCAGTCCTCGTCCAGCGGGTGATCAGACGCCGCCCCCCAACCCACCTCCGGCAAAGAAGCAGAAGCAGTCCTGGATTATTGACCCGGACCCTTATGTACCTAAGACCACAAAGGTACCAGAGCCATCATTGAAGCCTCTCCCCACAAGGCCTTGGGAACGTAGTGCCGAGGAAACTGCCGCGGCCGCGGCTGCTGATCATGAGAAATGGAAGGCGGACCGCAAGAAGAAAAGAGAGCCTGAGCCCAAGCCAGTATTTTCTGATGAGCAAAAGAAGTGGGCTAAGTCATTTTTTAGCACACCGTCCCAAGCCGCGAAGAATCTGCCTGACGACTATGCACGTGAACTTCGTAGGCAGGCACTCATGTTGAAGGAGAAGAAAGAGCGGGCGGAGAACCAGGAGAACAAAGCCTTGGAGGAGGCCGAGAAAACGGAATTAGAAAGTAAAAAAAGCGGGAAACGAGTTGCCCAGCTCGGGGAACAAAGTAAACAATCGATTGCCCCGCTTATAGTGAAAGCCGCCGGTCCGGATGACCCCGATATCATAGCAGCTGCGGCAGCACATGGATTGACTATAACGAGTGCCAGAGAACAAGCGGCCAACTTAGGTATTACTCTTCGTGAACTGTTAGGCCTTGATGAGGCGCCAGTGAAGGAGGTAGTAATTACATATGTGAAGAATGGGCCTCTCGTCGAGCCTGCGCAGGAACAGGATCTACCTCCACAAATGAAAGGTCTGCTGAAATGGTACAAGGGTTACATAAAAAATAAAAACGCCAAAGAATATATTTATGCGGAAGTTAGATATGAGCATCACTTCAAACATTACTATGTACAAATTCATCCGAGTGAATTGTTCCAGCTTTTCAATTTGCGCGAGCTCGACAAATCTATCATCAGTTGCTACGTTCTGTAAGTGATTTATTTCTACCCCATCTCGTTCATATTGCCTGCACTATATATATGTCCTAACTATATTGTTGTGTCCGCTATTATACATGCAGAATAAAGATTAAGGAATGCAGAGTAAGGAACATCCATAATGTTGGGTTCATTGACCCACACATCGTTAATGGATATGTGTTGGAGCATCACCCCGCCGACATGGAGGCAGACCTGTGGCAGTTTCTTACAAAGCAGGAACTCAAAAGTGATATTCTATTTCCTTACCATTTTGGGTGAGTGTTTCTGTCTTGAGCACATTCTCTTTTGTTTACTCCATGCATGGTATGTGGCCGGCTAATCGATGAGTTATGCATGACGTACTGTGCATGTATCGTGTCCGCAGGTTCCACTGGATTCTGCTAGTAATTAAAGTTGACACCTCAGAATGTCTCGTCCACGACTCTCTGAATAAGGATCCAAAGCTTTGGGTCGACATGAGAAGAATGCTGCAGAAGTAATTATTTCCATTCATTTGCGCTCTATATCGATCGGCCTATTTCGTTCATTTCCTAATATCAAGTAACTAATAACTCTCTTGTTCATTTAATTTTCTTTGCCTCGTAGGGTTTGGAGACGGTTCGTAGATACAAAGGTCGGTGAATTCAAAAAAGAGCTAGAATTCAAAAGGGCAAAGGCTAAGAATGGTGAGGATATTCAGCCAGCGGGGACCAATCTATGTGCATACTATGTCTGTGAGATGATCCGGAGATACACCTCTGAGCGGGTTCCGAGTGATACCAATGCTCATAGGAATAACCTCCGGATGATGCTTAGTCCAGAAGCTCGCTTCCGACCACTTCAAGAGGAACTAGCTGGATGGTTCAGGAGGGAAGTCCTCCATCCTAAAGGAGAACACCATTACGAGGACGTAGAACTTTATATGCATTAAATTATGTATGGAAACTTGTTCAAAATTGTATATGGTCATCCGATGATATTGAATATATATTGTATATTCCTCTTGAATTCTTTTTGGTTCTAATTTCAAATTTGTTTGAAATTGTACATTCATATGCATGTTTGTAGTACCGTAGAATATGTGAAACTTCTTCAAAATTAAAATAAAGCACAAAAGAAATAAAACAATACATATTAAACAGAAAACAGGTTTAAGGGGGGGGGGGCTAAAACCCTAAACCTGCGGCGGCCTTTAGTCGCGGTTGGCCAGAAGAACCGCGACTAAAGGTCCTCCGCCCCGACGGCCACCTGGCGCCCACGTGGACGGGCCTTTAGTCGCGGTTCTTAAGCAACCGCGACTAAAGGGTGGGGCCTTTAGTCGCGCCCGTTCGGTCGCGGTTGCGCAACCGCGACTAATGGCAGTTGCGAACCGCGACCAAAGGCCCTTTTTCCACCAGTGTATGAAAAAAATAGTCTGCATGGCAACTACGGCGACCCTCGGCCTCGGCCATTCTCTTATTAGGCCTTGTAAGATAAGTTTATGCGTGAGGTGCGCTTCAAATTTCAACTTATTTGAACATCTGAGCAGCTCTCAGCAATAAAGACAAATTCAGGGTCTATAAAAAAGTTTACTGTTCACACACTGTTCTGACCGATTTGTTGTTTTTGCTGAGAGCTTCTGAGATGTCCAAATAAGTTGAAATTTGGAGCGAACCTCACGCATACAATTTGCTATCACACAATTTTTTTTTGGATTTTTTTGAATTTTTTAGTATTTTTTTTGCTTTTTTTTTTCCTGATCAGGTGCAGATAAGCCTGGGCACAAAATTGGATTTTCGACCTGTATGCTCCTAAAAAAAACGTAGGAGTGCTACAACTAAGCTCTAGCGGTGACAAGTGTTGCGATAGATGAACAATGAGGCGGTGGCTCAAACGGTAATTTGCTATTGCAAAGTTGATAAATTCATATGATTGATTTGCATCAAAATAGATGAATCAGATATTTTTTGAGAAATAATAAATAAATCAGATGACTGATTAATACTAGTAAATGATTTTTCTTTATTCCATCACATGACGACCATGCGCTCTGGGCTACGATATCTTTCATGCACGCATCCACTTCCACATCAACATACATCACATTATTTTGGCAGCATTGACTTTGCCATGGCCATGAACATCTCCTTGTTGGCCGTGAAATGGGCGAGCATCTGCGCCCTGTCCGGCAGGCACGCTCTGACCTTCTCGTCGGAGGCATACTCTTTGGCCCAGCGGCACAGGCGAGGGAACTCCTCGGCCGTGACCAGTGTCACGCCAGAAACCTCCTCGCAGACGGTGAGCCAGTGCGCGAACCCGCAGGCGGCTATGTCGACGAGGCCAATGGTGCCGCCGCCGAAGAACCTCTTACCCTCGAGCTGCGCCTCCAGGAGCGCGAAGTTCTCCTTGATCTCCTTCGTGAACCCCTTCTGCGCTTCCCCATCAGTCCACATCGCCAGCCAGAACGGCTTCGAGCACTGCGCACTCTCAGCCAAAATCATTACTGGTACGTAGCCAGGAGTTTACACGGAAACAAGATCGCTAACTACTAGAGAAAGTTTGAGCAGAGTGAGACGAGAGATCAGGTCATGTACCTTGTCATCGATGAAGCGGGACCACAAGCGGGCAGTGGCACGGTCGTAGGGGTCCGTTGGGAGAAGCGCCGGCCCGTCGAAGGTCTCGTCAACGTACTCGACGATGATGAGCGACTCGCAGATGGTGCGGTCGCCGTGGAGGAGCACGGGCACCTTCTTGTGGACGGGGTTGCTCGTAAGCAGCAGCTCGCTCTTGTTGTGGAGCTCCTCCAGGATGAGCTCGTAGGGAACGCCCTTGAGGCGCAGGGCGACCTCGGCGCGGTGGCTAAACGGGCTGTCGAAGGCGCCGATCACCCTGACGGCCGCCGGTGTGCTCATCTTGGCTCGCTTCCTCTGCTGGAAGTCAAATGTAGATTGTTGTGAGGTCTCTGCGTAATGGCCGGTGACTTTGTGGTATTTTACAGCGCTTGGATATTGGACTGGCTTAATGTCGAGGCTATTTTAATCGATTTGGTACTGAAACTTCTTCGGGAAGAACAGATTGTTTTTGTTTCCGGAGCACAAGTCAAATGATGCTGTCTTTGCGAGAAGCTTCCATGTTGCTTCGCTCCGGACAGAGTGGTCGATAAAATAATGTTCTGGGCCAGGCCTATTTGTTTCCATCCCAAATCGTAGGAAGGTAAGTACTCCCTCCGATCCCAAAATTCTTGTCTTAGATTTGTCTAAATACGGATGTATCTAGTTACGTTTTAGTGTTAGATACATTCGTATTTAGACAAATCTAAGACAAGAATTTTAAGACGGAGGGAGTACTTCTTTTGTTTCTTTCTAGGGCCTCTTTGATTCCTAGGATTTTGAAACACGGGAATAGCAAACGTATAGGATTGAATGTCATGCCCATTTGAATCCTATAGGACTAGCAAGGAGTGTTTAATTTCATGAAAAAAGCAGAGGAATTTGTAAAAAGAGGTTGGAGTGGATGTTAGATTTCCTATATAAAATGTAGTACAAAAAATTCCATTGAAAAAATTCCTGTGGGATTTAATCTTATGAATCAAAGGACAAACGTAGAAAATTTTCAAAGGATTTCAATCCTCCAAAAATCCTATAGAATTCCTTTGAATCAAACGAGACCTGAGTCTGCATATAAGATTTGGTCAAAGTCAAACTATGTAAAGTTTGACCAATGTCATAGGAAAAAAATCAACATCAACAATACCGAAGCTAAATGGTATGAAAACTAATGTCATGATGCATCTAACAATATTGATTTTATATTGTGAATCTTGATATTTTTATCTATAAACTTAATGAAAGTAAACAAAGTTTGAGTTTGACCAAATCTTATATGCAAAAAAAAAAAGAAATGGAGAGAGTAACAGCAAGCCAAAATGAATGGGGGTCTGATAAAAAAACTTCCGCTTACAAAAAAGCTCTATAATGTGGCATTTTTCAAAAACAAATAATTTCCTTGATTTTATTTACTTTGCTTAGTTTCTGACTAAAATGAAAAGTTTACTGAAAAAATATACTCCCTCTGTTCCTATTTGTAGTGCGCCTTGTGGAGTGGCTCTTATACAAGACATGTGCTGGCGTTTTTTTTTTGGACGAGAATTGCCCCTATACCTACTAGGTTTGTCAAGCACATGGGTGCCTGCTGCTGCACTCCCGTGACTAGCCAAGGGATACTTTCGTCCAAAACAGTCTATACGCACTACAATTCGGAATCTAAGGCAAAAACCTATACGCACTATAAATAGGAATGGAGGGAGTAATTAAGTTGTCTGCTAATGTTACCATCTACAGCGTCCTTTTTCCTGAATAGTCAGTTTCTTAGTGCCAATTCTTTTGGGGCTTATGGCTAACTATGGCGATAAGTTGCCCCTCCCCAACCTATTCTAGAAGCCCGATCTATAACTTTATTGTAGAAACCTACTAATTAAGGGTTAACTAGTATGCTACAAAAATAACATTTTAGGTTGCCCTTCTAGAATAAGCTTGGTGGGGGTGTGGGTGTTTCCTTAGCCAGCATTTTTAGAGGCTTTAAAAGAATTGGCCCTTACTACCGCATCTCTAGTTGCCGTGGCATCCTAAAACTCCTCCTCAGACTTTAATAAGGGACTGTCTATTTTACATCCGGATGAAAACCAATTCACTTTCAGCCATATTTTTCCACCAGTTACAAGACGACAAGTGTCCCCCTGTCATGTGTCCCCTGTTTGTTCTTATTTGTCCCGCTTTTACACAGTCCAGCAACATGTTCTTAACGGGTCCACACCCCAGCATTTTCAGCCCCAACATAAAGCAGGAAAAAAGGAGAAAAACACCCAACTTTGAAGCCAAGCTTTCCTATGTCCACTAAGCTAAAGCTAACAAAGGGAGGAAAGGACCAAAATGAAATGACAAAATACACACTGGAAAAGAACTAATATTACACTAATAATTCCAATAAAGAGTTTCAGTTTAATATCCACTGAAAAATGCACTGTAAAATCTTTATGTCCACTAAGAATTACAGTGTAAAATCCACTAAAATTACACTGTAAAATCCACTAAAATTACACTAAGATTTACATTGTAAATACCGCTAAAAATATACTAACAATCCAAATAATTTGTACTAAATTACACTAAGCATCTCAGTGAAAATCCACTAAGAAAAACACTGTAAATCCAGTAGGAACTGCAGTGTAAATCTACTTAGAATTACAATGGAAATCCACTAAGAAAAACACTGTAAATCTAGTAGGAACTGCAGTGTAAATCCACCTAGAATTACACTGTAAATCTACTTAGAATTACAGCGGAAATCACTAAGAAAAACACTTTAAATATAGTAGGAATTACAGTGTAAATTCACTTAGAATTACACTGTAAATCCACTTAGAATTACACTCGAAATCCAGTAGGAATTACACTATAAATCCACTAAGAAAATGCAATGTAAACACACCAGCAGAGAGGGTAATTCCTCCATGATCTGGGACACAAATCTGGATGGAGATGCAGAAAAAACACAGGTAAACACCGAACTCTTATGCATTCACTCCTCCAAGATCTCTCTCCTACCTCATGACATCTGAAAGAAAAACAAGCTCCCTGTGAGGATCATTCACATATGTTGAAGATCACAACTTAACAGAACAAAGATTAGAACACAGGCAGAAAAGATAGCATGAAGCAGGAGAAACCCTAGGAACAACTAGACTATGAACACACAAACTACTAGTCTATGGTCACAGGAATAACACTTTGGAACACTACATTCTGAAAACTAGTTGCAAAATTAGTGCTCTGAAATTCGCAGCTATAGCCACAACACGGGGCAAAATAAAAGTTTGGGGATGAGAGGGGGCATGTTCAGGAAGCTATGAATTCCATTTAGGAAAAACTTGTTCAAACAAAAAGAGTGGTACTGCTGTAACTTCAGAAACTTTGGTGCTGAGAAACTGTACATTGTTCAGATACTTTTGATCATGTTTAGACACTTATATCTGTGAATCTATGACTGTATTTTAGACATGGCAGATTAGATTTCAGTATAAAGATGTGAATACATGACTATATTTTAGAAACTATGGTACTGTACAAAGTTATAGTTCAAATTACTATGATCTGATACTAGTTCACAATGACTAATCAGCCATGAAAATTAACAGTGAAAGTAAAATGATCACAAAAAGGACCGAGGACAATCAGGTTAAGTACTGACACTAGTTGACACTAACAAAAGAAACTATATACTGAAATCAAATTATTGTGACTTGTTTGATCAATTTACTCTGACCTTCTCTATGTAATTACTCTGCATCCTACCTTGTAAATTACAAGCTCTGATTTACACATAAATAGAAGAAATCAAAAACTTGTGTATGAAGAGACTACTGGAATTGACACAAATAACTCTGGTTTCAAAGACAAAATGTACAAAAAATCCTTGCCAATGACTTGCAACATGCTTTACTGCATTTCTGATATACTTGTTGCACCCGACATATGCATAAACATGCATACATGCAAAAAGGGACACATGGGGACAGCAGAAATGCTCTTGTTTATTCTACAACACTTCATTACATATACTTTCTGGAAACATTGAGTGCAGGTGCCTGCAATCGAATTAGATGCAATGGAATATAGCATCAAAGGGCAGTCACTGTACCTCGAAGAGAGTATGACAAATGCACTATTCAAAAGGGGGAGTGGGGGCTAAATTCAGTGCAACAAGCTTCCTAAGAGAGTATGACAAGCTAATAGAAGTCATTCATGAGAGGGAGCAAGAATGTGATCACTTGTCTAGAAACAAAAAGGATGCCCACAAGAAGTTCTGGTCCAAATACAGTTTAGAAAGACAAGTGCACGAGCTCTACAACATTCGTATCTTCAGGAAGTTCCAAAAGAAAATGGAAGATACAACGAGGTTGCATGTGTTTGAGCTTGAAAAAGAGAAAAACCCTACATGGTTTATCAAGCTGAGACCTATCATTCGAGAGAACTAAGAAGAAGAAAGTTCCTAGTACAGATAGATTTGATGCAAGAGAAGTACTCATGCATGATGCATCTGCTGCGCATTTCACGAGGATGGAATCCTATCCTAACACATACTCAGAGTGAGATGATCTAATTGAACATAGAGAGGATACCTGACAAGTATATCATAGACAGATGGAGTCGATGATCATGATACACAAGCCTCCTCCCATTTTTGATGAAAACTCAACACTGATATACAATGTGCTGCAAAGGAAACTCGTCTATGTGGCTTCTCTGAACAATTTACACTGCCATTAGGATAAATAACAAGGGGTCCCTGCCCACAGGCCTTATATGACATAAATGTGATAAAAAAATTACAGTAGAATTACACTGCAATTTATCTTGGAAAAATACAGTACATAGACAGTAAGAACAAAAATTCAGGTTAATTACACTTAACACACAGGTTAAACACTGAGTGTAATTACATTGCAAATTACACTAAATTTACAGTGTAATTACACTGCAATTTAGACTGCAAAATTTTAGTACATAGACTGTAACTAAAAAATAGGTTAATTACACTGAATACATTGCAAATTAGACTGGAAAATTTCAGTGCATAGACTGTAAGTACAAAAATTCAGGTTGGTTACACATAATAAACAAATTAATTACACTGAAAGTCCAGTGTAATTACACTGCATGTTAGACCGGAAAATTCCAGTACATAGACTGTAAGTACAAAAATTACAGGTTAGCTACACTAATTTATAGTGTAAATTAATGGTGGGGTTAAGCCCTTGTTCAGTTTAACACAGATTGGAAGTTACAAGAAACAAAATTACAGTGAGAGAAAAGTCTATATACCTGAACCAACAGTAAAAAATATCACTGTAAATTTGAACTGAAAACAACATTTGTGCTAATACATTACACTAGACTAAAAAATGAAACTATAATGAAAATCCACTCGAAATTACACTAGAAATTACAGTCCGAAACACTGAAACTAAAACAGAATTTTTTTCAGACCAACACGTACACATCAGGAGACTCAACCGACTAGGAGATTCAACATTTGCATGCCTACATCTATCATCATTAAATTATTTTCTCTATGTACTGGAAAATTCAGTTAATGTACCACCATGTAAACAAAAGTATAAAACAATGAAAGCACACAATTCAGTTAAATGTACCACCATCTACACTGAAAGTTACACAGAGATATCAGTGAAATTTAAATAGAGATATAACTATAGTACAGACCAAACAACTGTTGCTTAATTGAAGAAATTCAGTCCAGAATAAACCTAAATAATACATTTACACTTGCCAATTACAGTGAAAAACAAGTGTAAGATAGACTACTATAGACTAAAACTACAGTAGAGATATCACTGTAAAATTAAACCGAACATTACATTTACAATGGCCATTCACTATTGCAGTCTATTGTAGCCAAACAGCTGTTACTTAATTACAGTGAAATCCACTCAAAATTACACTGCAGTAGTACAGACCAAATACCTATTACTTAACTGAAGAAATTCAGTTCAGAATCAAACAACAGGTGAAAAGCGAAGCAACCATACATCCACATCAGAAATTACACTAGATAACCACACATCTACATCAAAAACAGGCTAGACCAGACAAACATCAAGCTACCACACTAGCAGCCGCCAATGGATCAACACCGCTAATTGAAAGGCCTCAACAGGAAAACTACATCTACATTCGGAAGAAGAAATCAAAATAGACAAGAGGGATCCACCGCTAAATTTACATGTGCAACAAAAAGTACCACACACGACAAATGCAAGTAGACGAATACAACGAGACAATCAACCAGATCTACCAAATCACACAGAAAAATGAAGGGAAAATGAAAGGGGGGGGGGGGGGGGGGGGGGGTGTGCTTGCAAACCAACAACCTCAGGTAGGGGACGGGGGGAGAGACGCAGGGCTTGTCGACCACCACGAAAGAAGGAGCGTCACGAATCAAACGACCCGAGAAGAAACCGCAGCCAAATCGCCATGGCGTCGACTTCGCCTCTCCCTCTCTCCCTGACAAGAACAGAGGTGAATCAAATCAGAGCACGAGCTTGGAGATAAGCAGCCAGGAGAGGATGCTGAAATCTGAGATGGGCTCTAGGCCCATATTGCAATTTCTGAAAAATCTCTAAGGGCCCATGTGGGTTATATGGCACTAGGTGTGTGGGAAGTTTAGTCCCACCTTGGAAGTGGAAGGAGAGTTGGAGTGGTTTATAAGGGACTCTCTCCCTCATGCTATTGGAGCTTGAGAAGAGATGAGGCCCTCGCGCACTCCTCCTCCTCCGCTCGCCTCGCCGCGGGTTGCGGGATTGAGCCGAGCCGAGCTCACTCCTATGCGATTCTTTTTGCCGGTCAGGAACGGAGAGTCTTTGACAGGTGGGGCCACGATCTGAGACGTCGGATCGTGGGCTACCGACTTGGACGTGGGTTCAGCCCACGTCTCTCCACGCGCGGCCGCACATATATATGTGGGGCGCTGCCAACCCTAGCCGTCACGAAACAGAACGCATCTCCGCCTCCACGCCCACGTCGTTCCTCTGCTGCTGCTGCCGCCGGCGACTCCGTCCCGTTCACCGCGTACACGGTTGACGGGAGAGCAGGCCTCCGAAACCACGCCTCTCCGGATCCTGTACGGGGAGAGGGGCGATTAGGTTTTTGGGTAGCGACTACGCGACTGCTCGCTTCTGTTCATCTACGTCCGCATCACCTTCATCATCACCATGTCGACCGACACCGACCGTGCCGCTGCTGAGAAAGCCGAGGCCGACAAGAAGGCCGCCGAGGATGCCGCGGCTGTTGTCACCGCCACCGCCACCGCGTGGCCGATTGGAGGGTATACATCGCTTATCCCTCTCGTGTTTCTTTCTGTTGTAGCAGTACTAGCGGTATGCGTAGATGTCTCTACTATATGCGTAGTACATGCTCTGTTAGATCATAATCAGTATGTTATCAATGCTGTCCATGTCATGCTCATGATTTATTCATGGATTAATTTAATCGGAAAACTGCCTATTTTCTCATCAATCCAAAAACCTAATATCTGTAGGAGTTTTTCGAATTCTGGTTTTGCTGCTGCACTGAAACCGTCCCCGTTTACGGGGACGTACTTTAAGCGTTGGCAGACTAAAACCACCTTATGGCTCACGGCCATGAACGTGTTCTGGGTCGCCGGTGTGACTCCTACAGGAACGATCGCTCCTGAACAGGAGAAGGCGTTTAAGGAGGCCACCGTGGTGTTCCTCGGGGCAGTTCTGAGCGTGATTGGAGATAAGCTGGTTGATGCATATTTACATATGCGGTCTGCCAAGGACTTGTGGGAGGCGCTCGAATCTAAGTTCGGGGCTGCCGATGCAGGGAGCGAGATGTATATTATAGAGCAGTTCCACGATTACAAGATGGTTGAAAACCGTCCTGTATTGGAGCAGGCTCATGAGATAATATGCATTGTTAAGGAGCTTGAGCTTCTTAAGTGCGAGTTACCGGGCAAATTTGTCGCGGGCTGCATAATCGCTAAGCTCCCCAATTCCTGGAGGAACTTTGCCACCACTCTGAAACATCAGAGGCGTGAATTCTCTGTGGAGGATGTCATTGGCCATCTGAGTGTTGAGCAGAACTCAAGGGCAAAGGACTCGCACGGAAAAGGGGTCGAAGGAACTTCTGTGGCCAATATGGTGCATCAGAAGAACTCCAATTCCCACAAGCCCAGGGGAAAGAACGGTGTCCAACAGACTGCCGACTTTAAGAAGAAGGGTAAGAAGACCTTCAAGAAGAACAAGAAGGATGAGGGCTGCTTTACTTGTGGTTCGGCTGAACATTGGGCCAACAAGTGCCCAAACAAGTTTAAGAAGTCAGGACAGGACTCCAAGTCTGTCAACATGATTGTGAGCAACAATGAGAATGGTGCATCTGGGTACGGTAATTTATTTACTGTTTTTTCAGTGTTTCAGCCTACCGATTGGTGGGTGGATACAGGTGCAGGTGTTCATGTGTGTGCTGACATTTCATTGTTCTCTTCTTACCAGGTCACAGGCCACGGGTCCGTATTGATGGGGAATGGCGCGAGTGCTTCTGTTCATGGTGTTGGCACGGTCGATCTGAAGTTTACTTCGGGAAGGATCGTGCAGCTGAAGAACGTGCAGCATGTCCCCGCCATCAAGAAGAACCTCGTTAGTGGCTCCCTTCTATGTAGAGAAGGGTTTAAGTTGGTATTCGAGTCTAATAAATTAGTTGTTACTAAGTATGGACTATTTGTTGGAAAAGGTTATGAGAGCGGAGGGATGTTCCGCCTTTCCCTCGCAGATTTCTGTAATAAAGTCGTGAACCATATTCATTCGAGTATTAATGAATCTGAGGTTTGGCACTCACGTCTTTGTCACATAAGTTTCGGTGTTATGACGCGGCTAGCCAAGTTGGATTTAATCCCGAGTTTCACTTTAGCCAAAGGTTCTAAGTGCCTTTCATGTGTGCAAGCTAAGCAACCTCGCAAGCCTCATAAGGCCGCGGAGGAGAGACACCTGGCACCATTAGAACTCATACATTCTGATCTTTGTGAGATGAATGGTGTGTTGACTAAAGGTGGAAAGAGATACTTCATGACATTGATAGATGATTCCACGAGATATTGCTATGTGTATCTGTTAAATACTAAAGATGAGGCTCTACACTACTTTAAAATCTATAAGGCAGAAGTTGAAAATCAACTTGAAAAGAAAATTAAACGAGTCCGGTCAGATCGTGGTGGAGAGTACTTCTCGAGTGAGTTTGATTCCTTCTGTGCGGAACACGGCATTATTCATGAGAGGACGCCTCCCTATTCACCCCAGTCAAACGGGGTTGCCGAGCGGAAAAACCGTACTCTAACTGATTTGGTTAACGCCATGTTAGATACATCGGGTTTATCCAAGGCATGGTGGGTGGAGGCTATATTGACGGCATGTCATGTCCTGAATAAAGTTCCGACAAAGGATAGTGAGATCACTCCCTATGAGAAATGGGCAAAGAGAAGGACGACACTCTCGTACTTGCGCACTTGGGGCTGTTTGGCGAAAGTCAACGTGCCGATCCCCAAAAAGCGTAAGCTTGGACATAAGACCGTGGACTGCATTAATTTGGGCTACGCTAAGAACAGCGTTGGCTATAGATTTCTAGTAGTGAAATCTGAGGTACTTGACCAGAAGATCGGTACAATTATGGAGTCTAAGGATGCTACATTCTTTGAGGATATTTTTCCTATGAGAGATATGCAAAGCACTTCTAGACAGGAATCTGAGGAGACTCCTGAACCTGCCATCCCTATGGAATATTATGAACAAACACATGATGAAAATCCCGAGGAGGATGACGAGGAAACCCTTGGTAGGGGCAAGAGACAAAGGACTGCAAAGACCTTTGGTGATGATTTCTTCGTGTACCTCGTGGATGATACTCCAACTTCTATTTCAGAAGCGTATGCCTCTCCAGAAGCTGACTACTGGAAGGATGCGGTCCGTAGCGAGATGGATTCCATCATGGCTAATGGGACATGGGAGATCACCGACCGTCCCTATGGTTGCAAACCACTGGGATGTAAGTGGGTGTTCAAGAAAAAGCTTAGGCCCGATGGTACGATTGAAAAGTACAAGGCTAGACTTGTGGCCAAGGGCTATGACCAGAAAGAAGAGGAAGATTTCTTCGATACTTATTCACCTGTGGCTAGACTGACCACCATTCGAGTATTACTCTCGTTGGCGGCCTCACATGGTCTTCTCGTCCACCAAATGGATGTCAAGACGGCTTTTCTGAATGGAGAGCTAAATGAGGAAATCTACATGCAACAGCCAGATGGCTTTGTGATAGATGGTCAGGAAAGAAAGGTGTGTAGGTTGCTGAAATCTCTATATGGCCTAAAGCAAGCACCTAAGCAATGGCATGATAAGTTTAATACAACTCTGACATCTGTTGGCTTCGTTGTTAATGAAGCTGACAAATGTGTATACTATCGCCATGGTGGGGGCGAAGGAGTTATACTGTGCTTGTATGTTGATGACATACTGATATTCGGAACCAACCTCAAAGTCATTGAGGAGGTTAAGTCCTTTCTGTCTCAGAACTTTGAGATGAAGGATCTTGGTGTGGCTGATGTTATCTTGAATATCAAGCTACTGAGAGATAATGAGGGTGGGATCACACTTCTGCAATCCCATTATGTTGAGAAGGTGTTGAGTCGCTTTGGATATTCGGACTGCACACCATCTCAAACACCATATGATCCTAGCGTGTTGATTCGAAAGTCCAAAGGCATGGCTAAAGATCAATTGAGATACTCTCAAATCATTGGTTCACTGATGTACCTAGCGAGCGCAACGAGGCCTGACATCGCGTTTGCTGTGAGCAAACTGAGCCGGTTTGTTTCCAAACCGGGTGATGTACATTGGCATGCTGTAGAAAGAGTTATGCGCTATCTCAAAGGTACTATGAATTATGGACTTCACTATACCGGAGACCCGTCGGTACTTGAAGGGTATAGTGATGCGAATTGGATCTCTGATGCTGATGAGATGAAGGCCACAACTGGGTATATGTTTACTCTTGGAGGTGGCGCTGTTTCTTGGAAGTCTTGCAAGCAAACGATCTTAACGAGATCGACAATGGAAGCAGAATTAACAGCATTAGACACTTCTGGTGTTGAAGCAGGATGGCTTCGAGATCTTTTGATGGACTTGCCACTGGTTGATAAACCGGTTCCGGCTATCCTTATGAACTGTGATAATCAGACTGTTATCACCAAGGTGAAGAGTTCAAAGGACAACATGAAGTCCAACAAACACATAAGAATGAGATTAAAGGCTGTCAGAAAATTAAGAAACTCCGGAGTGATAGCGTTGGACTATGTCCATACGGCTAAGAATCTGGCAGATCCCTTTACGAAAGGGCTATCACGTGTAGTGATAGATAGTGCATCGAGGGAGATGGGTATGAGACCCACATGAGTTACCATGGTGGTAACCCAACCTATGTGATCGGAGATCCCGTGAAGTAGGACCTGGGGAAACAAGCCAGTGGTGAACTGAGGAGAGTAACTTTACTAACCCACTCCGTTGGAGATGCAATACTCTCGGAAACTGTACGGAAGGATGACTATTGTCTTAATGTGTTCCAAGGCTTATATGTATAAGCAAGATGCTATCCTACAGAGCGATCTTTGGAGGAACACACCTATGTGAGCCCGACTGCTAGTCACAGTCTATGAGATTGGGGTGATCTCTAGTAAACTCATGAATAGGCCAGGAGTGTGACTTATATGCTCCACCCGAGGGGTCAGCCTTCGGCAGCCCAGTACTAGTAAGACATGTGGTGAAACTTCTTTACGCCAAACTGACAATTCAAGGCATAGTCCATTGTTCAGTTGTGAAGGAATGTAGCTACTTGCTCTAGGTGAAGCTCAACCTTAATAGGTCTTCACTGAAACACTAGTATATCAAAACAGTATTTGGAACAGAGGACACTATGGGCCCTCGAGATCTGGTGGGGGATTGCTGAAATCTGAGATGGGCTCTAGGCCCATATTGCAATTTCTGAAAAATCTCTAAGGGCCCATGTGGGTTATATGGCACTAGGTGTGTGGGAAGTTTAGTCCCACCTTGGAAGTGGAAGGAGAGTTGGAGTGGTTTATAAGGGACTCTCTCCCTCATGCTATTGGAGCTTGAGAAGAGATGAGGCCCTCGCGCACTCCTCCTCCTCCGCTCGCCTCGCCACGCCACGCCTCGCCACGACGCGCCGCGGGTTGCGGGATTGAGCCGAGCCGAGCTCACTCCTATGCGCTTCTTTTTGCCGGTCAGGAACGGAGAGTCTTTGACAGGTGGGGCCACGATCTGAGACGTCGGATCGTGGGCTACCGACTTGGACGTGGGTTCAGCCCACGTCTCTCCACGCGCGGCCGCACATATATATGTGGGGCGCTGCCAACCCTAGCCGTCACGAAACAGAACGCATCTCCGCCTCCACGCCCACGTCGTTCCTCTGCTGCTGCTGCCGCCGGCGACTCCGTCCCGTTCACCGCGTACACGGTTGACGGGAGAGCAGGCCTCCGAAACCACGCCTCTCCGGATCCTGTACGGGGAGAGGGGCGATTAGGTTTTTGGGTAGCGACTACGCGACTGCTCGCTTCTGTTCATCTACGTCCGCATCACCTTCATCATCACCATGTCGACCGACACCGACCGTGCCGCTGCTGAGAAAGCCGAGGCCGACAAGAAGGCCGCCGAGGATGCCGCGGCTGCTGTCACCGCCACCGCCACCGCGTGGCCGATTGGAGGGTATACATCGCTTATCCCTCTCGTGTTTCTTTCTGTTGTAGCAGTACTAGCGGTATGCGTAGATGTCTCTACTATATGCGTAGTACATGCTCTGTTAGATCATAATCAGTATGTTATCAATGCTGTCCATGTCATGCTCATGATTTATTCATGGATTAATTTAATCGGAAAACTGCCTATTTTCTCATCAGAGGAGGGGGGAGAACCGCGGGCCTGACCACCAAAGTGCCTCGAGAGATCAGCGAGTGAGGCCTCCAACCAAAATCGCCATGCCTCTCTGCCTCCGAGCTCTCGCCGCTAGAAATGGGGAACGATCCAGTCAAAGGCAGCTACAGGGGGAGAAAAAGAAAAATTCAAAGTAAAAGAGACATGTCGACCAGGAGACGCGACCCGCGATCTTAACGGGTCTCCCGGAACAGTGTACGGGCCCGATAACAACAAAAACAACCCGCGCGCTGGGGAAGGAAAGTACTGCACGAATCGCAACAGAGGGATCGAACGAACGAGAAAAACGGACGAAAGCGAATTGTTTTCATCCGGATGAAATTTAGCAATCCCGTTTAATAATGTCTGTCACCAGGTCAACCTCGTTACCACGATGACATGATACGGTTTGGTGTGTGCTTCCTCATTTTATGCATCAGCTCATCAACCTTCTTATAGGTCCTATAGCTGGCAATGCCACCTTGTTGCACTCTTGTGATACACCGCCTTCACCGTCCGTCCATTAGCTATGTCGGTTTTTCCTCTCGGTTTGGAGCATGAAGATGTCAATCTCTCACATCTCCAACATTAATTACCCCACCCTCAAAACCCTAATGTCGCATGGGCATGGTCAACGGATCAGCGACACGGTTGATGAACGCGATGAAGAGAGTGCCAATCACCTTCATGAGGTCTGACGTTTTCACGTATTCCCAATATAGTATTCCCTATGTAAAGAAATATAAGAGAATTTAAATCACTACTTTAATGATCTAAATGCTCTTATATTTCTTTACAGAGGAAGTATTTCTCTTCTTCATTTATTTAAAGGGCCAGGCCTCTAGCAGAAAATACACATTTAGCTAGAGGGATGTAACAATATAGTGTACTGCATTACACAGGGAGTAATGGTGTCAGCAAGAGCAATTTCTTTTTAGGGCTAGCAATTTCATTTTCATTTTCGGTGAACAATTGTTTCAAATTTCATCCATACTCCTATTAGTAGACTCCGTTTAAAAGCAGGCGAACCTATTGTGTCTATGTACTTTTAATGTGAACTCATTTGTAGCATACTGATATTCTAAAAACAGGGTACAGGTGTCCCTCTGGGCTGAGCTAACACAACCAGGTGGAGAGGTCCACTAGTCAAAGCCTTTCCATGGGAAGTCAAAAGGCTAGATCTCGTGGTCAACCGCTCCAGGGTTAGGCGGGACGGGGGCCCTGGGGGTAGCAATGCCACTGGAGGGTCGCACTGGGCCCTCATACATGCGGGGTGGTGTGGTGGCATGTCCGAAGAGGCGGCACGCATCTACGGGGTGTGACCCCCTCACGGACAGCGCCGCCGCCGGCACCTGGAGGGGGAAAACGGACGCGTCGGGTCTATACGGAGTGAAAGTTGCTGTGGGTTTGGCCCGGATGTTGCTCCCAGATGTTCCTATGGGCTGACTTAACACAACCGGGTGGAGAGGTCCATTGGTCAAAGCGCGTTCGTGGAAAGTCAAAGGGTTATATCTCGTGGTCAACCGTCCCGGCGTTAGGCGGGACGAGGGCCCTTGGGGGTAGCAATGCCACCGAAGCGTCGCACCGGGCCTCATACATGCGGGGTGGTGTTGTGGCATGTCTGAAGAGGCGGCACATATCTCTTCGGTGTGGCCCGCCTCACGGACGGCGCCGCCGCCGGCACCTGAAGGGGGAAACGGACGCGTCGGGTCTACACACAGGTGATGTAGCTGTGGGTTTGGCCCGGATGTTGCTCCCAGGTGTCCCTCTGGGATGACCTAACACAACCGGGTGGACAGGTCCACTAGTCAAAACCCGTCCGTGGGAAGTCAAAGGGCTATATCTCGTGGTCAACCACTCCAGGGTTAGGCGGGACGGGGGCCTAGGGGGTAGCAATGCCACCGGAGCGTCGCACTGGGCCCTCATACATGCGGGATGGTGTGGTGGCATGTGTGAAGAGGCGGCACACGTCTCCGGGGTGTGAACCCCATCACGGACGGCGCCTCTGCCAGCACCTGGAGGGGGGAAACGGACGCGTCGGGTCTACACGGAGGGATGTTGCTGTGTGTTTGGCCTAGATGTTGCTCCCAGGTATTCCTATGGGCTGACCTAACACAACCGGGTGGAGAGGTCCACTAGTCAAAGCCCGTCCGTGGAAAGTCAAAGGGCTAGATCTCGTGGTCAACCGCCCTAGCGTTAGGCCGGACGGGGGCCCTAGGGGGTAGCAATGCCACCGAGGCATTGCACCGGGCCCTCATACGTGCGGGGTGGTGTGGTGGTATGTCTGAAGAGGCGGCATGCGTCTCTTCGGTGTGGCCCCCCTCACGGACGGCACAGCTGCCGGCACCTGGAGGGGGAAACAAACATCTCGGGTCTACACGTAGGTGATGTAGCTATGGGTTTGGCCCGGATGTTGCTCTGAGGTGTCCCTCTAGGCTGAGCTAACACAACCGGGTGGAGAGGTCCACTGGTCAAAGCCCGTCCGTGGAAAGTCAAAGGGCTAGATCTCATGGTCAACTGTTCTAGTATTGGGCGGGACGGGGGCCCAGGGGGTAGCAATGCCATCGGAGCGTCGCACCGGGCCCTCATATATGCGGGGTGGTGCGGTGGCATGTCTGAAGAGGCGGCACGCGTCTCCGGGGTGTGTCCCCCCTCACGGATGGTGCTGTGGGTTTGGCCAGGATGTTGCTCCCAGGTGTTCCTATGGGCTGACCTAACACAACCGGGTGGAGAGGTCCACTGGTCAAAGCCCGTTCGTGGAAAGTCAAAGGGCTAGATCTCGTGATCAGACGCCCCAGCGTTAGGCGGGAGGGGGCCCTGGGGGGGTAACAATGCCACCGGAGTGTCGCACCGGGAACTCATACATGCGGGGTGGTGTGGTGGCATGTCTGAAGAGGTGGCAATTGTCTCTTCGGTATGGCCCCCCTCACGAACGGTGCCGCCGCCGGCAACTAGAGGGGAAAACAGAGGCATCGGGTCTACACGGTGGTGATGTATCTGTGGGTTTTAGCCCGGATGTTGCTCCCAGGTGTCCCTCTGAGCTGACCTAACACAATCGGTCAAAGCCCGTCCGTGGGAAGTCAAAGGGATAGACCTCGTGGTCAACCGCTCTAGCGTTAGGCGGGACGGGGGCCCGGGGGGAGGGGAGGGGGGTAGCAGTGCCACCGGAGCATCGTACAAGGCCCTCACACATGCGGGGTGGTGTGGTGGCATGTCTGAAATGGCGGCACACATCTCTTCGGTGTCGCTCTCCACACGGATGGCCGCCGCCGGCACCTGGAGGGGGAAATGGACGCGTTGGCTGTACACAGAGGTGATGTAGCTGTGGGTTTGGCCCGGATGTTGCTCTCAGGTGTGCCTATGGGCGAACCTAACGCAACCGGGTGGAGAGGTCCACTGGTCAAATCCTGTCCGTGGAAAGTCAAAGGGCTAGATCTTGTGGTCAACCGCCCTAGTGTTGGGCGGGACGGGGGCCCTGGGGTAGCAATGCCACCGGAGCGTCGCACCGGGCCCTCATGCATGCGGGGTAGCGTGGTGGCATGTCTGAAGAGGCGACACACGCCTCTTATGTGTGGCCCTCCTCACGAACGACGCCGGTGCTGGCACCTAGAGGGGTAAACAGACGCATCGGGTCTAAACGAAAGTGATGTAGCTGTGGGTTTGGACCGGATGTTGCTCCCAGGTGTCCCTCTAGGATGACCTAACACAACCGGGTGGAGAGGTCCACTGGTCAAAGGGCTAGATCACGTGGTCAACCGCTCTAGGGTTTGGCCGGACGGGGGCCGGGGGGGGGGGGTACCAATGACACCGGAGCTTCGCGCCGGGGCCTCATACATACAGGGTGGTGTGGTGGTATGTCTGAAGAGACAGCGCGCGTCTCTTCGGTGTGGCCCCCCTCATGGACGGCGCCATCGCCGGCACCTGGAGGGGGGGGGGGGGGGGGACGGCCGTGTCGGGTGTACACGGATGCAGACTACTAACAAAAAACACCGGCATCCATCATGGAAAACGGACGATTACTATGAAACCTTCAGTGCCCGGAAACGGACCAGTGCCTGGGCACCGAAAGTTTCAGAGTAATTGTCCGTTTTCCATGGCATAGTTTGTGATAACCCACAAGTGTAGGGGATCGCAACACCTTTCGAGGGTAAAGTATTCAACCCAAATTTATTGATTCGACACAAGGGGAGCCAAAGAATATTCTTAAGTATTAGCAGTTGAGTTGCCAATTCAACCACACCTGGATAACTTAGTATCTGCAGCAAAGTATTTAGTAGCAAAGTACTATGATAGTAATGGTAACAGTGGTAAAGGTAAAGATAGTAATCATAGCAAAAGTAATATTTTTGGGTTTTGTAGTGATTGTAATAGTAGCAACGGTAAAGTAAATAAGCGAAGCACAAGATGTGAAAAGCACGTAGGCAATGGATCAGTGATGGATAATTATGTCGGATGCGATTTCTCTTGTAATAGCTATAACAAAGGGTGATATAGAACTAGCTCCAATTCATCAATGTAATATAGGCATGTATTCCAAACATAGTCATACGTGCTTATGGAAAAGAACTTGCATGACATCTTTTGTCCTACCCTCCCGTGGCAGCGGGGTCCTAGTGGAAACTAAGGGATATTAAGGCCTCCTTTTAATAGAGAACCGGACCAAAGCACTAACACATAGTGAATACATGAACTTCTCAAACTACGGTCATCACCGATAAGTATCCCGATTATTGTCACTTCGGGGTTGTCGGATCATAACATATAATAGGTGACTATAGACATGCAAGATAGGATCAAGAACACACATATATTCATGAAAACATAATAGGTTCAGATCTGAAATCATGGCACTCGGGCCCTAGTGACAAGCATTAAGCATAGCAAAGTCATCGCAACATCAATCTCAGAACATAGTGGATACTAGGGATCAAACCCTAACAAAACTAACTTGATTACATGGTAGATCTCATCCAACCCATCACCGTCTAGCAAGCCTACGATGGAATTAATCACGCACGACGGTGAGCATCATGAAATTGGTGATGGAGGATGGTTAATGATGACGATGGCGACGAATCCCCCTCTCCGGAGCCTCGAACGGACTCCAGATCAGCCCTCCCGAGAGGTTTTAGGGCTTGGCGGCGGCTCCGTATCGTGAAACGCGATGAAACTTTCTCTCTGATTTTTTTCTCTGTGAAACGGAATATATGGAGTTGGAGTTGAGGTCGGTGGAGCTGCAGGGGGCCCACGAGACAGGCGGGCGCGCCCAGGAGGGGTGGGCGCCCCCCCACCCTCGTGGACAGGGTGTGGGCCCCCTGGTCTTCATCTTTTCCAGCATTTTTTATATTTTCTGAAACTTATCTCCGAGGATTTTCAGGTCATTTCGAGAACTTTTGTTTTCTACACATAAAACAACATCATAGTAATTCTGCTGAAAACAGCGTCAGTCTGGGTTAGTTTCATTCAAATCATGCAAGTTAGAGTCCAAAACAAGGGCAAAAGTGTTTGGAAAAGTAGATACGTTGGAGTCGTATCAACTCCCCCAAGCTTAAACCTTCGCTTGTCCTCAAGCAATTCAGTTGATAAACTGAAAGTGATAAAGAAAAACTTTTACAAACTCTGTTTGCTCTTGTTGTTGTAAACATGTAAAGCCAACATTCAAGTTTCAGCAAATATTATGAACTAACCATACTCACAATAACACCTCGGTCTCACAATTACTCATATCAATGGCATAATCAGCTTGCGAGCCATAATAATAAAACTCGGATGACAACACTTTCTCAAAACAATCATAATATGATATAACAAAATGATATCTCGCTAGCCCTTTCTGAGACCGCAAAACATAAATGCAGGGCACCTTTAAAGATCAAGGACTGACTAAACATTGTAATTCATGGTAAAAGAGATCTAGTCAAGTCATACCCAATATAAATCAATAGTAATACATGCAAATAACAGTGTGCTCTCCAGCGGGTGCTTTTTAATAAGCAGGTGATGACTCAACATAAAAGTAAATAGAAAGGCCCTTCGCGGAGGGAAGCAGGGATTTGTAGAGGTGCCAGAGCTCGATTTTAAAATAGAGATTGAATAACATTTTGAGCGGCATACTTTCACTGTCAACGCAACAACTCTGAGATGGCGATATCTTCCATACTACATGCATTATAGGTAGTTCCCACGCAGAATGGTAAAAGTTTATACTCCCTCACCACCAACAAGCATTAATCCATGGCTTGCTCGAAACAATGAGTGCCTCCAACTAAAAACAGCCCCGGGGGAGTGTTGTTTAATTATATTGGTTTGCTTTGATCTTTTTGGATCATGGGATTGGGCATCCCGGTTACCGTCCCTTTCTCGTGAATGAGGAGCGGAGTCCACTCCTCTTGAGAATAACCCACCTAGCATGGAAGATATAGGCAGCCCTAGCTGAAACATGAGCTGCTCGAGCATACAAAACAGAATTTCATTTGAAGGTTTGGAGTTTGGCACATACAAATTTACTTGGAACGGCAGGTAGATACCGCATATAGGAAGGTATGGTGGACTCATATGAAATAACTTTGGGGTTTAAGAAGTTTGGATCCACAAGCGGTATTCCCGCTTAGTACAGGTTAAGGCTAGCAAAAGACTAGGAAGCGACCAACTGAGAGAGCGATAACAGACATGGACATGCATTAAAATTAATTCATACCCAGTACAAGCATGAGTAGGATATAATCCACCATGATATTAAATATCATGAAGGCTATGTTTATTTGTTTCAACTACATGTGTGAACATGTGCCAAGTCGAGTCACTCTATTCATTCAAAGGAGGATACCATCCCATCATACCACATCATAATCATTCTAATAGCATGTTGGCACGCAAGGTAAACCATTATAACTCATAGCTAATCAAGCATGGCACAAGCAACTATAATTTCTAAATGTCATTGCAAATATGTTTACTTCATAATAAGCTAAATCAGGAAAGATGAACTCATCATATTTACAAAAACAAGAGAGGTTGAGTTCGTACCAGCTTTTCTCATCTCAATCAGTCCATCATATATCGTCATTATTGCCTTTCACTTGCACGACCAAACAATGTGTATAATAATAAGAGTGTACGTGCATTGGACTAAGCTTGAATCTGCAAGCATTAATTTCAAGAGAGAAGGCAAAATAATATGGGCTCTAAGTTAAATAAACAATCATGCATATGAGAGCCACTAAACATTTTCAATATGGTCTTCTACTCTCGACCCCCAAAGGAAAGAAAAGAAAATAAAACTATTTACACGGGAAAGCTCCCAATAAGTAAAAAGAAGAACGAGAAATTTTTTTGGGTTTTCATTTTAATTCTACTACAAGCATGGAAATTAAACTAACTAATTTTTTGGTTTTCTTTAAGGTTTATCAAACACACAAGAAGAAAAACTAAAAATAAAATTAAACTAGCATGAATAATACAATGAAAGAGTATGAGCACCGACGACTAGAATAGTGTGTGAACATGAATGTAAAGTCGGTGAGAATTATGTACTCCCCCAAGCTTAGGCTTTTGGCCTAACTTGGTCTATGGCCAAGGGTAGCCTGGCTAATATCCGTAGTTGTAACTGGGGTCGTACTGAGATGCAGCAACAAATGCCTCCTGGTTTGCGGCATGTTGGCGAGCCGCCTCCGCTCTCTCCTCGTGTTCAGCTGCTTCCTCCCTGGTAACAACATATCTTCCTTTTGCCTGGTAATCATAAAAGGGAAGGAGCAGGAAGAGTAACATGGACAGCGCTACGTCTGTCAAAGATTAGTCGATACTGAAGGAATTGTTCATTCCCCTTAAGAAAATGGTGTTGGACCATAGTGTCATAATCTAAATAAGCAGGAGGCAACATTATATCCCCCTCTCGTGGGGCTATACCAAGATAATTTGCCACACGGGTTGCATAAATTCCTCCAAATAAATTTGCAGCTCTACTATTATTATACAACCTACGTACAACTATTGCCCCCAAGTTATAATCTTTATAACCTGACACAGCACTCTTGAGGACACAAAGATCAGGCACACACATATGACATGCTTCATCTTTACCGTTAATGCATCTACCAATGAAGAGAGCACAATAATGTATAGTAGGAAAATGAATGCTCCCCATGGTAGCTTGTGCAATATCCCTAGATTCTCCCACAGTAATACTAGCAAGGAAATCTCTAAATTCAGATTTGTGGGGATCATTAACACTTCCCCACTGGGGAGTTGCAAGCAGTAGTAAAATCTTCCAGGTCCATGGTATATGATTTGTCATAAATATCAAACATGACACTATGAGAATTGCGTGAAGATGTAAATGTAAACCTTCTCACAAATGAATCAGTTAAGTACTGGTACTGCGGGCACTTATCTTGCATGAACGCCTCAAGGTCGACATTACGCACATATGCATCAAATTCATCCTTGATATCCGCTGCAACCATAAATGGCTCCGATGGACATTCACAAGGCCGTACATAAGCTTCCCTTGGAAATTTTTCATCGAGCTCACGTATTGCGAGCCGGGGTCCTTTCTTCCTTGAAGAACCACCTTGGTACATTTTCCTGAACATATTTCTTTTTCTACAATATTTCTGAAATTTTTAGTAACTTCAAAACAAAAGTAAATAAAACTAAACAAGATTGATAGCAACTACTCCTACAAGTGCCTAGAGCCTATACACTAGTAGAAAAGGGGGCAATGGTCCAGGCCGGGTCAGCCCATTAGTCCCGGTTCAATCCAGAACCGGGACCAATGGGGGCATCGGACCCAGTTCATGAGCCCCGGGGGACGGCCGGGCCACGTGGGCCATTGGTCCAGGTTCGGCTGGACCTATTGGTTCCGGTTGGTGGGACGAACCGGGACCAATGCGCCTCGCTCCTGGGCCACCACCATTGGTCCCGGTTGGTGGTGTGAACCGGGACCAAAGGCTGCCCTTTAGTCTCGGTCCGTGGCACGAACCGGGACCAATTAGTTGCCTATATCTACCCCTCGCCCGCGAGCAGAGCACTCCCAGTGCTCTGTTTTTCGTGGCCGGCGAGGGGACAGCTTTGTGGCGAGGTGTTCGATGGAATGCTCAAGCCACACTACTTAAGCTTTCTCCTCTCCAAGCTCGACCTCCAAGCTCCATTTTCCTCAATATTTGTCTAGGTTTAGCGGTCCATCACGTCCCGTCCCCGTCTTCGCCGTCGTCGATCGCCCGCACCGATCTCGTCGCCGGCACCATCGTGGTGAGCCTCTTGTTCTTATCTTCTTTCTGAAAGGAAAAAAATTCTTACTTGTATATTTATATAGATACTTGTATAATTTTCTTACTTTTATTATTGCATCTTATATAGTGCGATGGTTTTGGTATCCGCCCCCGTCGGCCCTCGTCCTGTCTATGATTCGGATGTGGTATATATTATCTTTTCATAACTATTGGTTCATTTATTGTTTATGACAATTATGCTGACCAACGTGACATAGATTTTATTTATCTAGGAGGTTGTTGAACCGGAAATTCCAACCGACCCTATTGTCGAGAGGTTAAATTAATTGAAGAAGAAAACAATTTGTTGAAGGAAAAAATAGAAAATTTGAGGAGGAGAAGATGATATTGGAGTTGCATGTTGCGAATGTCATCGATGATCACAAGATCAAGAGGGTTGCAATGCGCTTGAAGATTAGAAAGATTAGAAAATATGCCATTCATACCGAGGCTTGGTATCATTATGCCGTTGGATCAGTTGTTACATTGGTTGCGATTATGATTGCATTTGTTTTCGCATTGAAATGTTTTACATAGTTTCAGTGTATGGTTTAATTAATTTAGATGCTCTGCAGAGCTTTATGTTGTTAGATGAGAACTATGTATGTACTTTGGTTTTAATGTGATGATGAACTTCTATTAATTTGGTCACTTAATTATCTATTCATGATGTTTTGTAATGATTTTTGACACACTTAATTATATATAATGTACGCAGATGAACCGGCAATGGATGTACAGTTCAAGACACGCCTCCGAGTACATTAAGGGCGTGCATGGTTTTCTCGAAGTGGCTGAGGCAAACAAGCAGAATGGTTTTATGTGTTGTCCTTGCCCTATATGTGGGAATACGAAGTCTTACTATGACCGGAAAATCCTCCAGACCCACCTGCTTTACAAGGGTTTCATGCCACACTATAATGTTTGGACGAGGCATGGAGAAATAGGGGTTATAATGGAAGACGGTGAAGAAGAAGAGTACGATGACAACTATGTGCCCCCTGAATACGGTGATGCTACTAAACATCAAGAGGAACCAGACGATGTGCACTATGATGCTGCAATGGGCGAAGCTGCTGAAGATCAAGAGGAACCAGACGATGTACCCGATGATGATGATCTCCGCCGGGTCATTGTCGATGCAAGGACGCAATGCGAAAGTCAAAAGGAGAAGCTGAAGTTCGATCACATGTTAGAGGACCACAAAAAAGGGTTGTACCCCAATTGCGAAGATGGCAACACAAAGCTCGGTACCGTACTGAAATTGCTGCAGTGGAAGGCAAAGAATGCTGTGCCTGACAAAGGATTTGAGAAGCTACTGAAAATATTGAAGAAGAAGCTTCCAAAGGATAACGAATTGCCCGACAGTACATACGTAGCAAAGAAGGTTGTATGCCCTCTAGGACTGGAGGTGCAGAAGATACATGCATGCCCTAATGACTGCATCCTCTTCCGTGGTGCGTACAAGGATTTGAACGCATGCCCGGTATGCGGTGCATTACGGTATAAGATCAGCCGAGATGACCCTGGTGATGTTGACGGCGAGCCCCCCAGGAAGAGGGTTCCTGCGAAGGTGATGTGGTATGCTCCTATAATACCACGGTTGAAACGTCTGTTCAGAAACAGAGAGCATGCCAAGTTGATGCGATGGCACAGTGAGGACCATAAGAAAGATGGGAAGTTGAGAGCACCCGCTGACGGGTCGCAGTGGAGAAAAATCGAGAGAAAGTACTGGGATGAGTTTGCAAGTGAGCCAAGGAACGTATGGTTTGCTTTAAGCGCGGATGGCATTAATCCTTTCGGGGAGCAGAGCAGCAATCACAGCACCTGGCCCGTGACTCTATGTATGTATAACCTTCCTCCTTGGATGTGCATGAAGCGGAAGTTCATTATGATGCCAGTTCTCATCCAAGGCCCTAAGCAACCCGGCAACGACATTGATGTGTACCTAAGGCCATTAGTTGAAGAACTTTTACATCTGTGGAATAGAAATAGTGTACGTACGTGGGATGAGCACAACCAGGAGGATTTTAACCTAAAGGCGTTGTTGTTCGTGACCATCAACGATTGGCCCGCTCTCAGTAACCTTTCAGGACAGACAAACAAGGGATACTACGCATGCACGCACTGTTTACTTGACACCAATAGTATATACCTGGCAAGCTGCAGGAAGAATGTGTACCTGGGCCATCGCCGATTTCTTCCGACCAACCATCAATGTCCAAAAAAAGGCAAGCACTTCAAAGGCGAGGCAGATCACCGGAAGAAGCCTGCCATGTGTATCGGTGATCACGTACTTGCTATGGTCAATGATTTACACGTAATTTTTGAAAAGGATCCTGGCGGACTAGCTGTTCCGAGTGACGCTGGGGGACACGCACCCATGTGGAAGAAGAAATCTATATTTTGGGACCTACCCTACTGGAAAGACCTAGAGGTCCGCTCTTCGATCGACGTGATGCACGTGACGAAGAACCTTTGCGTGAACCTGCTAGGCTTCTTGGGCGTGTATGGGAAGACAAAAGATACAACTGAGGCACGAGAGGACCTACAACGTTTGCACGAAAAAGACGGCATGCCTCCAAAGCAGTATGAAGGTCCTGCCAGCTATGCTCTTACCAAAGAAGAGAAGGAAATCTTCTTTGAATGCCTGCTTAGTATGAAGGTCCCGACTGGATTCTCGTCTAATATAAAAGGAATAATAAATATGGCAGAGAAAAAGTTTCAGAACCTAAAGTCTCATGACTGCCACGTGATTATGACGCAACTGCTTCCGGTTGCATTGTGGGGGCTTCTACCAGAAAACGTCCGATTAGCCATTGTGAAGCTATGTGCATTCCTCAATGCAATCTCTCAGAAGGTGATCGATCCAGAAATCATACCAAGGCTAAGGAGTGATGTGGTGCAATGTCTTGTCAGTTTCGAGCTGGTGTTCCCACCATCCTTCTTCAATATCATGACACACGTCCTAGTTCATCTAGTTGACGAGATTGTCATTCTGGGCCCCGTATTTGTACACAATATGTACCCCTTTGAGAGGTTCATGGGATTCCTAAAGAAATATGTCCGTAACCGCGCTAGGCCAGAAGGAAGCATCTCCATGGGCCATCAAACAGAGGATGTCATCGGGTTTTGTGTTGACTTCATTCCTGGCCTTAAGAAGATAGGTCTCCCTAAATCGCCGTATGAGGGGAGACTGACTGGTAAAGGCATGCTTGGAAGGGACTCAATAATATGCAGGGACGGATATTCTTGGTCTCAAGCACACTACACAGTTCTACAGAACTCTACCTTGGTGACCCCGTATGTCGATGAACACAAGAACAGTCTGCGCTCCAAACACCCGGAGCAGTGCGACGACTAGATTACATGTGAACACATCAGGACTTTCAGCAGTTGGTTGGAAGCACGTATCAGAGGTGACAACACTGTTTGTGATGAGCTGTACTTGTTGTCCAGGGGACCATCTTTGACTGTATTGATTTGGAAAGGATACGAGATAAACGGGAATACATTTTACACGATTGACCAAGATCAAAAGAGCACCAACCAAAACAGCGGTGTCCGCTTTGATGCAACAACCGAGAGGGGAAAGGACACATATTATGGTTACATAGTGGACATATGGGAACTTGACTACGGACATGATTTTAAGGTCCCTTTGTTTAAGTGCAAATGGGTCAATCTGTCAGGAGGCGGGGTACAGGTGGACCCATAGTACGGAATGACAATAGTGGATCTGAAAAATCTTGGGTACACTGACGAACCGTTCGTCCTAGCCAATGATGTGGCACAGGTTATCTATGTGAAGGACATGTCTACCAGACCGAGAAAGAGAAAAGATAAGGAAGCGAATACATCATACGATGAGCCAAAGCGCCACATAGTTCTTTCAGGAAAAAGGGACATCGTGGGAGTGGAGGACAAGACAGACATGTCTGAAGATTATGAAAAGTTTCATGAAATTCCTCCCTTCAAAGTCAAGGCTGACCCCAGCATCCTGATAAACGATGAAGATTATCCATGGTTACGGTGCAATAAGCAAATGAAACAAGCGAAGAAAAAGTGAAGACTTTCTCCCGCAACTATTATGATGATACCATGCCAACTTTGTAACTGACGACTATGATACCATTGTCCGTTTTGTACATGCACATGCTATGTGGGTCAATTTATGATACCATGCCAACATTCAACTTTTTTAGAGTTCATTTGAAATGCTTTAATGTCTTATGGTTCGGCCCTGGTAATAATTAAAAATAGCAACAATAAGTATTTTGTTGTAAGTAGAAACAAAATAAAATAAATAAAGCAAGAAAGAAAACAAAAAAACAAAAAAAGTGTTTTCAAATTTGAAAACTAATGGCACTAACAGAAAGTTTATAATTTTCCTAAAACTAAAAGCAAAAACAATTAAAAAATAAAGCAAAAAACAAAAGAAAATAAATAATGCAGAAAACAAAACAAAAAAACAACAATAAGTATTTTGTTGTAAGTAGAAACAAAATAAAATAAATAAAGCAAGAAAGAAAACAAAAAAACAAAAAAGTGTTTTCAAATTTGAAAACTAATGGCACTAACAGAAAGTTTATAATTTTCCTAAAACTAAAAGCAAAAACAATTAAAAAATAAAGCAAAAAACAAAAGTAAATAAATAATGCAGAAAACAAAATAAAAAAACTGGAAAAAATAAATATAGCAATAATAAGTAAAGAAAACAAAAAAACTAAAAAAATGCCTCCTACTGGGCCCCCACGACCTGAATACGACATGAAACCCTACTATGGGCTAGGATTCAGGCCCGTAGTAGGCCCAGAAGGCCCATCAGGCAAAGCAATAGCAAGTAGGCCCGAAAGCCTGCGGTGGAGAAGAGCTCGAGAGGGGTTCGGCAGTGGGGCTTATAAACCACTATGCACCCCTCTCAACTAGGGAGGTGGGACTAAACTTTGGCCCCGAGGCGGGCAGCACAGGGGCCTTTGGTCCTGGTTGGTGGCACCAACCGGGACTAAAGGGGGAGGCATTAGTACCGGTTGGTGCCACCAACCGGTACCAAAGGCCGCCGGTTCCCCCCCCTATGGGCTACCGAAAAAGAGGCCTTTGGTCCCGGTTGGTGGCACCAACCGGGACTAAAGGGTGCATTAGTCCGTTGGTGCCACCAACCGGGACTAAAGGGTTTGCTATATAAGCAACACTTAGCAGTCTCCGGCCAAATCGCCCACTTCTCCCCCGACGCCCCCTGCTCCACCTCATCGCCGTCGCCGCCCGACGCCCCTGCTCCACCTTGCCGTCGCCGCCGCCACCGACGCCGTGAGGCTGCTCGCCTGAGTCGTCGCCGCCGCCCCCTGTGAGCACAGCCTGCTCCCGCGCCCCTCCCGTCCCGCGCCCCTGCACGGCCACCGCGCGCCGCCCCTATCCCTGCGCGGCCGGCGCGGCCGCCCCTGCCCTGCGCGGCCGCCGCGCGCCGCCCCGCCACCCCTGCAATTTCCATAGCATTTTTTGCATTTTTTGTGTATATGTGTTTGTATGTGTATATATATATGTGTACATGTTCATAGTATTTTTTTCATAAGTGTATTTTTTTTCATTGCATTTTTTTCATATATATAATGTATATATGTATGTGGTAGCTATATATATGATGAATGGATGTGGCTATATATGTATGTATAAATATAATGTTCATAGCATTTTTTGCATTTTTTTGTTTTCTCATATATGTATTAATTTTTTATTTAGGTTGTTAGTAGATATCGATTTTAGGTTAGTGCATTTTAGGTTAGTGTAGAGGAGAAAGTAAAATAAGGAAAAGGAAGAAAAGAGGAAGAAGGAAGAAGGAAGAAAGAAGAAGAAAAATATGAGAGGAAAAAGGAAAATAAGAAGAGGAAGAAGAGGAGAGGAAGAAGAGGAGAAATAAATAAGAAGAGGAAAAAAGAAGAAAAAGAAGAGGAGAAGAAGAAAGGAATAGAGGAGAAGAAGAAAAAATAGAAAAAAATTTCTATTTTTTTTCTTCTCCTCTATTCCTTTCTTCTTCTCCTCTTTTTTTCTTCTTCTTCTTCCTTCTTCCTTCTTCCTCTTTTCTTCCTTTTCCTTAATTATTTTCCTTTCTCGTCGTTGTCGCGTCGTTGTCGATATAACCCCCTCGAGATAACTTCGACATGAGGGGCGGTCGATATATATACCCCCTCTCGACCGTGATAACTTATACAACGGCAGCACCCCCCTCGGCCCTCTCGCTCGACCAAAACTCTCGAGGACACCCAAACCCTAGAGAGAAAACGATGTTGGTCTCCTACCCCCTCCCGCCGCGCCCGTACCCGACAAATTAACTCTCTCGAGGCCACCCAAATTTACCAAGTTAAAAGAGCGTTGTCGTGTCGAGGCGACCCCAAACCCTAGAGAAGCAGTGTCGAGGCCACTAACATGATTCCTTATTGTGATTAGCTAGCTAGTTCTACGTTTGCCACTAATATATATATATATATATACATCCATCTGTACCATGTTTGAATAATAATTGACATGTTGTAAATATTTGCAGAAACTATGGAGCACTCCCGAGACGAAGAAACAGAAGCGATATTGGGGGACGTAATCGCAAATGGAAGGGATGAAGTTGCGTTATTTCTCCTCGACACCGTTGGTCAACTGGAAGAACTGGGTGAAGAAGAGGGCTATGTTCATGATGGCTTTGGCCCATTAATGCCGGTACAAGAAGAGGACTATGTTCATGATGGCTCCGGTGACACAATGGAGGTACAAGAAGGAGACCGTGCTGACTGCTCCAGTGACCGAACCGAGCCCGGCCAGGTATATATATATTAGTTAAGCCCGTGCTGACTAGTTAATTGATGCTTCCATTGTTTTGGTATATGTACACATATTAATTACTCTTGTCTTTCTTCCTTATAATTTCTAGCCCTCTGGATCGAGCACAACTTCGGTAAGGAGACGAGGCCCAAAGAAAAAGTTGAGCTCAGATGAAAAGTTTGAGATCATAGAAATCGCGCCCGAGGGCGAACTGATTGAACCCATCCGGACAAGGAAGGCATTTTCTGCTCAGTGCGGGGTTCTTTTAGGGACAAGATCCCGATCGGCATCCAGCAATGGTATAAGCCTAAGGAGGAAGACCCTGAGGTGTCTTGTGTCAATGATATGCAGAAAGAATATCTTTGGACTGAGCTGAAGGAAAATTTCACCCTACTGCCAGAGGAGGATCCGGAGAAGCCAGTTAAAGAGCAATTAATCAAGTCTTGTGCTCTTAAGAAGATGGCAACCCTAATGAGGAGGTGGAGGAAAGAGCTGAACCAGGTTGTCAAAAAAAAGACACCAGAATTCATCGGCAAATATGAGAAGATCAAAGATCACCGGCCCGCATTTGCGGCCCACAAGACACCGGAAAAGAGTAAGAAGATGTCGTAGACAAACAAGAAAAATGCTGCGAAGAAGAAGCTTCACCATCGCACGGGGTCAGGTGGCTAGCTCAAAGCCTGGCCTAAGTGGTCCAAGGCTGAGCATGATCTGCTTGAAAAAGGGATCGAACCAGAGACAATGTACTGGCCAGACCGTTGCCGGACTTGGTTCTTTGGGGCTGGCGGAACCTTGGACCCTGTAACAGGGTTGTGCGAGTGGACAGACGAGCAACTGGAAATACCAGTCAAGAACCTTCGACACTATATCGATGCAACACAGCGACGGACGTTCCTTCCAAACAGGGAGAAGGACGAGCTCACAATGGCCCTTGGGAATCCTGAGCACCCTGGACGGACATGAGGCACGCCAGGCTCCATTCCATGGAAGGTTGGTTTTCCGGACACAGGGGGTTACAAAACCCACGAGAGGAGGAAGAAACTGGAGCAGGTCCAACTGCAGGCACTGCACAAAAGGGTAATGGGGCTAGAGGATCGAGAAGAGGAACGAGAAGCAGCAGATCATAGCAAACGACCTGCCGAAGCTTCCCCCGAAGCTACCCCGCCATCTCAGCGGAGAAGCAGCGTGGCTTCCACCGAGCTGCTTCAGCCGGAGCATGTCTTGACACCTCGTGCCAGCTATCCCGTGGATGGTATCATGGAGTCTCAAAATGGCCACATTATGGCGCGATGGATGAATTTGAAGGTCAAGGCGGCTGTTGGCCAAGTTTATCCTAGTGGACCCGGCATAACTTATCACTGCCAGCCGATTCCAGAAGGATATGCTAAGGTGATGGTGGATGAAATAACAGAGGGATTTGAGGACCTCCCGCTTGAGCACCCAACCGGTGAAGGGGAGACTAGGCTGGGTTGTGCTCTGAAGACTCCATGCCTATGGCGGAAGGAGCTCATCAACCTTCTGAACTAGACGCCTCCGCCTCCTCCTCCTCCTCCGGCGAGTCAGGGCACTCCGCCTCCTTCACCACCTCCTCCTCCGGCGAGTGACGATCAGGGCACGCGTGGCGGCACCGCGCCTCCTTCTCCGGCGCGTGGTGGCACTCCGCCTCCTTCTCCGGCGCATGGCGGCACTCCGCCTCCTTCACCGCCTGCGCCGGCGCTCCCGAGCAGCCAGCAGCCTCCTCCTTCTCCGCCTCGCCAGCAAGGGCGGAAGAGACCTGTCGTGGTTCTAAGTCTGACAGTAGAATGGGGGGGTAGGTATGGAGAGGCAAGATCCTAGCTATGGAGTAGTTGTACACACGAGTGTTTTACGAGTTCAGGCCCTTCTCGGAGGAAGTAATAGCCCTACGTCTCGGAGCCCGGAGGCGGTCGACTGGTTTATGTGTATATGGGTTACAGGGGTGCGAACCCTTCTACCAGTGGAGGGGGGTGGCTTATATAGAGGACGCCAGGACCCCAGCCAGCCCACGTTGCAGAGGGTTAAAGTACATTAAGGCTTGGCGTTACTGGCAACGCCCTACATAAAGTGTCATCATGACCATTAAGACTACTTAATTACAGACCGTTTGGATACAGAGTAGATCTTGAACTCCTGATGGTCGAGTGAGTCTTCATGGTCGAGTGTCTTCAGATTCGTCGAGTGTCTTCTAGCCAGTCGAGTGGAATCCCTCTTGGTCGACTGAAAGACGGTTTCTTCTAAGAGATGTCCTTGGGGAGGGTACTTTGGACAGGTCCGTAACACTACCCTAGGTACATGACTTCATCAGTAGCCCCCGAATGGATCGAGGTTTGAGTGACGGAGTTGGCAGTCTTTCCGACCTGCTTTCTGGTACTGTAAAGGCGCTTTTGCCCAGGATCAATGACTTCTAAGTGAGGGTGTCAACTTTCTTCAGTCGCCTTGATCCATTCTTTATATCTGTTGAGTGAACTTTATGAACTTGGAGATTTCCGAGCGAGGATCGCAGGAGATCTTCCGTCTGACGATTTAGTGGGATCCGGATTTTGGGAAGCGCGTGAAGCGGAGAACGCCGCGGTACTCGGACGGGATAAGGCAGGGACGCCTCGATCTCCGTGCCGCCTTTTTCGCCACGTATCGCGTGCGTGACTGTTTCGGGATTTGACAGGATTGCCTGGGCCTACCCATCAGCCACTCGGAAGTGACCCCATATAAGGACCCGGGCGGAGGTTTTCCGAACAGTGCTTCCTCATTCTCTCCTCCCTCGTCCCCAGATTCATCTGCTGCGCTCGCTAACTGCCCAGCACCGCTGCTCCGTTCGGGCTTCGTCGGCGGCAATGGTGAAGGAGAAGGCGGCAGCTTTGGAGCGGGCGAAGAAGGCAACGGCGCAAGTGAAGGGGAGAGCGCCGAGTTGGGGTGGCTCCTCTTTGCGGTCTCGCCTGCCGCAGGGTTGGATCCAAGGAGATTGGATCCGCTCGACCATCACCCAGAAGGACCTCGATGACCTAGCCAATGAGGGGCTGATCGAGCACGGAGCAGCGAGGCTCCCAGGGACGGAGTGTCAACCGCAACCTCAGGAGGGTGAGTGCATCCTCTTGGCGACTCATGTAGATAGAGGGTTTTCTTTGCTGCCGCATCTTTTCTTCCAAGGATTTCTGAATTTCTTCGGAGCTCAGCTTCACCATTTCACTTTGAATTCCATCGCCTATCTCTCCGCCTTTGTATCTCTGTGGGAGAATTTCTTGGGTTGCCGGCTGCACTGGGGCCTCTTCAAACATATATTCACTTGTCGTTCCCAAACGGTGAAAAAGGCCAGCCCCAATGATGAGAGAACTCAGGTGATCCAGATATGTGGGGGTCTCGGGGTCCAGATGAGGAGTAAGAGCGCTTTCCCTGCTATGACCCTTCCCGAGTTGGTCAGAGGGTGGCAGTCGACCTCGTTTTATTGCCAAGACCAGTCGATGCCAGGGCAGTCGACCGGGCTCCCTCCCTTCTCCATGAGTCGAGTGAACAAGCCCTCCTCTCTGAAAGTAGTTCCGGAGGAGAAGGCTCAAGTGAAAATGTTGATGGAGCGAGTAGTTCAGTTGATTCATGATGGTGTGACCGGCATGGACCTTCTGGAGGTTTTCCTTCGGCGGCGCATCCAACCACTCCAGTACCGGGGCCACCCGATGTGGCTGTATTCTGGTACTGAAGACACCAGTCGGGTCCACCCAGAGGAGGTCGACGATGCTACATTGGAGAGGTGGATGACTGCCATCACGGGGAACAAGAACAACCCTCAGGGAGCTAGGAGGATCGTTCCACTCGACCAGTCTTATGAGGTGGACAAGGTATGACTATTTTTCCCCGATTGCTCCGTCCATTCTGTTTTGTCGTAAATCGGTCGATTGACCTTTGTCTTGCTTGCTGTCTTTCAGGAAACCACTAAGTTGTACTCGATGCCCAACGGGGCGCAGGCGCAGGCCGAAGAGGAGGAGGGAAGCGGAGGCGAAAGTCACGAAGAGTGGGAGTCGGACGCCGACGAGGGTGAGGAAGACGCAGGTTCCAACGAAGAAGAAGAGGAGGAGGAAGAGGAGGAGGAAGTTGCGCCTCCTCGTTCCAAAAGGAGGTCCAAGCTCGTCCACGATCCTACGGCTGATCGCGGCAAGGGAGTCGCGCCAGCTGGGCAGTCGACCAAACGCCCTCGGACTACTTCGCCGGCGCCGACTGAAAAGGCGTCGAAGCAACCCCGAGCGGCCCCATCATAACCGGCGAAAGCTCTACCAAAGATGAGGATGGAGATCCCGACTGTCTCTAGGTAACGGTCATAACTCACGTTTTTCATTTTTGGTCGATTCAATCGCTGACCGACTGATATATGCAAATCGCAGTGCTGCTACTTCCGAGACTTCAGCCAGGCATGAGGATCAAGAAATGGAAGATGCTGCGACTTCTTAGCCTGGTATGATCCGCGCGGTTTTGCTTTTGGTCGATTGAATCTTTATTTTTGACTTTGAACTTCTTCTGCAGCTCCACCTAGCTTTGTCATCAATCTTCCTGACGATGACGATGAAGCGCCCCTGAGGCAGAGGAGGAGCTGGAAGGCGACTGCTAGCAAGGCTGCTCAGGCTGTGTCAGTGCCTGGACCACAAATTCCAGAAGGGAGCAACATCGCTCGGGCTACCGTGTCCTTTGCGGAGCCGTTGACGATTGCCCGCCCTTCATCGTCGAGTGCTGACCCGCCTTCTCTCTTCTCCACCTACTATGTCCCGGAGGATCAAGCAAGTGCTGCCAAGGAAGCCATACATCAGGCCGGGATTATGATGGAGCAGGTGAAGGCGATCCGAACTGCCAGCCAAGCAGCTTATGACGCGAGCTCAGCTCTCCAGAGTAATGTCCAGGTTAGTTGAATACCGACTGGAAATCTTGATATTTGTCCTGCACCCACTGGGTGTGTCGATGGTGTGTCGATTCTTCGGTGGACTGCTGGCAGTCGACTATATTCTTTATGTCTTGAGGTTTTTCACTTTACTCGTGCCACTCGACCATGGTCGAGTGGAACAATGAAACTGGTGGGGGCACGCTGAGTGCACCCACTGGGTGTAGTCCCCGAGACCGTGGTCGATTGCTGGCAATCGGCTATGGTCTGATAAATTTTTTTAAACTGCTTCCGGTCGACTGATCGACTCTGAGTCTAGCTGATAGAACTAGTGGGGGCACGCTGAGTGCACCCACTGGGTGTAGTCCCCGAGACTACAGTTGAATGTTTTTATTCGTCTGTAGTCTTAGAAATAGTACGGTTTTTCCTTTAGTCACTCGGAAGTGATTTGCTGTTGATGTTTGTCGACTGAACTTTCACAGAAATCTTGCGACCTTGTTTCTCGCTATACCGAATTGGAGAACAAGTATATCCAGCTTGAGCTTGACCAAAAGCTTGTCCAAGAGAACTTCACAAAGGCGAAGGAGGAGGCAAAAGGTATGTTCGGTGAGAATCTTGACGACTGTCCTTGCTTCTTGCCTGTCTCCGATTCTGATCTTATTGTGATTTTCGCAGAAAAACTGAGAGATGCTCTGAAGAAGAAGGACCTTGACCTTGCTGAGGCGCAGAAAACGGCCGCAGACAAGACTAGGCTTGCAGAAGAGAAGTTGGCTTCTGTCAACAAACTTGAAGAAGAAAATACTAATCTAAAAGCTTCTCTTGACGTGGCCAACCAAGAAGTCACTCGACTGAAGAATGCCAGCATGGTCCTAGACGACAAAGCTGGTGAACTGGCAGGAAAGAAAAATGACTTGGAGCTTTATCTGGGAGGACTCGCCAAGAAGCTGTTCCTCATGCTCAAAGGTAACCTCTTATCTCCGACTGGTAATTACTGACTTGCTGTAAGGGTGTTAGCTTATCCTTGAATCATGCCCACAGAATTCTGCCAAAACTTTGAAGAGGAGACTAGTCGAGTGGAGACTGGCTTGGATCCCATCAATTCTCCGGTGAAGGATGAAACTGCTATGAACATGCTCCGCCTCGAGTCCCGCATTGCCGCAGTGGTCGATTACCTTGCAAGACTGAAGGCCGCTACATCATGCATCGACACATCGCTCTGGCCAGAAGAAACGCTTCAGAATGACCTTGAGTCGCTGATGACTCGACTGAACGAGATTCCGAGTCGAGTGCAAGAGTGGAAGAAGTCTTCTGCCTAGTGTGGTGCTGACGTCGCACTGTCCTTGGTCCGCGTCCACTGCAAAGAAGCGAGAGAGGACAAGCTGGTGTCTCTCAAGGTGGCCAATACTAGGAAGCATGACTTCCGTTCTTTCATGGAGACCTTCATCACGGCCGCTACTTGGATTGCAGATGGGATTGACCTGGACGAGTTCGTTGCGCCTTCCAGCCCTCCGCAGGAGGGGTAAAAAACTATTATGCTTGATGATTTGAATTTGCCTCGGAATACCGAGTGATTTTTGTAAGCGCCAAACTTTAACAGGCTTGATGCCTGAGCACTTCCGGGTCCGTAGGACGTTATCCGAACTTGATTTGCCGTTGAAATACGTTTGCTTCTTTTGGACAACTATCTCCTTTGGGTTGGAATATATGTTAGCATCTGAAATGCTCTTTTGCAGGTAGGAGTGAAGCACAAATTGCAGTCGACTTGTGCTCGTCGTGTTCGGGCGAGTGCTTGGTTGCAACCAAGCCTCCGGGTGAGAAACTTGTTCTCCACTCGGAAAGATTATCGAAACTTAGGCGAGCACTGGGCTGCAGCTAAGCCCCCGAGTGGGAGGCTTGCTCACCACTTGGTAGAATTTTTTAGAAACTTAGGCGAGCACTGGGCTGTAGCTAAGCCTCCGAGTGGGAGGTTTGCTCTCCACTCGGCAGGATTTTTCAGAAACTTAGGCGAAACGGATTCGCAGCTAAGCCTCCGAGTGGAAGGCTGGCTTACCACTCGGTAGGATTTTCAAAAACTTAGGCGAGCACTGGACTACAGCTAAGCCCCCAAGTGGAAGGCTGGCTTACCACTCGGTAGGATTTGTTTACTTAGGCGAGTACTTGGACTGCAGCTAAGCCTCCGAGTGGGAGGCTGGCTCACCACTCAGTAGGATTTTTTAGAAACTTAGGCGAGCACTGGGCTGCAGCTAAGCCCCCGAGTGGGAGGTTTACTCTCCACTCGACAGGATTTTTCAGAAACTTAGGTGAGCACTTGGCTGCAGCTAAGCCCCCGAGTGGGAGGTTTGCTCTCCACTCGGCAGGATTTTTCAGAAACTTAGGCGAAACGGATTCGCAGCTAAGCCTCCGAGTGGAAGGCTGGCTTACCACTCGGTAGGATTTTCAAAAACTTAGGCGAGCACTGGGCTGCAGCTAAGCCCCCGAGTGGAAGGCTGGCTTACCACTCGGTAGGATTTGTTTACTTAGGCGAGTACTTGGATTGCAGCTAAGCCTCCGAGTGGGAGGCTGGCTCACCACTCGGTAGGATTTTTTAGAAACTTAGGCGAGCACTGGGCTGCAGCTAAGCCCCCAAGTGGGAGGTTTGCTCTCCACTCGACAGGATTTTTCAGAAACTTAGGCGAGCACTTGGCTGCAGCTAAGCCCCCGAGTGGGAGGTTTGCTCTCCACTCGGCAGGATTTTTCAGAAACTTAGGCGAGCACTTGGCTGCAGCTAAGTCCCCGAGTGGGAGGTTTGCTCTCCACTCGATAGGATTTTTCAGAAACTTAGGCGAGCACTGGGCTGCAGCTAAGTCCCCGAGTGGGAGGTTTGCTCTCCACTTGGCAGGATTTTTCAGAAACTTAGGCGAGCACTGGGCTGCAGCTAAGCCCCCGAGTGGGAGGTTTGCTCTCCACTCGGCAGGATTTTTCAGAAATTAGGCGAGCACTGGGCTGCAGCTAAGCCCTCGAGTGGGAGGTTTGCTCTCCACTCGGTAGGATTTTGTTTACTTAGGCGAGTACTTGGACTGCAGCTAAGCCTCCGAGTGGGAGGTTGGCTCACCACTCGGTAGGATTTTCAAAAACTTAGGCGAGCATTGGGCTGCAGCTAAGCCCCTGAGTGGAAGGCTGGCTTACCACTCGGTAGGATTTTGTTTTAACTTAGGCGAAACGGATTCGCAACTAAGCCTCCGAGTGGAAGGATGGCTTACCACTCGGTAGGATTTTTACAAGCTTAGGCAAAACGGGTTCGCAGCTAAGCCACCCACTGGGGGACAGATTTATAAAAGCAATAACAATCACTAAGAAAATTATGAAACTCTTTGTCTTTGATGAAGTACACTACAGGAGTACTTTTATTACAACTCATCTGAGTGAAAAACTTAAGTATAAAAAGGGCGGAGTAAGTCCGCGTTCCATGCTCTGGGCTCGTCAATCTGGTGCTCGACATTGTAAAGGCGGTATGCCCCATTATGGAGAACTTTGGTGACGATGAAGGGACCTTCCCAAGTAGGAGCAAGCTTGTGTGGTTTCTGCTGATCCACTCGGAGAACTAAATCCCCTTCCTGGAAAGCTCGACTCTTCACATTTCTGGCATGGAAGCGACACAAGTCCTGCTGGTAAATGGTCGATCGGATCAAGGCCATCTCTCTTTCTTCTTCTAGAAGACCGACTGCGTCCTGTCGGGCCTGCTCTGCTTCGGCTTCGGTGTAAAGTTTGACTCGGGGCGCGTTGTGAAGCAGGTCACTCGGCAAGACTGCTTCGGCTCCGTAGACCAAGAAGAACGGAGTCCTTCCAGTCAACCGATTCGGCGTGGTCCTCAACCCCCAAAGTACCGACGGAAGTTCGTCGACCCACACACCAGCTGTGTGTTTGAGGTCGCGCATCAGTCGGGGTTTTAGTCCTTTGAGAATTAAACCATTTGCTCACTCTGCTTGTCCATTCGACTGGGGGTGAGCGACTGAAGCGTAGTCGACTCGCATACCCTGAGATGCGCAGAAGGCTCTGAACTCTTCTGAGTCAAAGTTTGACCCATTATCCGTGATGATACTGTGGGGAACTCCGTATCTGAACACCAACTCCCTGATGAAGCTGACGGCGGTGCCGGCGTCCAAATTCTTGATGGGTTTAGCCTCGATCCACTTAGTGAACTTGTCGACTGCTACCAACACATGGGTGTAGCCATTTCTGCCTGTCCTCAGAGGTCCAACCATATCCAGTCCCCACACAGCAAAAGGCCAGACGAGTGGAATGGTCTTCAAGGCCGAGGCGGGTTTGTGTGACATATTGGAGTAAAATTGACATCCTTCACATTTGTCGACTATCTCTTTCGCCATCTCATTTGCTCTGGGCCAATAAAAACCAGCTCGGTATGCTTTAGGCACGATGGTCCGAGAAGACGCATGATGGCCATAGGTCCCCGAGTGGATGTCATTGAGAATCATTTGACCTTCCTCTGGTGTTATGCATTTCTGGCTGACTCTAGTCGCACTTTCTCTGTATAACTGTCCCCTCATGACGGTGAAGGCTTTGGATCGGCGGACGATCTCCCGAGCCTCTTCTTCATTCTCGGGGAGCTCTTTTCTCAGAATATAGGCGATATAGGGCACTGTCCAATCGGGAGTGATGACCAAAACTTCCATGATCAAGTCGACCACAGCTGGGACCTCGACTTCAGTTGGATCTGTGGCGCTTTTGGCTGCGGGACTTCCTCCATGAAAGGATCTTCTTGAACCGATGGTGTGTGAACATGCTCCAAAAACACACCACTCGGAATGGCTTCCCTCTTGGAACCTATCTTCGCCAAGTCACCGGCTGCTTGATTTTTCAGTCGGGGAACGTGATGGAGCTCTAATCCCTCGAATTTCTTCTCCAGCTTTCTGACTGCATTGCAGTATCCAGTCATGGCCAGGCTTCTGACGTCCCACTCCTTCATCACTTGATTGACCACTAAGTCCGAGTCGCCGTAGACCATGAGGCGACGGACGCCGAGTGAAATGGCCATACGCAACCCGTACAAGAGTGCTTCGTATTCTGCTTCATTGTTGGAGGAATCAAAGTGAATCTGGAGTACATATCTGAGCTTATCTCCTCGGGGGGAAACCAAGACCACTCCGGCACCGGAACCATTCAGCATTTTGGAGCCATCGAAGAACATAGTCCAGTGCTCCGAGTGAACTTGGGTCGGCAACTGCTGTTCAGTCCACTCGATGAGGAAATCTGCTATTGCTTGGGACTTGATAGCTTTCTTTGCCTCAAATCTGATATCAAGGGGAAGAAGTTCAATCGCCCATTTTGCCACTTGACCAGTTGCGTCTCTGTTGTGCAGAATCTCTAATAAGGGGGCGTCGGTGACGATTGCGATAATGTGGTCAGAGAAGTAATGGGCAACTTTCTTCATGGTCATGTAAATTCCATACACAAGCTTCTGATAATGAGGGTATCGTTGCTTGGACGGGGTCAGGACTTCAGAAATGTAATACACTAGGCGCTGAACTTTGAAGGCTTTTCCTTCCTCTTCCCGCTCGACCGTAAGTACAGTGCTGACGACTTGTCCTGTGGCTGCAATGTAAAGCAGCAAAGGCTCTTTGCTGATTGAGGCAGCAAGCACCGGCTGGGTGGAAAGCAGGGTTTTTAACTCTGCAAACGCTGCATCAGCTTCTTGAGTCCACTCGAACTTGTCTGACTTCTTCATCAGTCGGTAAAGAGGCAATGCCTTTTCACCGAGGCGAGAGATGAATCAACTTCATGCTGCCAAGCATCCAGTAAGTTTCAGGACATCGTGCACATGCACGGGGCGTTTCATTCGGAGTATAGTGCCAACTTTTTCTGGGTTAGCATCGATTCCCCGTTCGGAAACGAGAAAACCGAGCAACTTTCCGCCAGGAACTCCGAATGTGCATTTTGATGGATTAAGCTTGATATCGTACCTCCTGAGGTTTGCAAATGTTTCAGCTAGGTCAGTCAACAGGTCGGAACCTTTCCGTGACTTGACCACAATGTCATCCATGTATGCTTCCACATTCCGACTGATTTGAGTGAGCAAACACTTCTGAATCATCCTCATGAACGTGGCTCTGGCAATCTTGAGGCCGAATGACATTGTGACCTAACAGAAGCACCCGAATGGGATGATGAAAGCCGTTTTGATCTCATCGGGTCCAAACAGACGGATCTGATGGTACCCGGAATAAGCGTCCAAGAAAGAAAGTCGCTCACATCCCGCAGTTGAGTCGACTATTTGGTCGATGCGGGGAAGAGGAAAATGATCTTTCGGGCAGGCCCGATTGATATGCTTGAAATCGATGCACATGCGAAGAGAATTGTCCTTTTTGGGGACCATGACGACATTGGCGAGCCACTCGGAGTGGTAAATATCTCGGATAAACTCTGCTGCTAGGAGCCGAGCCACTTCTTTGCCAATGGCCTTTCTTTTCTGGACAGCGGACCGTCGCAGATGTTCCTTCACAGGTTTTGCCTTCGAGTCGACTCGTAGAAGATGCTCAGCCAGTCCCCTGGGTACACCCGGCATGTTAGAAGGTTTCCATGTGAAGATGTCCCAGTTCTCACGGAGAAACTGGATGAGCGCTTCTTCCTATTTGGGGTTGAGTGTTGTGGAGATATGAGTCGGAGCAGCGTTTGGGTCGGTCGGGTGGATGTGAACGGGTTTTGTCTCACCGGATGACTGAAACACTGATTTTGTGGCAGGCTTCTTGGCTCGCAACAAATCACTCGGGTCTGCGTTCCTTTGGTGTTCCCGCCACTCTTCTGCCACCATCTGAGCATCGGCGATCTTTGAGCCCTTCTGGAAGCACCCCTCTGCCTTCTTGCGGTTACCGGTGACAGTGATCATGCCTTTAGGGCCTGGCATCTTCAGTTTGAGGTACACGTAACAAGGTCGAGCCATAAAACGTGCATATGCTGGCCTACCCAAAATTGCATGATAGGCACTCTGGAAATCCACCACCTCAAATGTCAGCTTCTCTTTGCGGAAATTCTTCGAATCACCAAAAACTACATCAAGAGCAATCTGACCGAGTGACGCGGCCTTCTTGCCAGAAATGACTCTATAAAAACTCATATTGCTCGTGCTCAGTCTGGACATCGGAATGCCCATCCCTTTCAGTGTCTCAGCGTACAGTATATTCCAACTGCTGCCGCCATCCATCAACACTTTGGTCAGTCGAGTGCCCTCAACGACCGGGTCGACCACCAACGCTTGCCTCCCAGGGGTGGCTATGTGTGTAGGGTGATCAGATTGATCGAATGTAATGGCAGTCTGAGACCACTTCAGGTAATTGGGTGTTGATGGAGCAGCCATGTTTACCTCTCTGTTTATAACTTTCAGTCGGTGTTTGCTCTCAACATCGGCAAAAATCATCAAGGTGGAATTGACCTGCGGGTATTCTCCGTCACTATCCTCCTTGACCTCAACTTTGTCCGACTCTTTCTCTTTGTCCTTGGGCTGCTTCCCTTGGAACTGCTGAATCAGGAGTCGACATTGCCGAGTGGTGTGCTTCGGGTAGATGAAATTACCCTCTTCGTCTTTCTTAGTGTGGATGTGACATGGCAAATCCAACACGTCATTTCCTTCCTTATCTTTTACCTTCTTGGGGTTCCAAGGCCCCTTGGGTTTCCCTTTGAATTTTCCTTGGTTACGGGCCAAGGCTTCTCCAGGTGCGGCTGGCTCGGCTTTGCGCTTTTGCTTCCGACTGGAATTTCCACCCCCGGTGTCCTGGGCGACTGACTTGTGTTTGCCGCTCCAGAGACGATCCTCTTCTTCACCATTGGCATATTTGGTGGCTATTTCCATCATTCGACTCAGAGACATGTCTCCGGTTCGACCGAATTTCAGGCTTAGCTCTCTGTTCTTTACGCCCTCCTTGAAGGCGCAGACTGCCTGGTGATCGGACACATTTTCCACTGTATGATGCAGTGTGATCCATCTCTGGATGTAATCTCTCAGAGTCTCATTCAACTTCTGTACACAAGACTGCAACTCTGTCAATCCCGCTGGCCGCTTGCACGTTCCTTCGAATGTCCTGACAAACACTCGGGAGAGGTCCTCCCACGTGTAGATGCTGCTGGGCATCAACTGATTCAACCATGCCCTGGCTGACCCTTCCAACATGAGGGGCAGATGCTTCATGGCCACCTCGTCATTTCCACCGCCGATCTGAACAGCCACTCGGTAGTCCTCAAGCCAAGTGTCGGGCTTGGACTCACCATTGAACTTGCTGACTCTAGTCGCCAACCTGAAGTTGGGAGGAATCACTGCGGCTCTGATGGCTCTGCTGAAGCACTCTGGTCTGGAGACGTGTACTCGGCTGCTGGTGGGCATGTCTCTGTCATTACCCTCTCTGTGGGCTCTGTTCCGGTCGACCAGACCCTGAACAATGATGGATCTCGCGTCAAAGCCTGGTTCTTTAGGGTCGACTGGAATTCTTCGTCCACCATTGTACTGGCGTCTGTCATCTTGCTGCCGAGGCATATATGATTCACCCCTTCGGGGAGGAGTGGGCACTCGACGTCGATCGTTGCGATCGACTCGGTGATCATCCTGCTCATAGTTCCTGTACTGATCGTGTCGGTCACCACGCCCTTCACGCCTCGGTGGCGATCTGGGGCTATGAGCCGACTGGACTGTATTCGCCGCCACGGACCTTCTTTGGATCCTGTTCCGCGACTGTGACACAGCTGAATTCTAATCTCCAGCTGCCGGGAGCAAATCCCTGATCTGCATCAAGCCTTTGCCAGCCTCTGACTGGGAAGGCTGAATGGACTCTGCTATACGTGTTGCAGCTGCTAAATTCTGGATTGGAGTGCGGTATACCTGAGTCGGAGGTTTAAAGAGTTGGCGTCGACTGGAGTCTAGAATCCATTGTCGCGCGCGCTCATCGAGTGCCCACTGAAGGTTCTCCAGTCGAGTGCGCTCAGCCAGGTTGGCCAAGTGCGCGTCCTCTAAGGCGCGAGCCTCAGGGGTTTCTCCAACGATCGGAGTATGAAGTGCATCCATGTTCCAACGGCGAAGCTCTTCCCTCTGCTGTGAGTCGAGGGGCTCGGGATGGTACTCCTCATGGTCGTGCGACGGGTCGCCTCCGCCGTTTCCTCCCTCGGTGCCAGGAAAACCGGGGGTACGTGCGGTCCATTGACCATCAGGACCTCCGCCACCGGATCGCTGCTGTCGCATTCGGAAGCAGTCTCTGCGGAGCCAGTCGATAGGTCGAACATGCCGTAGAGAGATTCGTCGGGCTCGATTGCTGCGACTTGGGCAGTGGTCGACTGGCGAGCCACTGTGTGCCTCACCCACCGCTGAAGCCTCGACCGACCGGAACACTTACGCCAGCGGGAAGCTGGGAGGGAGGATGACACGAAAGCCGGCCGATACTGAGTTGACGGTTGCCGCAGAAGGACGCCGTGGACGCATGCTCGAAAATGCGTAGCTCCGCGGACCGGGAGCGCATCCATGTCGAGCGGGGCCTCCTACAGCCAGGCAGAGTCGTCGGCGATGAATGTAAGCGCGCCAAGACGGATCTCGCGGCCCTCAACCAAAACTCCACCTGAAACCATGAGGATGGGAATCGAAAAGATTGCAACTTCTCCAACAAGTCGCTAAAACACCTGCCCCACGGTGGGCGCCAACTGTCGTGGTTCTAAGTCTGACAGTAGAATGGGGGGTAGGTATGGAGAGGCAAGATCCTATCTATGGAGTAGTTGTACACACGAGTGTTTTACGAGTTCAGGCCCTTCTCGGAGGAAGTAATAGCCCTACGTCTCGGAGCCCGGAGGCGGTCGACTGGTTTATGTGTATATGGTTTCCAGGGGTGCGAACCCTTCTACCAGTGGAGGGGGGTGGCTTATATAGAGGACGCCAGGACCTCAGCCAGCCCATGTAGCAGAGGGTTAAAGTACATTAAGGCCTGGCGTTACTGGTAACGCCCTATATAAAGTGTCATCATGACCATTAAGACTACTTAATTACAGACCGTTTGGATACAGAGTAGATCTTGAACTCCTGATGGTCGAGTGAGTCTTCATGGTCGATCTTCAGATTCGTCGAGTGTCTTCTAGCCGGTCGAGTGGAATCCCTCTTGGTCGACTGAAAGACGGCTTCTCCGGCGCGTCGTAATCCTTCTCCTCCGCCTCGTAAGCAAGCACGAAAGAAGACAGATGCCGCAGCCGCTCCGTCTGCTCCGGCGTCTAGCAGCACAACTAGATGCGGGAGGCAATACAAATACGGTCCATCTCTCAAGCCTCTAGAGAAGTTACCGTACGAGAGGTCCGAGGAGGAAAACGATACGACTGTGCGGACCCACGTGAAGGAGTTCTTTGAAGGGGTGAATGTAAAGAGACATCCACCTCCGGAGGAGAAGGTAGATCCGGTGAAAGCAAAGCGCACTATCGATGCCCTGAGGAAACCACCAAAGTCTCCGCCGAGAACCAACTATGAGCGCATTACTGAACAGACATATCTCCAAGCCCAGCGGTCGGGAACTACTGTCAGTGCTAAAAGGTTAAAAGAACGAGCAAAGGGGGAAAAATTGCCCAGCTTGGCGAACAAGCACAGCAATCGTGCCCCCCGCTCAATGTGTCTAATGCTCCGGGGACGGTGGCCGGTTATGGAAATCTTGAAGATTACCTTCCTGATGATGCACTTCCTGATTTCTTGGAGGTGGACGAACACAGATACGAGTACGGGAAGCCTCTCGTCAAAGATGAAAAATCTCTGACAACAATGATGCGAAGATTCCATAATTGGTACATGGAAACTTGCAGAGAGTCTGAGGGTATGAATGCTTTGTATCTGCATATTAAAGAGGAGCACGACCTCGTTACAAATGATCTGTTGACTGTTCCATTTGATGAGTTCTTCGCGTTCTTCAATCAAAAGGCCCTCGATAAACTAATGGTCTTTTGCTACTGTCTGTAAGTACTATTTCTGTCATTAAGTCTCTATATATAGCTCGGCTCTTTCATTTCATGTATTTATAATTAATTATCCTCAATATATCATGCAGATTGAAGATCGTCGAGTGCAAAAAACAAGAAATTTATGATATTGGGTTCATTAACACAAATATCATAGATGAATTTCTGGTTCAAAAGGACATCAAAGAGGCTGAGGACAACGTGCTACAATCGTTGATCAAAAATCAAAACAAAGATACCATACTCTTTCCTTACAACGGCAAGTGAGTGTTACTGTCGTGTGCATATTCGGTTTCCCTTATTACTCGAGCGAGGTTATAGTAATGTAATTGATGAGTTATGCATGCGTGCGCAGGTACCACTATATTCTTCTGGAGATTAAGCTTGAGCGTGGACTAGTAACCGTCTTAGACTCGAGACGGAAAGATCCCAAATCCTATGCGGACATGATTGAAATTCTCAGCAAGTAAGTTCAATCGATCATTATCGCACCATATCGGCAACTTTTTGTTCATTTCCTGATATCTCAAGTAATAATAATTATTTTCTCTGTCTTGCAGGGTTTGGAAACAGTTCACCGCACAAGCTCCGGGACTGCCGAAGGAGCTGCGATATACATACCCGAAAGTAAGTACTACTGGCTAGCTAGTTGCGCGCATCTCCTGTTGATTCTATAGATATACTTTCATCAATGCCATTTATAATGCTTCATTATCAGTTTGGTTGACCTCTATTTCTCGTAAAGTGCTTGTGGCAGGAAGAAGGGAATGATTTCTGTGGATACTACGTGTGCGATTCATCCACAACGCGACTTTGAAAAACAAGCGGGGCTACTCTCAAAGAAAATATGAAGTGCGTAAGCAATAATATTCACAATTTCATTTTATTACACCATCATTTCTGTTGAGTTTCATTCATATATATGTATTAATTAACCCCCTTCTTCAAATTAGACGTGGCAGATGCGGAATGAACTCCTAGAACCAGATCGCATGAAAGCAATTCAAGAGGAATTGGCGGGATTCTTTCTTGACCACGTCATCAATAAAGCCAGAGAATACCATGTGGAAATTGATTTCAATTGCTAGGGGATTGTAATTAAGAGATCTTATACATATTGTACATGTATGTAGCCAGTAGCGTCAGATACATGATATACGAAAACTTGTTGTTCGACCAATCTCTCAGAGAAGGAGAGGTCGATCGATCACTTCTCTCGGTATGCATGACGAACTTCTGTACTGCATGGTTCTCTCGATCACTTATGTATATATAGTACGTAGCGTCGACCAAGCACGGACATAAGAGAGGACACTTCTCTCTATTAATTAGCTAGCTAACACAATATCTGAAACACCTAAATTAACCCCCCAAAACCCCCAACCCCCCTCCCCTCCTTTCAAAAAAAATAACAAAAACCCCAGCCACTGGAATGCTGACACGTGGATGCCTTCTGGTCCCGGTTGGAGCCACCAACCGGGACCAAAGGCCCCCTGACTGGGCTCGACGCACAGGGCCACATGGAGGAACATTGGTCCCGGTTTGTGTTTGAACCGGGACTAATGGGTGGAGGTATTAGTAACGACCCATTAGTCCCGGTTCACGAACCGGGACTATTAGGTGTTTTTCTACTAGTGATATCATGCATTAGAATTACTTGGGACCTCATAAATTTAACATGCAAGCTCAAGAACAGGGTCACCAAGGCAGCAAGGATTTGCAATGAATAAAGCACTAGAACAAAAACTAATTGGACCATTGGAGGAGTCACATACTAAGCAACAATCTCCCAATGCAGTTTTGTGAATGGAGCTTTGAACAAGGAGATCGAAAATCACAGCAAAATGAGCTAGAACTCGTGCTTGAGCTGGATGGGGATTTTTTTGGGAAGAAGATGGAGTGTGTGGGTGCTGGCATAAGTGGAGGGGGTCCACCAGGGGCCCACGAGACATGGGGCACGCCCAGGGGGTGTGGGCGCGCCCTCCACTCTCGTGACCAGGTGGCAGACCCCTTGGAGTGTTTTCAGTGCCTAAAATCTTCAAATAATTCATAAAAAAGCATACTAAATTTGCAGGGCATTTGGAGCACTTTTATTTTTGGGATATTTTTCATTGCACGGATAATTCAGAAAACAGACAGGTAATACTATTTTTGCTTTATTTATTTTATATTACAGAAAGTAAAAAGAGGGTACAGAAGGTTGTGCCTTCTAGTTTCATCCATCTCATGATCATCAAAATGAGTCCACTAACAAGGTTGATCAAGTCTTGTTAGCAAACTCATTCCGAATAACACGGAACCGAAGAAATTTCAAAATGACACTAAGTCACCTCAACGGGGATATGAACATCCCCAACAATAAGAATATCATACTTTTTCTTGATAGTAGGGAGAGGAAATTCAAAACCTCCAATAATGATTGATGGAATTTTCTCAATAGAATTTATGCTATGAACTTGAGGTTGTTTCCTCAGAAAATGTACCATGTGCTCATTTCCATTAACATGAAAGGTGACATTGCCTTTGTTGCAATCAATAAAAGCACATGCAGTATTTAAAAAGGGTCTACCGAGGATAATCGACATAGTGTCGTCCTCAGGAATATCAAGAATGACAAAGTCTGTTAAGATAGTAACGTTCGCAAAAACAACAGACACGTCCTCACAAATGCCGACAAGTATAGCATTTGATTTCTTAGCCATTTGCAAGGATATCTCAGTGGGTGTCAACTTACTTAACTCAAGTCTACGATACAAGGAAAGAGGCATAACACTAACACCAGCTCCTAAAACACATAAAGCAGTTTTAACATAATTTCTTTTTATGGAGCATGGTATAGAGGGTACTCCGAGATCACCAAGTTTCTTAGGTATTCCACCCTTAAAGGTATAGTTGGCAAGCATGGTGGAAATCTCAGCTTCAGGTATTTTCCTCTTATTAGTGATGATATCTTTCATATATTTAGAATAAGGGTTTGTTTTAAGTATATCAGTTAAGCGCATGCGTAAGAAAATAGGTCTAATCATTTCAGTAAAACGCTCAAAGTCCTTATCATCCTTTGTCTTGGATGGTTTAGGAGGAAAAGGCATGGGTTTCTGAACCCATGGTTCTCTTTCCCTACCATGCTTCCTAGCAAAAAAATCTCTCTTATCATAACGTTGGTTTCTTGATTGTGGGTTATCAAGACCAACAGCAGGTTCAATTTCTGTATCATTGTTATTACTAGGTTGAGCATTTACATGAACATCATTATTAGCATTATCATCAGGTTCATGTTCATCTACAGATTGTGTTTCAACATCAGAGATAGAAGTATCATTAGGATTCTCAGGTCTTTCTACATTAGGTTAACTAGAAGCATGCAAAGTCCTACCATTTTTCTTTTTCTTCTTCTTAGAAGAACTAGGAGCATCTAGATTATTATTCTGAGAATATTGTTCAATTCTCTTAGGATGGCCTTCAGGATACAAAGGTTCCTGAGTCATTTTACCAGTTCTAGTAGCCACTCTAACAGCATAATCATGTTTATTATTTAATTCCTCTAGCAATTCATTCTGAGCCTTAAGTACTTGTTCAGCTTGCGTGGTGACCATAAAAACATGTTTACTAGTAAGCTTAAGTTCACCTTTAACTCTAGACATATAATCACTCAAGCATCCCATCATATAAGCATTATTTTTCAATTGTCTACTAACATAATCATTGAAATTTGCTTGTCTATCCATAAAATCATCAAATTCATCTAAGCATGGGCTATGAAATTTAGTAGAGGGAATCTCAACTTTATCATATCTATAGAGAGAATTTACCTTTACTACCTATGTCGGGTTATCAAGACAATGTGTTTCTTCAACAGGCGGTACATTAAGACCATGTATTTCTTCAATAGGAGGTAAATTCTTGAAGTCTTCAGCTTTAATACCTTTTTCTTTCATTGATTTCTTTGCCTCTTGCATATCTTCGGGACTGAGAAATAGAACACCTCTCTTCTTCGGAGTAGGTTTAGGAATAGCCTCAGGAGTTGGCTCAATTGGTTCAGGAATTGCCTCATGAATTGGCTCAGGAAGAGTCCAATTATTTTCATTTGCCAACATGTTGTTCAATAATAATTCAGCTTGGTCGATTGTTCTTTCCCTGAAAACACAACCAGCACAACTATCCAAGTGGTCCTTGGAAGCATCGGTTAGCCCATTATAAAAGATATCAAGGATTTCATTTTTCTTAAGAGGATGATCAAGCAAAGCATTAAGTAATCGGAGAAGCCTCCCCCAAGCTTGTGGGAGACTCTCTTCTTCGATTTGCACAAAGTTATATATTTCCCGCAAGGCAGCTTGTTTCTTATGTGCAGGGAAATATTTAGCAGAGGAGTAGTAAATCATATCCTGGGGACTACGCACACAACCAGGATCAAGAGAATTAAACCAAGTCTTAGCATCACCCTTTAATGAGAATGGAAATATCTTAAGGATATAATAATATAGCGAGACGTCTCAACATTAGTAAACATGGTAGCTATATCATTTAACTTGGTGAGATGTGCCACAACAGTTTCAGATTCAGTGCCATAGAAAGGATCGGATTCAACTAAAGTAATAATCTCAGGATCAACAGAGAATTCATAATCCTTATCAGTAACAAAGATAGGTGAAGTGGCAAAAGCAGGGTCAGGTTTCATTCTAGCATTAAGGGATTGCTTCTTCCATTTAACTAATAACTTTTTAAGATCATATCTATCTTTGCAAGCAAAAATTGCTCTAGCACCTTCTTCACTCATAACATTACCCCTCAGGAACAACATGCAATTCATAATTAGGGGGAGAACCTTCATCATCACTTTCATCAATAATTTCATTTTCAATAATTTCATTCTCCCTAGCCCTAGTAAGTTGTTCATCAAGAAATTCACCTAATGGCACAGTAGTATCAAGCATAGAAGTAGTTTCATCATAAGTATCATGCATAGCAGAAGTGGCATCATCAATAACATGCGACATATCAGAATTCTTAGCAGTAGCAGGTTTAGGTGTCGCAAGTTTACTCATAACAGAAGGAGAATCTAGTGCAGATCTAGATGGCAGTTCCTTACCTCTCCTCGTGGTTGAGGGATAAATTTTAGTTATTTGATCTTTCAAGTTATTCATAGTGATCAGCAGATATAAATCCAAAGTGACTCAGAGAATAGAGCTATGCTCCCCGGCAACGGTGCCAGAAATTAGTCTTGATAACCCACAAGTGTAGGGGGATCGCAACAGCTTTCGAGGGTAAAGTATTCACCCCAAATTTATTGATTCGACACACGGGGAGCCAAAGAATATTCTTAAGTATTAGCAGTTGAGTTGTCAATTCAACCACACCTGGATAACTTAGTATCTGCAGCAAAGTATTTAGTAGCAAAGTACTATGATAGTAATGGTAACTGTGGTAAAAGGTAAAGATAGTAATGATAGCAAAAGTAATATTTTTTGGTTTTGTAGTGATTATAACAGTAGTAACGGTAAAGTAAATAAGTGAAGCACAAGATGTGAAAAGCTCGTAGGCAATGGATCAGTGATGGATAATTATGTCGGATGCGATTCCTCATGTAATAGCTATAACATAGGGTGACACAGAACTAGCTCCAATTCATCAGTGTAATGTAGGCATGTATTCCAAACATAGTCATACGTGCTTATGGAAAAGAACTTGCATGACATCTTTTGTCCTACCCTTCCGTGGCAGCGGGGTCCTAGCAGAAACTAAGGGATATTAAGGCCTCCTTTTAATAGAGAACCGGACCAAAGCATTAACACATAGTGAATACATGAACTCCTCAAACTACGGCGTCGGTGGGAAACGACACCTATGGGATCACAAGAATCCCTACTGCGGTTGCGGGGTGCGGGATGGTGAGAAGAGCGGGACTGGTGGACAACACAAAGGGGATTTACCCAGGTTCAGGCTGCAAAGATGCGTAAAACCCTACGATCCTGCTTTGGTGGATGTATTAGTGTTCTTGAGATCTAGAACTAGATCCGGGTGTTGCCAGGTTCCAAAGAGCCGAATCCTTCTCCCGTGCGCCTTGGGCCTCCTTTTATAGGCGAAAGGGGCTGCCACAGTGACACACAGGAGGTGCAAAGTGCAACAGCGTTGTGAGCTTATCACTAGTATTACAGGACAAATCGCATTTAATGCGAGGCTTAGGTGTCCTTCACTTTATCCGGGACGGGGATGAAGCCCATCCCGTCCGTCGCCGCCCCTCCTGGCTTCGACACACGCCCTGGCCAGCGATGCATGCAGTGCCATGTAGGTAGGCAAGCAACCGAGGTGGCGCGGTGGTGGAGCCTCCACGAAGGGTTGCATGTTACCACGCAGGTGCCTGCCCAGCTGGTCGGGTCGGCAGCCGCATGCGCACGGCGGCGGCGGAGACTTGCTGGCGCGGGCCTGACAGTGGCCCTGCTGGCGCGCCTGGCGTGGGTCTTGCCGGGTGGCCCGGAAAGGGTCCTGCCGCGGCACGCCGTTATCCCCGGCAAGGATCTTGCCAGGGGTCTCGTGGGCTTCCTCGGCAAGAACCTTGCCGAGGATTGTTGCCCTCCTATCCTCATTTGATCTTGACTGTTCTTTGTCTTCACAAAGATCTGCATGCCACCACGGAGGTGCCTCCAGAGCCCTGCCCCAATGCATTTGTTAGCATTAGTGGGCTCGAAGATGGCTCACTCTATTGGTGGGGGGTGAGCTTCCCCGGCAAGGGTCTTGCCGGGGCCGCTGAGGCTCCCCCGGCAAGGGTCCTTGCCGGTGAAACCTGCTTCGTCCACTCAATCTTTGTGGCCTTGGCCCTTGTTGTTGCTTTGTTTGTCTTGTGCCTTCGGCTTCTCTCCGGCTTCCCTCCCATGCCCTGTTTATGCGTGGCCGTGGCAGGTGGCTTCGACTGCCCGTGCACAAGTAAAGTGGTCAAAAGGAGAGCCCCTACTTTTGTACACTGACAGGAGCCCCGGGGCCTGGGCCACACATAAGCGCAGCATGTTGTTGGGCCAGGCCCAGAATGGTGCGCGGGCAGGTGTGGTGGAGTTTTACCGTGGTAGTTGTTCCGTCCACTGCGCTTCCCCCATGACCTGCATTGAACGCGTGTCGTGGGGGAGCGTGCGTGACGTGGGGGGAATGCGTGGGATGGCGACCGTACGCATGTGTCGCGTTGCAGTTAATGGGAAAGGAGGCGGCCCGCGCCTTCCCCATAAGAAGGAATAACCGCGGGCGCGCTGCTCACGTTTCCCCTTCCCTGCGCCTTCCTCAATCCTGAAACCGATGCCCGCTTTCTTCCTCCTCGAGCCCCGTGCTTCCGCTCATTGTAGATGCGCTTCCGCCATCCCCCTGCCTTCTGTGACTGCAATGGTGCCCAAATCCACCAAAGGAAAGGGGGTAGCCAAAGATGCCGGCGCGGCGGAGCCGTCGGTGAGCAAGCTGGTGGCACGACGGGCACATTTTTCCCTCTTTCCCTCGACGGTCGACGAGCCCATGCTCCGGGAGTACTACAAGCTTCTCTGGGGGGTGAAGATGGGGGGAGAAACGACGGGGCATCCGGTCACGCGCGTCGTCCCTGCCAGCATCGGGCCCGCGCCAAATAGGTACCCTTTCTTCGTCGACTACTTCTCTTGCGGGCTTTGCCCCCCTTTCTCTGATTTCTTCAAGGACATGATGCACACCTTCGGCTTTCGCCTTCTGGAATTTTCTCCGAATGTCGTGGCGTGCATGGATCTTCTCTCACACCTCTGCGAGGGCTTCGCCGTGGTGCATCCCAACATGGTGCTCTTCCGCCACTACTTCTCCCCTCGGATCCAAAAGGGAGGCGCCATCATCGGCAACGTCACTTGGATCCCAAGGTCCAAGGGAGCATATCCAGACGGCGCCATGAAGGAGAGGTGGGAAGAGTGGCGGGGCCGGTGGTGCTTCTGTGAGGTCCGTTGGGTGGCGCCGGTCCGCGAAAAGGACTGGGGCGACGTTGATGTTGATGAGGCTCACGAGCGCCACCACCAGGATCCTTCGGCTTACCCAGGCCGGGCTCACCCTCGAGATGATCGGCGCGGACTTCATCCTCTGCCGGATCGCTCCTCTTCATGACAAGGGGAGGCCGGCCTGGCTTTTTGTGAATGCCGCTGACATCATGAGGCTCCGCCCCGGCCTCGACCAGAATCTGACGGTGCTGAGGCATGCCCATCTCTGCCAGTGAATCTTCCAGCTCGAGGTTAATGAAGAGGGCGAGGTGGAGAGGTCCGGCAAGGCAGCAAGGGCTGCCACGAAGGCCGGCAAGGTGGACAAGGAGCCCGTCTTCAAGTTGCCTGCGGGGGTGGTCCCGCTTAGCAACAACTCTTGTTGGTCAGATATCATCGCCATGATGCCGCTCTTCAATGCGCATGGCCTCGACTCGAGCTGGATCGAGCCTGACGAGCTCAGGGTGCAGGAGTTCTTAGAAACCTTGCACAAGGCGTACATCACCGCCGAGCTGCGGCTCGTCCAGGATACTTCTCAGGAGGAGTTGGACTACATCGCCACCAGGGTGCGGGAGGCAAGGCTCACTGAGGAGTCGGCAAGGCTTGCCGTGGAGGCCGGCAACGCTGGCGGCATGGTGGACAGCGCTGTGGTGGAGGCGAAGGAGGAGGACCTTACCCGGTGGGCGGCGGCCACTGGGGAGGCCAGCGGCGCCAACCCCGGGGGCCCCCTCATCGAGGATGCCGTCGACGAGCCTTCAGAGGAGGACGAAGGGGAGGAGCTAGCAGCCTCCGACCCTCCTACCACTAGGAGGAGGCGAGTTTTGCGGCGGGCCGGCTCCGGCGAGCCGGTCCGCCCTGGCCGGGCCGCACAGCTGCGACTGGCTCAGGGACGTCGACGCGTTAGACGAGGGCCGTGGTGATGAAGAAGGCGGTGGAGGTCGAGGTAGCGGGGAGGAGGGCATTTGTTTCCTTGTCGTCCAGGCGTGCCCAGACGCCACCGCCCTCCCTGCCGCCAGCAGATATTGGCGCGGGGATTGCCTTCGACTTTGGGCCCCTCAGCCCGAAGAGATACTCTGGGCCGCCCAGCCCGGAGAGAAGAAGAAAAGCAACAGAGGAGGAGGAGGAAGGAAATGAAGAGTAAGCTTCTGCTTTCCTCCCTCATTTCTTACCCTTCCCCTAACGGTGTTGCTTACTTATCTCCATCTTGCAGGGATGTGGAGACGCTGGCCCAGCGGATGAAGAGGGCCAGGACTTCGGCGAGTGGCCAGCCCCCGGCAGGCACCTCCGCCACTGGTGGTGTCGAGCAGCCCGGACAGCAGCCCCCGACCCAGCCCCCAGCGTGAGTCCATCATCTTCCCTCTATCAACGCGCGTCATGCGCGATGCCTTAGTGTTAACCATGCCGTGGATGCAGGAGGGGAGCAACACCAAGGGGAGCCACAGAGGGCTTCTCCGATCGTGCCGCCCCCATCAACCACACCGCCCCAAGGGGCGTCTCCAGCAAGGGTACCGAGCACCGAGGCCATGCACAAGGAGGAGGGGGAGGAGAACGCAAACGCTGGTGGCTTCGCCTCGACGCCGAACCTCAGCGGAGAAAGGGCTTCCGCCTCTTGGCCTGGCGCAGGTAAGCCATTTGCTCTCCGTTTTCACATGCACCTTTTCTTCTTCTCTTCTTCTTTTTTCTTTTTTTTGATCTTGGCTTTGCCTTATTTCCTTCCTGGCATCCAGATTCCTCCTCGATGGATCCGGAGGATATCGACATCATGATTAAGGACGTGCCGAGGACGCCACGGCGGAGGCTGAGAAGATTGCCGCCTTGAGAGCGCTCAGGGCGCCGCTGAAGACTCCACCAAGGGGCCCACTGAAGGGCCCAACAAGGGGCCCGCTGAGGAGCCCGGCAAGGGGCCTGCCGAGAAGGTGGCGGTCGACGGCCACCCCTCCTCCTCCGCTGCCTCTGGCTCCGGCAAGTACCTGAAGGTGGGGGAGGACCTCTTCATCCATCTCCCAGGCGCATCGAGCTCCAGGGCTCCCATCGAGGGGGAGATGCTCGATGGCGAGGTGCTTGCTGCCGCTGGGCTCGAGATTACCGACAAGCCGAGCATCGATGGTGATGGCTTCCAGGAGGAGCAGCTGCTCCGGGCCATGGGCGCCAGCTTCCGGAAACTCCAGGCTCTCCACCGTGCTCGCCTGGACAAGGCCAAGTCCAAGGCGACGGTGGTGGAGCAAGTGGAGGAGGACTTCGAGGGGCGCATTGCCGAAGCACAAGCCTGGTGGTGCCAGGCTCAGGATGAGCTGAAGGCCGCTCAGAATGAGCTAGCCAAGCGCGACGTGGAGCTCACCATGAAGCTGGCCGACATCAAGAAGGCTCAAGAGATAGCGAAGAACCTTGCCGCCGAAGCCGAAGCCGCCCGGACCTAGCGCGAGGACGCACTGAACTCCTAGGAGGAGGATCTTGCCGTGCGTGAGGAGAAACTTGCCACCACGCTCCGCGGCAAGGATGAAGAGGTGGACAGGCTCATCGTGTAGCGGACCCGAGAGCTGGAGCAGAGGCATCAGGAAGCACTCGATGCCCAGGCCCAGGCCAACGCCGGCAAGGTGGAGGAGCTGGAGGGACAAGCTCTGAAGCTGTCCCAAGAGAAGGACACGCTCAACGACGCCCTGGTGGAGGCGCAGGGCACGGTCATCAACAAGGCCGGAGAGCTCTCCGACGCCAAAAAATCCATCAGAGACCTCCAGCTGAAGTTGGGGGATCTCGAGAAGATGCTATTGATGACCCACAAGTATAGGGGATCTATGTAGTCCTTTCGATAAGTAAGAGTGCCGAACCCAACCAGGACCAGAAGGAAATGATAAGCGGTTTTCAGTAAGGTTTTCTCTGCAAGCACTGAAATAATAGGTAATAGATAGTTTTGTGATAAGATAAATAATAACGAGCAAAAGTAAATAAAGTAAATAAGGTGCAGCAAGGTGGCCCAATCCCTTATGTAGCAAAGGATAAGCCTGGACAAATTCTAATAATAATGAAAGAGCTCCCGAGGACACATTGGGAATTATCGTCAAGCTAGTTTCATCACGTTCATATGATTCACGTTCGGTACTTTGATAATTTGATATGTGGGTAGACCGACACTTGGGTACTTCCCTAACTTGGACAAGCATCTCACTTATGATTAACCCCTATTGCAAGCATCCGCGACTACAAAAATGAGTATTAAGGTAAACCTAACCACAGCATTAAACATATGGGTCCATATCAACCCCTAACGAAGCAACTCATAAACTAGGGTTTAAGCTTGTGTCACTCTAGCAACCCATAATCTACTTATTACTTCCCTATGCCTTCCTCTAGGCCCAAATAATGGTGAAGTGTCTTGTAGTCGACATTCACATAACACCACTAGAGGAGAGACAACATACATCTCATCAAAATATCGAATGAATACCAAATTCACATGACTACTAATAGCAAGACTTCACCCATGTCCTCAGAAACTAAAGTAACTACTCACAAAGCATAAGCATGTTCATGATCAGAGGTGTAATAATATGCATTAAGGATCTGAACATATAATTTTCCACCAAGTAAACCAATAAGTATCAACTACAACGAGTAATCAACACTACTAGCAACCCACAGGTACCAATTTGTGGTTTTGGATACAAGATTGGATACAAGAGATGAACTAGGGTTTGAGAGGAGATGGTGCTAGTGAATATGTTGATGGAGATTGACCCCCTCTCGATGAGAGGATCATTGGTGATGACGTTGGTGATGATTTCCCCCTCCCGGAGGGAAGTGTCCCCGGCAGAACAGCTCCGCCAGAGCCCTAGAATGATTCCGCCAAGGTTCTGCCTCGTGGCGGCGGAGTTTCGTCCCCTAAGCTTGCCCACCAATTTTCCAGGACAAAACCCTTCATATAGCAGAAGATGGTCGCCGGAAGCCCACCAGGGGGCCCAGGAGATAGGGGGCGCGCCCCCTGTCTCCTGGAAAGGGTGTGGGCACCCTGCTCATAATTCCTAAATAAATCCAAAAAGTGGTTTCCTGGAGTTTCAAGACTTTTGGAGTTGTGCAGAATTGGTTTCCAATGTTTGCTCCTTTTTCAGCCAGAATTCCAACTGCCGGCATTCCCCCTCTTCATGGTAAACCTAGTAAAATAAGAGAGAATAGCCATAAGTATTGGCATATAATGTGTAATAACAGCCCATAATGCAATAAGTATTGATATAAAAGCATGATGCAAAATGGACGTATCAGCTATCGGAGGCCAGGACCCGAGAGGAGATCCTGACCAAGGACCTGGCGATGGAGAAGCAGCTGCGGATGAACTAGACTGCCAGCCTCAGCGACCAAGTGGCGGGCGAGAAGCGCTAGCTCGAACGCCTTGCCGCCATTGCGGATTCGGCCGCCACTCAATTGGCCATCATGGGGGTGCCGGGCATGGGGTACGCCTCGGAGGCGAATCTGAGCCCCAACGCCAGCCTGACCATATACTTTGAGAGGGTCGTTGGTGCCCTGAAGTGGCTCCACTCCAACCGGGCGGCCTCCCTGGCCGAGGAATCCCGGATTCTTTGCCGGGGGGATATAACCAGGGTGCTCGTCAAGATAGCGCATTGGCATCCTGACCTCGACTTCGAAGCGGTGCTGAAGAGCTTGCCGGAGGATGCTGACATCGCAGCGCTCAATGAGCGTATCCAGCCTATCCTTAGCCGCATCGACAAAATCAAGAGGTTGGAGGGCCAGCGCCGGGACTGAGCATCCCGTTTTTTATCGCCGCTGCAGGTTCATGACCAAGACAATGCTATCTTTAGTTAGAACCGCGGCGGCAATTTATGTAATATAACTCTGCAGTACTCCTGAAATTATGCGTGTTATTTTCCTCTCCGATTTTCCTTTGTATGTATGCCCCACGTTGACTGGGTAGGCTTGCCGGCGCGTAAACCCAGGGCAGCGTCTTGAGGCGAGATCCTCATCAGCCTGCTGGGTGCGCTTGCTGCCGGGCGAAGCACCTTACCGCCCTTAGCACGACCGCTTGATCTATCGAGATTGACTCGAGTCAGAGCCGAGGGCATAGCAGATGGCGAAAGGCTACCCTGCCACTCTCGACGCAGCCGCTCGAACTGTTGAGCAGACTCGAAACAGAACGAGGGCGTTGCCGATCGCGGGAGGGCCCCTCTATGCACAGGCTTTCCATACATAGGCCGGACCATCGAGGATAATAACCTCATATTTAAGAAGGAAATTTTTTGAGTTCAGCATGACTTAGCTCTCTCGTCGTCGCCTTGGCGTCCTTCGAGCTAACGAACAGTGTCTCCCCCTTGGTCGCCTTCTCCGCAGGAGTTGCGGCAACGATGAATTGCCAGACCAACTACCAGACCAGATTCTCACAATTGCGCCCCCTACCTGGCGCGCCAAAGATGTCGGTGGGAAACGACACCTATAGGATCACAAGAATCCCTACTGCGGTTGTGGGGCACGGGATCGTGAGAAGAGCGGGACTGGTGGACAGCACAAAGGGGATTTACCCAGGTTTGGGCCGCAAAGATGCGTAAAACCCTACGATCTTGCTTTGGTGGATGTATTAGTGTTCTTGAGCTCTAGAACTAGCTCCGGGTGTTGCCAGGTTCCAAAGAGCCGAATCCTTCTCCCGTGCACCTTGGGCCTCCTTTTATAGGTGAAAGGGGCTGCCACAGTGACACACAGGAGGTGGAAAGTGCTACAGCGTTGCGAGCTTATCACTAGTATTACAGGACAAAGCGCATTTAATGCGAGGCTTAGGTGTCCTTGACTTTATCGGGGACGGGGGTGAAGCCCATCCCGTCCGTCGCCGCCCCTCCTCGCTTCGACACGCGCCCTGGCCAGCGATGCATGCAGTGCCATGTAGGCAGGCAGGCAGCTAAGGTGGCGTGGTGCTGGAGCCTCCACAAAGGGGTGCATGTTGCCACGTAGGTGCCTGCCCAGCTGGTCGGTCGGCAGCCGCATGCGCATGACGGCGACGGAGACTTGCTGGCGCGGGCCTGACAGTGGCCCTACTGGCGCGCCTGGCGTGCGTCTTGCCGGGTGGCCCGGCAAGGGTCCTACCAGGGCACGCCGTCGTCCCCGGCAAGGATCTTGCCGTGGGTCTCGTGGGCTTCCTCGGCAAGAACCTTGCCGAGGATTGTTGCCCTCCTATCCTCATTTGATCTTGATTGTTCTTTGTCTACACAAAGATTTGCATGCCACCACGGAGGTGCCTCCTAAGCCCTGCCCGTTTGTTAGCATTGGTGGGCTCGAAGGTGGCTCACTCTGTTGGTGCGGGCGAGCTACCCCGCCAAGGGTCCTTGCCAGGGAAACCTGCTTCGTCCACTCGATCTTTTTGTCCTTGGCCCTTGTCGTTGCTTTGTTTGTCTTGTGCCTTTGGCTTCTCTCCGGCTTCCCTCCCATGCCCTGTTTATGCGTGGCCGTGGCATGTGGCTTTGACTGCCCATGCACAAGTAAAGGGGTCAAAAGCAGAGCCCTTACTTTTGTACACCGACATACGGTCATCACCGAGAAGTATCCCGATTATTGTCACTTCGGGGTTGTTGGATCATAATACATAATAGGTGACTATAGACTTGCAAGATAGGATCAAGAACACACATATATTCATGAAAACATAATAGGTTCAGATCTGAAATCATGGCGCTCGGGCCCTAGTGACAAGCATTAAGCGTAGCAAAGTCATAGCAACATCAATCTCAGAACATAGTGGATACTAGGGATCAAACCCTAACAAAACTAACTTGATTACATGGTAAATCTCATCCAACCCATCACCGTCCAGCAAGCCTACAATGGAATTACTCACGCACGGTAGTGAGCATCATGAAATTGGTGATGGAGGATGGTTGATGATGACGATGGCGATGAATCCCCCTCTCCGGAGCCCCGAACGGACTCCAGATCAGCCCTCCCGAGAGGTCTTAGGGCTTGGCGGCGGCTCCGTATCGTAAAACGCGATGAAACTTCCTCTCTGGGTTTTTTCTCTGCTAAACGGGATATATGGAGTTGGAGTTGAGGTCGGCGGAGCTGCAGGGGGCCCTCGAGACAGGGGGCGCGCCCAGGGGGTGGGCACCCCACCCTCTTGGACAGGGTGTGGGCCCCCTGGTCTTCATCTTTTGCCAGCATTTTTTATATTTTCTGAAACTTATCTCCGAGGATTTTCAGGTCATTCCGAGAACTTTTGTTTTCTACACATAAAACAACATCATGATAATTCTGCTGAAAACAGCGTCAGTCCGGGTTAGTTTCATTCAAATCATGCAAGTTAGAGTCCAAAACAAGGGCAAAAGTGTTTCGAAAAGTAGATACGTTGGAGACGTATCAATTTGCCACATGGCATCTTGTGCTGCTGAAAAAACAGAAATGCTATCTATGCTATTGCAAAAAAATGATATCTATGCTGCTAGAAAAAAAAAGATATTATCTATGCTGCTGCAAAAAAATGCTATCTATGCCGATGGCATAGCCGTCGGCATAGTTTGCCACGTGGCATCTAAAACTATGCCGACGGCTATGCCGTCAGCATAGATTACCTTATCCCCTCGTGGCCTGTCTCCACTCATTTGTCCCCACGCCTCGCGCCTCCCAATCCACATCACTGCCGCTGCGCGCCTCCACATGCCCACGCCGCCGCCTCCTCCACAACCGCGCCGCCGCCGCATCCAACCCGGCCCAGCCCCGCCGCCGCCGACGCTGAAACCCACGCCGCCTCACCTCCACCCTGGCCCAGACCTGCCCCTGCCTCTCCAACCCCCCAACACCTCGACCCCACCCCTTCCCTCTCCAACCCCGCGCACCGTGACCTCCCCGCCGGCCACACCGCCGTCCCGGCCTCCTCCCTACCCCACCACCGCCCCGACCACACCGCCTCCTCCTCGACCCTGGGCGGCACCGACGGCGATCCCGAGCACGACTGGGCGCGGCTCTTGCCGGCCTGCGCCCCTGCTATGTTGGCCGGGCTTCTCCGGCCAGCCTAGCCCCGCCCCGGCCCTCCTGTCCCCTCCATTGCCAGCCCCTGCCTTCAAATCCACCACCGCGACACCCCTCTTCCCAGTGAGCTAACACTCCTTTGTTTTTTTTCATTTCTTTGCATTATTTAGCTACTATTGGATGTATGAATGGATGCATGGATGGACGTTGGATGTTGTTAGGTTGCTAGATAGATGAATGTTGTATGTGCCTTATATGGATGGTTGAATCTCGGCAAAATGAATTATTTTGCTACTGTTAGGTTGCTAGATGGATGAATCTCGGCAAAATGAATTATCATAGTTAAAAAAGCAACTTGAGTCACTTAGTTTATAAAATTGTTAATGAAGATTTTATTTTCAATTTGTGATTTTGTTAAGTAGCTATGTGAGATGAGCTTCAAACTTGGGATATGATAAAAACCATCATGAACTGTCAGCGGGGAGAAGCGGGCCGATTGTTGGCGGATGCGGTCTTGGCGGTGGTGGTTTTGGTGGTGGTGGTTTTGTCGGTGCTGGTCTTGGCGGTGGTGGTTTTCGCGGCGGGGGTCGTGCCTGATGTCGATGATGATACCCGTGCATGTGGCCATCGTGCCATACCTTTCATGTTCCTACTTGCTAGTTTCTTTAGATGACAATGATGATGTTCCATGTCTTGCAATACTTATGTTCATGAAGTTTCGCCGACGATGATCTTTAGATGATGAACTTGAGTATGTTTAAATGATGATGATGATCTTTAGATGATGAAGTTGAGTGTGTTTAGATGATGATGATGATCTTGAGTATCTTTAGATCATGAACTGTCATATTTCTACATAATCTCATATTTTATGGTTTCAAATGCTGTCAAAATGAATTGAAACAGTGAAAACAGAGAAAATAAAAAAAAAACACAGATCGCCGTCGGCATATATATGCCCACGACAGCCCAGTGGCTTCCACGTGGCAGGGGTATGCCGACCGCTTGGCCATCGGCATACCCCTGCTGTCGTGAGGTCCGAGAGGCTGCCACGTGGCAGAGATATGCCGACGGCATCTAGCCGTCGGCATATCTCTGCCACATGGCACCCCATGGTTTGTGAGTGTGTTTGACGGCGCTGTCCGTTGCCGTCAGGTGAAAATCACTGCCAACGGCGATGATCTGCCGACGGCCGTACGGACGCCGTCAGCATAGGCTCCTATGCCGACGGCTTTTCTATGCCGACGGTCTGACAAGACTACGCTGATGTGATCTATCCCGACGGGGATATGCCGACGGCTGCCGTCGCCATAGACCTAAGCCGGCGGCAAATGGCCTATGCCGACGGCCCGGGGCCGTCGGCTTAGGGAGCGAGTCCGTCTGCCCGATCCGCGGAAAGGCTACAAAGGAATCATCTTTGCCGGCAACCTCGTCCTCACCTTTAATCGATAGCACCACGCCCTCCAGTATTGCCGCATTGGAGACAATCACTGGCGGGAAGCGCGGTGCAATGAAGGCTATAGGCTTCACGACCTGATTTTCGTGAAAGGCACCCTGTACGTACTGATTTACCCAAATTTTTGCATCACTGTCGTTGAGCTTGACAACAGTTCCGTGGTATTGTCCATATCTTGGAATGCATTAAGTGCAGAGATAGTTCCGTATTGTTCGATGTTCTGGCTTGCAGAGTGCCGCGGCAAGATATTGCTCATTGTCTCTGAGTACCGTGCACTTGGGTACCACGGTTTCCGGTTGCAAGAGAGCAAGTGGGTGAGGACTACTAGCCTCGGTGGTTGTAGTTGGTTCTCTAATATTCTTCAGTTTTTCCGGTTGCCTTGGTCCCGATCATCCGATAGTTCGAAGGAACTACTTGTACTTCATTAGGGTCCCTGGTGAGTCTATCGAGTATTCTTTGGCTGATGGATCTTCGCATAAACTCGCTGCGGACTACCCAGGGCGAGCAATGTGGGATTACAGACCATTTGCTTGGGCCCTTCCATGCATTTGCTGATGCAGTACAATGGGTATCAGAACTGTACAGAAGTTGTTCCCACTAACTTTTATACTTGCTTGGTTTTACATTTTTCTGTCTGTTATTCAATAATATTTGAAGGGACTCTAGCAAAAAATGTGTATAGGACATGCTGATCACTTCAAATATTTTACAATAATGTACAGGATGCCTGGAAATTTGTCTTGGAGCATGCTTTACTGATTTCTCCACAAAATTGCTTGATGACATCAACAACTAGTGGAACATCTAGGGATAGAACGCATAAATATTTATGCATTAAGTGCAGAGATAGTGATGGCCATGATGACAGAAGACTATCACTTGGCAATAGAACGCATAAATATTGCAGACCAAGATATGATGGCCATGAAAACGGGATGTTGCCCAGATGGGGGAAGGGTCAACCTTGAGGCCCGCCTCCCTGACCCCCGCATGCAAAAGACGGGCTACATCGTCCAGTAATTGTAATCTCACGCTGTCTCGAGGTTGCCAAATCCATTCAGGAGCCAAATGAAGTTTACATTAAGATATCGCGGACTACTCATTAACCTTGCTACCACACGGTGAATAATTTCATATGCGGGTGTCAAGCACATATGAATGTGTCTAAATTTAATTGTTACTAGAATGAGTTTAGTCGATCAATTGGTTTTCTTTTTTCTTCGGTGTGCTGTGCCTATGTATGTTTTGAGCGTTGTTGTTGTTGCTAAATTACACCGTGAGGATTTATGTGCCTGGGAGTTGAATTTGAAAGGGGCAGGGAGATGTTTAGTTCGATTCAGTGATATTTACCCTGCTAAACCTAATTCTGTTATATCTTCATGATGTTCACATTTCCTGGATTCTTGGTCTGTGTTGCAGGACTCAGAGATAGATGAGTTCGTTGCAGGAGGCGAAGCAAATGGCACTCCCGGGCCAAGTTGCTTTTTTTTTTTTGTAAATTCCTGGGCCAAGTTGCTGTTGGCGCTGGCAACATATAGATCTTAAACTAGAATGATTAAGCTTTGTCGGCCGTTTAGTATGCTTTGTGGTCTGTTAGTTGACGAAGAGAAATGTGGATCTTTTGGTTGGCTAGTAGTAGTTAATCGTTCAGCTGGTAGGCTGTTAGTTTCATTAGTTTGCTTATGCAATTTTGTGTGTACACGAACAACTCTGTATTTATCAGCTTCTATGCAATGGAGTTGGGTGAGATGTGTACAAGTCCATTAAAATGCATGGCTCATTGAGCTTCCTAGATTGCACATTGGTCCATTAATAAATAAAGCCCTATGGTTTCACTAAGAAATAACACTAGAAAAAGTCTAAAAAATCCTTTAAGAAGATATATTTTGGGAATATATACTCTGTTGTTTTACGCACCGAAGATGTGATATATCGGCCATCCATTGTTATAAAAGCATGTGGTGCCTCCTGTCGCTGCATGTAGTTAGTTTTAGTCTCTTATTACTGCTCTACCCAGCCATCTTTGCTCTGTCCAGGGAAGTATTAGTAAAGCACAGACTGAGTCTTGAACTAATGATGCAGGAGGAGATAGAGAAGTAAAACATGAGCATAGTAGGAGTACTAGGATATAGAAGTGGGAGGCATCTGGACACATATCCGTTGAATCATATGAAGGAGTATTAGGATGAATGCTGTATCTAGTCGCAGCACGAATGCGTGCGAGAAGTGTGAGAAGCACCTCGCTCGTGACAGAGAGGTTTCTTTAGATAGATCTTAGAGCCTAACCACGAAGACTAAAAACGCAGCTCCAACAGATGATATAGATGCAAAAAAAATTACATCACCTCCTCCAAGTGATTAAAATATAACACTTGGAGATGAGAATTTGCATCTCCTCCTCCCTATTGATATAAAACTGCAGCCACGCGCGAACGTCCAACCACCACTTGAAGTACGCAATTTTATGTGTACACGAACAATTCTGTATTTATCAGCTTCAGTGCAATGAAGTTGGGTGTGATGTGTACAAGTCCATTAAAATGATTGGTTCATTGAGTTTCCTAGATTGCACATTGGTCTATTAATAAATAAATCCCTATGGTTCCACTAAGAAATAAAACCAGAAAAAGTGTAAAAAAATCCTGGAAGAAGATATATTTTGGGAATATATACTCTTTATTTTACGCAGAAGATATGATATAGCGGCCATCTGAGCATCATCCTTTTTATGTAAAAGCATGTGGTGCCTCCTATATCGCAGCATGTATTAGTTTTAGTCTCTCTTACTGCTCTACCCAGCCATATTTGCTCTCTCCAAGGAAGTATCAGTAAAACATTCAGTAGGAGATAGAGATGTAAAACATAAGCAAAGTAGGAGATAGAAGTGGGAGACATCTGGACACACATCCGTTTACTAAGCTGAGGAAGGAGTACCGGGATTGATGAAGTCGCTATTCTTGGCGCATCTACAATATCGACAAATGCTATTCTTGGCGGCAAGGTGCATCTAGGTTTTGGACGCTGCATACTGCTTGATGGGCGCGCGTAGGAGGCTGACACTGTCCGGCGTCGAGGGCGGAAGGGTCTAGCAAGATCCGTGCATTGATTGCTCCTTAGGATGGGACTGCAGAGGAAGGCGGCGACGAATTCTACCGCATGCGCATGTGGTCCATGTTGAGGGTCAGCTAGATAAGTTGGTGCTCCGGGCTAGCCGGCAGGCGACTCGGTGAGGCCACCGTATTTCTTGCTATCCATGGCGCGAGGTCAGGGCACATCATGAATCTTGTAGGTAGGATGACCGTTTTGCCAGGAAGGTATCTTTGGGTTGATATATGTAATTATTTTGTAAGGCCATGTTAAATAATGCAGTAAGGATGACTGTGTGCATCGCTCGATGCAAAGATCAGAGGTAATGCTCCTTTTCAAAAAAAGAATATCTATGATTTTAGCAGAGTTAATTGAAGCACATGAGTCATGCGACCTACTATATGTAGAAAAAGATACTCTCTCTATTCCATAATTCTTGAACTAAAACCATGACAAAGGTTATGGAACGGAGGGAGTATGCATGTTAGGAGTATATCCTCTTTGTTTTAGGCTCAGAGGATACTATCTCAAGAATCTCAGCATGATCCATTGTTATAAACCTTTTGTTCTATCCAACTGTTGCTTGTAGCTAGGCTGAGTCTCAACCACTCTGCCCAATCATGTTTGCTCTCTTCACCCACATAGTTTAGCACCCAAACTGACAGAGCTATTTTACGGCACCCTTAAATCATTAAGGAACGTTAATTCAAAAAATTCATGAAGGAACGTTCAATTCATTAGATGCGACGGATATGATTTATTTGCACACAAAGCACCAGCAGGGAGTACCACCACCTATTACCACGGATTACCATGGCTTGAAGGGCGAAAAAGCATAATTGCTTAACAATCAATCATTTATTATTGGTCTTCTATGCAGGCAGTGAGTTGACAGTGCGTGACTTTGGATCCCTATTCTAAGATGTAGGGGACTTCTGCATGACGGCCGTGGACGTTCTCAAATGGTCAAAGCATTGACGCGGCACACCATCATCGCACTACTGTGTTGCCTCAGGGCCTCTCGAGGTGGCCGTTGACGAGTCTCCAAGTCTGCAACTATCAGTAGCAAAAAATAATCAAGTCCGGCAAGGTCATTAAGATCTTCCAGCAATGGTTGTCTATCAAGAAAAATGTAAAAATTGATCAGGACCTTGCAACACTTCCACTGGATGCAAAAAAGAAAAAAATTCTTTAGCAATAGGGCAACGACTCAATTCTATTGAAAATCAGAGATCATGGAAACAAGATTAATAGTCGGATGTTTGTTGCGCTTGACCAACACTTCAGGGGTGGCTCGAGATGCGGGGCCGAGGAGCCACTAGGTCTGGGTGTGTGTTTGTTGGGGAAGCATCGGCTACATCAGATGTGATCAGTGCGGCGACAGTCATCCACAGATTGGAAAGATAAACTGTCTAAACTACCCTTGGGTAAATGTGATTGGTACTCCGGTAGCTTGGTAGGGAGTACCATGCTACCATAAAATAGCTCAACAAACACGGGCTGTTATGAGCTAATGATAGGGGAGACTTTCCAGTATGGAATGAGAAAATAGGATTAATTCGGTGGAGTTGGATGCATGCATGCATGGAAATGGGAGGCATATGGATGAACATCCGGGGCCGAAACTTACGTCAACATGGCACTATAGTTATTGTAGTACGCGACATACATGAACAACATGCAAAAAGGTGGCTCATGTAGGTGCGTAAGAAAACATATATCTCTTGTTGGAGAAGTGTTTGATGATTAGATCATCGAGCACTCCCTTGAGGCATATGCTACCTTGCTGCAATGTCTAGAAGGACAAGATATGGGCTGTGCAATATCGATATATTGATCGGTGCACCAGGCAGATGTGTCTCCACATGCACGCCCCTTGTGACTCTCATTGGACTCTCGTGAAGCGGATCCTTCGCTACATCCGCGGCACGATGTCCCTCGGGTTGACACTTACGGCGTCCACTTCTCTGGAGATGGTGGCCTACTCCGACGCAGACTGGGTTGGCTGCCCCGATACTCGCCGATCCACCTCTGGCTACTGCGTCTACCTCGGTCCTTCACTCGTCTCGTGGTCGTCCAAGCGACAACCCACGGTTTCGCGCTCTAGCGCGGACGCTGAGTACCGAGCTGTGGCCAACGCCGTCGCCGACTGCTCCTGGCTACGACAGTTACTTCAGGAGCTACATCACGACGTCTCCCAGACTACGGTTGTCTACTGCGACAACGTCTCTGCGGTGTACCTCTCCGCCAACCCCGTTCATCATCGCCGGACTAAACACATCGAGCTGGACATTCACTTTGTGCGCGAGCAGGTGGCTCTTGGACGCATGCGGGTTCTCCATGTGCCGACCGCTCAGCAGTTTGCCGATGTGATGACGAAGGGATTGCCGACTTCTACATTCGAGGAGTTCCGTTCCAGTCTCTGCGTCACTGGCGCCGCTTCGACTGCGGGGGGGTGTTGAGTATATTGTGTACGTGTATATTTGTGTGTAGGTCCCACCTCCCTTTTTCCTCTGTATAGTTGAGGTTGTGGCCCACCTATGTACTTATATATACGTACACAATATACTCAACACGATATGGGCTGTGCAATCTCGATATATTGATCGGTGCACCAGACACGTATATATAAGTACATAGGTGGGCCACAACCTCAACTATACAGAGGAAACAGGAGGTGGGCCCTACACACAAATATACACGTACACAATATACTCAACACAATGGATGAAGGAATACCCAGGGCACCGTGGAGCCTAAATAGCGTTACGATTGTCCCTGTGCGTTGAAGTTGCTGGCAAGGTTCCTGCATGAGTTAATGCCTACTGAATGTTACATTTTATGCTGCGGTGATGTTTCTCTCTTGTCGGTGTGATTTCTTCAAGAACATATTATTTTTATTAGTGTTGAGCATCAGTGATTACACGATGACTGTCAACAGGAAGATTGGATCTCATTGCGTTACTTTAGATTCTCCGAAATCTCACTCGTCGCCCTTCAAACAATACACAGGTTCGCATCGGCCCAATTTGGGTCATAAATTCCACTCTCTACGTGGAAGTGGCGATCTTTTAGTGTAGGAAGCACTATTCACATGGCGCCAGGCTGCATAGTCCAAAGAAAATGGTTACGTGTAGGCACTAGTGCAGATACGGTCATCGCACACGATTCGCAACCTTTATCGCACATGGAGTGTTCAACCTGCACCTTAGGCTGGTGTGCGGTAGATGAGAATCACTCACGATAAAAAAATCATGTAAGGTAGGGTGATAAGAATGTTTATATGTATCAAAGGAAAGGCTGTGAATGAATCACATTGAAAATTCATCGTTCTCTCATACCAAATTTCAACAGTTCAAAATTAACAAAGTTTCAAAAACACTTCATAACATATTCAACATGGATCTTATTTGAAAGCCCTTCATCACCAGAAACACAATTATGCAAAGCAAACTTAATTTAGACTTTTGGTTATAATAAAAACACATGCAGCCACCTGCAGGTACAGCCACCGTTGTCCCTGGAGCAGCCCCCGAGACGCTGAGAAGAAGTCATGGCCGCGGTACTTCCGAGGGCCAAGATGTTGTCGACAGCCATCTTGTGAAACGCCTCACGATGCGTGCACTCTGCTTGTAATGGTTCTGCCATAGTTTTATCTACGGTGTACTCTGCTTGTTGATGTCTTAGGCCTCGTTGTCTCACATCAACTTTGATAAAAACGATTGTGTACATTACAATGATACAGAGCCAGGGGTTTCAACCTCCTTTAAAAAAAATGCCAGCTAGATCTGAGCTGCCACACAAAAACAAATCATGTTCTAATCCACATGCAAATGGCACTGAAATTGGTCAAGGGGATCGAGTGTGGTGTATCAGTGTATTTTTGAGTGTGATACTGCTACCTTGACTAACCGGTACTAGTGATGGTGGTTGTCAGAATTCAGAATGCGCATACGGTATGGCCACGCACCAACCAAGTTCCGTTCTTTTTGCAGGAAAAACCAAATTGATATGAAAACCAAGTTCCTTTCTCACTATGCTATATTTAAACTGATACGAGACAAGAAAATCTTGGCTCCAAGCTAGATACTCCCTCCGTCCCGAAATACTCGTCGGAGAAATGCATAAAAATGGATATATCTAGAACTAAAATATGTCCAGATACATCCATTCGTCCGACAAGTATTTCAGGATGGAGGGAGTACGTATCAATGGCAAGACAATGAATGAATGTATCCATGTGACAAGGACGTATCAGGGAACTAAATTCATGATTATACAAAGATGGCCAACCATACATCAAGAGAAAACGGAAATAACTACCCATGTTAATGTTGGCAACTGGAGTGATATAAAAGTCACTTTGATAGAGATCACACGACAACCAACCGGTGAGCAGCATGGGAGTTGGAGGCATCGAGAACTAAACTCATACAGCGCTATCTCTCTATGCTACAACAGTGACCTTGAATGGTTTAGGATGACATGGATTATGTGGTATCAGCTAGCTGACTTGAGAAGGTTCTCTGATCAGGTTGTGGTCTAACCAGGCATTAAGTTGTCAGGGAAGACTAACTCGTACACCTATGCCGCCTTAACATGCCAGAATGTCTAAGCATGAGTGGAAGGAAGTACCATCGCATGTTTGAACTCACTTATGTTAAGTAATAAAATAAGTCCGTGTCCAATCAGAAACACGTATGTGCACCCTCTTCACTTAGAGCATCTCTAACCAATCCTGGATTTAGAGAAGGATACGACCAAGTACCCTTTAATAGAGTATATACTATCTTCTAGAAAAGTGTCGTTTCTAATTGATCTTCTAAATTTAATGCAGTAAAAAAATCAACACAACTTCAGTGCAAAATTAGCCTAGATTCAAACTTGATTCAAAATATTTTACATAAATTAAACGAAATTTAGACTAAGATTGCATAAACTACTCAATATCGGTCTTGTTGTCGATAATCTCCCAATCTGATTCGGTGACACCTCTGATGAGACAGCCATGTCCCTCGTCGCTAGAGTTGCTGGAGAGGTCGATAACCTCTGTCCGTCCGGGTGCATACTCCTCGTACAGTTGGCCCTCTACCACGAAACATGTCGGGTAGCGGCGGCGGAGCTCCGTCATGTAGGCCAGCTAGCTCCTCCTGGAAGCACATATCCCATGGGGTGCTTACCCGAGGGACGACCGGGTCCAACCACGGCAACCCATGGGGGAAGTTGCATTAGGCAACATCACCATAGAGATGGACCGAGTTGATGTCGTTTGCGTGCGCCACTCGTATCGCGGAGTGGAAGGAGAGAAGCTAATGATGCTTGTCGGTGTCATGGTTGTATATCTCCATGACCAACGTTCCCCACTGGCCTGGCGCACACCGATGTAATTTCTCTCCTGTGGCCACGAAGGCCGCATGTCGGGATGTGGGATGTGCCGGTGCAGGAGGGGGACGAAGCGCTGGTTCGGGAGGAAGCGCCGGCGTGTCGACGCTCGTGGCGGCGTGGATCCTTGGGCCGATTGTTGGGGATGAGCAGCGGGGAGAAGCGACGACTGGTTCCGGCCATTATTAATGACGAGAGGGCGGGGCGTTGGATTGCACGGCAGGTGCGGTGTTAGGTGAGGCGAAGTGGGGTGGAGGAGTTTTACTCCACGATCGCGGTTGGCTCGGTGTAAATTTTATCCTTCTCTAACGTTTTTTAAGCTTCGGCTATTAGTTCAGTTAAGGTTTTCCTCCTCTAAATATTTTTTGGGGATCGGTTAGACATGCCCTCATCTCTGTCTTTGGAGTTTCGATAGAACGTAGACATATTGTCCATTGAGCCAATTCATTAGCTCCAAGGCAGCTGGACCTACAAATGTAAAGCAGTTGTACTTGATCATGTCAATCGGACCAAGGTTTTTCTTTTTTTGGAGAGAAAATTCGGACCAAGGTTGGTACAGAGTCAAGAGTCAAGACACAGTTACACAGCTATGGCAATTGCAATGGCCTGCCCTGTAGTACATGCTTGCTAACTGCTCGCTTCCAGCGATTTTGGTTGAGTGGTAAGTGCACACATTGCATAGGTCGATGCCTTTCCTTTAAGGGCTCGTCTTACCCGCATGGTCCTGATGCTGGCTTTCCAAGGGATAGCTCTTAACCTCTTACTAACAATCGGCTGTGAAGTGCATGTGGTTCTCTGTAGCAGTACGTATTGTGCAAGCTTGTGCTAGAGTCCAGCCTGGTCCAGAGTCTCCAGAAACATCAATAGTAGCTGAGCTACTGAAGGTGGACGTCAGAAAAAGCTTTAGTTTGTCAAGCACAGCAACTCCGTCAGACACATCAATAGTAGCAGATAAGAGTAGTTCACACTTGGTTTAGGTTGCAGCGACTAGTTATTAGCCAGCCCGATCATCAAATTACTGGCAGTTACATCAATCAGTCGTTGATTTTCTACATGTTTATTTTCGAAAAGAAGGATTACCCTCAGCCTCTGCAAAAGCGATGCAGATATAACCATTTATTAGAATGAATGAAGTATCTAAGTGCGAACAACTTCTCAAGTAACCAAACAAAGACAACAATCAAAATCCACAATCGGCAATAATAGAATACGATGCCCAAACACCTTCCCTTCTATTGAACCCCAATCCAAACCGTTGTAGGTAGCCCGTATACCGTCTCTCATTGGTTGCAGCCAAAAGGTCATAAGACCCTAGCTTCCGCATGATGTATTAATAACCATGGATCCATCCAGATCGCTCAGTAGATAACCTGCAAAAAAATTGTAATATTTATTCTGTTAAACATCATTCTGACAGTTTCAAATAACCCAAAGTAATGCACAAATTCACCGCATGTAGTTTGGATGCGTGGCCACATGCATCTTGAGGTGCTTTCACGTGATGACCATGACTGGTCAGACAAGGTAGTAGTATCACACTACATACACGCGCCACTATAGTCCCAAGAATCGACCTTGAGCGAACACGCATGGGTGTGGACTAGGACACTGCTTGTGTTTGTGTGGAAACTGGAAAGTTACAAAAAGCCTAAGCTCGTGCAGTGCCGAATTGCACAAAATCTCCAGAGACAGGAACCGGTAAGAAGTGATGATCGCCTTCATCAGCATGGCGCCACACAGGCACACACCAAGACGAGCTAGTATTCAACTTGCGTTAATCTAGTTCACATGAACTGACCTAACTAACTAGCTGGAACAAACACTATCCGTATGTGCTCGACGGCTTATTATTTGACGAGAGACATCTACAGTATTTTATTGGGCAATGATAGGCGCCAGTGCGCCGGCCCAAACATTCAGCCGGTCGGCTGCTAGCCACCCGATCTAGAAAACAAGAGCCTGTCAGATCTCAGAGTCATCTCTTCCCTTTCACGGTCTTCCTTCTCAGTCTCACATGCATGGGGAAACCGAAAAAGAAAAAGGGGATCCACACGCTCCCCACAGGCACACTACCACCCCCTACTCGTTGCTGTTGTGGCCATGCCATACGAGCTCCGGCGAGTTCCCGCCCCTCTGGCCGCTGGGATTGCATCACAGCCACCATTGATTTTAGGCGCGATTCAGTACCATGGATGCAACTCTAAAAATGGATCAGATCTAGCACGCATGCGGCATGGCACCATGATTGCAACATCCCCAGAGTTACACCACACCGGCTCGTCGGCTTGCACTATCGTGTCCAACAAAAAAGATCTGAAAAAGCAACAAATGCTCAATGGTCGGTTGAAGCAAAATCATTATAAGGTTCCAGCAAAAATAAACGATAGTTCCAGCAAAATAACTCAGCAGGGAGACTCCCGTTTGTTTCGACTGTAGCAAACAAAAGAACGATTGTAGCAAAAAGAAAAGCTATTTCGAGCAAAAAATACACTGGTTCAAGCAAAAACATCCGTCAGCGGCGAGGGCGCGTCTGATTCCAGCAAATCGCATGGGCGATGGCGGCAAAATCTGATGCCGGTTCCAGCAAATGGATGGCCGGTTGCAGCAAAACAGGGTTCCGCAGCCCTCCTTCCATCTGCACGGTGTGAAGATCTTTCGTCGATTGAAGCAGCAAGGGGCACCGGTTCCAGATTTGGGATGCCCGGTTGCAGCAAAAAGGCCACGGCCGTCTATCACGGGTCTCCAGTACTTGTGGCTGCTGTCTCCAGCAACGGCGGGTCACCGTCGATATAAAAGGGTGCAAAGGTGGTGGATGGTGGCGCTCCCATGGTCGGAGACCTGTAGCGGTCACTGCCGCGCAACGCTATGTGTCGACAATTGGCGTGCCATGTGGAGGAAGAGCAGACACGAGCATAGGTGGTGAACCATGCGTCGACGATAACATTGGGGATGGATGGGGCGAGACGCGAGTGAGATGTAATGTGTGGTGAGGAAAATGAAGGGGATGGGTAAGGCAGTGTTGTGCCTGGTGGAAAGTTGCATTGGGCCCGTAGGCAGTGCGCGTGTGTGGGAGAAGACCAGCGCAATCTTCCGCCGGTCCGCCGGCTAGAAACATTTAACTATTTTATTGTCGCAACCTAACCTAGCAGCAGTGCCGCCGCCGCCACGCACCAGCGCCGCTGGCAGCTGCTTTGTCCCTTCATCTCCCATCACTCCCCTCCGCAGCCGCTGACGACGGTGGCGGAGGAGCCTCTCCTTCTCGCGCACGAGGGTGGCGCGGGGCACCCGAGCGAGCGGAATTGCGCCCCGGATCTAAGCCTCCACGGCGGTGGCTCGCTCCCGGTGACGATCGGAGGTGGATGGCCGCGGTGTTGCGACACGTCGGATCGGCGGCGACGTGGAGGGCTTTGGTGGACTGGTGGGCTGCGGGCGTGGTTGGCCCTCCGGTTAGATTTGATCTGGCCGGAGTGGCTTGCTTGCTCCCCGGCGACGGAGATTGGTAGTGGTCCGTGCGCACGATGCGAGATGGAGGTTCGTCGAGTGGATCCGGGTGAAAACCTCGGTCTCCGCTTGTTGCCTAGACCGGCGATGGCGGCACTCTTTGTGTCGTTACCTTCTTGAGGGCATCGTCATGGAGAAGCTCCAGACCTCTGTCTGCTACCTCCAGGGAAACCCTAGTTTAGTAGATCAGATGACGGCGGCGATCTGGTGTGGTTTCCCCGTTGAGGACGTCATTCTTGGAGGTGTACACGGGCTCGAGGGACCAGTGGACGACTTCTTTGGTAGAGCGGTGCTTCATCTTACTCATTGATGGCAGTGGATCTCGGTGGCGTGTCACAGTGGAGACTCGGTGTTTGATGCGCAGAGATGGACTCACACAGGAGGAGGAGGATGTCTGGCGTCATGGTAGCTTTGATGGCAGAGAGGCCAAGCAAGCTCGGTGCGTTAATTTCTGCTTTGAAGATGGATTGGTGGAAGACGGCGGCCACGACACATGAGAGTGCGTCGGACCGGTTTGTACCCCAAACCTAGTATGTGGCTCAGTTGGGGCCCTTGGTTTTATATGTTAGACCTTGGTGTGATGTCTGTTTTGGTATTAGGCTCAGCCTATCGGTACCCCTTCATCAGGTGGATAGGAGTAGCGACGGTTGTTGCTAAGATGGTGGCTTAAGACTATCTGATGCACTACTTTGTACGGTCCTTATGAACAATTAATAAAATGGCTGCATGCATCTTCAGATGCAGAGGCCGGAGGTAATCTTTTTTAAAAAAACATTGGATATGGAGGCATCGGGAAATAAACTCCTACGATGGAAACTTGGTCTGGATTAGACTGACGTAGCGTACGAGGTATCAGCTCACTTAGCGGATAAGGTGCCCGGATCAGGGTCTTGCCTAGATAGGCGTCAAATTGTTTCCGACAGCTATTTCATACCCCTGTGTCATCTTAGCTCTAGGCCAGTTCAAGTTGGACCTGCGTATGCTCTGCCCCGTTCCGAGACAGGATTTCGGCGGCGCCTCCGTGTTGTTCTCCGCATGTACATTCTCTCGGCATTTTGCCTAGACGTGTATTTGGAGAACAGCAGGAAGGTGTTGCCGACATTTTGTCTCGGAATGGGGTAGAGCATGGACAACATACTCAATCTACACATTCTCGGGTGGGATTAGGACCCATCTTTACCTATTACAGATGTAGGTGGATTAAATGTTGTTTCTCTTCAACCTTGTAAAAAATAAAATATTGATGTGAGTAATTTAAATGAATCCTTAATTTTATTGTGTGGCTTCCAATAATGCAGAGATGGCAGATAATCAATGCATGTATAGTGGGTTTTTCCATCGGAAGCAAGTAACAACAGAGTGGGTCAAGAAAACTGATGTGTTTTTGAAAGAGATATTCCGTAGTCCAATGAGGTTGGTGCCAGAATGCCCGTGTGCCAAATGTAAGAGACGTATGCGCATAGATAAGAGTGAGATGACTAAGCACCTTCGCACGCATGGATTTATGCCCAACTTGAATATGCCGATAAACTTTGCCCAGCAGGACCATGATAGAGAGGAGGTGATAAGACAACGCGTCGCTGATTATGAGGACGATGGGGTTAGAGACATGCTAGATGATGTCTTTGCTGCACAACCGACACCTCCATCACATTCTGTGAATGAACCGGAGGAGCCAGAGGAAACTGCAAAGGCCTTCATGGATATCTTGGCCTCGTCAAAGAAACCACTTTATGAGGGTGCCAAGCTGTCTATGTTGGATGTCATCTCGCAACTGATGGCAGTCAAGGCTGAGTACGGCTATAACCGAGGTTGCTTCGAAGCATTTCTGGAAGTATGGGCTAACAGCCTGCCTGAGGGCCATGAACTGCCGAAAACCATGTACGCTACAAAGAAAATCATGAAGGCGCTCTCCATGGATTATGAGAAAATACATGTTTGTCCAAAAAATTGCCTTTTGTTTAGGCATGAGTATGTGGATGACAATTATTGTAGGAAGTGCGGTTCCTCTCGGTATATTGAGGTGGTCGATAAGCATGGTCAGAAGCTGCAGCTAAAAATCCCTGTGAAGGTTCTTCGGTATCTTGATTTTATAAAAAGACTGAAGCACCTTTTCATCACCGAGGAGTCTGCCAAAATGATGAAGTGGCACAAGGATGGGAAAAGGTACAATCCAAAAAAAATTATACATCCATCAGAAGGTGAAGCATGGAAGTCATTCGATATAGAGTACCCGGAGGAAGCAGCCGAGGCTGGGAATGTCAGAATTGATATAACAGGTGATGGGTTCAATCCATATGGTATGTCGTCTAATCCATACATGTGTTGGCCCGTATTTGTTATTCCGCTCAATCTCCCTCCCGGCGCCATAATGCAACGCAAGACCATGTTTCTGTCGCTTATAATTCCGGGGCCTGAATATCCGGGGAAGAATTTGAGTGTATTTATGCAGCCATTGGTGGATGATTTGCACCATTCTTGGTACTTCCCGAGGTTGACATACGACCGGCATCTGCAGAATTTTTTTTGATGAAAGTATGGCTACAATATTGCATGCATGACTTTGCTGGCTATGCCCTGTTCTGCGGATGGTGTACAAGTGGAAAGATGCCTTGCCCAGTGTGCATGCAGGCCTTGATTTTCATTTGGCTGAAGAAGGGTGGCAAGTATGTTGCCTTTGACCTGCATCGACAGTTCCTCCCTCCAGACCATCCTGATAGGTAAGACAAGAAGAACTTCACAAAAGGCAAAACTGTCGATGAAGTAAACGAGATTTCAACGTTTTCTAGTGCGGATGTGCTTGCTCAGTTGAAAGCTCTTAAGCCTGATGGCGAAGGCAAAGGCAAAGGCAAAGGCAAAGGCAAAGGCAAAGGCAAAGCCACAGGCGAAGACGAGGGGGAGGGCAAAGGAAAAGGTATAGGGTAAAAATGTTTTGAATCTTAAGGTGAGACGCACAACTGGACTGACATTACCCCCTTCACGCAGCTTCCCTATTTTAAGGACCTCAAACTTCCATACAACATCGACGTTATGCACACCGAAAAGAATGTCACAGAGTCCCTTTTTTGCACGATCCTCAACATTCCTGATAAGACAAAGGATAATGTTAATGCTAGAGTCGATCAACAGAATATTTGTGATAGACCACGTCTACACATGCAGCCTCCCACAGGCAGTCGAATATCTTGGTTCAAGCCAGATGCTGACTTCGTACTTAAAAAGGATCATAAGATGGAGGCATTGAAGTGGCTGAAACACGTTGTGAAGTTCACTGATGGTTACACGTCGAATATAAGTAAGGGGGTCAATCTTTCAACGGGCAAAGTGACCAGGCTCAAGAGTCATTACTATCATGTATGGATTGAGCGGATTATGCCGGTGATGGTTCGGGGTTATGTTCCCGAGCGTGTCTGGCGTGTGCTTGCGTTGTTAAGCCATTTCTTCCGCACGTTTTGTGCTAAAGAAGTATGTCCTGAGAAGATAAAAGAAATGCATAAGAAGGCGCCAGAGTTGATATGCAAGCTAGAGAAGATCTTCCCGCCAGGCTTCTTTACTCCGATGACACATCTCATTTTGCACCTCGCGAACGAGGTATTGTTGGGGTGCCCTGTACAGAATCGTTGGCACTACGGCCCTGGCAGACAGAACAAGCATCTGAGCCAGAAATGTGGAAACAAAGCTAAGATTCAAGCTTCCATAGCTGAGGCAGTTATCCTAGAGGAGGTGGCAGACCTCAGGACAGCCTACTATTCGGACCATGTTCCCACATTGCACAATAAGGTGTCTCGATACAATACAAAAGAACCCAAGTATAAACCCAGGCTGCCTCTATTCATCGGGCAAGGTGGCAGGGCTGGATGCTCGACACCTTATCTCATGCCACGATATGAGTGGGAGGATGTCATGTTCTATATCTTGCACAACATCAAGGAAGTAGAGGATGAGTGGATGAGGTAATATCTTTGCACCACTCTTTTAGTCAATTCGTTATGTTCACTTTGGCTAGTTTTTATACTGCTTTTCTTATTGTAGTCGATTCGTTGATGAAGAGTGGACACGAATGCTGCCTCCTACTGAAGCGGAGAAACTGATGGAAGGAAAATTTCGTTGCGTGGTTCATGGAGAAAGTAATTTTTCACACTTCCCTATTACCTATTTCACCGTACAATTCCAATTAAACTCACGCACCCTATAATTTCAATTAAACTTGTAGGGAAATGATCTGAATGAATCAATGGATGAAGAATTGAGATGGGTTTCCATGGGTTTTGACCCTGCCGTCATGACATGCCAAAAGTATGATGTGAATGCGTATCGCTTCCATACAGAGGAGCACCAGAACAGTCGGCCTGATCCCAAAACAATAAATACCGGAGTCTTCACCGAAGGAGATAATAAAGTAGATTACTATGGAAGGGTAGGAAAAATATACGAGCTTACATTCAAATGTGGTCGCGACCCCCCTAAGTCTCACTGTGTTCAAATGCCGATGGTTTGACCAAAAAAAGGGTCTGAGACATACACCTTCTGTTGGTTTAGTTGAAATTAAACCATCAACCGTCTATGTCGGAGCTGATCTCTTTATCGCTACTACCCAGGCCACACAAGTATATTATCTGCCTTACCCATGCCAGAAAGAGTACCTAAAGGGTTGGGAAGTTGTGTTCAAGGTGTCGCCACATGGTAAGCTACCAGACCCGAACGATGATGATTACTACAACATAAACCCCATGACATACGAGGGATTGTTTTTTCAAGAGGAACATGATGACGTGGTCTGAAACAAGGAGGATGATGACTTGGGTTATGTTGACCTTGACCCAAATGACGACGACGCACGGATTGATGGTGAGGCAGTTGTGAATCAAAGATACATAATTATGCTTGAAAAGTTACATGAAGACGCTGACGATGAGGAAGAGCCTCCACCTCCGTCAGACAATGAAGAAGATATGTGGGATAGTGATGATGAGACCGGTCGACAAATAGATTACAATAGTGATGATTCATATGGGTTCTAGAAAATGTAAGTTCTTTTAATGATCATTACAATAGTATTCTTAATGTGCTCTTCTGTTATTAATGTCTTTCCTGTATGCTTGTTTGTTTGATATCCTTACAAATTGTTTATTCTCATCTCAATGCAGGTTTGCCAATCATGGGCAAGTCCAGCGGCGCCAGTCTCCTCAGTAAATTCAGAGGATTTACTCGGAGTGGATGAGCCCACAAGGTTCCCTCCCGACTACGCGAGGATGACACCTCACAGGGAGGTGGAGGGGTCAGGGGAGGAGACCCTAGAGGAGGAGGGGGTGGGGGGAGAGCCCCTGGAGGAGAAGGAGGTGGGGGGAGTGGCAGCCGGGGCAAAAAACTCCGGGCCGTGTCCGAAATAGGAGGGTCTTCTTCGATGCCCTCCTATGCTGAGGCACCTTCTGAGTCTGAGGAGGAGGAGTATGTTCCTGATGGCGAGGAGGAGGAGGGTGAGGAAGAGGAGGCCGAGGAGGAGGAGGCCGAGGAGGAGGGTGAGGAGGAGGGCGAGGAGGGTGGTGGAGGGGAGGTTGACCCCGATTTGTGGGGTGACTTGCCACCGGGTGCTCCGCACGGGTGGTTGCGTGGTACTTCCGGAGTACCTACACCACCTTCTATCGAGGTGCACAAGTGTCTCATTGAACCTGCGGGGACAGAGTAAGTGCCTCTCAATCATATTTTCAACACATGACAACATTTTCTTATTGTACACATGGCAATCCTTTGATTCTTTTGCAGTAACTGGATCCTTCGTGGAAAGGGCCGTAAACCGAACAACCTTATTACTGTAATGTTGAAGGAGTTTTGGCCGGGCCTATTCTGCCCGTGGCCAGACAAGGACCCGCAGCAGCGGGTTTTTGGCACGAGCTGGGCCAACTACGAGGCTTACAGCCACACGGATTACGGGACGGCCGCTAAGGCCGTGATCACCAAATTTTGGGTAAGTTCTCTTTTGAATCACTTGTCTTCAGTTTCGTTCATAGTTTATCATTGAATCACTCAACCCATGCCTTGTTTGCTTCTGGTTTATGCATGATTGCAGCAACTCTATAGAGTTCTTGACGAGCACAAGGCCAGAGCCGACATGGTCTTGCTTGCGGATGCAAAGAAGAAAGCTCGTCAGTTGCAGTACGAGGTGCGTTGGGTTGCCGTCTCGCAGTACTACCACGTACGAGGTGCGTTGGGTTCGATTTAGCAAGATTTCATCCATTTAACAAAAGTTCCGCCAATAGCCCATAATTTACACTGTTTAAAATTTGGCAAGTGTTCTGACGGACAGGTCCCAATTGTCATGGTCTTGCCACATCCATGATTTTTTCCTGCATATTTTGTGTCTCTGCTGAGCCGGTCCTCGAAGCTTCTCCCAACCAGGCCAGCCCGATGGAGGTCTCTCGCGTTGCGTCCAACGCACAACGCCTGAGTCGCCGCGCACCACACTCACCCCAATCGGTTGCATCACATGTCCAGGCTTCCGTCGGCAAGTACCCGTCAGGCTTGGTCGAACCTAGGGTTAGGCATTGTCAGGCAGTGGCCACGGCGACAGTAGCGGCAGCGTGAATTCATACCTCCTCGAGCAGTTCTTGTAAAACCGTGAAATCAAGGCATGAAACTACAACGTTGAATCCGGCTCCGTCAAGCTCGCCGACGTCGGCGTGGGCACGTCCATGTACGTGACCCCATCAGGCTGTGCTGAGTTATTCTTCCTACTTTCGTGACATAGCTGGGACCCGTCAGGTTGGTGAACAAACAAGTCCCGTCCATCATAGCAATTTGTGTACTCTTAAATTTTCGTGACTCATTCATTGGCCGGTGAGGCGTTTGGTTCGGACAGAATTATGATGCTTATTCGAAGATCATGTGTATGGATGTCACCTTTCTGCAATTGAGGTACCTTAATTTATATTTTATTCAACATTCCGAATATTGTTGAAATTCTTTTAGTTCTATGCAATTCGTAGGTTCATGTCATGCCTTTTTTTGCCATATTAAGTTCCTGTAACATGTTGTTTTATAGCTCTAAACATTACAACCTGATGTTACTTTCTGCTAAGTCTGAAACTGTTATTATTTGCAATCTTGTCATGTCCTTTTGAACATGTTCTAGTGATTTCTGGAGATAGATTAGTGTTCATGTTTTGTCATGCCTTACCTGTACTTCATGACCATGCCTTTTGTTCTCACGTTGAGATGTCGTAGCATATTTTTTTTGATGCTTGCAAGATGCCTAGTTGCTGTTTTGGACAGCTTGTCCTTTAAACTTTTATAGTGTATGCGTTGAACCGTTGCCCCGTTTTGAGTGTGCTCTATATGAAACTTACTTAGTTTTGCATGTAGTTCCATGTTATCATGTTGCGTCCTTGTTTTGAGGTGTTTGCTTGATGTTTGTATGCATTTTGCATCAATTCCATGGTTAACTTGTTTTGCTCATATCTTCTAGGCCATAGCTCCGAATTAAATGAACTTTGTATGTAACTTGACTAGAATCGCATGTACATCATCTTGGTGCATCTTAACTTGCTGTTTAACAACTTGAACATAAGGTTTATTCAGATCTGGACCTATTTCGAAATTTGCATATGAGGACTTACCGGATTAGTTGTATGTTGTTTCTGGACTCATTTAAACTTGCCTTGATGTGTTGCTCTTGTTTGCATCATCTCTTGCCATGAGTAGCGTTGTCATGCATCATACTTGAGTGTGCATCATGTTATGTATATGTGTGGTGTGTTTACCATGTTGTGTGCTTCTTCTCGATAGTTCCCGTTTCGTTGCGATCGTGAGGATTCGTTCGTCTACGCTTGGTTCGGCTTCATCCGTTCGTCTTCTTCATGGACTCGTTCTCCTTCCTTGCGGGATTTCAGGCAAGATGACCGCTACCCTGGATCTCACTACTATCATTGCTATGCTAGTTGCTTTTGTTCTATCACTTTGCTGTGCTACCTATCATTTGTTCTTCAAGCCTCCCGTTTTGCCATGTCAGCCTCTAACCTTTTTCACCCTTCCTAGCAAACCATTGCTTGGCTATGTTACCGCTTTGCTCAGCCCCTCTTATAGCGTTGTTAGTTGCAGGTGAAGTTGAAGATTGTTCCATGGTGGACAGGATTATGTTGGGATATCACAATATCTCTTATTTAATTAATGCATCTATATACTTGGTAAAGGGTGGAAGACTCGGCCTTATGCCTGATGTTTTATTCCACTCTTGCCGCCTTAGTTTCCGTCATATCGGTATTATGTTCCCGGATTTTGCGTCCCTAAGGCGGTTGGGTGATTTATGGGACCCCCTTGACAGTTCGCTTTGAATAAAACTCCTCCAGCAAGGCCCAACCTTGGTTTTACCATTTGGCTCACCACCACCTACCTTTCCCTTGGGAGTAATTAACCTAAGGGTCATCATTATTTTAGCCCCCCCCCAAGGCCAGTGCTTCTCTAAGTGCTGGTCCGAACCGAGCAGCCTGCGGGGCCACCTCAGGGAAACTCAAAGTTTGGTTTTACTCGTAGCTTGACTTATCCGGTGTTGCCCTGAGAACAAGATATGTGCAGCTCTTATCGGGATTGTCGGCGCATCGAGCGGCTTTGCTGGTCTAGTTTTACCATTGTCGAAATGTCTTGTAACCGGTATTCCGAGACTGATCGGGTCTTCCCGGGAGAAGGAATATCCTTCGTTGATCGCGAGAGCTTATCATGGGCTAAGTTGGGACACCCCAACAGGGTATAAACTTTCGAAAGCCGTGCCCGCGGTTATGCGGCAGATGAAAATTTGTTAATGTCCTGTTGTAGATAACTTGACACCAGATCCGAATGAAAATGCACCAACCGCGTGTGTAGCCGTGATGGTCTCTTTTTGGCGGAGTCCGGGAAGTGAACACGGTCTTTGGGTTATGTTTGACTTAAGTAGGAGTTTAGGATCACCTCTTGATCATTGCTAGCTACACGACCGTTCCTTTGCTTCTCTTCTCGCTCTTATCTGCGTATGTTAGCCCCCATATATTCTTAGTCGCTGCTGCAACCTCACCATTTTACCCCTTCCTTTCCCATTAAGCTTTGCTAGTCTTGATACCCATGGTAATGGGATTGCTGAGTCCTCGTGGCTCACAGATTACTACAACAACATTTGTAGGTACAGGTTATGCGATGATCTTGACGCGAGAGCGATGTTTGCTTGTCTTGGAGTTCTTCTTTTGCTTCTTCTTTGATCAGGGGATAGGTTCCAGGTCGACAGCCTGGGCTAGCAGGGTGGATGTCGTTTGAGTTTCTGTTTGTGTTTCATCCGTAGTCGGATGATGCTCTTATTTATTGTGATGTTGTATTCGTGTGGCATTTTATGCCTCTTGTATGTATCCCCATCTATTATGTAATGTTGATGTAATGATATCCACCTTGCAAAAGCGTTTCAATATGTGGTTCTATCCTTGGTGGGACCTTCAAGTGTCTTTAGGATAGTATCGCATATTGGGCATGACAAGTTGGTATCAGAGCCTCGACCGACCCTAGGAGCCCCCTTGATTGATCGTGAAGTTTGGCCGTTGTCGAGTCTAGAAGAAAAGTGTTTTCAGAGTCTAGTTATATCGGAGAGTAGGAATTCTTTTTACTCCTCAGCCCTTTCGCCGCTCTGGTGAGGAATCTTGATGTAGGTGTTTTGAATTACTCCTCTTCCCCTTCAAATTTTTTCTTTAGGATCACGCAGTTGGTTTTTCGATCGTTGTTCCTCAGCTCTTTTCATCCGGTGCATTTCTCGTCAAGTTGACTCGAGCCTCTTCATCTTTGCCAAGTTCAATCCTCAGTTGTCTTCTTTTTCCACCCACCCACCATTTTTCTCCTCGGAGCCGGAGTCTGTAATCCAGTATCCATCCTACTCATGTGAAGCCTTTGCTTTGTTTCAACTGGTGTTGTCTCTTCAAGATATTCGTCGGTTTCCCCTTCCAAGTTGCCTTTGTTTTCCCGCCCTCCCACCCTCTTCTTCCTGGAGCTTGAGTCTATTTCGAGCATCAATTTCATTCGTGCGGAGTATTTTCAGTCTTTCCTCAATTGTCTCAACCTGTGGATTCTCTTTTGTTCGACATTCTTCTTCTCTTTTTCTTTTTCAGTGGACTCAAATCAAGTTTTCGGGTTGAACAAATTCTTTTCCTTGGACCAAGTGTTTTCCTTGCTCGTTTTCCTCTCGCCATTCAATCATTCCGGAGTTCGGAAGACATCTCGGGAGATTCGTCTGTGTTCTAATTAAGTCGAGGTTGTCACCTCATTCAAATATTTCAATTGTTCCGGTGCATCATCTATCTCGTGAACAATCCTTTTTTTTCAACGGTGTTTTCTTTAGTGGTCCCTAACCCACAGGTTCCCACCCAGGAACTTACCTGACTCTTCTAATTATTCCGGAGCCATTCCTAATTCCTTTCAAAGTGTGACGTAAGAATGGATTTCATCAGTCAGATGTTCTCCAAGATCTCGTTCAAATTCTTTCATTGTTGCCTCAACCTCTTCGCTTTTTCGTTCTCCCGGAGTATCTCAGTAAATTTTGGTGGTGTTTCTCGTCGTCATTTGAAGAACGAAGAGGAGTTTTTCCTCTAAATCTTGTCCGCTATCTCGAAGTTTCGTGGTTCTAGCTTCATGTTATCCTCATGAATTATTCCATTTGTCAGATATTCTTTTCTTACCCATCCGGAGTATGTCAGGAGTTGTTTTCCCGTTTCTTTTCACCGGAGGCCATCGTTCCAGAAGAATTCTTTGTCCTCTCATTTCAGCTACCGTTATCAAATTATCCCGGTGCTTCGTTCAAGTGTTCTTTAATCAGCTCATGATCTCTTTGTTCTCTTGCATCTAAATCCCCTCTAGCATATTGGTTCTTCTAATGTCCTCGACCATCTCATCGAAACCTCCATCTAAAGCATCAAAACTTTAATCTTATTCTTTCATCCTTCAATATATCTCATCATCCTTTTTGTCATCGGAGTTCTTCATGGTGGTTCTTCATGATTTAATTCATTCTTCAAGAGTTCATCAAGATTCTTGTTGGTGGAGCTCAAGTATCTTTTCTTCTCGCATCTCGAAGTGTAATTAATTCTCCGTATTCTTTTGAAGTGGAGTTTTGCATTTCTTCGTTCTTCTCATCTATTCTATCATTTCTGTTTGTGGCCGGTTATCACCTTATGATTTTGAGATGTTATCCATAAGTCCACAACAAGCAAATTCTTTTCGTTGTTGATTTTTCTCAACAACTCCATTCAATCCTTCTAAATTCTTTCCATTCCATTCTTTCAAATTTTCCGAAGGCATCGCATTGTTCATCATGTCAAGTGCCATCCCATCTTGTGGAGCTTGTGTTCTATTCCTCCATGTTTCGTCCGGAGTGCTGCCTAAATCCTTTCAGTATTATTCGTTTCTTATCTCGTTTTAACCGGAGTGGTTTCATAGTCTATCTGGTACCGTGAGCTTTCGATTCTCGTCATTCTTGTCGTTCCTCTCTTCTTATTGAGTGCTCTCGATTCTTTGCTTCTTCTCTTGAGTTCTTGACTTCACCTCTTCCTTTCCCTTCCGTCTCGGTCCTAATATCTCGGGACGAGATCTCTTGTTAGTGGAGGAGTGTTGTAACGCCCCGGATTCGATGCGCCAGGTGTCCGCCAGTTATTCGCGGTTGTTGCCATGTCATTTGCTTGCGTGTTGCATTTTTCCATCTCATCATGTGCATCTCATTTTGCATACGTGTTCGTCTCATGCATTCGAGCATTTTCCCTGTTGTCCGTTTTGCAATCCGGCACTCCTATGTCACCTGGCGCCCCCTTTTGCCTCTTTTTATGTGCGAGTGTTAAACTTTCTCGGAATGGACCGCGATTTGCCAAGTGGCCTTGGCATACCACCAGTAGACCGCCTGTCAAGTTTCGTGCCATTTGGAGTCTGTTTGATACTCCAACGGTTAACCGGGTAGCCGTAAAAGCCTCTTTTGTCTTGCTGCCCAACACCCCTATAAATTGGCCCATAACCAATCTAAGTCAATTCCATGGTCTCGGTGGCCGAAAACCACTCCCCATTTGGACTCTCCTAGCTCCCTCTACCTATAAATATGTGCCCCTCCCGGAATTTTTGCGGATGAACCCTAGCCTTTCCCCTTTCTCCCGCAGCCGGACGCATTCTCCCCCGCCGGACATGTCCGCACCACCGTCCCCCGACCAACCATAGCGCGACACGTCAGCCCCGCCGCCCTATCTCTCCTCCCTCCGCTGCCGCGCCATCCGGGGCCCAGATCCGGCCCGCCCCAGGCCGAACCGGGCCATCCCGGCCCGCGCGCCGCCCGCCGCTGCCCGGGCGCCTCGCCGTCGCCTCCCGCGGGCTCCCGCACTGAGCGCCGCCGTCAGCCGCCGCTCGCGCCGCCCCGCCGCCTCGGATCCTCGCCGCTGGTTGCTTCCCTCGCCGCCCCGACGACCAACGCCTCGCCGCCCGCTCCTTCGCGCTCGTCGCTGGTCCCGCATGCCGCCGCCACCCGCCTCTCCGACGACCTCCGCCGCCTCGCCTCCCGTCCGTCGTCGCTGGCCTCCGGCGGGCCGCCATCGCCGGACCCGGACCCGTCCTCGGCCGGATCTGGTAAGGTGGACCAGATCCACCGGGTTCCCCATCCAAACACCGCGCCTCGTCCCGGATTTCTCCGTCCCGAACCGCTCCGTCCCGTTGACTTTCCCCAAGGTCCAATTTTCTCTAAGTCCCCAGATCTTCTGTTATTTTTTATGCCCTATTCATCACATCATAACTCCATGCATGCTGCTCCGCTTCATGCATGTGATATATCAAAATGTTCATTGTGAGATGCTCTTCATTTCATTCCATTGTGCCATGCTTGATTGATTCCATCTTGATGCCCTAATCATCGTCGCAAGAGTGCTAAATAATGTTGTCTGTTGTCTGTTAACAGAACATGCTCATTTTTCATTTTTGCCATGTTTAATGTGTGCATCCTATGAGAATGAGCTCTACATGTGTTTTATACTACATCATACCATATTTACAGACGTGCAATCCATGTATTTTTGTGAGTCTTGTAGTGAGTGGATCGATCTTGTTAATTAGGGTACTTGCTGTTACTGTTTTGCTAGTCTGAATCTGCTATACCATGATGCTATGTAAACCTGCTGCTACAAGTCATTCTATGCATAATCTGGAGATGTTCACTAAGGATGGTTTGTTACACATGTCATGATCTATCCATCTATGCCCCTGGTTGCATTTATAGCCTGCTGTATCTTGTTGTAATCTTGCTCTCAAATTGCTAAATAATGTTGTTGTCAGCCTTTTAACATTAAGTTCAGTTTTGCGATGAGTTTTGCTAGTGATCCATGCACCCTATGAACTTGTTCTTACCATTCTTAGCTTCATCAACATGTCTTCCTACTATTGGTTACCTTTTCATGCCATTTATTGCTCTGTGGTGAGAGGTACAAGCTCACCAACATGCCTACTTATTGTTTTTCCTGCCATGTATGAATCTGTCATATCATTTGCCATGTTTGCATGGATGCTACCATGTTTTCTGTTGATCTTTGGAATTAGGTCAGCAAGGGACTTTTGTTCTATGCAATTCGTAGGTTCATGCCATGCCTTTTTTTGCCATGTTAAGTTCATGTAACATGTTGTTTTATAGCTCTAAACATTACAACCTGATGCTACTTCCTGCTAAGTCTGAAACTGTTATTATTTGCAATCTTGTCATGTCCTTTTGAGCATGTTCTAGTGATTTCTGGAGATAGGTCAGTGTTCATGTTTTGTCATGCTTTACCCGTACTTCATGCCCATGTCTTTTCTTCTCACGTTGAGATGTCGTAGCATATTTTTTTGATGCTTGCAAGATGCCTAGTTGCTGTTTTGGACAGCTTGTCCTTTAAACTTTTATAGTGTATGCGTTGAACCGTTGCTCTGTTTTGAGTGTGCTCTATATGAAACTTACTTAGTTTTGCATGTAGTTCCATATTATCTTGTTGCATCCTTGTTTTGAGGTGTTTGCTTGATGTTTGTATGCATTTTGCATCAATGCCATGGTTAACTTGTTTTGCTCATATCTTCTAGGCCGTAGCTCCGAATTAAATGAACTTTGTATGTAACTTGACTAGAATCGCGTGTAGATCATCTTGGTGCATCTTAACTTGCTGTTTAACAACTTAAACATCAGGTTTATTCAGATCTGGACCTATTTCGAAATTTGCATATGAGGACTTACAGGATTAGTTGTATGTTGTTTCCGGACTCATTTAAACTTGCCTTGATGTGTTGCTCTTGTTTGCATCATCTCTTGCCATGAGTAACTTCATGTAGCCTTTGTCATGCATCATACTTGAGTGTGCATCATGTCATGTATATGTGTGGTGTGTTTACCATGTTGTGTGCTTCTTCTCGATACTTCCCGTTTCGTTGCGATCCTGAGGATTCGTTCGTCTACGCTTGGTTCGGCTTCATCCGTCCGTCTTCTTCATGGACTAGTTCTCCTTCCTTGCGGGATTTCAGGCAAGATGACCGCTACCCTGGATCTCACTACTATCATTGCTATGCTAGTTGCTTCGTTCTATCGCTTTGCTGCGCTACCTATCATTTGTTCTTCAAGCCTCCCATTTTGCCATGTCAGCCTCTAACCTTTTTCACCCTTCCTAACAAACCATTGCTTGGCTATGTTACCGCTTTGCTCAGCCCCTCTTATAGCGTTGTTAGTTGCAGGTGAAGTTGAAGATTGTTCCATGGTGGACAGGATTATGTTGGGATATCACAATATCTCTTATTTAATTAATGCATCTATATACTTGGTAAAGGGTGGAAGACTCGGCCTTATGCCTGATGTTTTGTTCCACTCTTGCCGCCCTAGTTTCCGTCATATCGGTATTATGTTCCCGGATTTTGCGTCCCTAACGCGGTTGGGTGATTTATGGGACCCCCTTGACAGTTCGCTTTGAATAAAACTCCTCCAGCAAGGCCCAACCTTGGTTTTACCATTTGCCTCACCACCACCTACCTTTCCCTTGGGAGTAATTAACCCAAGGGTCATCTTTATTTTAGCCCCCCCCCCCCCCCCCCGGGCCAGTGCTTCTCTAAGTGTTGGTCCGAACCGAGCAGCCTGTGGGGGCACCTCGGGGAAACTCAAAGTCTGGTTTTACTCGTAGCTTGACTTATCCGGTGTTGCCCTGAGAACGAGATATGTGCAGCTCCTATCGGGATTGTCGGCGCATCGGGCGGCTTTGCTGGTCTTGTTTTACCATTGTCGAAATGTCTTGTAACCGGGATTTCGAGACTGATTGGGTCTTCCCGGGAGAAGGAATATCCTTCGTTGATCGCGAGAGCTTATCATGGGCTAAGTTGGGACACCCCTGCAGGGTATAAACTTTCAAAAGCCGTGCCCGCGGTTATGCGGCAGATGGGAATTTGTTAATGTCCGGTTGTAGATAACTTGACACCAGATCCGAATTAAAATGCATCAACCGCGTGTGTAGCCGTGATGGTCTCTTTTCGGCGGAGTCCAGGAAGTGAACACGGTCTTTGGGTTATGTTTGACGTAAGTAAGAGTTCAGGATCACCTCTTGATCATTGCTAACTATACGACCGTTCCTTTGCTTCTCTTCTCGCTCTTATCTGCGTATGTTAGCCACCATATATGCTTAGTCGCTGCTGCAACCTCACCACTTTACCCCTTCCTTTCCCATTAAGCGTTGCTAGTCTTGATACCCATGGTAATGGGATTGCTGAGTCCTCGTGGCTCACAGATTACTACAACAACAGTTGCAGGTACAGGTTATGCGATGATCTTGACGCGAGAGCAATGTTTGCTTGTCTTGGAGTTCTTCTGTTGCTTCTTCTTCGATCAGGGGATAGGTTCCAGGTCGGCAGCCTGGGCTAGCAGGGTGGATGTCGTTTGAGTTTCTGTTTGTGTTTCATCCGTAGTCGGATGATGCTCTTATGTATTGTGATGTTGTATTCGTGTGGCATTTTATGCCTCTTGTATGTATCCCCATCTATTATGTAATGTTGATGTAATGATATCCACCTTGCAAAAGCGTTTTAATATGCGGTTCTATCCTTGGTGGGACCTTCGAGTCTCTTTAGGATAGTATCGCATATTGGGCGTGACAACATGATAGGTGCTTGTCGGTTCATATATTTGGCGCGAGAGATGCATGTTATTTTGTTGGCAAATATATATGTTACACGGATGAGTATCTCTCTCTCTCTCTCAATTGATAAACACATGGAAGAGATGTGCATCCTTTCCATGAGGACCGGAAAGCAAAATTAAATGAGGAAACTAATGACGAAATCTTGTGTAAAAAATAATTGATATCGTCTATTGATAGGAATACATGGAAAAGAAATATAGCCACAAAATAGTGTATATTTTTAGGTTAGAAAATTGGCAACTGCTCATCCATAGACACCAATTTCGAGTGGTTCATGCGGGGTGTAGGCAATCTAATGAAGTGTGATCTGCGCAGCGACCATTAAACCGCAGCATATCTTCAAACTTGTGACTTCTTTGGCACACACAGAAACACACACAAATACCTTTATGTGTATGGTATCATGCCTTCTACAATTTTGAATATATATCCAGTTGTTGCTTTGTGATCTTTTTCCTATTGGATGGGCTCTTCTTCCTTAGTTAGTAGCTCACAAATGTACTCGAATAGGGTACAAGAGAGTTAAGAAGGAGAAAAATGACAATTAAGAGAAGGTAGATATACATATGTGTTGGGAGGCATCTTCAAACACATTTCATGAATGGGACAGGACAATGCTTGATGAGTGAATCCAGCGCATAACAATATGTGTACTACAAATGTCGTTGGAACTGTAGTTCCTGATCAAATCATGGTGCAACAAGTTTGTGCTTGTTTTGAACGAATGGCTTTGGGAACAAAAGCGCATCTGACATATCCCCTATCCGTCCAGGACACGTTGTTAGTACTAGCGGCAACAAACTAATTTAGATTAGAGAATACCTAAAAGGGGACGGAGATTATGTAGTCTTGAAACGGACGTGAACAATAGTTAAAAAATAAGTACTTGTGAAGTTCAAAGCAGAACCCATAATCTCTTAGGGTGATTGGCGAGTTACAACTCGTAATTTCGTGTAACTTCATCTCTAATTTTTCCTGACCGTCAGATTTGGAAAATCAGTTAAAGAATTATTTTTTGGTCAAAAGTGTAGAATAGTAAAGTCCCTCTGATCTGTCCCGCAGGAGAATTAGCTCCCCCGTTCCCCACGCAGATCGTTGTGTTTCTCGTCGCATAGTCGCTGCCGCCCTTTTCGCCGTTCCGATCGAGAGATCCCGCGGCGGCCCCGATCGAGGGCAAGCACCAGCGGCCCGTCTCCCTGGTTTCGACCTGCTCCTGCCACCAGGGGGTTCCCGCCCAACGCCAGGATTCGCTGCGGCGCACCGGCCAGCCAAAGTCCCCCGCCCACTGCAGCGCCTCCCTCCGTCATGTAGCCAGCGACGCCCATCAACGCCAGCGAGCCATCCCTGGACAGGTTCCAACTGCTGCAAATCTGTATCTGAGGAGCCGACCACCTTACGCAGTGCATCTGGAATCCTATACCAGATTCTGAAATTTGGACTTGAGTCCAAAGTTGCAGCATGATTTGGTTTGCATGGTTCTGCACCTGCATATTCTAGGTGATTTTTAAACTGTTGTGTGATTCATTTTCACATTTAGTATCCCTTGGACAAAATTATTTGCTGCATTCAAGATTACTGCTTTTGATGTTTGTGTATGACATAAAAATTTATTGATGTGCTATGATCTTGTGCAGAACAGTCAGATCAGTCATAATGTGGTCAAGTTCAAATTTGTTTCCCTAGACCTACTTCTTTGTTGGGCCTTGGAATTGGCCAATATATATAAGATGCAGGTCTGAACACTTGTACTGCTCATACCCTGGTCTACAGTTACGATGTTGAGTTATGGTCATTCTTTTTGGTACATGGAGTGAGTCGAATATTCTGATTTCGGTTTCTGTATTTTGTTAACCGATTGATGCTACTGGTGAGGAAGTAGTCAAGTCTTATACTCCGACTACACTGGATTCTGATATTGGATACTTTGAGCTTGTTTTAAAGGTAATTTATCGTAAACATGTTCCAACCCCACTGAATGTGTCTTATGGTTGATTCTGATGGTAAAAAGACTATGTGATCACTTGACTAGAATAATTAGCTTCATTGTACACCATATTATTAATTCACTTCTGAAGATATGCTGCAGCCAAATAGTTCTGTCAGAACATGACCAACCATCGACAGTTATGAGCTGTTATATCATGTCAACTGTTGTATTATGATTGGTTGCCATGAAAAGCAATGCACAGATTTAAATACTACTCATCTAGTACCGTATAAACGGTGCATAGAATTGTCCATTGGATGGCACAATATGTACAATTTCTAGCTAGCATAAATCTGAATCTTGTAAAACGGTGCATAGAACTGACTTAGCATGCTTAATTTACACAACATCTAAATCATGAGCGTACAAAGCTGTTGTTTTGGAGTTGTGTGCCGCAATATGAGTAGTAAATTTGTGAACCTGCTATGTAATGTTCAGGTTCCAGCAAGAAAATTTGTGGGCCACAATCCTGAACCTCCTCTGCTTTCTATAAAACAGGGTTGCCATGTGAAGAAAAAGGATACGTGGGAGCTTTTGGATGGAAAATGGCTCCAGCAAGGAAGAGAAGAGAGCTGCATTTTCTTACTTGCAATTCTAGTAACTATCTTTGTTATAACTTGTATAGTGTATCGAAAAAAAACATGTAGAGTGTGATGGATTAATTAGGATGCTATGTAATCAGAGTACGTATCCTATCATATGTATCATGACTGATTGCGACCAAGGTCTGCGTTATGTGAAGAAGACTCCCACTTATATGTTTATTAGTGATATTGTGTTGTGCTTGCTCTACTACTTCCGTACATTATTTGTGGAATTGGTCTTATGTAGCACTATTTCAACTGGAGTTGGTCGAGTCCTCCTGCTCATTTTTTATGCCAATAAACTTGTCACCCGAAATGCTTGTACAAAAGGAGCACTGGAGACTCCATGTTTGGGCCTATCTTAAGCTTGTTGATAGGTGATCATTTAAGCTTGTTGATAGGTGATCATTTCAGTACTGGATTGTCATGTACTGACCCTGAACTCTGAAACTGATTCAACCAATGTGCTATCTGATTGGTTATACCCAGGCACATGTACAACTATATGATGGAAATATGCATTTTGACAAATTGTACCAAATTTTTTAGCTAATACTCTTTGCTTATCTCATGAAATGTGCCTGTGAAAATTTGCCCCAATCCAAAATGTTATTTAATTGACGTTATGAACATAACACTGGTTTGGACTAGTGCAGCATATGCAATACAAAAATAGTAAAAGCCACAATTTAGTGTGCGGGCATCAAAGGAACCTTTCATCAAAAATTGAGCAACAACTCAAAGTTGAAAGCCTATTATTGTAAACATAGTCTCACAATTGTCACTTCAATTAAGTGATTGTTGGTTCAAAAATAATGTAAACACTACTTGGGACAATAATTCAGCTCGAAAAAGCTCGCCCGTATCCCCACTTGCGTGGCCAGAGCGCCCGGAAAAGCTCGCCCAATAGCAGGGTGGAAAGCTGCCGCGGCGAACCCTCTTTCTCGGCAGGGAAATGGCCTTCCCAGCGGCGGTGGGTGGCACCGGGATCGGCAGGTGTAGTGCACGCACGGGGTGAATCTGGAGGTGGAAAAAATGTTTTTCGCCTGACAGTGGTGGCCAATGCGCCGTTTTCCCTTCCGCCGGAGCCCCCAAGCACTGGGTTCGCTGAGCCAAAAAACGGGCCAAACCAGCAGAAATCGGCGCCCTGGGGGCGCGACTAGTCGGATTTTTCAGTGCCGGCGAAAAAAAACACGCCCGGGGGGGGGGGGGGCTGTTGGGGGCGCGGCTGGAGATGCTCTAACTAAACAGCTAGGACAACAATAAGAACCAGCATAAGATCAGCAATGTACAACAGATGCTAAACTTGCTCATTGACAAAATAGGTTGTGCATGCTTCTTCTGTTCCATACTAAAGGTGACTGCCATATTTGTCAAGGATGATTATGGTTGAGGCATAGTAATGCACTTGTAGCAACGCGGGCAAGAAACTCATATAAAACACGCATTCTTCCAAATTGAGCCATTTCTGGTTTTCAAAGATATACAATACATAATTACTGTCCATTCTATACTGCAACATACACTGCCTAAATAATCAGAACTATGTTTGAGGTGCAGGTCATGTACGTCTTGAGCTCCCGATTCACCTTCTCCTCGTCCCACATGAACCCCTAGATGTTCTGCACCCACTTGAAGTAGCTCACCATCACTCCGCCGGAGTTGGCCAGGATGTCCAGTAGGATCAGCACGCCCTTCTTTGCCAGAATCTGCACCACGAACATGTACATTTCTCTACTGTCAGTCAATGTGTGAAATGTGTCAACAAATGCAGCTTAGTTTTGTGGCGAAATGTTGGTGTACTTCGCTTTGATGGCATCAGCATTGTCCCTAGGAGTAGAAGTAAAACCGAAGATAAACGGTACAATTAGGATAGGCAGGTATTGCAGAATTTCTTAACAAACCAAAGTGTCAGATTCGACTGGCAACTTCCATTTGAGATCTCTAGTCCATTCTAAGAAAGCATTCCATGATAATTAATGTGTGTGCACTGCTGATACATACTACGTACTCCTACTAAATATGCAAGTTCAGAAGATGGTGCGTTCTGAATACTGAAGATCAATGTGGCACAGACAGAATAGTCAGGTTTTGCAAAAAAATAGTCAGGTTCAGCAGAGTTGTTAGTTAAAATTCAGCAAAATATAAAGTACAATGAGGGTTGCTATGCTGCCTGGTAGTACTTGCCAGAATTCGAAAATCGAACGTACTTCATATTAAAAAAAATGTTTTCAGATACAGAAAAATATAACAGTCATGAGGATACTTTAACTAAGCTTCAGAGCAGTAATTTGATAGAAGATAGGATGAAGTGAGCTGGGATGAGGAAGAAGAAGATTACTTGTTTATGACTCCTCCCAGAGCTGCCGGGATGAGCACGTCACACTCTTCCGTGAGCAGGGAGATCAGGTCGACAGCATCGCCTCCGTCGAAGCCCTTGATCCCGCGGTTCTCTGCCGAGTGCTTCATCGGCTTGGCTATGTCAATGCCATTGGAGTTCTTGACAGCCCCTGTGACATCTCTGATGGCGGCCACCTTGCCACCAGCTTCAGTGATCAATTGGGCAGCCCAAGAGATAACATTGCCAAATACCTGAAAAAGGCAAGAAGACAATAATTGCTCATCTGTGCAAATGTAGGTGAAGAAACATAGTTATGGCCTTGCTCCACAATGTATGGCGCCATTATACACAACGATGATTACTAGCATTGTGTAGGCATGCTTGTATATATTTGGCAGAATATATTACTTGTGGGTGCTCATTGTTTGCTCCTTTCCCCTTTAATTTCAGCGCGAGGTGGGAGATTAGAAAGATACTGACAGATCAGGCAAAGAACTTTGGAATTGCCATTGATGGTGTCTCCATTGTAAGGCTAAGCTTCGAGAAGATGCTTGTCTCTAAATTATAAATGGGGAACACCTTAGCTTTGTGTGAAAATTCAAGAGATAGGCAAAATTTTCTCTGGCATTTTAAATGCACAAAAGACCAAAGAAAAAGCAAATAATCTTAGTGAGTTCAGATAAAACAAAGAATTACCTTAAGAAGAGTTCAGTTGCAACATCTTGATATTACACTAAAATTTAAAGCTGGATGGTCAGTCTAGTGGCAGAACAACAACCAGCTTTTGGCAATTGAAACATCTGCTTACAAATTATAAGTTTTAGGAAGCAGCCATGGATTTCACCTGGAAAAGAACATCGAAGAAAAAAACAACGTCCTACAACTGCTCCATCAGACACGAATGTGCAGAATAAAGGGATATGTGTTGTATGTTCTTCCCTCCGTCTAAACAATTTCTGAAGGTGTCACTTTCCTAAGGGTTGCAGTAGCAAATTTCTACTTAGCGAACAATTGTAGATGATTTTGGTCCTTCTGTCTTGTATCAATCCTTATCCAAGATGGCAAATTATGGCACAAACGATGTATAACTTATTAATATGATTCCTGCGCTTTGTATCGTGACGAACAATAACACTGCAAATATCATTCTACAAGTAATTAATTTAATTCCTCTCCAGGGTAACTGCATAGCTCCCCATGTGCATCAATCAACAAAGCACAAAACTATCACGTATCTATGCCACTAGGCCATCGCACATCCAACCACTTCCTCGCTTGCAAGCACCGAATTGAACTGCCCAATAAAATCAATACATGTCGGGATCAATAGAGGGGGATGAAGGGGGAGCAAGAGACCGTACGTATCATGTCCTCGGGCAGGATGAGCTGCACTCCGGCAGGGCCAGTGTCAACTGGGCGACCTGGACCAGCAGCGGCGACTGCAGTGTAGTTAAGGTCGACGACTAGATGCATGCGTTGGGGACGACCTCCTCCGGGCGCGGCTGCTCCCCCTCCTCGGCGCCACGGGCGGACTAGACCACTTCTTTGTGAGGCCGACGTTAGCGAGGGGACGTGGTTGCGCGGGCCCGTGGAGATATCTCCCCCGCGCGTGGAGCTCGTCCGGCGACGCCGCTGAAGATGCCGCCGCCACGACCACCCGCCTCCTACGCTGAAGATGCCGTCGCCGCTGAAGATGGACGCTGATCTGGTCGAGGACGAGAAGCGGCTGAGCCAGCGGCGCAGCGACCCGGGAGAGGAGGCGAGCGGAGAGGGGATCGACAGAACGGGGAAGAAGCGTGCGGAGCTAGGTTTTCTTTTCCTTTTCTCCCAGCGCTGCACACTAAATTAGACAGATCTACCCTTTTAGAAATTGATTAGCCCCACCATAATCTTGTAATGGTCCCACAAGTATTTGTAATTTCATGTAATTCTAATATCGTAACTCCTATTTCTCCACCGTTTGATCGCACTGAATGGACGGCCCCTAAATTCGCCAATCACTGTAACAGTTGTAAGCACTCATATGTCTGTTCTATTTTGTTCCAGTCTGTGCTCACTTACAATCTGGACACCGACGACATGGTTGCTCCCCGTTCAGAGCCGAACCTGCTTCTGCTACAGTACTTGACAGACATCTTGAACCTCGCACGGCGCATTAACGCGCGATGCTTCGTGCTCATTCCATGGCGGCCCGTTTGTACTATGGACTGGTGACGATCGTGAGAGCGTGTCCATGCGGCCGGAGTGGACGACGTTGAGCGTAACTGTGCTCGAACACATGATGTATTTCCGCAAATTTCTGTACACTTGACTGATCGTCCGAAGTTGGCTGAACTAGTTTAGGTGTGATTCTAGAGCAATATAACAAGCCACCCGCAAAAAAAAAAGTGTAATGTAACAGGGGATGTGATCGAGCCTGTTCTAAATCTCGTGCAACGCCCGGACTAGCGATGTTCCACGGGCAGCTTACAAGGGCGTGGTGGTCTTCCGATATAAGAGCAGTCGAAGACGAATATACCTTGTCGGCCCCGACTCTCCTCGTCAACTCAGGGATTAGCTTAGCGGTGCTGAGGTGGGAAATTTCTCTATTGACACCCTGAGTTAGCAAAACATGGGCATATATGTAGTGCACAGAACAACAGGGGTTGCAAAAATGAAGCAATGAATTCTTTGATGATGGAGGATATGCGTTTTCGCCCTCATAGCGTGTAGTTAGTACAAGGGTCTGTGCTAAAATGTGGCTGGGTTCGTCCATCCCGCGCAATCTGTAATTACCGTAAGTGAATGTATTCAAAATTTTGTGTGTACCTGTTTACATAATGCAACAAATGCATGGGCTAACAAGATAGTTTTAGCCACAGTACTAGTTGTACGTGTTGGTTGTTTAATGGATACGTTCTGATTTGGTTGCACTTCCTCGTATATGTTGCTAAGTATGTGTATTTTTAGCTGCTAATTTTTCTTTAAGTTGAGTATTTTTATCTGCTAATTTTACTACAAGTTCAACAAATCTAGAGTAATATGTTGGCTCTTGTTTTGCGATTTTGAGATCGAATATATTCCAAGATTATTTATCTTTCCATGTAGAAACCTTGTCATCTTCTATGGTGGACACACAAACATTTGAGTCTGTGTGCAAAGAAGAAGTACATTTAGTTACCTCTGCAGTTTGGCGAGGGTACCATTTTATGGAAGATATGATGGCAAGGGATCACAACTTTGTTGGGAGAGTCTTGTGTTTACAAGATGCAGAGGCTTGTTGAACTCTGAAAAAGACCGCTTGGCCCCTACAGGGGTGACTCGTGCGGCTCCACCGTTTAAAATGTGGTATTGTATAGTAATTACATTGCTTGTACTTTTTCGCTTTGCAGTGTTTCTAAAGCTAGGCAATTGAAGTCTTCAAGGAAAGATGGTGGAAGTTTCAGTAACAAGAAAATTTGGCATGGATCAGTCACATACATATGGGCGTATTTTTAATGGAATTAAATGCTTATAATTGCTGGTTTCTAAGCATAGTTAGCATTTCTGATGTTCAAAAAAGCTAGCACAGTAAATTTATCCTTGTTGTTGAGTTATTTGTGCGACTCAACATGTAGTGCACATGTGTAGTTAGTTCTAGTGCATCTGACAGGTGATTAGTCTTGGTCATCACTGTTATGTGCATGGATTGACTTCCATTTTAGGTTCCATATAGTTCACTTAACTTGCAGGTTGGAGTTATCCTTGCGCCAATTGGTGCAATGGGTCATCTAGTTAAAACAAAAGAAATCCTACATGCACATATATGATCTTTGATGGGCGTGGTGTGTCGTCATGCCTTCACTAGCTAGGTAAGATAATGCTTAGAAACTTGTACATAATCTTCAAGTAATATGTAAATAAAAGCTACTCCCGACGTCCCAAAATTAGTGTCCCAACTTTGTATTAAATTTAGTGTAAAGTTGTACTAATCTTCTGACACTTATTTTGGGACTGATGGAGTAATATGAAACAAGCAAAAGTTGGCTTGAAGCTACCCACCCAGAGGCATGGCAGTTTTTTTTTCGAAACGGAGGCATAAGATTTGCCTCATTTATTAAATAAGGAGAGAATAGAGTTTAGAGTTTTACAGGACACCCCATACAAGCGACATGACAATTACTCACATACAATGATAGTCCCTAGCTTCTTGGCGCCGGCAGTAACCCATAACTTTGCCTCACCAATGATGGTTTGGAGGAGAATAGGTGGTGGCGCATATTTTTGCCGAAATACCCTAGCATTTCGCTCGTTCCAAATGGTCCAAGAGGTGAGCACGACGAGAGAGGACATGGCATGCCAATTCGGGTTTCGGTCATCGGTATGCTTGACCCACCACTCCTTGACGGATTCTTCAAGATGCCAATCCGGAATGTTGACGTGAGGTAGCCCAAGCTTCTTGATGATAGATCTCCAAAGCCTAAGAGTGTAACGACACTTGAAGAAGAGGTGTGGCCCTGTTTCTTGCTCTCTCTTGCATAGTGGACAAAGACCACAATTTACCCAACCACGCGTCTCCAATCGATCGGCGGTCCAAATTCGGTCTTGCAAGGCAAGCCACGCAAAGAATTTTACCTTAGGGGGTGCCCAAGCCTTCCAAACCATACGGTCCATGGGAGAGAGAGTCAATCCAAGGAACAGAGCCTTATACGCAGTGGCCGCCGAGTAGATCCCATCGTTCGCATGTTTCCAAGTAATGTCGTCTTCGGCTTGGTCGTCAAGGGGGAAGTCATGAACAAGCATCCAAAGAGTGAACAATTCGCTAATGTGGCGAATGGAGATAACAGTGTTTGGATTGATTTTGAGAATCCATGCATTCTCATAGAGGGCTTCACGCACCTTCCAATTCTTTCTCCTTGAAGCCTCGTAGATTAATGGAGCAATATCCATGGGTTTCCGCCCAAATAGCCAAGGGGAGTCCCAGAACGGTGTTTTTGCACCGTCACCCACAGTGATAGTTGTAGAGGCGTAGAAAAACTCGAGGTCCTCGGCGGTGCAAGGGTTACCAAACCCCACCCAAGGCTTGTGGGGCTCCTTCCATTCATACCACAGCCAACGAAGACGTAAAGCTCGCGAAAATTTTTCGGTGTTAAGTACCCCCAGGCCACCATATTCCTTTGGCCTACAAACTATTTTCCAATTGACTTTGCACTTGGCTCCCGTTGTCTTATCCGCACCGGACCATAGGAACGACCTCTCCAATTTATTTAGGTTGTTGAGCGTACTTGGCGGCACAATGAGAGGTGTGATTGAGTAGATCGCTTGGGATGAAATGACTGATTTGACAAGTGCCGTGCGGCCGATGGTAGTGATATTTTGGCCGTCCCAAGTGGCCAATTTGCTCGCCGCCTTGTCCTCAAGGTATTGGAAATCCACCTTTCTGAGCCGCCAAACAGAGAGAGGCAAGCCAAGATACTTCACCGGGAAAGTAGCACGAGTTGCAGGCAAGCTCTGAAGAGTGTGCCCAAGATTAAGATGACCACATCGAATTGGCACAACGGAGCTTTTCTGAAAGTTGGTGCATAGATATTACACTTCGCCAAAGCCTCTCAAGATGGAAGCCAGATTGTCAATGTCCCTTTTGATAGGAGCCAGAAAAACAACAGCATCATCCGCATATAGGGAGGTTCTCACCGTAGGCCCCCGCCCACGTATCTTGTGAAGAAGGCCTTTCCGGGTTGCCAAATCCAGAATCTTATGCAGCGGATCAATCGCGATGACGAAAAGCAGGGGGGAAATGGGTTCCCCCTGCCGGAACCCCTTCCCATGCTTAATGGGAGGGCCGGGGATGCCATTTAAGAGAATACGAGACGATGACGAGGATAGGAGTGCGGCAATCCAAGCCCGGAACCTATCCGGGAAACCCAAACGCTGAAGGAGATCTAACATGTAGCCCCACTTGACGGAGTCAAAAGCCTTTCTTATATCCAGCTTGAAAAGAAGAGACGGGGTCTTGCACTTGTGTAAGCGCCTAGCAAAATTACGAATGCACATGAAGTTGTCATGTATGCTACGCCTCTTTATGAATGCACTTTGCGCGTTGGAGACAAGGCAGTCCATGTGTGGAGCCAGCCGGAGCGAAAGGATCTTGGCAATTATTCTTGCGATGGCGTGGATGAGACTGATAGGTCTGTAATCAGAGATGCCTTCCGCGCCCTCCTTTTTGGGCAATAGCACAACATTGGCAGAATTCAACCAATGCAGGTTGGAGGTGTGGAGAGAGTCAAAACACTGGATGACTCTCATGACCGTAAGCTTGATGATGCCCCAACACTTCTTGAAGAAGACCCCTGTGAAGCCATCCGGACCGGGCGCCTTATCACTAGGCATCTCCTTTATGGCCGCCCAAACCTCATCTTCCGTGATGGTGTTGCCCAGGTCGTGCAAGTCATGGGTCTCTATGCGAAGCTCCTCCCAGTTGAAGTCTTTGTTGCTACTGCATCCTGTACCCATGATCTCGGTGAAGTGGGAATGTATGATCTTCTCTTTTTCCTTGTGTTCGGTCACCCACCCATGCACATGTTTGATCCGGTGAATGTGGTTTTTCCTCCTTCTGGCATTGATGCGTCGGTGGAAGAATTTTGTGTTTGCATCCCCATGCTTCAAATTTGCCAACCGAGCACATTGACTCTTCCTAGACCTCTCAAGAACCGCCAAGCTAATCACCCTCCGCTTGAGTCTCGTGCGCAAGTCTCGCTCCTCAGGAGAGAGAGCCCTTTCCTCTTGCGCGATGTCGAGGTGTAGAATCACAAGCAGGGCCGCATGGAGCTGAACCTTAGCCTTGGAGAACAAGTTCTTGCTCCACTCAGATAGACGGATCGCAGTTTTTTTTAGCTTATGGTACAGAACTTGGTACGGCTCCGAGTGCCCGACACGCTCGTCCCAGGCCTTTTGCACTACCTCGGAGAAGCCAGGCAAAGAAGCCCAGAAGGTTTCAAACTTGAAGGACCTAGGCCTTCTGGGCCCTTTATCATCAGCAAGCAGCAGGGGGCAATGGTCGGAAAGTGAAGATGACAGAGCATGTAGGACATGGGTGCTGAAGGTCGTATCCCACTCCGCATTGCAAAAGAAGGAGTCAAGCTTGCAGAGAGTTGGGTTGTTCCGCTCGTTGCTCCAGGTGAAGCGCCGGTTCTGGAGGTGAATTTCCTTGACCTCACAAGATTGTAACGCAGCCCGAAAGCGATTGATCCTACGCCGGTTGAAGATTCTCTTGTTTTTGTCGCGTGCACGGTAAATTTGGTTGAAATCCCCAAGGGCCAGCCATGCAGTCCCATTAGGAGGCTTGTGGGAGATAAGCTCGGCAAAAAACGCATCTTTGCAGGCGTGGTCAGTTGGCCCATAAACGGACGTGACCCTAAAACAGACGTCAGTCGCACGGGCACAAACCGTACCAGAGAGGCAATAGGTCGATGCAGTGATATCGAAGACGTCGAGGACTGTGTCATCCCAAAGTAGCAGAATCCCTCCCCTAGTCCCCAGAGCCGGGCGTTGCGCAAAGCCTTGAAGCCTGTTACCACCAAGGAAGGTAGCAACGAATTTATCAATGCAGCCAAGCTTAGTCTCTTGCAAACATACAAGCTGGCATGAGGAGGCTGCAATCGTCGCGCTAACAGTTGACCTCCGCGGGGTTATTTAGACCGCGAACATTCCAACTTAATGTGTTGATGGGCTGTGTCGTCATGGGCCACACCAAAAAACACAAGACCTCTGGCAGCGACAGCAGCTGTGCACGACCATCAGGCAGAGGAGAGCTGCTCCAGCGTCAGCATAACAACATAGCAGACCGACAACCAAAGTGCATGATTTTTCTCTCATGAAACAACGAGCACCCACAACACTATCACACCTGATACAACGCACACCCACAACACTAACAGCACGCAGATCACCCCTTGGAGTACTAAGAGGGTGGACTAACATAAGCATCCGTAGTACCCTAACAGACAAACTAGGAACCTCAAGCATCCTGGATAGCTACACCTCCCTCTTGAGCAGGCTCCAGTGCTCCCTCTCCACCATGCTCAATCAGTGCGTCCTCGACGCCGTTGACCGCTGGGTCATCCAGATGAAAGAACTCCCTCATGGTCATAATCACCTCTGGAGCTAGCTGGTCCTTGAACTTGGAAGTGAACTCTTCCAGAGTTGCCTCCGTCACATCTTTGCCATCTCTGGTGATCCCGAGCGTGCGGCAGACCATCTTCTCGGCGACTTTGGTCGCTGGCATCGTAGCAACACTTGCACCAGTACGTTTGTTCCTCTGGAGCGAGAGCCCACCCTTCCTGGATATGTGCACACCAGCCAACGTCTTCCAGCGAGCTGTGGGAGGCCGAGGGGGTGGCGATGGAGGCGTGGCAAAAATGCTCTGCTGCCTCACCTCGAAGAGAGGCTCCAGGAGATCTTCAGTGGCCTTGGCTTGCGCTCCATGCACCGGTGAAGGGGTGCGCTGCAGGGGGCCGCCGCAAGTCAGCGGCGGCGTAGGAGAGGTCTGAAACCCCGGCGGCCTGGAAGGCGAGAGCAGGGGCCTTTGAAGCGAAGCTGGCGAGCACAGCTGGAGCAACGGCTGGTTGGGTGCCTCTTGCAGCAGAGGAGAGTGTGAAGCTTCAGCACGCTTTGAAATGGGGCTGGGCGGCAGCACCGAGGTTGGGGAGAGCGGGGGCGACACCGGCGGGGTTCGCTCATCCTGAGAGCGGCGCCTGGCGGAGCGCGGCGAGAGCTGCCGCACCGGGCTACGACCACGACCGCCAGCCAGCACCGGCCTCTGAATGGCCAGCAGCTCCAGGGCGCGCGCCGCCACGCCGCTGCCCGACCCAGAGCCGCGCAGAACAGCAGTAGCAGCGCCAGCCGAAGAAGGGGCCAGCGCGCTGCTAGGGACGCCTCCATGACGCCGACGACCACCGACGCGCTCTCTGTTGCGGTCTTGGCCCTCGTCGCGCTGGCGATCGCGCGCGTTGCGGGAGAGCGAGCGACGCACCCTAGCGCCCCAGCCCTCCCGAGCTCGGCCGCCATCTCGACCTCGACGGCCGTCGCGGTCATCGTCATCATCACGCCTGTCAGGGCGCCGAGCAGCACCACCCTGAGGCTGTTGACGCTCCCTTGGGATGTAGGTGCCATCAACCCTCTTGCGGTACCAAGTGAACTCGTGGACTTCCGGCAGAGGCGGGTTGTCGTCGTCGTCGCGCGCTTTGCTGTGGTATTCATGGAGGTCAAGATGAATGAGGACGCGATGCCGAAGCCCACGACGCCCCCGACGGCGGTGACCGCGCGCAGGGAGAGTGAGCCACTTGACCTTGGGGATGGTGTTGGGGTCGGCCGTCCACGCCCAGAGCGCCATGTCCCTCGTGTCTTCCTTCCTCAGGGAGCGTTGCTCGATGTAGTCGAGGGAGCAGCCACGGCCGATGAGAAAGGTGGCGACGTAGTTGTTCCATCCGTGAAGTGGGACGCCCTCCAAGCATAGGCGAACATGATGTAGCTGGTCCTCGTTGTCGGCGTGCGCCTCGAGTCGCCACTCCCTCACATAGATGAGGTAGCCGGCGCCAGGAAGATGGCCAAGGGAGACCGCCAGGGCGCAGTGGTGCTGGAACGTGAAGCGGACGAAGAACTGCTCGGGGTAGTGCTTCACGACTTCGACATCAGCCTGGCGCGCCCCCAAGGCCTTCGCCAACTCGGCGGCCACCTGTTGGCAGGAGACGTCCTGCCTGGCGCCTTCGAGCCAGGCAACTGCCCCGTTGGTGGAGAGGAGAGCAGACTCAGCCTGCATCTCAGGTGTTGCAGGGACGACGACGAAGTCCTCCTCCGGACGGAGCGACGCATCCCCGAGGCGGAGCATCGTGGCCGGAGAGGTTGCAGAAGGCAGCAGGGGATGCTCCCAGCCACGACCAGAGCGAGGAGCTGCTACTTGGACAGCAACAGCGGCAGGCCGAGGGAGAGGGGGTGGAGGCACTCCGGGGGAGTCCAGCAAGCTTGAAGGCTTCCACTGGTTCTTGCAACCACGAGATTTATGGCCATTCTGAAGGCAGCGGGAACAGCGCAGCGGGTCAAGCCGGCGCCCATCCCCCGATGGCTCCAAGGCCGGTGCTGTAGGTGTCTCCACCGCGGGCATAGGGCATGGCAGTTAGAGAACAGCAATTATTTAGATCGGCTTGTCCACCAAATATCCATGTAATTTATTAAGAATGACGACCAACCATCAGCCCCAATGCATTGGATCGAGCTACACATGTTCACCTTGTACATAAAGGTCACCATGGGCGGTGTAAGACCATGGATCTCCGAGCTATCTAGTCTCTAGTTCCTCCAGAGGAGAGAGAGATCAACTGATCGGTTGCCAATATTCACTTAGAGACCACGTGACCACAGACTAGCAAGAATCATGGGATTAGGAGATGTCAGGAGTGAACCTCAAACAAAATTATCCAGTCTGCCTACAAAGCTAGATTCATTCAGATAGTCAGATTAGAAGGCGTCAACCAAATCGACAAGTTCCATAGATCAACTTCTCTCATGCACTCCAAGGGAACGAGGTAGGTTCTAGCTAGTGGGGCATAGCACACGAGCAAGGGCTCGCTCTGGCAATCCGGTATCAACCAGGATCCATGCATGAACCTCGCTTGTGATTAACAAGGATCAGGAGCACATCGATGCTTGGAGTAACTCACCTCCATCAAAGAATACTGGCTATCCATGATCATCATCAAAGGTAATGCGGGGAAGGGCATGATATCCCTCCTTATGCTAGCCTCATAGGAAGTTTGAAATGAGATAAGTCATATTGTTTTTAGAGGGGTTTCCTCAATACGAACCGCAATCGCTAGTAAGGTAAAGGTCGAGGCCAATCTTTGGGGATTGGATGTAGCTAAACATTTAACATATTTCATGCTGCGAGTAGTATTTGTACGTACCAGTCACTTTTATTACTTCTAAACTCATCTTATTCAATGTGATGAGGCAAAGCTTTTGCCTCCTGTTCGAAAAAAATGAATGACGCATCTGCAGGGAATGTAAAATGGCTAGGTGGATTCTGACATTTGTTACCATGTATTCCTATGCACCGAGGACACCACTACTGCCGCCGCCACCGCAGTTTCGACCTGGCCTACTGGAGGGTACAACGCGTTTATCTTGCTCCCGATTATTTCTGTGCTAGTCATACTAGCGTTATACGTAGATGTGTCTATTTGCGTAGTATGTGATTACGTGATTGAATATCAGTATATATGTTCAGCACTGTCAATGCCATACTCGTGATTATCTTCTGGATTAAATTAATCAAACAACTGCCAATATACTGAACAAACTATCCAATAGAGCATGGTGATATTGAGCATTTTTTTTTTTGGAGATTTAGATGTTGGCAGGCACCGTCTACACCTTCCTGTTTGTGAACGCGCCCTCAGTCGTAGAGACGACACATTCTGCTCCGGATATATATGTAGTCTGGTCAAAGTACATGAATTAATTTTGCGGCTGTGCGTGTGTGGGTGCTATTCTCACTGAGTGCGTGGCTTACTTGGTGCACTAGCTAGCTAGATAGCTCTACTCATTTTGACAACCTTGGATCAATACGCACACTTTTCCCACGATTCGTTCCTATGCACCAAGATATATATGTGCACGAAGGCGACTTGCACCTTTTAGCTGCTCACATCTGGATCGGGATTGTAACGATCTTTGTAGCGACATGTGTTAAGTCCACACACACATGCCGGTCTAATTTGCTGAACTTTTAGTCTCATTGGGATGTAGTGGCGTGTGTATGCTGCGTGATATATATTGCAACCTTGACTTGACTTGGCCTCCCACCGCTGGTGAACTGGTGAAAGCACCTCACATGCGATGTGGCCGTGTACCGAGACCCGTCCTCGTGATAGGGAGAGACCAGCATCTAGCTCTAGCTCGATTGATTACTGGTTAATTACTAATACTACCTTGGCAGTTACAGCCTACCGTACGGTAGCTTTAATTCAGACTTGGTAATAAGTTGCACTAGCTACAACCATGGCTGTGTTTAGCTCAGTGTTCTTGCTCCATCAAAGTACTACTTGAATAATGTTGTACCGCTGAAAATCTCATAGCATGCGTGTCGAATATATATTGGATATAGGATTAGGTTGGGACAATGACAGTGCAGGGTAATAGGGAGGACTGTGGAACTGATCAACAAGATAGGCAGGCCAGGTCAACACAATCGTGGACAAGGGATTGCTAGTCCCAGGAGATTTCCATAACAAGCTTCATCACATCCTTGTTATATGAACCCAGAGATTACATGCTCAGTGATTCAGCAATACCAACTTCGGACCACCAAACAAGATTCCACACGACCGTCGAATTTTTCTGTCTTCCAGCGTACTTTATGCACTCACGTGGTCATCATGGATGTTACGTACGTGATGCCGTGGAAAGAGCAGGTAGCCTCGCACGCTATTACGACACGCTGTATCAGCTCTTGTGTATTTCTGCATGTCTGCCAAAAACTGTACAGTAGAAGCAGGCTCTAATCGGGGAGCAAAGATGTTCCCTACATCGTGACTGTGCCTGAACGGGCAATCCAGCGAGACTAATACCACATAGCAGTGCCAGACGAGCAAGCCTACAAAAGCATGTGTGTCAAATACTGTTAGCATCCTTGCTTGATTACCTCTAATAATTTAGTATTATGTTTTTCTACACTAACCTCTCTGAATCACATTAGCATTTTGGAGATTTCCACGTCGATTGTAACAGTTAGGAAGCAGAGTCATGTAACGGTTTCATTCCCAATGCCTCATAATCCTAATTTGTACTGACTCAAATCTAAAAAACAAGACAAGTTGTGGAACAGCGTGAATTTTCTCGGAGTACATGCATAGAGTTGGCAGGGTGTTTGTCCTAGGCGGCACAGTCCGGTAGCAAGGTAGTCTTGAATGATTGATGCTTTTTTTTTTTTTGCATCTCCAGAGTTCATAAAGTGTATGACATGTCAATGTGTGTTTAATGATGATGTCACTGTATTGACCAAGAAAAGATATGTTGCACATGAAAAGTGTAAGTGATGATTATACAGACCACTATAGGTAGAGTCCTCGACAGTCTCTTTTTGCACGGACAAATGTTTGATTTATTGACTTGTCTTGGACCAACAGCTGAGATATTAACAAAAGTGTATGTAGAGTAGGAGGCTCCTCATAATGCAAAATGCAAAGCAGTACAGACAAACATGCTGAGCATAATACAAGAAAGAAATACGATACCCTGGTACTCCCTGGAGATAGATGGGAGTATTAGTTAAATATGGGCGTTCATTTGATAGGGCAACTTAGTGTTTTTCTATCTCCGATTTACGAATAATAACATTGCCTTAATCTACTCCCGTAATCTGTGGTAATTTCAAACCGTCTCCTCCTGTTTGGGCGCATGGCCGGTGACGGTGTACTTGACATTACTCACGCCGTCAGTTTGAGTTACCAGCCATTGCAACATTTATCGTCCTCTTCTTCCTCTCTACTGAATGCTTGAACCATGCCGCATCTCTATTGCCATCGTCAATAGATTACTCCACTGTATTTCGCGCTTACACGCCCATGTGTGTCCGGCGGCGCGATGCTGCCTCAAATAGTCTTGCTATTTTGCAATCAGAAACAATGCGTTGCCGACATAGTAGTTAGAATTTACATGTTGCATTGTTGTCAGTCGATGTTATGGAAGTGATGGATTATAAATCTGCAAGAACAATTTTAACTGATGCATATACATCAAACCCTTGTCCGCCAACAGAATGCAGTTGAAGAAGGCTAAGCATCATCGAGCAAATGCCTATTTAGCTGAGCAATTTTCTTTTTAATTGATTGAACAAATGACAAGCAAACAAGGTGCAGCACCGTCGAACGGTCAATCTCATCAATATATTTTGTCGAAAAAATATCGCCGCTCACCTATCCGGCGATGCCTCGCTCCATCAAACCTACCATCCCTGCATGTTCATCACATGACTGAGGCGCCAACTACAATACGAGATTATGTTTTTTGATGAATGGTAGGTAAGAGATAAAATTAACAATACCTTTTGTGATTACTACTTTTTAGTGGTTGTACTCTGTGAAATTTGTGTTGGAGTACAAACCAAAACTGGTCGTTATAATTGAAGGAATAGACGGTCACTCAATGCGCCAAAACCAGTGCTGGACTAGGGACATGAACATAAGCTGCAGTATACTACAAATGAAGACCCTTTGGACTTGACACTTGAATTTTAAACACAGGGACATTATTTATGTGTAAAGAGAGTTTTCACCAGAATTTGAATAAATTTATGGTTAAATACCATACCATGATAAATCGAATCTGAAATGTCATGAAAAGTTCATAAATATTTGTGGCCACCATGAAACCTCGCATGCCTCGCATCCAACTGTAAAAAGTGCATAAAAATTACATTATTATCCTTCAGCAATTCATAGTCGCTACCTACGAGCGAGTGACGGACTTGATGTTCGCAATTTGACTAGAGGCAATAATAAAGTTTTTATTAAGTAATTTTAATTTTCATAATTAAGTTTATATTTATGTGCTATAATTGTAATGATTCTTAAATGTGAGATTCGAATGAAAACCTATTTGATTGTGTGGAAACATAAGAGCACCAAGTAGATCCCTAGTTTGGCCTTTAGACTAGCTCATGTATTGTTGATGTTTCTGTTTTCTTAAACGTGGGCATTGTTATTGCAACAAGTATGCCGACAATAATGAGAACACATTGTTACAGTACAAATGTTGTTGGACATACCCAATTTATTGAATAATACGAGATCACGTCATGAACATGTTTTTTTCTGTCTTTTCGTATAAGTTGTTACCATTTACTTAAGTCCTCAGAACATGAGATAGCGTATACCTGGATATCGGATGGTTACTTTGGGGATGCAAATGTCGCTGCGTAACTAGGTGATTACAAAGCGTATTTTCGGGTATAACAGAAAATATGTTGTGGTGTTCAGTATGTTAAGATTGCGATTTGCACCTCTGATGGTGGATAGATACACTCTGGGCCCACTCAAGTCTTACAGTGTTCATCATAGTCCGGCCAGACATAGTGACTAAGGTGTTAGTCAGGGGAACACTGAAATACGGGAACGAGCAAAGAGAACAAACCAGTAACGAGGATGGTATATGATCAAAGTTTTGAACACGGGAATACCTCAAAGTCGTGCCTCCTATTTTGTATCATGAAGCAAATGGAGTGGTACACAATAAGAGAAGGTTCACTCTATAAAGATATGTTTTGATGTGCGGAAATTATTGTGGGTGGCCAGATCGCACTTTTGTCTCTTGACCGGAATGTGTTCCGGACATGTCTGCACATTATCGAGGGTGTATGGTCACATACATCAACTAGAGGTATTTAAGAAAACTAGAAGATAAATGAGAATGAGAATGGGCCCCAGAAGTGTTTCAGATGATCCTAGAAGTGTTGTGGGAGGTCCTGAGAGTGCCCCAAAAGTGCCCTTCTAGAATGTTTGTGTTGGGATAAACCACGAACCAGCTCCCTCTCTCTCTCTCTCTCTCTCTCTTACTGGCACACATACCGGGGCTCGGCAACAAACCACAACCTACCCAGAGGAGCTCTATCTCCTGCCGACCGGGCACACACCACGGTCCTACGCTCATCCTTGGTTCTCCTAGGCTCGGCTCATCCCGACTCAACGATCAGTACGAAGAGATGGGCTTTTTATACCTGGTGCACACACACCCAGCCACAACTCCACGCACACACTGACTAGCCTGAACTCCCGGCCACTACTACATCGTGGTGCTTATCCACTAATGACCGAGCCCACTGACGACTCTCCATGCGTAAAGCTAGCTAACCAACTTCACGCACCAAGCAGCTAACGAACTGAATATGGCCCGACTATGTAGCCCTGGCAGCTGAGTGCCCACGCATGCACCAACATGCAAACTGACTCACCCGACGCAACACAAACGCACGCACCCGACAGACTCGACCTGGACGCACCGACGCCGGTCGCCACCGTGAAATGTGGCTTATTCCAACAATTTGGAAGGTTCCGGAACCTTTCGATATGTTCATGAGGCATCCTATTGGGCCATGCCGGAAATATGCTCTAGAGAGAATCATCGCGCTACCTAAACTCTATTTTATCTACTGCTACATGGAATCGTTGGTGAGACGGTAATTACCAATAACGTTTGTATGTTCTTGGGATGATCATGTGCTTTTTTTGTTGTTGCGTAGCTCGTCCCCTACAGTGGCATCATCAAGAGTTCTATTCGCAGTTACAAGTATGATGTAGAGCATATGTAATATGTGGCCATTGCACATGGTAATGTGCGGGTAGTAACATGAGATATAATATTTGATGTTCGTGTAGTTTCCTTTCTAATTGATTTTTTTTATCTTCATGAAATAGTGAAATTTTGTTATAAAGGTCTTGCTCTCTGTAGTCCTTTAAGCTGCTCCTGAGTATGCTGATCATTTGACCAAAGTTATACTTAACATTCTTTTGGTTTTATTATAGTCGAGTAAGATAATCTTTGTTAGTGGCGGGACGTGTAGATTTGATCTGCAAGCATGGGATCATGCGTTTAAGGAAGTTCAGTATAGAGTTCGAGATTTTTAACTAAGTCTCATGTTTCGACACTGACAGTTAAACCAATAACACAAATAACCATGCTTAAAATGTGGCACATGTAGAAATGGTTTGCAACATTAACCCTAGCATCCACGGTAATTAGAAAAAATGATTTAAGTCATTTAACATGTTTTTCCAAGATGTTCATGTGATGTGGTATAGCCTCGGTTAAAGCAATGTGTTTGTATGTCATGTAAAGTGAATGTAATAATTTACCATGGTCTACGTGTCGTCGTGTGTACGACGTGGTGGCTAGAGCCATATGATTGACATTAATTTAACTGGCATACAAGTCAAATCATGTAATGCATTTATTTTATTGGCTCTAGAGACAGTAACGCTTCAATTGTGAGTACATAGTGGTGAAATTTCCTTCGGCGATGAACCTTGATGCAGTGTCGTACTTCAAGAAGGTGTTCTCCAGCGAAGGAAGGTGAAGAAAGAAGTAAGCTATGGCCATCAACGAAAATGGCGATTATGGCATGGTTTATCTTGGGTGAGGGGTCTAGGAGCACCAGCGGGTCTCTAGGTGTTCGATGGTAGGTTTGGTTGGTGCCGCACTGTGGCGGAGATGGCTGACGATGGAGGGGGCCGAGCGGCGGAGCTCCTTGCTAGAGCTGGGGAGGAAAGCCTTCCCTACTCGGTTTCTATATTCTGGTTTTCGATTGCAGGGTGGAGAGGATGAGTGGGGGCAGGGCTTAGACTAGCCATAGTGGGAGTAACTTCAGCAGTAACATCGAGTCCAACTCAGCAAATTTGCTTATGTGGCAGTGAGTTAATAAGAAGAGAGGTAGTTATAGTAACTTAACTAGTTACTATAACATCACATGTACCAATGCAATATGAGTCTATAACCTAATAAATGAAGGTTTGCATGTTACCACAATTATGCTACCACCCACTATGAATGTAGTAACATAGTCTAGGAATATGTGTATGTTACTAGTGTATGTTACTCACCATTGTGGCTAGTCTTAAATAGCGACGGTGGTCGTGGCCAGAGGCTACCGTTGACGTGAGTTAGCCTGCTGGGCTTGAGCTGGCACCGTGCTGGCCATCGGGGAGCGATTCAAGGTGAGATCAAATTTCGTGTTTTGATCCTTTTGACTAACAAATTCAGGATCTGACCCCCTTCTGAAAACATTTTGGGATCTCACCCTGTTGCCTACCGCCAGGGGCCTAGGCGGTAGGCTTGCACGTCCTATCGCCATGGGTTCTGGCGGTAGATCACTTGAAGGCGACTGACGGCCGTCTGCTCGTGCTGACGTGGAAAAGGGCTTGCCGCCATGGATCTTGGCGGTATGGTACTAAAGCCTACTGCCACAGGCTCTGGCGGTAGGCTTGCCCGACCGCCAAAGGGGGGATGTTTCTCGTATCAGAACAGATTCCACCCGTGTGCCACCCCTTACCGCCATGGGCTTTGGCGGTAGGCTTGCCCTACCGCCAAAGGGGGGGATGTTTCTCGTACCAGAACCGGTTCCACCCGCGTGCCACCCCTTACCGCCATGGGCTCTGGCGGTATGTTTCATCAACCTACTGCCAAGGGGTGTGGTGGTAGGGTTTGGGCATTTATAAATCGCTCAGCCGCCCGCCCCACACCACTCCCTTATCCCCCCCCCCCCGCCCACTCAGCCGCACCCTTTCTTCTTCCTCTCGCCCCCTCTCTCATCTGCTTCACTCCCCCCTCGGATCTTCTTATTCCTTCACCATATTTGCGGATCAAGATGCCCCTTAATCCAGAAACGTAAGCTCCTCCGATCCCCCCCCCCAATTACTTTGAGTCAAATCACTCCCTTTTTTGTGAATGATTTATGTTCATGTTAATGTTAAAAATCATGATGAACCCTAGTTTAGTTGATATGATGAAACTAGGTGATTGCATCTAGATAATACAAGTTAGGTGATTAATCATGATGAACCCTAATTCATATTTCCTAGGTTTAGACTTTTTGGAAGGTGATGAACCCTAATTGATATTTCTAGATAACACAAGTTAGGTCTAGAAATTTTGACCATATAATGAACCCTAGGTTTAGATTTTGACCATATATGATGAACCTTAGGTTTAGATATTTTTTTGTAGATGATGAAAATTAATTTGTGTGATGCATCCATATGGTTAGGTACCCGGCCTTCCCCGACCACACCTCGTCTGCCATGCCGATGTCATACGTGTACGACTCCTTCCCCGAGCTAGTGCAGCCGGTCGGACCTGTCTCAGACGAGATCCTAGAGGCGACGAGGGCGTGGCGGTGGTAGGAGAGGGCAGAGCGAATCTTTGACGATGTCAAGTGTTGGTTGCAGAGTGTGAAGGAGTGGAAGAGCGTGATGGCAGAGATGGAGGCAGATCCAAATATCTCCCTTCTCCGCCAGGAAGAGACCATTGAAGCTGCCAAAAAGCACACCAACTGGGAATTGCGCAATTTGGGCTGGAGAATCTACTTCGAGAGCACTACGAAGGAGAGAGCCAGGATGTCGCCCACAAGTGCATCGTCTTTTGACATCATCAACTGGGGAAGAGTGGAGGCAAAAACTCTAGCGGGCAAGGCAAGGTGGGAGTGCTTGAATTGTCGGATGCTGACCAGCGTTTCGGCTCTGCCTAAACCGGTGGATCCGGTGCCTTATCTGTCTCCATGGCCAGGCCTAACATACGAGGAGGTCTAAACTTGTCTGAAGAACTTGTTGCACCGTTTTTTGGCTTTCCAAAAGCTTTTTACAAAACTAATTGTCGTTAGTTGGGGTTGTCAAACTATATGGACAAGTTTGCTATTTGCTACTTATGAAACTATGTGTAAAGTATGTGGAAAAGTTTGCTATCTGGCCCCTTTATTAATACGTGAGCTCATATTTTGCTATTTGCTACTTATGAATCTATGTGTAAACTATGTGGACAAGTTTGCTATCTGGCCCCTTTATTAATATGTGAGCTCATATTTTGCTATTTATGAAACTTTGTGAAACCTGTGATAAAACTTACAAAAGAAACAATCACTAAAACTTGTAAAAAACCAAATCCATAGGACATACCGCCAAGCCATATGGCGGTAGGATATCAAAACCTACCGCCATATCATGCGGTGGTAGGCCCTTTTCCGCGTCAGCACGAGCAGACGACTGTCAGCCGCCGTCAAGGGACCTATCATCCGAGCCCATGGCGGTAGGATGTGCAAGCCTACCGCCACGGCCCCTGGCGGTAGACAAAAGGGTCAGATCCCGAAAAAAATTTAGAGGGGGTCAGATCCTGAATTTGTTAGCCAAAAGGGTCAAAACACGAAATTTGGCCTCAATGTGATGGGAGAGAAGAAAGAGGATAGGGATGGCACCAGGGATGACCGAGAAGTGGACAACATGGACTAGCAGTATCGTACTATTGTGGAAGGCGGTGAGTGGTGGCCGTATACAGAGGCGAGAGCAGCCGGAGTGGGAACAGGGTCCAGGGGCGTACGTGTGTGGTTGTTGGCTGGTCGCCATGCTCGGTGGTAGGCACTGCGCTGGGCCGCAGGCTGATGAGACAGGACATGCCACCCGCAAAAAATGTCCAAAAAAATTGTCTAAAAAAAGATGAGACAGGACATGCAGAGGGCACCATTGGCATGACAGCGATGCAGTCCCTACGCGTCCTGGCACTATGAGGACATGGACGGCTGCCAAAATTTCACTAGGCAGTCGACCTGACCTCAAACGTTTTTTTTGTGTCACTGAATCATCTAGAGTAGACCAAGCTTGATGATCCTTTTCAAACAACTATTTTGCACATAAACTTTGGCAAGTTACTGGGGTAAAATGGTTGTGTTACTGGAGCTGGAATTGTCATATTAAAATGTTATTAGAAGGTGCATCATCTAGAGAAATTTAAAGGTGCATCTTCTAGAGAAATTTCAAAAGTGTTTGACAAAAGTTTGAATAAAGTTTCTTCACAAACCTCAAGTATGTCCAGAAACTAGGTTTGAATTATTTGGAAAGAATATCTTGGTGGATTGAAGTGAAATTTGGCATGTTGAGATGACCTTAGAGAGTAAATGCACTAGCTAAATTTCAATATATTTGAGCACCATTTGATTATAGGTCCTTCACAATGCTCAACTATAGATAGAAACTTTAGATAATTGTTGGGGAAGAAAGGATTGTGAAAGGAGCTGTATTTTGGAATGCACAAATGATTTAAGAAGATGCACTCACTGGTGAAATTTCAAAAACAAGGACCTATCTTGAATGAACATCCTTCAGAAAGCCTAATTATGCCCACAAATTAATTTTAATTGTCTGGAATTAGTTTCAAACTGGACATTGAAACATTTTGGCGTATTCTAAAGTGATATAATCCAAAGTATTTAATGGGATTATTCGGGGATTTTTAGAATAATAGAAAAAAATTCACTACTAGGAAATACCTTACAGGTAGCAGCTTAACAGTAGCGATGGGTAATATCCCCACACGGCTGTTAACTAGCAGCAACGCGGGTATAGAGCACACGCTATAGGTAAGACTTAGCACTAGCGCGGGTCCACGGCACAGGGCTGCTGCTAAGTGGGCCACAAGGCCACCCCCAGGCCTAAGCCTTAGTAGGAGCGTGGGGTTGCTAAACCGCGCTACTACTAATATGTTAGTTATAGCGCTTCACTAGTAGAAAAAGGGTCTAATCTACAGTTCATTATTCCCGATTTGCATTTGAACCAGCACTAGTGTGACCATTAGTGCCAGTTCCAACGGCTAGGCGGGCCGCTCTCAGTAGTACCGGCTCGTGCCACGAACTAGTACTAAAGAGGTGGTGACCTTTAGTACGGGTTGCTGGCTCCAACCGGTACTAACCCCCCCCCCCCCTTTAGTACGGATTCGTGCCACCAACCGGTACTAAAGGGGTGCGCTGCCATCCGCAGTGCACAATGTTTAGTCCCACCTCGCTAGTTGAGAGGAGCTCGCACCGGTTTATAAGCCCCGCCGCGGCTACCGTGTCGAGCTCCTCTCTAAGCAGGCTTTTGTGGGCCTATTGCAAGTCTTCTGCCTTGTGGGCCCTACCGGGCCGTATGGGCCTGCATCCTGGCCCAACTAGAAGTTGGGTTTCTAGTCGTAGGTGGGCCGTTTTTGTTTTATTTCAAAAAAAAAGCAAATCCTATAGACCACCGCGCGCCTCGTGCCACGTGGTGGCCCTTTAGTGCGGGTTCGTGCTGAACCGGGACTAAAGGTGGGGGGCCTTTAGTCCCCACACTTTAGTGCCGATTGCAGCAACCGGCACTAAAGGCCCCTAAGAGCCGGTAATATAGCTCCCTTTTCTACTAGTGCTGGTTGGACGACCCATCACTACTAGGGAAAAGGCTACTAGTAGTGCTGGAAAAATGGCTAGTAGTAGTGCGGGTTCCCGCGCTACTACTATCACGCTACAGCTAAAAGTTAGTAGTAGCGTGGGTATACCCATGCTACTACTAAGATAGTAGTAGCGCTTCTATAATAACACACGCTACTAGTATCTATGATACTAGTAGCGCTTCTATAGTAACACACGCTACTAGTATCTAGGATACTAGTAGCGCACATTTTTTTCCACGCTACTGCTAACTAATTACGAATTAAAAAAACTAAAATCCCCAAATTCCATTTTATGCATTACACATCATTACAGATCCAAGATTTATAGTAAACCATGAGCATTAGAGCATATCCAGACACCTACAGTTCTTCCCCAGTCACTTATTCCCAGCTAGTGCAAACACAGTTACAAGCAAACCAAAATGCATAGAAAGACCAAACTGTGGCATCCTATCTGTCCAAATGATCTGCTCACACTGCATCCTTGCAAGTGTCTTCACGATAAGCAAATCTGCAGGAAAGATGTCAACTTAGCATCTAGATTTTATCCATTGCCGTGGCTTTGTTCAAGAAGCACTAAATTTAGAACATTTCTACTGTAAATACCTGAGGCATCGGGATAGAAACAAAAGATGAGCAATATCATATGAGCAGAATAAAAAGGAGTTTGGACCATAACATGGTTAACAATAAAACTAGAAGCAACATGCCCTTCTTGGTACAATAAACACATTGTTTCATCTCAGACGACAACCATTTAATTTAGATAAAAGGATAACTTTCAGAAAAAGAATTAACCCTTAAAACCTCTTAACAAAAAAATACATTGTCACTATAGAGCAACTTGGAAAATTTCAAATTTTCAAACATGTTATCTTAAATGGATATCTACGACAATGCTATTCAGATGAAAAAGAAAAAAGAAAAACCAAACATGAATAGACATGCATATGCTCAAAATAAGAAGAGACCATGAAACACTTGGAAATCTTGGGCTGGCGTATTGCGACATAACAAAATAAGAAGAGAGTTAACCTTCTTTCTCGTCCCAGGCACCGCAGTTGCGTTCGCGTTCGGCTTTGCATTCTCCTCCCTCCTTCACTTGAACGGCGCACTGCATTTGTAAATGGATAGTCAGCTGCACATCAACAATCAGCAAGCTTCATTACAAATCCAAGGTTCTCGACAAACAATAAGCCATGGATAGAATAAAACAGATATAAACAAATAACATATATACTACCAACTACCGTGCCTGAATTGGCACTAATATGGTACGAAAAAGAATTAGATTGTACTCAAATATATCAGATTATATTGCTTACACTAAACAGAAAAATAAAGTAAACTGGAATCATGCTTTCTGCTTCACAATGCTTAGAACAGAGTGGGTTCAACAAATAAAGGAAACTACAGGAAAGAAGAAAAACATACCCTGCAACATTGGTACAAACGAGCTCCCTAAGCCGAGTCGGCGACATCAAAGAGAAACATGGCAGCACTGTTATGATGCACTCCCCTCCATCATCTCCCAACAACCTCCTCCTTTGTCCCTCCTGAGCTTCTCCACACAAACACAAACACTAAACTGCATGTCTAGCTGTAGAACGCGCATGCGCACAAGCACATGCACACGCACGCACACACCGAGACTTACATCAGAGTCTCTCATTCGAGGAATATACCATTACAAAGGAGCGAGCTTGCCAGCATACGCAATGCAAGCTCTTCTCAAGTGGCAAGGAGGCTCCAACAGTTCCTTAGTTGAGGCCAAGCTAGTAGCAAATCTGGATAATATGTCTCAAAAATGTTGTGAGGCCTACAGAGTTTGAGTTCAACGGAATATGAGCCATCTCATTACAACAAACTGGAACCACAGCAAAATTAGTATCTTTTTTCTTATTATAAATTCCTCACCTCTCTTAGCAAAAGCCATTTCTATTCGATGCACTTTCCTTCACAAATTCTATGGAACCTACGACGCGTGTCATCAACTGTTCTAACTGATCAACTGCGTACGTGTGTCATTCAATTTTCAGTTTCATAACTACACTGCATTTTGGGTCCATGTTTATTTGCACAAGGAAGAAATAATACATCTATGATCTATCCCAACATCTAAAATGGTTCATTGTTCTGTGTACCACCTAACAAAGTAGCAAACGGCGACATTTTGTTTGACCTTTGTAGGTTTCCAAACACATCCGTATTTTCTCAAGACAAGTATGCATGTATGTTGGTTAATTAATTATGTTGTTGCAGTGAACAAGTAGTGCCTTGGCTTGTGAGATTGTACAGAGTTGGCGATACACAAACACCCCAGCTTGCGACGAGGCAGGAGCTAGCAACGGCCAACTGTCACCAGCAATTCTACCACACGGAGATCGACGAAGCCAGCCACTCCGATCTGAATGGAATCCAGCTCTCCAGTAACGAGGAACCCTAGCACCCTTTCCCCCACCGGAAAATTCCAATAACGGAGTGCGCGCGAGGCCTCTAGCTAGGCGGGCGATTCGAGCGTGGATTCGGCATTGGAGCGCGGGGCGGAAGGGGATCGATGACGGAGTTTAATTTACCTGGGCTTGAGGGAGGTGTGGGCGGCGAGGTCGCAAGAGGAGTACTTCCCGGAGGGCGCGCCCGAAGATGCGGGTGCCGCCCTGCTCGTTCCTGCCCTTCGCCAGCGTCGTTGTCGTCCTCTCTCTCTCTCTCCGACCAGCGGGAGGCGGAACCCTAGCTAGCCTCTCTTCCTCTTCCTTCTTCGGGTTTGGATTTGGACTGGTGTCGGTGGAGACGACAGGGAAAGAGAAAGACAATTTTGCAGAGAGGACCGGGTGGCACACCAGCTCACCCGGTCTATCCATAGTAGTAGTGTGGGGCGGCATAGACACGCTATTACTATCAATTTAGTAGTAGCGTGACTTTTATACCCCACGCTACTACTATTGCATGCCCCTGGGGGGCATGATGAGGACCATTTACTAGTAGTGTGGGAACGATAGGCAAGCGCTACTACTATTTTTTACTAGTAGCACATTGCTTTTACCGATGCTACTACTATTTTTTAGTAGTAGCGCATTGCTTTTATCTTGGAGTCTATTGACTATGTCATTCTATTTGGAGAAGGGAGAGTGAAAATATTTATCAATGATAAAATTAGTGCATTATGGAATTTTATACAATAGTCTCTTATTTGTTGATGGTCCAATGGATGTTGGCAACCCAAACTGTTTATTTGGGGAAGATAACTCCACATGGAGGAACACCTACAGTGGGAATACATGCTTGGAATCTCAATATTTATGCCATGTACGACTTGGACACATATCTTGGAATATGATTAAGTGATTCATTAATTTTGGAATTCTAAATTTTAGTGGGAGGACTATTGTACTCGTGAAGCATATATAATGGTTATTTTTAGTTTACACGCCTTTTCTTATGGTGGAAGGAGATAAAAAGTTTGACATCATTTTTTTTCTGATATACTTACGGTATTTTTTGGAAACTCCCACTAAAGGTCAGATTATTTATTTCATCTCACTCTTTGATGATTACACTTTTATATGGTGATTTTTATCTTTTATTATTCAAGTCGGAAGGTTTTATTGTGCTGGTCACATGTTATACTGAGGTGGAAATTAGGAGCACAGTTATTTTATTGGATAATGGTGGAATTATTGGCAATCATAGTATAGTATAACCTTGACCCCAAGGGAAATTACAAGTGGAACTCCTGACACTACCATGCTTAGAATAAGTGGGAGGAATTAACTTGGAATGTCATCTCTTGACAATTGTTATGGGTTTTTGGGGGAAGTCACTCTAAATTTTAGAGGAATCACTAAATTATCTTAAGAAGGTTTTTTCATCAATGTCAACTATGAGTGGAAGAATTGCGGGAATGATAAACTCAAATGAGTAAGAACATAGTTTGGGAACTTAATATCATACAAAATAACTGGAAGCCCATATTTTTATATTAATGTATGGTCTTATAACAAGCTTCACATCAATGGAACAACAGGTCATATGGTTTTCTAAATGAAGCAAGTCGGCCATCTACAAATGTAAGTGTAAATTATTTTGCATTATTATTGTATATGTTAACATTGTTTTGTTGTTTGTAATGATAAAGTCACATTGATGGATGTGAAAGCTTGGTCATCTTTGAACTTCCATATGAAAGGAACATTTAAAACATCCTAAGTTAAATGAGTGAAAATACATATAAAATATTTTTGAAGTGTTTCTCTATGGAAAACTGTAAATCTGTTAAAATACATTTGATAAAGGGAATCATAATCAGTGAGGAACTATATTTGAACTCCTGAGGAAAATGGAATAATAAATGCTACTAGAATTCATATGTATCTTCATTATATTATCATACCTTAGCTACCAGAATTTATGTAGGATTCAAACAGTGGAAGGAAGGACGAGCAGCTAAGGGAATCTCACACATCATATAAGATTGTGGAAAGTGCATCACAACCTGTCACTTATTATGTATTTATAATAAGAGTAAACACATTGAGGAAACTATTATTGTATCTACGAGATGAGAAATAAATACAGGTACGCATATTCAATTATTATTTGTAGTACTAATATGGTGCAGGTTCACTGACCGAAGTCAGGAATTTCTTTCAAAATATGGTTACTGATGGAACTTCATTTATTGATTGGATTTGATATATATATATATATGATGGAAAATAATTGATGCCGAATTTCAATTGAGGAAGCAAAAATACTCAAGGTGCTTATAAAGGTGGAATTACACTCTAGGAAATAGTACTCGAGGCGCCGAGGACAGCTATGCTGGAATAATTAGTCAGAAACTAAAGGTCTCTAGTGACCTGAAGTGTCACAACAAGGAAACATAATGAGGGAAGGTATCACTATATATTTATTTGGATTTTCAACATAGTGTTAATCTGGTTGCTGACCCCTTGACTAAGCCTATTAGTCATCAGGTATTTAGTAAGCATGTTAAGGCTATGAGTTTACGAATAGTTGAATGATCGTTTTGGACAAGTGGGAGATGTTGGAATTATGTGTTCTGTGACTATATTAAAATTACTAGAAATTACTATATAATATTCGGAATACCTCATTATGGAATTATACATGTATTTATGCATGGAATTACTTTACATAATTATCATGGAATTATCACTTGTTGGAATGTACTTAAGTTATATGCTTAAGGAAGCTGATCAATTATCAGTGGAATACAATATACTATTTATATTGGAAAGGCTACCTGTGTACACTGATAATTGGAAGGAGCTAGATCATATAGAGCCCTAATGTCGATCTATGTAATTAGAGGAATTTACACTCTATTATGGCGCGTTGCTCACAAGCGTGTGCTCTATGGACATAACGGGTAGAATCCGTTAACAGACAAATAAGATCGTGGTTGGTAATTTGATCTGGACCTGGAAACTAGTGGAAGCGACTAGGAATCTTATATCTGTATAAGAGGTGCACTCTTTCGAAAGACAGTATAATAAGGTCCTTACCCCCTAGCCTCAGATATGGGAATTGTGAGCGGCACCACGGATAAGCGCAGAGGAATAGGGGGTAGACCACAAAGCCTAAAGTTCTGACATGCACATGGCTCAGCGAATTATGGTCGTAGTTGGGATAGCATTGTGTGCTGGCTTAACTATCCCCCCTCCTTTCTCAGCACTGAACTCGTTGATTTTGGAATAAATACCTTATATTTCCCCACAAAAAATGCAGCAAATATCAGGCTTATTTTTGTAGTCTCCAGTGGAAGGAATCTTGGTCAACTCGATGTGCACAATAGGTTTCTTCATGGCGTTTTAGAGGAAGATGTGTTCATGACACAACCAGCAGGTTATATGGACAACTCTACTTAAACACACTTACTTGTGTAAATTGTCGTACAGGTTAAAACATACACGACGATCATGGTACCATAGGTTGAATGTAAAATTGCAGAGTCTCGACTTCATATCATCAAAGGCATATACATCACCATTTTGTAAAGGAAAGGAATTGTTTTTTCATGTTTATGCTCATTTATCTTGATGACATAATTATTGATAGCTTGTCATAGGATGCGACCAAGGCATTGCTTCATGACCTAGATTTTGCAGTAAAGGATCGTGGAGATCTCCATTATTTCTTGGTTATAGAGATAAATAGAATTAGTGAAGGTTTAAGTTTGACACAAGAGAAATACACCACAGATATTTTGAAGGGTGTAGGGCTAAGAGGTTGGAAGCCCTTCAATCACACAATTGTGTGGATCCAAAAAGAATACATGTCAGGAAGGAGAACTTCCAGGAGCAGAGGATGCAACCAGGTATTGTATTATAGTTGGTGTTTTTTCCGTATTTGACTTTGAGTAGGCAATATATCGCTTTCTTTATCAACAAGGTTTGTCAATATTTGCATGTTCCTACTTCTCTTAATTGGAGAGCCGTGAAGTGAATTTTTAGGTATATTAATGGATCACATGGAATTGGTCTTAAGTCTTAACATTGGTCTAAATCAACCTTTGTAAATTCATTTTCTCATACAGACCGGACAGGATGCTCACATGATAGGAGGCCTGCTGGAGGTTAAGATGTGTTTTTGGTTCTAAACTTGTACTATGATCGAATGCAAGAAAACAAGCAAATGTTTGCAAGTTGAGTACTGAAGAAGAGTATACGGCATTAGATAATGCTATGGATGAAATGATGTCGGTACAAACTTTGTTGACTGAGTTAGGGATAAATCATCCTCGTGCAGCATGCTTATAGTGTGACAATATTGGTGACCCAGACCTTTCAGCCAACCCAGTGTTTCATGCAAGGAGAGAAGATACGAAGCTTGATTTTCTTTGTTTTTAGGAAAAAAACTCAAATGATTGAGGGGCGACCGTGTGTATGTGCGTGTGTCTGTGTGTGTGTGTGAGGGGGGGGGGGGGAATAGAACTTATCTTAATGTTGTACTCCCTCCGTCCGAGAATCGACTTTCCGGATGGAGCGAGTAAATTGTAATGGCCCATGGCTGGTTATTGCCGCATATTAATACACCTGGTCCTCGGGATCAAAGGGTATCGCTCTCCACAATTCTATAGTACTACCTCCGTCTAGGTGAATAAGTCATTTACGTAGTTCTAGGTCATCGATTTGAGCAATTAAATATGTATTATATGTCATGAAAAGTATATCACTAGATTTCTACAAGGATGTAGTTTCTAAATATATATTTTTTGTCACATATAATACATATTTAGATAGTTAAATCGTCAACCTAGAACTACGCGAATGACTTATTCACCGAGACGGAGGTAGTAATAATGATGGCAACCAACCAGCAGCCGAACAAACTGGAACTAGCTATGCATGTTCATGTTCGCAACCGGGGCATAGATATCATTCACAATGGATAGTGTCAAACCATAGGCCTCTGAGTTTTCTGACCTCCAGTTCCTCAAGGGAACAGAGCACATCCGGCCAATTCCCAGTATTAACACGGAGATAACATAACCACCAACCAAAGAGCTATACGGGATTAGGAGATATCAGGAGTAAGACTCAAACGACATCCATCTGGTTTCCTACCTAACCTAGTCAACTTCGGTCCAGTAGTTGGATTAGGAGGCGTCACGCAGAATTCAAAGTTTTGTAAATCAACTTGTCTCCTCTTCTCCCAAGGTGCGAATAAGCTAAGACTGGCAGAACACAGGGAGGGCTCAATCCCACAATCACGTACCACCAAAGATCCGTGCATGAACGGCTCATTTTCAAGGCATGTAAAATTGTTCCATGGATGCTGACATGTATACTCCTGGCCGAGGCTGAGACCATAGGACCAACTATGCACATCGGCACCACCTCGTTTCGGGACATTCCCGTGTTCATTTTGTCATGTCTAGGCAGGCAAGAATGTTAATTAGGGAAGCAGAGTTGTGCTACGCTAAACTAGCTACGGTGACCTCCCTCAAATTAATCTTTCAATTCAAGGTCCATGATGTATGTACGAGAATTACAGCGAGTGCAACAACTGCTGCCAATTGAATCAATACTATAATCGTTATTTCAATTATTACTCGTGCCTGCTAAAATCATCGGCGACAATGCATCGAATGAGATGGTTCCTGCTCTGCCCATTGCTGGCTGCCGATCTATCGTTTCTTCTCCAAAGGTCTCAATTCCCACTATCAAGTAAGGACGTCGGGAAGAAAGATGACCTATGAGCCAAAAAGGCGTGCCTTTGTTAACGTGCCACACTAAATAAGGCCCATATAAGCACCCTGCTTCAGACGACGAGTGCCACAAATACAAGCACACTATATTTGCGGAAACTCTATGGGCATATCCTAGGTAAATAACCAAAAGAACACCAAATTTGTCAGCGGACATCCTCAAAAAGTTATGTCACATAATAACATCCCCCATTTTTAGTATCACAAAGTCATTGTTCAAACGTGATTCATATTAGATTTGAATATATTTGTTAGCACGATGATCTGAGTATATTGCATCAAACTAGTTGAAATTTATCAAAACATAGCCTAATCAACCTACCTAGCTGGACCTGAATATCATGCCGGTTGCCCACTGCCGCTAGTGTTCGTCATGGTTGGCATCATCGTCGTTGCTCCAGTCACTTGCGGCGTCCATGCTGCTACGACATCCGTTCTGGGCTGCAGTGGAGCACCTCAGCTTCTTGCTCGGCCTTCCGGTGGGTGGTACGCACCAATTCACGGATATCACCGACGGTGGGCAGCCAACTTCGTTCTCATCTTTGACTGGTCAAGTGCCAAAGCAACCGTGAGATCCAGGTCGATGAGGGTGTGCGACAGTGGCACCAAATACTTGGCAAAGGATGCTGAGCGCCATTTTTGGTAGCGCTCCGAGCATATGGACCACTATGAGCACTCCGAGCCTCTTGACCAACTGAGTATCACCTCGCGGAAGAGAGGAGGGTGGGTGTTGGCATCGTGGAGCCAAATAACTGTGTCAGTGGGGATGTTCCCTGTCACGTGCCGCTTCCAGCAATAAGTTGTGCATTGCTCCCAGAGCCGCCAGACGATTTTGTCCTTGAATGACTCTCGCTCGAGGTGTGACTAACCAACCCCATTGCCAGAGAAGGATCAATTGTGGGCATTCTTCTTGAACAGGGAGGAGGTGGCACGGTGGAGGACGACGACCCCATGGATGCGGACGTGGGGCCAGGTGACCGTCGGTAACACGGGGGACAGACGAAGCCACAATAGCTCGAAAATGAGTCTGATATGACCAGATTCGTTGTCTTGTCACTAGTAGAAAAAGGACCTATTGTCCCGGTTCGTAAGGGCCATTTGTCCTGTTTTTTGAACCGGGACTAAAGTGTCGGTACTAATGCCGTAAACCTTTAGTCCCGGTTCTTGCATAAACCAGGACAGATGGGCCTCCACGTGGCCGGTGCGGCGAGCCCAGGCAGGAGTCCCTTTGGTCCCGGTTGTGGCATCAACCGGGACCAATAAGCATCCACGCGTCAGCGGTGTTGGGTTTTTTTTTTGAAGGGGGGGGGGGGGGGTTGGGGGTTTTGAGGGGTTAATTTAGGTGTTTCATATATTGTGTTAGCTAGCTAATTAATAGAGAGAAGTGTCCTCTCTTATCTTCGTGCTTGGTCGACGCTACGTACTATAAGTATAGAGAGGACTAGACACGCTATCTAGTAAGCAAATGAAGGAAACAGAAGATCGTCATGAACAGATGCATACAAAGAGAAGTGATATCAACCACCTCTCCTTCTCTGAGAGATTGGTCAAACAACAAGTTCTCGTATATCTATCCGACGCTACTGGCTACATATATACAATATAAGTATATAATCTCCTAACTAAAATCGAACTGATCAGGGTCCACATGGTATTCTCCGTCTTTAGCGATCGCGTGGTCAAGAAAGAATGCTGCCAATTCCTCTTGAATTCCTCGCATACGATCTGGTGGTAGGAGTTTATCCCGCATCCGAAATATCTAATTTTAAGAAGGGGGTCAATACATATATATGAATAAATGAAACTGAACACAAATGATGGTAATAAAATAAAATTGTGAATATTATTATTTACGCACTTCATATTGTTTGTCAGAGTAGCCCCGCTCCCAGGTCGTGTGGCGGATGGACTCGCAAATGTAGTATCCACAGTAATCATTCCCTTGTTCCTGCCACAACCACTTTACAAGAAATAGAGGTCAATCAAACTGATATTAGCAAGCATGCTAAATGGTATTGATGAAACTAGCGCTTGAATCAGTAGGAGATGCGTGGAACATGCTACTATAGTACTTACTTTCGGGTGTTTAAACTGCAGCTTCTTCGGCAGTCCCGGAGTTTTTGAGGTGAATTTTTTCCAAACCCTGCCAGACAAAGAAAACAATTACTTGGTATTAGGAAATGAAGAAAGTTGCCGATATGGTGCGATAATGATCAATTTAACTTACTTCTCTAGAATTTCAGTCATGTCCGCATACTCCTTGGGATCTTTTTGTCTCGAGTCTAAGACGGTTACTAGTCCCTGCTCAAGCTTAATCTCTAGGAGAATATAGTGGAACCGGCGAACGCATGCATAACTCATCAATTACATTACTATAACCTCGACTAATAATGGAAACCGAATATGCACAATACAGTAACACTCACTTGAATTCGTAAGGGAAGAGTATTATAGCTTTGTTTTGATTTAATACAAACGATTTAGCAGCTTGGCCTCGCTATCTTTGGCGTGAAATTCAACCATATATGCATCTATGAGATTTGTGTTAATGAACCCAATATCACCGATTTGTCTTTTCTTCAATTCGGCAATCTTCAATCTGCATAATATAGTGAGGATAATTAAAAATACATGCAATGAAAGAGCTGACCTATATATACAGACTTAATGACAGAAGTAGTACTACTTACAGGCAGTAGAAATGATCATCAATTTATTGAGGGCCTTTAGATTGAAAAACGTGAAGAACTCCTCAAATGGAACATTCAACAGTTCAATTCCAACGAGGTCATGCTCCTCTCTAACTCTCAGTGTCAAAATATTCCTCCCCTCAGACTCTCTGCGGGTTTTCATGTACCAATCATCGAATCTTCGCATCATCCTTGTTAGAGATCTTTCATCTTTGACGAGAGGCTTCCCCTACACGTATTTGTGTTCGTCCACCCTCCAAGAAATCGAAATGTGCATCATCGGGCAGGTAATCTCCAAGATCATTATAACCGGGCACCATTGTCCCGCCCGGATGATTCGCGACGACTCTAGACACCTGGAGCGGGGGCAACGATTGGTTCGCTTGTTCGCCGAGCTGGGCAACTTTTTTCCCAGCTCGTCGTTCTACTAACCTTTGACCACTGACAGTACTTCCCGACCGCGACGCTTCGATAAATGACTTTGTAAGATTGTGCTCATAGTTGTATTTCGCCGGGGACTTTGGTGGTTTCTTCAAGGTAGCCAAAGTATGCTTCTCTTTTATCGGATCTATCTTCTCCTCCGGAGGTGGATGTTTCTTTGCTTTCACCCCTTCAAAGAAGTTCTTCACTTCGGCTTGCATGATCTGCATGTTTTCCTCCACGGTCCTCTCGTGTGGTAACTTCTCTGGAGTCTTCAGAGGAGGACCAAATCTGTATTGCCTCCCGGCTCTGGCTGTACTGCTAGACGCCGGAGCAGACGGAGCGGCTGCGGCTATCTTTCCTTTCTTACGAGGCGGAGGAGAAGGACTACAACGCGCCGGCGGAGCAGCCGGAGCGGCGGTGGGTCTATTGATCCGCACTTGTTGACGCGGCGGAGAAGGAGGAGGCTGGCTGCTCGGGCACGCCGTCGCAGGCGGAGAAGGAGGCGGAGTGTCGCCATGCGCTAGAGAAGGAGGCTAAGTGCCCTGATCAATCGCCAGAGGAGGAGGCGGATTTCCTTGACTCGCCGAAGGAGGAGGAGGAGGAGGCGAAGGCGTCCAGTTCGGACGGTTGATGAGCTCCTTCCGCCATAGGCATGGAGTCTTTAGAGAAGAACCTAGCCGAATCTCCCCTTCACCCGTAGGGTGGTCAAGCTGAAGGTCCTCAAATATGTCCGTTATTTGATTCACCATCACCCTAGCATATCCTTCTGGAATCGGCTGGCCGTGGTAGGTTGCGCCAGGTTCATTAGGTATAACAGAGCCAACAGCCGCCTTGACTTTCAATGTCATCCATCGCGTCATAAGGTGGCAATGTTGAGACTGCGTGATAGCATCCATGGGGTAGGTAGCAGGAGCCGTGAAGACAGGCTCCAGCTGCTGAGTCTGCTCGGTGGAAGCCCCACTGCTTCTCCGCTGAGATGGCGGGGTAGCTTCAGGGGAAGATTCGGCAGGTTGTTTGCTGCAATCTGCTTCTCGTTCCTCTAGCCCTTGTACCCTTTCGTGCAGCGCCTGCAGTTGGCTATACTCCACTTTCTTCCTACTCTCCTAGAGTTTGTAACCCCCTACGTCTGGAAAGCCAGCCTTCCACGGAATGGAGCCTGGCGTGCCTCGTGTCCGTCCAGGGTGCTCAGTGTCGATGTCAAAACCGGCGGATCTCGGGTAGGGGGTCCTGATCTGTGCGTCTTAGGCTGATGGTAACAGGAAGCAAGGGACACAATGTTTACCTAGGTTCGGACCCTCTCAATGGAGGTAAAACCCTACTTCCTGCTTGATTAATATTGAAGATATGAGTAGTACAAGAGTAGATCTACCACGAGATCGTAGAGGCTAAACCCTAAGAGCTAGCCTATGATGGTATGATTGTAATTGTGATCGGCCTTCTAAGGACCATGCTCTCCGGTTTATATAGACACCGGAGAGCTAGGGTTTACATGGAGTCGGTTACAAGGAAGGAAACATAATATCCGGATCGCCAAGCTTGTCTTCCACGCAAAGGAGAGTCCCATCCGGACACGAGCCGAAGTCTTGAGTCTTGTATCTTGACGCTTCTATAGTCCGGACGATGTGTACAGTCCGGCTGTCCGGATACCCCCTTAGCCAGGACTCCCTCAGTAGCCCCTGAACCAGGCTTCAATGACGATGAGTCCGGCGCGTAGTCTTGTCTTCGGTATTGCAAGGCGGGTTCCTCCTCCGAATACTCCAAGGTTATTATCGAACACGTAGGCCGTGTCCGGATCTGCAAAATGACCTTCACATACCACCATAGAGAGAATGATACTTCAGCTGACAACTTTTAGTCGACGTGACATGCCATTACAGCCAGGTCACTATCTGAGCCGTTTTCTCACGCCCAGCCTCAGCGTATATTGCGAGGCGGTTTCTTTAGCATGTCTTGTCGAAGCGAAGATCGTGTCCCTTTATCGTGTGATTCTCATCAATACGGGTATGGGTAATCCAACCACACCGCTAATCGCGGCGAGTGGGAGGCGAGCGGGTTCCACCAGGCAAGTGGGGAGGTGCAAGAAGCTCTTACCTTCTCTTATAAAGAGACAAGGTCTCCTCTTCTTTTACCCACGCCTTCTCCTCAACTCGAGCCCTAACGCCCAAGCACTCTATTTCTCCATCGAAGAGAGGTTTTCTAAAGATGTCCGGATCAGGAGCAGGAGGCAAATGGATGTCCTCTACCATCCGGGGGAAGGATATCAAGAGGCTCCGGGAAGCCGGATATTTGGCCAAGAAGATTGGCCACCGTCTCCCACCGGCGGGACAGGTTGTCCCTACTCCGGAGCCTCACGAGAGAGTCATGTTCCTTCCCCATTTTGTCCGTGGGCTCAGGTTTGCCCTCCACCCATTTTTACGTGGAGTCATGTATTACTATGGGGTTGATTTTCATGATCTTTCCCCCAACTCTTTTCTCAATATCTCGGCGTTCATCGTCGCATGCGAGGCCTTCCTCCCGATTCCGCCTCACTTCGTCCTGTGGCTGAAGATTTTCAATGTGAAGCCCAAGGTGGTGAGTGGCGAACACGCCGAATGCGGCGGCACCATGGTGAGAAAGATTACCAAGGTAGTTTGGCCGAAAGACACTTTCAACGACTCCGTCAAGGAGTGGCAGCAGCAGTGGTTTTATATCACCGAACCATGCGGCGAAAAACGGGCTGCAGCTCCTGAGTTCAGATCCGAAGCTCCACCGCAGCTCAAGTCCTGGCCCAAGAAGGGTCCGAACTGGTGCTCGTCCGATGAGTTGTCCCTTCTCCGGACGCGCGTTCAGAGTATGGTTGACAAGGACATCAAACTTGTTGACGTGGTCCAGGTGATGCTAGTTCGCCTGGTTCTCCCTTGCTAGCGTCGAGCCTCCACTCTGTGGGAGTTCGACCCAACCGAGCACCAAACCCTCCGGGAGCTCTATGATTCCTCCCACGAGGATATCTGGAAGGTGCTCTTCAGGTCCGGCAAATGGCCGGATTCCACCAAGGATCGCGGTATCAATTATCTCATTCTCCAAGCCCAGTAAGTTACAGCCACGCCCTACCTATCTATGCTTTAGTCGGCATGTCCTGAGGGAAAACTATGATCATATCTCGTTGTGACTTCAGGGATGGATAAAGAAGGTGGAGCGGATACAATGTCCGTCCCCACTGCCGGAGGAACCGGCCGGACCTCTTCTGACGAAGATGCTGGTCCCTGTGCCTTACAAGGCGCCTAAGAAGGAGGCCTCCAAGAAGGTCAAGAAGACCCGAAGTGGCCTCCGTTGTCGCGAGGCTCTGGACATCAGGTCCGAAGGCTCCAGCGACGCTCCTTCTTTCGAAGACGAAGAGGAGGAGGCAGAGGAGGACGAGCCTCGCTCTGCAGGCGGGAAGAAGCGTGCAGCTTCCCCGCCCCTGGAGGCTGAGTCGCCCAAGAGAGGGCGTGGTTCCCCTCCAGAGGCATCCGCCCCGGCTGCCGATAACAGCCCGGAGTGGGATCCCGAGGGCCAGCCCCTGAGAAAATCATAAGTAACCGAAATCCAAATACGCCTATGTATCCAGGGTCATCTAGGTATAGTAGTTTTAACTGTCGTCACATTTCATACAGCCCGGCGGGGTCTCCTGTCGGACAGTCCTCATTGGAGGATTCGTTGAGCTCAAATGTCGTGGCGAGCGAGACGCCTCCGGGGACTCCTTTTCCGAAGTCCGGGCGCGACACCGAGGTGTCGTCTCAAAGAGACTCGGAGCCAGATAAGGTTCTGGAGGCCTCTAAGGCTCCAGGATTGGGCGAGCGGCCACCTTCCACGGAGGGAGGTTTGACTACTCCGCCGGCAACCTCTGTCTACGCAGAGCTGTCGGGTGGTCTATTGACAGTGTTAAAGAACGCGTCCGTCATCGATGAACATCGGACCCTTATGGGTACGGTGGTTGGAAAGATTCAGGCTACCGAAAGCGGGCTGAATGAGTACTGTCTTGGCCTTATAAAGGCCTTTGAGGTATGGTTTCTAATGAACCTTTGAAGAATTATTATGATATGAGGAGTAGCCCCTGATACACTGTCCGGAAAAACAGAGCCGAGCAGGGGATCAAACCCTCTATTGTAATGGGAACCTTTATGTACCCATTTGTTTGAAAACAGGCGTCTGCGGAGAGGACAGCCGCTCATGATGTGGAAGTGCCTGAACTGAAGCGGAGCCTAGAACGGGCCGAAGAAGAACTTGGCCGTGTGAGGAAGCAATTGGAGGAGAAGCAATGTATGTTTGAGCATTGTCTCGCATTGGGCAAAAATGAATAAATGTGCCTATTGAAAAGTATTTGTGTTATACGCCCTAGGAGCGAGTGCCGAATACGAGGCGTTGAAGAAGGCAGCAGCTGATGCCCACGAGAAGGCTGCCGCCGAACAGGCGCTGCATGAAAAACACGAGGCCAGGGTTGTCACAGCTAAGCGGGAGCTCCAGGAAGCTGTGACGAAAAGCGAGAGCTTGGAGCAGAGTCTAGCAGGAAAAGAATCCGAACTCGCCCAAGCTCTCCAAGCGAGAGCTTGGAGCAGAGTCTAGCAGGGAAAGAATCCGGGAAGAAGCCCGAGGTGCTGCACGCGACATTCAGGAGGCCCGGAAAGTTGTAGCTGGTAAGGCATGTTGTATCTATGGCCACTATTACGTTATAGCGTGGAGAACTCTAAGCGGCAAGCTGAATTCTTGTTTTTACAGGGGCGTTTGCGGATCTGCCTCGCAGCATATCAGATGCTGCCCAATTTTACCGGACCGAGAAGAGGGTGTCTGCAGGGAGGGACTTCTTGTCGTAGCATCTGGCGCCGAACTATCCGGTGCCTTTTATCGATCAGCTGAAGCAGCTGGTCGAACTGCACCAGGAGGCTGAACTAGCCATGGAGGACTTGGTCATCCGGCTGTGGCCTGCAGAGCCAATTCCAAGCAGTTACTTCGGACTCATGAAGCGGATTGTGGGCGCCTGTCCTTGGCTTGATACTATCAAGCGATCAGTCTGTATAGAAGGTGCGCGAATGGCGCTTGCCCATGCAAAAGTGCATTGGGGGAAGCTTGATGCGGACAAGCTGATAACTGAGGGGCCACCGGAGGGTAAGGAGCATCGCAAGCCCGAACTATATTATGAAGGTGTAATGAAGGGTACCCGCCTGGCAGCGGATAAGTGCACCAAAGAAATTATATTTCCCTGAGGGCATTTTTGCCAATGTTTGTAATATGGATAATGGCACTTTTATTATATGTTGCCTGTTTTGTTTGAACATATGTTCTTCCTTTGCGGCTGTTTATTGTATGTAAATTCCGAGAGTTGACCAGTCGTCGGCTTCAGCCCCCACGTGAGAAGTATGGGTGTGTTCGGGGTATTTCTGAACACTCTTTATCCCATGATTGGGTTCTTATAAGGAGGTGTTTCTCACCACGAACCATGCAATCAGACTATAGGGCTTTACTACTCTCACTTAGCCATAGGAATTCGAGTATGGTCGGCGCAGCCCCTAGTGTTCGGAAGGCCGGACTAGGGGCTCTATTGGCACCTGATCGAAAGACCGATCCGTCGCAATCTGCAATTTATAGTGGCGTTATGCGGAATAAATCTTTAAGGATTTTATAACCTCTCGAACAACTGACCGGCTCTCGCAGCATCATGACGGTCGGTTTTCGGCTTTCTCTACTGAGGCGCTCATCCGGCTGAACCGGGACGCAATAGCAGTAGTTCTCCCAGCGCTACCTTAGCCGACGAAACGGAACGTAAGGTAACAAAACATGGGAGCCGGGCAAACCCAACCAATGACCCAAGACATGATTCGGAGCTGATGCATATAGTGCTATAAGTTCGGGGTGCCGAGCGACCGGAAAGGTGGTCGGACTTTGTTGCCGTATTGTGCAGCCCCTGGCATAACCAGGCGTCACACGAATCGTGGCTGCCGTATTGTGGAAAAGAGGCGTCGATGACAAACGATGGCTGGTGCATGTTATTTAAGTCTACGCAGTGCAGTAGGATGATATGTCTATGCATATGAGTGCGATTTATGATTATGAGAAGGGATGGTTTTTGGCGGAACCTGGTATGGCCGGACTAGAGGGGGTTGTGAATGGATCAAAAATGGATTCGAGCTGCCTTCTACCTGCATGGTCCTGTCCTTGTGTGTCTGGGCTGAGTCCACGCCGCCAATCCTGTCCTGCATAAAAGTTAGTTTGCGAGGTAAATGTTTGGAGGCGGCCGAGCGTCCTCTCGTAGTTGGTCTAGAGGTTCCTGATCGGATCCTGGTGACCCCAGTTGTTATTCCGAGAAGTAGCCCGGACTCCTCAGTTGGTGTCCGGATAGTTAGCTGTTATATCAAAATATTGATTGTTATGCACGACTTGTTACTTCGGCAGCTGTATGATTTCCGCTCTAGTGGCGGGGTTTGGCCTTGTACGTAGGCGTGAGTATATCACTGGTTTTGGCCTTACGGCCTACCACGTGGAATCTAGCCAGCGTGGTTCATCTCGTTGGCGGACGATGAGTTACCGTTTGAGGGGAATGCGCCGATAATGTGGCATTTTTTTGGTTATTTGAGAACAACCAATAGAGCGGTGGGCCAATGAACTTGGCCCTTGCGCCTGACATCTTTATTTGCAAATTCATTCACGCGGGGGCTTTATGTGTTATGGAGCCCCTGGACAACTAGGTCTGGGGGTGCGGCAATTGAATTGCCGCGGTTTGTATGATAGGGGGGCGATCGGCCGTACTGTTTGTGCCCTGGGGGGTCTCTTGACTAGACACTTCCCTTCATTGTTTTCGGCACACGACCGGTCGCTTTGTTTTGAAGATTCTGCATTCTCTGTTGGTATAGTTTGTCGTCCTTTTAGGAGTACCGTGAATTGCACACGCTGATCAAGCATGCGGCTCGGGCCGAATAGGCTTGAGCTGTTCTTTGTCCGTTGACCGGACTGGGGGTTGCTGGACCTGGCACCAGCTTCCTTGGCTTGATGTTTATGACCGCCGCGCCGAGGCTTTAGGACGCTTCTTCGTGTATCCTCCTTATTATCTTGGACTGTAGTGGTGTGCGGACGTCGGGTTGTGTGCCTTTGGTTCTCCTTCTTAGGTTGAGGTAGCCAGTTGTGCCTCGTATGCCCTTTGCTAGGGCGGTCAGATCTGTATGTTTCGGTGGCCAGGATCTTGGTCCACCTATCCCCTAGCAAATCTCAGCCAGCTTGAAGTTGCTCTTGCTTCCTTTGTAGACTTTTTGCCGTGGCTATGAGTCATCGTTTAAAGTGAACTTGTTCCATTGGGTCTTCAGGCACGCCGAATTCGTCATTGCCGAGGCTTACCTCGTCTTCGGAGGGGGGTGTATAGTCGTCCATTTCCAAATATCCCACTGTAGCCGATCCGGCCTGCTTGAAGGTAGGCTGATCGGGGCTGTATTCCTCTTCGGCACCATCCGGGCTGATTCCACCTCCGGGGCCGGTATTGATGAGGCGGGGCTCGGAGCGGCGCCGAGGGTGCCCATGCTTTGCTTTTCCTCCTGAGGGGTTATCCTTTATTGCCTCGTCACCATTGGTTTCTTATGGAGTGTCCACCATATGTATATCGTATAAAGGGGTGGCTGTCCACCGCCCTTTGAGCGGTGGCTCTTGTACGTCTTCTGCATCGTCATCCATACCATCGATGTCTTCGAAGTCGAAGTCAAGCATGTCGGTTAAATCATCGATCATTGCAATGAAGTGGGAGGTGGGTGGGCATCGAATTTCTTATTCGCCTGCTTCCTACTCAAGCTGGACATAGTTCGGCCCAGAGTCTCCTAACAAAGAGAGAGACTTTAATGAGTTCAGCATGTCGCCAAAGGGCGAGTGCTGAAAGATGTCCGCAGCGGTGAACTCCATTACCGGAGCCCAACCTGGCTCGAGAGTGCGCGAACCGGGACCGACGACCGGATATGAGTCCGGGGGGGGGGGCGGGGATACAGGCCTCCACAGAGACGTGACCTGTGTCCGGCTCCACCGCCGATGAGCGCGCGGCCTGCGGGGCGGGGTCCATCCCTCCGTCCTCGGGCAACGCAACCTATTCCGGATTTAGATCCGGGGCTATTGCAGGGATGATGTTCCGAGCATTGTCCGACAACAGGTCTAGGCCGTGCTCGTCGTGACTGTCCGGCACTCCTGGCACAGGGCCGAATCCGTCAACGATCAAGTCTCCGCGAATATCCACCGTGTATTTCAAGTTTCCGAACCTGATCTGGTGTCCAGGGACGTAGATGTCGATCTGCTCCAGATGGCCAAGCGAATCGGCCCGCAGTGCGAAGCTGCTGAACATAGAGATCTGTCCGGGGAGAAAAGTCTCACCCTGGACCGTGTTGTTGACGATTGAAGATGCCATCAAGCCTCGAAGCAACGATATAGAGGAACTCTCAATGAAAGCACCAATGTCGGTGTCAAAACCGGCGGATCTCCGGTAGGGGGTCCCGATCTGTGCGTCTTAGGCTGATGGTAACAGGAAGCAAGGGACACAATGTTTACCCAGGTTCGGGCCCTCTCGATGGAGGTAAAACCCTACTTCCTTCTTGATTAATATTGAAGATATGAGTAGTACAAGAGTAGATCTACCACGAGATCGTAGAGGTTAAACCCTAAGAGCTAGCCTATGATGGTATGATTGTAATTGTGATCGGCCTTCTAAGGACCATGCTCTCAGGTTTATATAGACACCGGAGAGCTAGGGTTTACATGGAGTCGGTTACAAGGAAGGAAAAATAATATCCGGGTCGCCAAGCTTGTCTTCCACGCAAATGAGAGTCCCATCCGGACATGAGCCGAAGTCTTGAGTCTTGTATCTTGACGCTTCTATAGTCCGGACGATGTGTACAGTCCGGCTGTCCGGATACCCGCTTATCCAGGACTCCCTCACCCAGGATTTCCGAGGGCCAATGTGAGCTCGTTCTTCTCTCTGTCTAGGACGAACGTCCCTTGCTGCGCTTTCTCGATATAATCCTGAAGCATGGTGACGGGTATTCGCAGTTGATCTTCCGTCCAAACGCACTTCCCTGTTACAGGGTCCAAGGTTCCGCCAACCCCGAAGAACCAAGTCCGGCAACGGTCTGGCCAGTTCAATGTCTCTGGTTCGACCCCTTTAGCAATCAGGTCATTCTCAGCCTTGTCCCACAAAGGTCGGGCTTTGAGGTAGCCACCTGACCCCGTGCGATGGTGATGCTTCTTCTTCGCAGCATTTTTCTTGTTTATCACTGACGTCTTCTTACTCTTTTCCGATGTCTTGTGGCCCACAAATGCAGGCCAGTGATCTCTGATCTTCTCATACTTTCCGGTGAATTATGGTGTCAAATCTTCGTCGACAAACTCTGTTTTCAGCTCATTCTTCCACCTCCTGAATAGTTCTGCCATCTTCTTAAGAGCATGATACTTGATCAATTTCTCTTTAACTGGCTTCTCCGGATCATCCTCTGGCGATAGGGTGAAATTTGCCTTAAGCAATGTCCAAAGATCTTCTTTCTGCATATCGGAGACAAAAGACACCTCAGGGTCTTCCTTCTTAGGATTTAACCATTGTTGGATATTGATCGGGATCTTGTCCCTAACAAGAACCCCGCACTGAGCACGAAATGCATCCCTTGTCCGGATGGGTTCAATCGGCTTGCTATCGCGCGCGATTGCTGTGATCTCAAACCTTTCATCCGAGCACAACTTTTTCTTCGGGCCTCGTTTCTTTACCGAAGTTGTGCTTGATCCGGAGGGCTAGAGAAAAGAAGAAAGACGAAAGTTAATTAATATGTGTATATATGAAAACAATGAATGCATCAATAGCTAGTCAGCATAGGATTAACTAATATATATACCTGGCCGGACTCGGTTCGGTCACCGGAGCCGTCATGACGGTCTACTTCTTGTACCGGCATTGGGTCACCGGAGCCATCATAATCATAACCTTCTTCTTCACTACCCTGTCCTTCCAGACCATCGGTGTCGTTGAGGAATGAAGAAACGACATCACTTCCTTTTGCGATTATGTCCCCCAACATCTCTTATGTTTCTTCGTCTCGGGGGTGCTCCATAGTTTCTGCAAATATTTACAACATGGGAATTATTATTCAAACATGACAGCTGGATATATTAGTGGCAAACGTAGAACTAGCTAACTAATATAATCACAATAAGGAATCATATTAGTGGCCTCGATGCTGCTTCTCTAGGGTTTGGGGTGGCATCGGCAACGCTTCAAGGGTTTGGGGTGGCCTCGACGACAACGCTCTTTTAACTTGGTAAATTTGGGTGGCCTCGAGAGAGTTTGTCGGCTAGGGGCGCGGTGGGAGGGGGTAGGAGACCAACATCGTTTTTTCTAAGGTTTGGGTGTCCTCGAGAGTTTGGGTCGAGCGAGAGGGCCGAGAGGGGTGCTCTCGTGGTATAAGTTATCACGGTCGAGAGGGGGTATATATATTGACCGCCCCTCATGTCGAAGTTATCCAGGAGGGGGTTATATCGACAACGACGCGACATACATACATGGGAAAATAATGATATCGGGGAGGGGGTATATCGACCCCCCCCCTCGTGTTGAAGTTATCGGGAGGGGGTATATCGACAACGACATACCCAATAAAAAATAAGAAGACAAAAGAAGAAATAAAAAGAGGAGAAGAAGAAAGGAATAGAAGAGAAGAAATCGAAAAAAAAGAAGAAAAAAAAGGAGAAGAAGAAAGGAATAGAGGAGAAGAAGAAGAAAATAGAAAAATTTAGAAATTTTTCTATTTTTTTCTTCTTCTCCTCTTCTTTTTCTTCTTTTTTCCTCTTCTTCTTTCTTTCTCCTCTTCTTCCTCTCCTCCTCTTCTCCTTTCTTCCTCTACTTATTTTCCTTTTTCTCCTCTCATTCTTTTTCTTCTTCTTCCTTTCCTAGCTAGATTTTAAAAAATTTCTAAAAATTAAACTAACCTAAAATGTACTAAATCAGAGAACATATATAGATAAAACTTTTCTAAAAATCTAACTTGCATATATGTATACTTTAAAACATCATTAATTACAATTGAAAAATACATATATACATACAAAAAACATGTAAAAAATACATACATACATAAAAAATACATATATCTAAAAAATACATACATACATATATGAAAATCAAAAAAGATGTAAAAAATCTAATTAAAAATAAAAAAAGAATTAATCAAATAACAATTAACCAAGGGCGGCACTGGAGACGGCGACGGTGGGGGCGGCCGGCGACGGCGACAGCGGGGGCGCCGAGGGCGCCGGCGTGCGGTGGCGGGCCGCGGGAAGGGGCTCGGGCGCGGGGCAGGGATCGGTGCGGCACGGCGCCGGCGACGACGTGGCCGAGGGTAGGAGCGGTGCGGCGACGGCGTCGGAGGCAGGGGCGGCGAGGGCACCGGCGCGCAGGGGCGGTCCGCGGGCAGGGGCTCGGGCGCACGGGCAGAGGCGACGACGGCGACGGCGACGGCGACGAGGAGCAGCGCTGGGGCGTCGGGCGGGGAAGACCAACTGAAAGAAATTTGTCATAAGTGCTAATTATATACCCAGGACATTGGTCCCGGTTCGTGGCACCAACCGGTCCCGGTTGTCAGCAGCCCAAAGGGCGGGAAGCAGAGGCATTTGGTCCCGGTTGGTGGCACCAACCGGGACTAAAGGGGGTGATTGGTACCGGTTGGTGCCTCGAACCGGGACCAATGCCCCCCTTTCGGGATTAGTGTTGAACCTAAATAAATGTTATTTGCCGTTTGTGTTGAGCATGGATATGATTTGATCATGTTTATTTCAATACGGCTATTCATTTAAAGTCAGAGAATAATTGTTGTTCTGTTTATATGAATAAAACCTTTGATGGTCATACACCCAATGAAAATAAGTTTGTTGGATCTCGATCGTGGTAATACACATATTAATAATATTGATGCCAAAAGATGCAAGGTTGATAATGATACTGCAACTTATTTGTGGCACTGCCGTTTGGGTCATATCGGTGTAAAGTGGATGAAGAAACTCCATAAATATGAACTTTTGGAATCACTTGATTATGAATCATTTGATGCTTGCGAACCGTGCCTTATGGTCAAGATGACTGAAACTCCGTTCTTCGGGACAATGGAACGAGCTAGTGACTTATTGAAAATAATACATACCGATGTATGCGGTCCAATGAGTGTTGATGCCCGTGGCGGGTATCGTTATTTTCTGGCCTTCACAGTTGAGCAGATATGAGTATGTCTACTTAATGAAGCACAAGTCTGAAACATTTGAAAAGTTTAAAGAATTTCAGAGTGAAGTGGAGAATCATCGTAGCAAGAAAATAAAGTTTCTACGATCTGATCGTGGAGGAAAATATTTGAGTTACGATTTTGGCCTTCATTTAAAACAATATGGAATAGTTTCACAACTCACGCCACCTGGAACACCACAGCGTAGTGGTGTGTCCAAACATCGTAACCACACTTTATTGGATATGGTGCGATCTATGATGTCTCTTACCGGTTTACCACTATCATTTTGGGGTTATGCATTAGAGACAGCTGCATTCACTTTAAACAGGGCACTATCAAAATCCGTTGAGACGACGCCTTATGAACTATGGTTTGGCAAGAAACCAAAGTTGTTGTTTCTTAAAGTTTGGAGCTGCGATGCTTATGTGAAAAAGTTTCAACCTGATAAGCTCGTACCCAAATTGGAGAAGTGCGTCTTCATATAGGATACCCAAAGGAAACTGTTGGGTACACCTTCTATCACAGATCCGAAGGCAAGATATTCATTGCTAAGAATGGATCCTTTCTAGAGAAGGAGTTTCTCTCGAAAGAAGTCAGTGGGAGGAAAGTAGAACTTGATGAGGTAATTGTACCTTCTCCCGAATTGGAAAGTAGTTCATCACAGAAAACAGTTCCAGTGATTCCTACACCAATTAGTGAGGAAACTAATGATGATGATCATGAAACTTCAGATCAAGTTACTACAGAACCTCGTAGGTCCTCCAGAGTACGGTCGGCACCAGAGTGGTACAGTAATCCAATTCTGTAAGTCATGTTACTAGACCATGTTGAACCTACGAACTATGAGGAAGCGATGATGAGCCCAGATTCCGCTAAATGGCTTGAGGCCATGAAATCTGAGATGGGATCCTTGTATGAGGACAAAGTGTGGACTTTGGTGGACTTGTCCAATGATCGGCAAGCTATTAAGAATAAATGGATCTTCAAGAGGAAGACGGATGCTGATAATAGTGTTACTATCTACAAAGCTCGAATTGTGGCAAAAGGTTTTTCGACAAGTTCAAGGAGTTGACTACGATGAGACTTTCTCACCTGTAGCGATGCTTAAATCCATCCGAATCATGTTAGCGGTTGCCATATTTTATGAAATCTGGCAAATCGATGTCAAAATTGCATTCCTTAAATGGATATTTCTTAAAGAAGGTTGTATATGATGCAACCATAAAGTTTTGTCAATCCTAAAGGTATTAACAAGGTATGCAAGCTCCAGCGATCCATCAATGGGCTGGTGCAAGCATCACGGAGTTGGAATATACGCTTTGATGAGTTGATCAAAACATATGGTTTTATACAGACTTTTGGAAAAGCCTGTATTTACAAGAAAGTGAGTGGGTGCACTACAGCCTTTCTGATAAGTATATGTGAATGACATATTGTTGATTGGAAATGATGTAGAATTTTCTGGAAAGAATAAAGGAGTGTTTGAAAGGAGTTTTTCAAAGAAAGACCTCGGTGAAGCTGCTTACATATTGGGCATCAAGATCTATAGAGATAGATCAAGACACTTGATAAGATTTTTCAATGAGTAAATACCTTGACAAGATTTTTGAAGAAGTTTAAAATGGAACAGTCAAAGAAGAAGTTCTTGCCTGTATTGCAAGGTGTAAAGTTGAGTAAGACTAAAAACACGACCATGGCAGAAAATAGAAAGAGAATGAAACTCATTCCCTATGCCTCAGCCATAGGTTCTATAAAGTATGCTATGTTGTATACCAAACCTTTCGTGTGTACCTTGCCATGAGTTTGGCAAGGGGGTACGATATTGATCCAAGAGTGGATCACTAGACAACGGACAAAATTATCCTTAGTGGAATAAGGATATGTTTCTTGATTATGGAGGTGACAAAAGGTTCGTCGTAAAGGGTTACGTCGATGCAAGTTTTGACACTGATCCAGATGACTCTAATTCTTAATCTGCATACATATTGAAAGTGGGAGCAATTAGCTAGAGTAGCTCCGTGCAGAGCATTGTTAACATAGAAATTTGCAAAATACATACGGATCTGAATATGGCAGACCCGTTGACTAAACTTCTCTCACAAGCAAAACATGATCACACCTTAGTACTCTTTGGGTGTTAATCACATGGCGATGTGAACTAAGATTACTGACTCCATTAAACCCTTTGAGTGTTGGTCACATGGTGATGTGAACTATGAGTTTTAATCATATGATGATGTGAACTATTGGTGTTAAATCACATGGCTATGTGAACTAGATTATTGACTCTAGTGCAAGTGGGAGACTGAAGTAAATATGCCCTAGAGGTAATAATAAAGTTATTATTTATTTCATTATTTCATGATAAATGTTTACTATTCATGCTATAATTGTATTAACCGGAAACTTAGTACATGTGTGAATACATAGACAAAACAAAGTGTCCCTAGTATGCCTATACTTGACTAGCTCGTTTATCAAAGATGGTTATGTTTCCTAACCATAGACATTTGTTGTCATTTGATGAACGGGATCACATCATTAGGAGAATGATGTGATGGACAAGACCCATTCCTTAGCTTAGCACTATGATCGTTACAGTTCATTGCTACTGCTTTCTTCATAACTTATACATGTTCCTCAGACTATGAGATTATGCAACTCCCGAATACCGGAGGAACACCTTGTGTGCTATAAAATGTCACAACATAACTGGGTGATTATAAAGGTGCTCTACAGGTGTCTCCGATAGTGTTTGTTGAGTTGGCATAGATCGAGATTAGGATTTGTCACTCCGTGTATCGGAGAGGTATCTCTGGGCCCTCTCGGTAATGCACATCACTGTAAGCCTTGCAAGCAATGTGACTAATGAGTTAGTTACGGGATGATGCATTACGGAATGAGTAATTAAAGAGACTTGACGGTAATGATATTGAACTAGGTATTGAGATACTGACGATCGAATCTCGAGCAAGTAACATACCGATGACAAAGGGAACAACGTATGTTGTTATGCGGTTTGACCGAATATGTGGGAGCCAATATAAGCATCCAGGTTCCGCTATTGGTCCCCGTAGGGTCTGCATGCTTAACGTTCGATGACGATTTGTATTATGAGTTATGTGATTTGATGACCGAAGTTTGTTCGCAGTCCCGTATGAGAACGGGGACATGACGAGGAGTCTCGAAATGGTCGAGAGGTAAAAATTGATATATTGGAAGGCAATATTCGGACATCGGAAAGGTTCCGAGTGATTCGGATATTTTTCGGAGTACTAGAGAGTTACGGGAATTCGCCGGGAGAAGTATTGGGCCTTATTGGGCCATGCGGGAATAGAGGAGGCATGCCAAAGGGAAGGAGGCACCCCCCCCCCCCATGGGTCCGAATTGGACTAGGAGAAAGGGGGCGGCGCCCCCACTTGCCCTTTCCTACTCCCTCTCTCTTTCCCTCTTTCTTCTCTCCTACTCCGAAAAGGAGAAGGGGAATCCTACCAAGACTTGGGAGTCCTAGTAGGACTCCCCACACTTGGCGCGGCCCCTCTAGGGCCAGCCTCCTCCTCCTCCCTTCTTCATATACGTGGGCAGGGGACACCCCAAAGGATAACACAAGTTGATCATTGATCTCTTAGCCGTGTGCAGTGCCCCCCTCCACTATAATCCACCTCGGTCATATCGTCATAATGCTTAGGCGAAGCCCTGCGCCGGTAACTTCATCATCACCGTCATCATGCCGTCGTGCTGACGAAGCTCTCCCTCGACACTCTGCTAGATCGTGAGTTCGCGGGACGTCACCGAGCTGAACGTGTGCAGATCACGGAGGTGCCGTACTTTCGGTACTAGGATCGGTCGGATCATGAAGACGTACGACTACATCAACCGCGTTGTCATAACGCTTCCGCTTACGGTCTACGAGGGTACATGGACTACACTCTCCCCTCTTGTTGCTATACATCACCTTGATCTTGAATGTGCGTAGGATTTTTTTTTGAAATTACTATGTTCCCCAACAGATGGCGGCGATGACACATGTGCGTGCGTCGGACCTGTTTGTGCACGGTACCCAGTATGTGGCTTGGGTGGGGCCTCTGGCTTTAGATGTTATGAATTTGTGTGATGTCTGTTTGGTATTAGGCCTGGACTATCGGCACCCCCTCATCATGTGGATAGGAGTAGCGACAAATATTGCTAAGATGGTGACTTCAGACTATCTGATGTACTACTTTATAAGGTCTTTCTAAATAAACAATAAACTGGCTATATACAACGCCCAGATGCAGAGGCCGGGGGAAATCCTCCTTTTCTAAAAAAATCCGTGAATGCATAAACAAAATTTCCTAACGCATAAACATTTATTCTTAAAATACGGGAACAATTATTCTATGTACATTTTTTTGAACACATAATTGACTTCTTTATTATTAAACTTGAAGAGATGACTGTGTCTGAGAATAAATGTTATGTTGGCCGACCATTAGCTCACCATTAAAGCCTCGAAGATACCCACTCTGTCGGTCAAAAACTCCCTATATATATCAGCCAACTCTTCGGTGTGCTTGTACTCGGAGAAAACTCATTAGTTCCCACAACTCGCCTTGTTTTTTAAATGTGGCCAGTGCCTATTAGGATTGGGTGGCATTGGGAACGAAATTGTTGCACCATTCCGCACTCGAACTGTTACGATGAACGAAGACATCTCCAGAGTGCATACGTGATCCAGAGGGGTTAGTGTACTAGAAATACATATTACTAGCTTATTAGAGGTAATCAAGTAATTAAGGAAGTGTATTTTGCACACCCGTTTTTCCAGATGCATTCCGCCAGCACATACAGGTACTTCTGCTCAGTGTTGTTTCGGTGTGTGCAATGGCGATGTCGAGGACATCTAGTTGACTAAGGGATGATGCTCAGATGGTCCATATGCTTCAGTTAAGTCTGCTAAAATGGTAGATGAGATATTTCTTCTATATGTATTTGGTACTCTCGATTGATGGTTTACGTGGAAATGATTAGGTCTCAGACCCAGCCTCGTGATAGGGAGATGAGTATCTAGCTGTAGCTCTGATTGATGACCGATTAATTATTACTCCTACCTTGGCAGCTACAGCCTACCGTGTAGTACTCCCTCCATCACAGTTTGTTGGGCGTATCTCTAAAACCCGAATTTTTCAGTCAAAGGGAAATAGGGCGCATGTCATTAACTATCCTATTAATTGAGGCGCATTAGGCTGCTGAATTACTCCTTCCGTTTCTCTTCCCGAAGCGCATGCAAGTGGGAACATGAGCTGGTCTTCTTCTTTTACTGGACGGGGAGATTACTATGCGTTGATTTAGCGATTAATTAGGCGTATCTCCTTAACTATCGCAGCTCCAGCGCCACGTTTATTCCTACCAATCGCTAGCAACCTTGGGCCCAGAGAGATGTGAGGTACGCCCAACAAACTATGATGGAGGGAGTAGCTTAATTCAGATTTGGTAATAATTTTTTTTTTGCGGGTGAGATTTGGTAATAAGTTGCACTAGCTACAACCCTGGTTGTGTTTAGCTCGTCATGCTGCTGCAGCAAATTACTATTTAAATGATGGTGTAATGCTCAAGATCTCATAGCACGCTTGTCAAATAGAGAAAAGTCTACTTTTCATCCCTCAATTATTCAGGAAGTCTAGATTTTATCCATCAACTCATAAACCAGTCAAGTTGCACCCCTCATTCTTAAAATCGGACAAGTTTGGTCCCTTATCTTGGCTGAACCGGTATCGTTGCTGACTCAGCGCGGTGTTGACCGGTCTTCATCCACGTGGCGGTATTTCTCTTCCCTTTCTTCTTCCTTTTCACATAGCTTGCTGAGGCATTTCCTTATTAGAGGTAAACAAGTGGCATGCACTGCCGCATGCCATCCATGGCCGAGCAGCGAGCAGTGGCATCTTCTCCTGCCTGTGCTCCCGTGCCTCACAACCTCCCACAAGTGCGCCTTCGACGGTTTCCCCAACGGCGCACGCCCCAGCCTTGTCGTCCGCACACGCGCCCACATACCCAAGTGGGAGCGCCATGCGAGCGCACAAAGCGTGGGGGGTCTCGTGCAGCTGCAGACGAGCCGTGGAGGACGTCGGCGTCATCAAAGGTAAGAGTTAAAAGACGAGCACGCCGGTGGCGGTACAGTGCGGCCAGCGACACGGTGCCCAAAGCTCCTCGTCGTACTCGTACACCCACCAGCCAGAGGAGATGTCACACTCATCCACACCCCGAGCTCAACCATCGACGCTTCGGCAGCGGCGCCGGTCTCCTGGTCATCGTTACCAATACGAAACTGCCCAGTGTATGATTATTTTTCATACGATTTCGTACGACAAGACACAGGCACGTTTCCCGATATTTGGGCCAACACTACCAGATAAGTCTGGTCGTACAAAAATCGTATGAATTTCTGTCGTATGTATAGAAGCTCTCTTACAAATACAGTGGGCGGCAGGTGGTGGATTTACGGTCGGCAGCTTGGTGGCTTCGCTGCCAATGCCCTTGGTCGTGACCGTGACGGCGGTACGACGAACAACACGAGCATCACCAGCACGAAGGAACTGAAGCTTCGGTTTCAAAGGCTCACGCTGACAGACTGAAAGTAACTGTGCCCCACGCTGTCCTCGTCGGCTCTTGGCCACCCCCGTGCTGGCAGGCCTCCTCGGTGTCGCCGGGGGCGCTCCGGCACTTGCGCGGCGGGCACCCCATGGACACGACCTACGGAGGAGGTGCTGCTGGTACAGCATGACGCCCTCCGGCTGGCATAGCAACAATAACACGTCGTGCGACGGAGCCTCTCGAGCGCTGGCACAACCCGTCGGCATGCCACCGCAGTGCCTCGGTAGCCGGCGCGCACTAATTGATCGATGAAATGCTCACTAGAGACAGAATAGAAAGGAAGAAGAGATGAAACGAATAAGATAGAGAAATAATGCCACATGGGCAAAACCACGCTGAGTCAGCATGAAAACCGCTTTGGCTGGTTCGAAGGATGAAATTTGTCGGCTTTGAAAAGTTTAGGGTGCAAGTTGTCTCGTTTGAAAATTGAGGGATGAAATTCGCACTATGTGATTAGTTGAGGGATTAAAAATAGAATTTTCTCTGTTGAATATATATGGGATATATTGGGTTGTTACCATGACAGGGCATAGTATTGGGGAAGACAGAGGAATCGATCGACAAGATAGGCAGGTCCAGCCCATCTCGATCGAGGACAAGGGATCGCTAGTCCGGGCGATGCACGAGGTTTTTGTAACAAGCTTCGTCACATCCCTATTATACTGAACTAGAGATTACATGCACAATGAGTGAGCCAACTTGGCAGCACCAATCAAGATTCCACACGAACGTTCATTTTTTTCTATCTTCCAGCGTAATTATGCACGATGTCGTCCAATCCAGCTGCACGGCAGCACACTCACATGGTCATGACGGACTATATGTACACGTCGCAATTGTACCTGAGCAGACAGTCCAACAAAAGCATGTCTGTAATATACTATTAGCCTCCTTTCTTAATTACCTCCATAATAATGTAGTATTATGGTGTTGTTTGGTTCCTAACCACATCTTGCCACACTTTCCCACACCCAACCTTAGGCAAGTTTGACCAAGTTACATAGGTGTTTGGTTCTAGCCACACATAAAGCAAGAATTTTTTTTATGAGCAGTGAACCCCACATGTTATAGACACAAAAAGTGTGGCAAGATTCCCTTAGGCAAGCCAAAGTGCGGCTAACAATTTAACCAACTCAACTAAGGCAAGAATAGCAGATGGGGCAAAAATTACGTGACAATATATGGCAAAGATAGTCACAATCCAAACAGTCCCTATGTATTTCTACACTAACCCTCACTGAATCACATTAGCATTTTAGAGATTTCCAAGTCGATTGTAACAGTTAGGGAGCGGAACCGTGTAACGGTTTCATTCCCAATACCTCATAACGCTAATGTGTATTGACCCAAATCTAAAAAACAAGACAAGTTGTGGGAACAGCGTGAATTTTCTCGGAGTTCATACACAGAGTTGGTTGGTTTATATAGGGAGTTTGTCCTAGGCCACACATTCCGGTAGCAAGGTAGTCTTGAATGATTGACCAAAACCTGGAGTGTATGACATGTCAATGTGATTTTAATGATGATGTCAATGTATTGACCAAGAAAAGATATGCTGCCCATGAAAAAGTGTATGTGATAATCATACAGACTACTGTAGGTAGAGTCGTCTTTTTGCATGGATAAAAGTTTGGTTTATTGACTTGTCTTGGACGAACGGCTGAGATACTAACCAATGGCCTCACTCACACAAGCCATCGACCCAACACATTGACATATGGATCCAAATGATAGGACAATACCAACGAACAACTGTCTAGGCTGGAAAGGACATGCAAGTACTGGCACGGCCAAACACGAGAGAGGTTGCATGTCCGTTTGTAGGCCTACCCGGTGTGTACAAGAAGGCATATTTACACCCATCGAGTTGGCGCAACTGGATGGCCCACCACAGCACAAACCCATACGTGGATGCAACACCGACCAGCAGATTAACTCGGTGCACCCGGCGCACAAGACACCCACTCACGTCGGGTCTATCGGGAGACATTTTTTTTACCTGTCAGTCGACCTCTTGGCGGGCTAACCACAAGGGACGCATGCACACTGAACTCCAACAAACCTACCTCGCATGCCTGCATGCAAACCACCGGGTCCACCACCATCTCGCCATTGAATGGGCTACCTGGGTCGATCCAGCAATGGTGAACCCTACGACGCACGCGAGATGCAGCCCGAACGGGGAACGCCCCACGCCCAAGGTGAGAGCAAGAATATCCGGGAAGAGAAGCACCTCACTGCACCGCACGGCAAGGCCCCACACCCATGCCAGCTAGTGTGAGCGAAAGGGAACACGCACGAGCCTCATGCGTGTGAGCCGACTCGCCTGAGGGAAAAGGCCGCTGACTGGCAGCCTCGCTCACGACCATGAGGGTGCTTGCGGTGCCGCTAAAAACACTCATGACGGTAGCCTTGGGCGCGCCCACGGCCCACCCGTCATGGACCCCATAGACACGTCTCATGATGCGCCCCATCCGAGCAGATCAGATGGCATGGAGATCCCCGGGAGGTATGCATGGCACACCACCGCGAAACGGATGGCGCGGAGGGCATGCTCGCCCGTGAAGACTCATGGGAGAAGGCTAGTCCTGCATCTTTATACAATTAATGATTAGCTATGTTGATAAGGTTAAACTAAATAGGTGAACTGTCTCTAGTGTTAAGCCATCTATCCACGTGTATCTCAGTCCTCACCTATAGCTTTCAAGAAAGGTGTCTCTTTTCTACTTTTGGCCAGACACATGATAATCATCATTGAATTGAAGCACATTGAAATTGACACTTAAATGTCTATTGTACAAACACTTTTATATAAAGGATGCAATAGCCTTTATCATGTTGAATATTATATCAAGTTGTTGCTTTCTCAACTCAAAAATAAAAGTTGTACCTTTGTGTTTTTTCTATTGCCTCCTTGGCTCTTCTTGTCTTTTTTAGCTACTAGATTTTTTTTGAAGCCCGCACCTTAGGACTTGATTCATTCGAAAGGTAGAAGAGAATTACTCAGTTAATTAATGGAAATCAGAGCAAACGCCGAAGCTTGCAAATTAACATGCATGGCTATCAGAAAGAAGTTACCCATAAGTATGCAGTGCACTGGGAGTGATGGTGGCATCTTCAAACACATTCGGCCTCTTGAAGACTTTGCTTGTATGGGTGAATCCAGAGATAGAAAACATGTGCTTGCAATGGCACTGGTAATGGGTGGCATCATGAAACACATCTCATGAGTGAGGCAAGGCAGTAGGAACCACTGAAGGGCGCATTCCACTCACGGGCCCGTACCAGAAACTAGCCACCGGGATGGATGCGCGAAGGGGACCTATCTGTTCCTGTATCTGGAGGTTGTGTGGTATCCTGCCAATCCGAGACTGGATTAACTTGTAACTCTCTGTTCTGGTTGATACCCAAGCACAGACCGTGTCATTGTCCAAAGTGCACACGCATGTAGGTTTGCGTTTCTTGGTGCAAAGAAGTCACCCCTGGTGATTTTGTCACCGTCCACGCTTCTCTTTCATTTTGTGAACACGCTATCTTTGGTCGCGAAGTTTCGCCAACTCACGCATGGATTTGTGGCTTTTTGTGATCTTGACATTGCGATTAACTTACGTACGGTTGATCAAACGGCCGGCTTCATGCGCGGCGCCACCGTGAGGAAGGCGATCTGCACATTTTATCTGTTCCCCTCTGGAGATTTTGTGGTGTTTGTCTAGCCCACAGCTATGCAGGTTAATTTGTTGAAGTTCAGTCTGTGGGATTGATGTAGTGGCGTCTATGTTGTGTGTGATACTGATACAGTTCTATCTTGACTGACCAATCGTGGTGAGCAGCTAATCAACCACTGATGTAACCCTTAGGCTCATTATCAAGTGTAAACTACAACTTTCTACTATGTTACTGCTATGTCTTTCAGATGCGGTGCTTATTTACAAATTGAAGCATTTTCAGACGTCCCCTTCTAGGGAACTAGGTAGGGGTCCGATGGCTCCAATACGCCCTCTTGATTGATTGGTGAAGAATACGTGTGCGCGCACATTGTTTTAAGTCGGCACATGCTTTGTTTACTAGCTTAGCCGTTTTGCTATAAGATTAGGAGGAGGACTCTCACTAAAAATTGCAGGACATAACAACATAGTACACATCTTGCCGTCGATTGCATTTATAACCATCTAGTCGCCGACCTACCCATACTATTACTTTTAGGTCATGATGAATTCCGAAAGAAGAAAACAGATAGAGAAGAGCAACTCATGCATACCGAGGCAGAGATGGTACCATTTGTGCTGGATTCTGGTGATACCATTGGTCTCACGATTTTTTTAGTGTTTGTTTGACCCGCATTTGTCTAATTTTATATTTTACCTTTTCATGGCCGGTTATAAATTAGGGGGTGTTTGTTTACAGGGACTTATTAATGTAGGGTCTTAAAAAAGTCCCTTTTAGTCCCATCTAAACCAAATAGAAGGAATTTGTATGGACTTAAAGTGGTCATTTGGGACTTATGAAAGAAGACCTTGAGGGAGAGTTTTTTTGGACTTTTAGTTGTAACATGGTCTTTTAGTCCATGTTTAGTTCGAGGAACCAAACAGGTAGGGAATGTTTTGGGACTAACAACTTTTTAGTTGGGACTAAAAAAAGTCCTAAGACTTATGAACCAAACAGGGCTTTAAGCACAACAAAATATAGTTCAACAGTAACAAAGTTGAGCCTGAAATATGAATGTTCGCGTATGTGCCACGATCGTGCAATAGATGTGCAGTTGGCTGGCACACGGTAGAAGTATAAAGGCGGACCGTGTGACGATATGTTAACACTACATAAAGATTTTTCATTCAGGCATCTATACAAGCAGTTCTTGGGCAGTCACTTTCAACCCAAAATTGGAATAAGAATTAACGAACCTCCATCTTGAGAATAAATTCAGAAGCGGCAGGACAATAGCTATCCCTACCCCTCAAAAGAGACCGCAGCGCACCCCCATTCAGTGTCGAGCAACTGTTCTCGTCACCACGTTTCTGATCTTCTTGCTAAAGGAAAACCGTAGGAACGTTCATGTGCTCTGCTCTCGTCAACACGACGTGCGTGCCGGCACAGGCTGCTCATGTTGAACTTCTTGCCGCAGCTCCTTGGAGCATCTCTACTAGACCCCGCATAAATGGTTAAACCCGCAAAAAATTTGCGTTTTACAGTTTTGGGCGAAAAAAGTGTCCAAAACAGAAACCGTAAAAATAATCCAACTCAGAAAATTTTTAAGGGCCACTGCAAATGCACACTCGAAACCCTTATCTTTGGAGGTTGGAGGGCCGAATATAGAGAGCCCCGTATACCGGTCAAACCTTGTCGGAGCAAACACGCCGCCGCGGAGTTTGTCGGAATTCGCCCTAAACTCGCCGGAATTCATCACCGCACATCGGAAAAGGCCGCTAGACGCCGCAATCGATCGCCGTCGGTTCGAATTGGACGAGCTCGACATAATCGTGGCCTCCCATGACCTCAGCCTGGCTGCCGGAATCCTCCCGACGCGGCAGGCAAAGGGGCACGGCTTGCCTGGCAATAGAGCAAGGCGCGGACGACGGAGGTGACGGGGCGTGGCCGGCAAGGCCGGGCACGGACGACGGAGGATACGGGGCGTGGCCGGCAAGGCGTGGGCGCGACTGGCGCGGTGATGGGGCACGACCGGCCGGGACGGGGCGCAACCAATGGGCGATGGGGCGCGGCCGACGGGCGACGGAGCATGGCCTGCGGGCGAGGGGGCGCGGCCGACGGGGTTGGGCGCAGCCGGCTGGAGGAAGGAGCGGCAACGGCCGGACTGGAGGAAGGAACTCTTTATTCCAGTTTTACAGTTTGTTTTACAGTATCTGTTTGGCCGCGCTAGTTTATGGCCCGGAAACGCTATCTTCGTGAAACTGCAAACGCGTTTTGCGGGTCAAATTTTTGTGGGGTCTGCTAGAGTTGCTCTTGCTTTCTCTACGGTCAGAAGGGATACATTACACAGGAGGTGGACAGCGTGCGGCGAGGCTCGTGGGCACTATCGCAGAGGGTGTTTGTTTCCAGGAACTTATTGGCTTAGGGACTTAAAAATGTCCCTATAAGTCCCATCTAAACCAAACAGAAGGGACTTATAGGGACTTAAAGTGGGCATTTGGGACTTATGAAATAAGACTCTCAAGGAGAGACTTATAGAGACTTATAGTTGTAATATGGTCTTATAGGGACTTATAAGTCCCAGGAACCAAACATGTAGGGACTTTTTAGGGACTTGGGACTTATAAGTTGGGACTAAAAAAAGTCCTAGGACTTATGAACCAAACAGGGCCGCAGTCTGATCGGCGGTGCTTGGGATAACCTCTGTGGGGGTGGCTTCATCACGACTATACTGACACGCCAAGACCGGTGAGCTCCAGCTGGTGTAGTCTGTAGTCATGGACGCGAGCTGCACGTCCAAGGGGAGGCCCCCACGATGGCGTTACTCAGCATATGCCTTGGTAAGTGGCGTCTCATTGTGCTATTCCTGCGGCGTCTGCGGCGGCGGAGCAAGAGTTGAAGTTCATGCCGGTGGGGAGGAGCGAGTCGCCGGCTCGAATAAGGTAGAGATGGCGTCGGAGGATAGCAGGGTCCTCGAGGGGAGCTTGTCATGTCAGCGCTTGTTGTGTGGGTTCATCGCCTGATCATCAGGCCGTAGGGAAGAAGGGATTAGTGAGAGAGGAGCGGAACGGCCTTAGCGACATGACCACCCGGCCTAGACAATGTCCCGATCTCTTGGCACTAGTTTCGCCGCCGCCATGAAGCCAAGATGCGATCTGCCACCGTGACGTCTGAGTTCTCGCAGCACGCTCGTCCGCAGGCGCTGACGTGGGATGCAGTGCCAGCGACTTTGGAAGGATCTCTTACCCACGATCGTGAGCGTCGGCAGGCCTACGCCTCTGACCTCGTCCGCACATCCTGGATGGATAGGAGTACTACGCCAATGACAACGATCCCTCTAGGTCGTTGGGAGGAGAGCCTTCACGCCTGGGACCAGTCTTTATCGTAAAGGTGCAAGAGCAGGAAAATAGGTTGGACAAGAATCCTACAATAGCAGGAAGGCGTGGTGTGTTTGGAGTTATAATCGGCTCCGACTTGTTTTCACCTAAAACGAGTCGGTCTTATGTTACAATCAGTCTTCCCTAAAAAATCATTCTAAAAAAACGTCTAAACGGAACAAAATTAAAAATATCACCTTTCTTTATTAGTAGGTATAGACAATTAGATATAGATATAGATTGATTTCCGGTGAAATGTACCTAGTCCAACTCCTCCTTGCTCCCCCCCTCCCCCCTCCCCCCCCCTCCCGCATCGGCTTACTCTGGCGGCACGGGGGGGGGGGGGGGGGGGGACCCTAGCCGCCGCCGGTACCAGGCTCCTCCGTCGCCCTCCCCCGCATCGCCGCCGTTGGAGGGCCGGCCGACGAAGCCGCGCCGGACCCGAGGAAGTTGACGGTGGGGCGGATCTGGTCAATCGCGACCCTCCCCACGGCCCTCGCTTCACGCCCATCCACCCCCCACAGCGGCTTCCCTGGTCCAGTACTGCGGTGGCGCATCCATGGCGTGCTGGGCGGCTGTCTGCGCCCTCCAGGCTCGCCGCGCCCCCATCCCCGTGCCTATCTGGTCGTCGTGGGCGCCCCTCCACCCCCGCCCTCCACGCGCCTTCGTCGGCGGCCCCGAGCTCCTTCCCCGGCGCATCCCCGGTGCCTTCCCCCAGCTGCTACTGCCTGAGCCTGCCGGTCCGGTGGCGGGTCCGGCGCTCCTTGGGCGCCATCACCTGCAGCCTCCCCCACCCTTCGCAGCGGCGCGACCCAGCCACCGTTGGTGCTGTTGTCGGCCGTCGGTGAGCTGTGGGGCCTGCGACTGGCACTTCCTCCTCCCGAGCCACGGTGACAGTTCTTGCGTGGAGACGGTGATGTTTCTGTGGTTGTGGTAGATACCGAGCGCTCTCGGTGGGTCCTTGCTGGAGCTGTTCCGACCCCGATGGTCTTGGGCCCGCGTCTATCTGGTGTCCCTCGCCGCCGGTGTCCTTTGTCGGGCAGCTTCGGCCTTAGCAACCCAGTGGATGCGCCCCTTCCAGCGATCTGGCTCGCTGACGTCCCGACGGCTAAGGCCACGGCAGCTCGGATCTGCGTCCCTCCAGTCCAAGCTTGCCGACGTTGCTAGACGCCGTCGCCCCAACCACCCCGCGTGGTTTGCTTCGTCGCCTGTCCTACCATGTACATCAAAGCCTCCGCCTTTTACCAGATCCATTGCTCGCGGTTTTGAAGGCGGTGCCACCATCCGACGGGAGGTGCAGCCCCCGCCAACCCCGTTCCGACATGGTGGTTCTGACCAACTTTAGCCTCCTCATCTTCGATTCTTGTTCTGCGGCTATGGGAATGCTCAGCTTCCGGCCAGGGAGAGATCCCTGCACCGGCTGCCGGTGCTGGCAACGGCGGCGCCCGCGGGTGTCGCTTCTTTCTTGGAGGCGTTGCCAAGCCCTTCAGTTGTGCCCCTCTTCGAGCTCAGGAGAAACCCTAGGTCCGGTTCCTCCGGATCGCATGGCGACGACGTCTCGGCGTCGTCTTCCTTTTTGAAGACGCTATCCTGCTCGCTCGCGGTGTCCCCAATTTCGGCTCGGATGATGTTGGAGTTCTTGTTGGTTCGGCATTGCCGCTCTTAGTTCGGGCTTGGTAGGTTTAGTTGTGTTGCATCCTTTGTTCGGGCCGAGCATCCCTTGTCTCTCTGCTCCGGACACCATGTTCACGCCTGTTTGCGTTCGTGTCATGAGTTGTATCCCTTGCATATCATTCTTTTCCTTCTATCAATGGAATGATACGCAAGCTTTGCGCATTCGCGAAAAAAAAGATTGATTTGATACATCTAAACTGATCGGTGGTCTGATGAGGTATTGCGCTGAATGGCAAACTACCGCCGCACAGCTACGTCTGAATGGTGTGCCGCCAATGTATGCAAGGACCACGTCATCGGAGTCTCACGCAGCGACAGGAAAAGCAAAGAGTTGTTATCAGCACACTAAACACCGCCACTGTTTAGCGCGACCCGGCAGGTTTTCTGTAATTAAGGCATGATTCAAGGAATCAGGGCACTCGGCACTCTCGCCGGAACGTCAACCACGTGGAGACTAAGCCCCCACCGACAGCATCGGATCTCCGGCCTAAACAGAGGCCAAGACTTCTCCCTTGCGGTCAAGACCTTCGTGGGTTCACACCTTGCACCAGAAAACCACGGAGCAGGCTGCCTTCTTCTCCGCGGGCGAACAACCTCCGCCCTGCTGACTTCGTGCCGCTGGGTGCTGGCGCCCACGCATGATGCTTCCATTTTTTTTGATATAATATATAAAGAACGGAAGATCGAGACGAAACTGTACAGTATGCCGTACACATTGCGCATTTTAAGCACGGTTTTGTTTCACGGAATTGGCATTATTGGGCATTGACCCTGAGCTGCCAGAGTGCGAGCTGATATAACTCACGCATTCTCAACTCCTATCGTACTATCCACCTCAATTCCAGTCCCCATTATGCTTCAACAACCAGACTACCGGCCGCCAATCAGAATGCGTGAGTCATATCCGCTCCCACTCTCGCAGCTCAGGGTCAATGCCCAATAATGCCAATTCCAAAACAAAACCGTGCTTAAAATGCACTATATATTTATATATGTTCAAACTTATATTCCCCAAAGCAAAGACTTATTCCAACATGGTGCTGTATGGCATATTTGGGTGTGGCAAAGGAAGGGGTTTCGTGACGAAAAATAATGTACGTACTTTGCATGCTACACATATCAACCTCGCGGCGATTTCTCTTTTACTGCGCTTATGTTCTTCTGTGTAAGCGTATCAGCGTTTGCTAGCGTCATACTACTAACTGAATCTGATCCAACGAACATGTGCAGAGGGTATGCACGTAAGCACGCATGTGGCCGTCGGGTTGCCTCAACTACCAAGAATTCGAATTTCTAAAAGTATGAATGATGAGATCTCATGGATCATCAGAGTAACGATTCTTCTTCCTAATCATGTGTATACCGGTTGTTGCCCTGCATTCCCATCCACAAATGTAAAAGAGAAATTTGATATGCATATGCACGATTCAGAAAAATCAATCGGTTTCCCTACATATCTTGTTCTCTGGAATGCACTTCCCATACTGGCTACTGCATTAAATGCAATGTTTTGAATAGCGGGCTATGCCATTTAGTGGCGGCTCGGCAAGAATCTATGAAAAGCTATAGCGGAGCTATAGCGAAGCTAAGACCCATTTAGCGGTTTTCTTAAATCGTGAAAAATTTATAGAAAAGGTATATAATCTGAAATCATGTATGATATATTGCATATACTTGACATAAAAACTAATACACATGTTCCCACATCAAAACCAGAGCAAGCGCCAATAAGGTGTCCTAATTCAATAACCAAGCTTTGTTTAATGCATCCTATATATTATAATCAAGAACAAAAAATAATGTAGAAGGATGGTTTTGTAAAGCGGCTTAACGGGCTAAATGACTCCAAATTTAAGGCTATAGCAAGAAATAGCGGGCTAATAGCGTCATTTTCAATTTAGCGTTCAAAGTGCATAGCTTTAGCGGGAGAGCTCTAAAAGTCTGTAGCGGGGCTATAGGTGGCTCTTTAAAATATTGATTGCACGTCAAATACACGCACGGGTTTATCGATTAAGCTTTGTCAACTATAGCACGATTATCATATACGCTCTATGTCTCCCGTTCTTAATATAAAGATGTCAGTTACATTGGTCGGTCACATGGTACAGGGATGAAATTATTCAACCCAGATTATACAACTGAGGGAGTACCGCAAAGTCGCAAGCACAGCAAGCTGAAGTCGTTCTCCTGGCTGGCAGGAGCACGTTCTCCTGGTTTGGGCCGTTCCTGTCGTGCATGACAGGTAAAGTTGGTGGTAAGGCTTTGCACGATGATGGTCCATGAGCTACCGAAAGATGGCCATGATGTACAATGTGCGTATGAGAAAGGAGTGGCCGATTTCTTAATCCCCTTGTTATCGTAATGACCGATGACAACTACCTGGTGTGATTTTCTTTATCTTTTCAGATCATGCATGTCATTGAAGGTATCAAGTGACTGCCCCCATAGTCCAACGGATGTCCTCCGTCGGTTTTCCGTTGATTAGCGGCAACTTTGCAATCATCCTAGCCAAATCTGTCACTCAAATCGTGTGTGACATGTGTCGTACTGCTATTATGTTTTCCCTTTATGTTATGTACTGCTTTTGGAAAGTGAAACAAGCTATATATTTTTCCTTCTTAGGACCCAATGTTACTGCTTTTCGGACGGAGACAAAATTAGTGTGTCCATCTCCATCAATGCGGCATGACAACATTTGAACAATGCCACTAGACAGCGGCATATGGTCGCATGGCAGGGTCTAGAAAAAAAATGCATACCACAGCGCAGGCTTCACCCGGCGCCACTGGCCTCCGTCGGCAGTACGGGGCAGGAGCTGGTGATGGGGTCGAAGGTGTTGTAGATCGGGTCACCGCCCGTGTCTCCTAGGTTAGGTGACGCGGGAGACGATAGGTCCTTATGTCCTTGATATTTTATACTCGATCATGTTGTTTTTTAATAATTTTGTTTAGAATTTCAATCTTCTTTGTGTTGAAAAACTTACTATAACAGTATTGAAAGTGACCCATTATCTTTGTTTTTATTCCTCTTAGTTGTCGATGCTTTGTCTACTTTGATTAACAAGTATATTGCATAGGATGGTTTGGAAGGGGTTAAAATATGTCGAGTGTATCATACCTCTGGTTTGTAGATGAATATTTGTTGTTTTTTTGGGCTTCTGGACAACAGGAGGAGATTGTGAATGGTTTGTTTAAAACTTATGGTTCTTCCATGGGTAACTACGCTACCCCTCAAAGCATTGGTACCGCCGCCTTGCATGTGTGTGCGGTAGGGGATCCTTTCCACATGACCTAGAAACCGTATGGGATAGGGAGTAGTAATGCATATGTTTTGCAGAACTAAGTGTATGTGATGCCGACATCTATCCCAAACGCAAGTCTTCAGACAACTGTTTATGATATTTCGAATGTCCCAAACGCTCCATCCTTACTACTTGTTTGTGCTTGAATTACAATCGAAGTCGGTATTCTGTTGTGCAACGATTATGATGCATGCCCCATCACAAACAATTCATGATTGTAAAGTGTGCATGATAATGAGACAATTACACACATTTACTTCTCCTTATTTGTATGCGATTCGATCTAAGAGTGCATACAGTTGTTGTTATAATGTTGTATGCGAAGATTGAATATATACCACACGATTCATTTGTCATACTCACGTCGGATGAAGGCCTATCACACATGTTCTTCCATGAGCAAACGTTTACGATACACACGACATCATAAACAGTCTATAATTGTCAAGCGTATGTGATAAAATCACTTCCGCAAACATTTAATAAGAAAAAATTGTGGGTGCAGTAGAGATTCATCACACACATGGTGGATCTGAGAAACGTGTCTGATCTTGAAATTTATCATAGACGTTTTGCTTTCGCAAATCGTGTGCAGTGTACTGTCCTCTGGAGCATAATTAATCTCAAATTTTATACCTAATATAATCCCTAATTCAAAATTCAAATATTTTGAATTTAAAAGTAGGCAATCACTTATTTCATATCGAGCCATTTTATTACAAATATAGGTTCAAGGACGCATACGTTATTCGATGCACAAGTACATATACTGAAGAACTACGGAAGCACCAAGTAAACAGTGATGAACCATAGTTGTACTGAAGAATGTAAAGAGAGAGACGAAAGATATTCTGTTTTCTAGAGAAGGTGAAGCGGATTGCCCATATTATGCCCTCCTTCATGTGTAATACGCGCACGACTCTAGGCCAACCCCTTATGATGGCCGCCCACCCATCCTGCATTGTCTTCATTAGGACTTCTTGATTCTCATTGTAGCCTCGATGAAATACTTTAACCTTCATTGCATGTCCATCAATCATGCACTTTGCGAGGTAATCTTGAGTAAACTGCTTTGGGAAGCACTGCAAACGAAAAAGATTCAGACATTATTGTCTAACAACTCATTGTGGGCAGTAAAAAGACAATATTATAGAGTTTGTATTTACCATCCTCCAGCTCAATGTTGTATTGGATAGAGTGTAAAAAATCAATCTAACTACCATCATTTGATTATTTTAGCTGATAATCCTTATCAGTATCCTCACTTGATGATGGTTCATGAATGTCTCATTGCCCCATATGCAAAAAATGGTCGATACATAGATCTTTGCTGAGGACATATGTACCTACAAGCAACCAGTCGATATTAGAAGCTAAAAAGTGTCCAGATGTGGATCTATATGCACTACATTATGGAACCCGGGTGCAGGAGGGTTGGAGTACAAGCTGACGGATGAAACTAACCTCGGTGAAAAATGCTGACCATTCTTGTTGTTGTCCTGCATAAGTACATGGAAAGGCGTGATAAGTACAACAAACTTGACATCATACAACACGGTAAACAACATCATATCAAAATGATAGCTTTAACGTGTCGGTTTCAGCATGCTGTTAAAGCAGATAAAAATGGAAGGGATGTTGACTACAACAGTAAACGGAAGGAATGTTATTTATCCTTATCCAATCTTGATTATCACCACTGTGGGGCTCATGCGCAGCTGTAAAAACTGCACATGCACGCCACACATCAAGCACATACAAACTGCCTGGGGCATAACAATTATTCCTCCTGGGCCGACTCCTCCTTATAATTACATCCGCCCGTGGTCATTTATTGCCTACACACCTGTCGCTCTGCCCACCTCGTAAGAGAAGAAGCAGTTTGCTACCGCAACTTCTTCACCAGAGTACTCACGCCGATTGCGAATGTCTTCCCTCCGGCGCTACCGTAGCAATCTTCCACCACAGAGTTAGTGTGTGGGAGATTGAACTACTCGGCTTCATCCTCACCTAGTTGAGCTAGTACTCCATGAGTTCATCACGTGATAACTAATTCAAGTTTCTGCCACTCCTTTGATCTGATAAAATCTTGAATATCTTCAATAGTTCTTCCTTCATTTCAAATCCACATCCTCAGTAGTGTTGACCTTGTGAAGCTTTTCACTTATGCTGTAAGAATTATGTGATTCCTCACTTGTACCTATATTCCAGTTCCTAAAAATCTAGAACCACATCTATGACGATCAGTGAATGTCTTCACAAGTTGAGGTCATTATCTTCAAACTTATTTACCTGTCCTACTTCCCCCATGTCTCTAATTCTTTCAAAGGTACATCTCTGCGGCAGAGTCGCTCGGTTATCATAGCTTGAATTCATTTACAGACTTTTTATAGCTTCACCTTGACTCACCTGAAGCTAGTTCTAGCCGTATCAGCAGTGTGAAGCTTGTCAGTCCTGTGAAGCCAATGGCTGGAGATAATGCTCCTAGAAGAGGAGGAAGGCAAAGGCGTCATGGTTAGACCCTGAAGATTTTCATCCACCTTGTATACAAAATACAAATCAGAGCCCCTAAAGAAAACTATGGTCAGTTTAAATCACGCACTGAGTGGATCCCAAAGATATTGGGCTGAGGAATGGTTCTTCTATCACCCTGTTACACCAGAGTATGTTGCCAAGAATGGTGTCAAACCACCCTGGGCAGATATTGTGTACAAGAAGCTTGTGCCTAAGACCAAATCTGACGCCATTGGCTTGGGTTTCTATCCATGCATGGTTAGATATGCTATACCTTCCAATCTGATACCTCAAGCATCCAATGGTCTTGTAAAGACGATATGTTTGAAACCAACTATCAATATGCAAAGGCTTCAACAGACTTCAACAAAAAGATGTAAGACATTGACTTCAACCCCGGCCCTACTCCACCAAGGCTAGATGGCATGCGTGAGGCTATACCAAATCTGGTTGGCCCCTTTCAGAGCATTCATGACTACATTAATTGCTCATTAAAGGCACTACATGAGGTTGCCACACCCGGTCGTGAAGCTACCCAACAACACAAAGATCTTCCTCCAGAATCATCAAAGTCTATGAATCGCCAAAGGTTTGAAAGGCAAAAGCAACTCAGTCTTCAAGTGCCACTGCTGCACTAAATGCTTCAAGAGTGAAGCCATTGCACCTCCTGAAACTAGTGTGCGTTCACAAAATGTGTCTAAGACCTCTCCTAAGGCCAAAGAATCTGCTGGGCAAGGCTCCAAACCAACAAATACTCTGCTTGCATGATGACACTATCATCGATTTATCTGATGATGACTTTGATGATGATGCTTCGGAACTGCTCATCAAGAACAAGCAGGAAGAATAAAATATCTTCAAGGATCTACCTCTGTTCGATGCTGATATCTTGAACAAATTCATTGATGAATGGTTTCAAGACCCATCTCTTTCCTTGGATGATCTTCAACTGACCATTGACATAAGTGTCGTGTTCGAACGTTTTGTTGCTCAGGAGCTCAACATTTCTTAGAAATTAATTGAGCGAAAGAAAAAGATAGATCATGAGAAGAATGTCTTCAGGAAGAATGTTGACAAGCTTGAGTCCAAACACATCCGAGGTTATCCGCAGTAGTATCATCGCCTGTTCGCGAGAACGGTGAAGATGGGAGTATTTGCAATCCCCCGTTGCCAATTGTTTAGGATATATTCTAGGATGAGCCGCACCCCAACACAACGCTTCATGAGGTGATTCCCAATACTCCTCCTGCTCATGTTTCAACACCAGTGCTTGAGATCCCTCCGGAGTCCATGGAGGAAGATGCATAATCTCCACAAGCGTCACCCTCATTCTGAAGGCTTCCTAGAGGCCCAACGCCCTCCTCCTCCATGACTAGCATTCCTGATGAGGATGTGCATGTTGAAATCTCTAGAGACAAAGAAGTCAATCCTGAAGTCATTTGCCCTAGCGCCACTGACCAGCTAGAAGCCAGAAGCACTGAAGATAATCCGACTCCATCAGCCTATGTGAATCCACCCTCTGCAACCATTGCAGCTATCGCTAAAGAGCAAGCTACAGAAGCAAATATCCCTAATGAGCATGCTACTGAAACTAATACTGATGCTGAAGAGCCTGCTCGTGAAGCCAAATCTGCTGACACTAATGTTGCTGAAGAGCATGCACTAGAAGCAGATACTGTTGAAGAAGATGCCCCATCTACAAATGTTGTGCATCAATCTTTTGAAGCGCAAGTAACTAAAGCCATTGCTCATCCCAAAGCCATGATGATGGACTGTCTTCACATAAGACAAATCTGGTATTGAAGTGTAATTAGTCTATATCAAATGGCCATGTCTCACTCTAGATAAGCTGCCTCGACGTCAATATGAGTTCAACATCAACAATTGGCCCCACGTCCAGATGCCTATACCTAGGCTGCCAAGGCTTCGTGGTGCTGCTTCAACTGAGTACACTTATACTATCACTGGCTTTAAGGAGCACACCACGTTCTTTGATCACTCCAAGAACCCTTACAACAAGCCTCGCATATCTTCTAATTGGTTCTGGAGCCATCTTCAAAGAAGCTATTACTCATGTGTGTTGTATGATCAAGACATGATTCATCCTCACCAGAAACTGGGTTTTGAAGCCATGTCAGATCTTCCCTACTTTGAGAAAGTGCTGGATTGCTTCAGAGATGTTGGATTTTCACCCTTTGTCACAGACAAGGAACACTAGAATGAGTATTTGATCCTCCAATTTATGCAACTCTTTCGAAGTCTTCAACAGGAATCCCGGCAACCACTTGGGAACTTGAGTGGATGACAGGAGATGTACATAGTAAGGTTCATGCTCAAGAGCTTCTTGAGCTTACCAACCTACCTACTCTTGGTGATGACTAGGAGCCTGGCTGTGAAGCCTATCAGAAGGCCATTGAGAGTATCTTCCACAAGGTTGAACCAAAAATGACTGAGCTGCTCACCATGATGAACCAATTGTGTGATGACGCTGATTGCCCAACTGAATTTCTGTTTAACGGCCTTGAGTATCTTCCTTGAATAGTATATCATATTGTTTCGCATGCTCTGTGTCCTATGAAAGGGCATTCTTCTTCACGCAAACCTGACGGTGCCATGAAGACAATGGTCTACAATATCGTCAACGACAAAAGGTTCAATACTCGCGATTTCTCCATAAGGCAACTAGCGGATTTAGGAATAGATTTCTTTCGACTCCAATTGTATGCACCATGGATCATGCGCCTCATCAAATTATGATCGATTGTGCACTATGAACCCTCTGGTCGGAATCATCACATCTTCCTGCCCGAAGTGGGTCTTCCTCATGACGCCATCTAGCCACGAGTTGACAAGATGCCACTCGGTGAAAGAAAGTTGCGCACCAAAGCTTTACTGATCACATTGAGACTGTGCATATTCCAAATGCTTCATCTGTCGGTCCTCTTGTTGGTCAGATAAGGCATCCTCGCCAAGCCAACACTTAAGCGATAATCAACACAGTACCACAAAGGCCTCATAAGCAATCTCGAACTTTGGCACAAAGGGAAATTTTAGTTTCTCTTCATCAGAAGCACGACAAGAACCATCTACGGCTCAAATGCCGGATGCAGAGCATTGTGGCTGATCTAAATCATGTTCGTAACATTTCCACCAAGAATGCATTGGTGGCCCATGAAGCTAATTGCCATTCTTGAAGAGCCTAACCCTATTATGCTCTGAAGATGATCTTGTTGTTGATGAATTCAAGGAACACTTCAAATTTGGCTCCAAGCCTCCATCGTCTGCTAAGTGGCATGCTACTCCATCACTTGAATATTCTAAGTACTGGTTGAAGCTTATTCATCAGCGATTCACAAATCAATGGCAGTGGATGCGATATCTGTCTTAAACCAATCAAAATCAATTATGATAGATATTGGTTTGAGTGGGAGAAAAATATGAATAAAATAAGCTTAATCACTAGTGCAATTATTTACGAACATTCTATATGTGTACATTGCATTATAGTTGTACAATAATGGCTTGCGGTTCCACCTTTCCTATTGAAATTGATTAATGATTTTAATAATCTAGTTTAATATTTACAATTGGTCAATATTATTGTAAGTACATCTAGTGCCACCCCTTGTTGGTTTTGGAGTATTGGCGAAAAACATGGTTGTGGGACTAATGTGTTTGTGAGATCCATAGGAGAACACTGGTAGGAGTCCCTATTGATTCGTTTTACCCATTGAAGATGACCCCTAAAAATATATGAAGACAATTCAGATAATGCTAGTTCACTAAGACATTCACATTGAAGATAATGAAATGCGAACACATTGGTTTGAAGATAATGGAGCACGAACACATAGTCTTTTGGTAGTTTCATTTTCTCCTTTATTGAGTCATAGGAACCACCGAACTGTCAAGTGCGGTCGAGGTAAACAAGGTCAGAAAACTAACATGATGCTCAACCTAAAATCCTATGTCTTCTAGTGAAGACAATGAGAGAAAATCTCTTCAAGAGTTGGTTTAGTCAGCTTTACTTGGAGACCGTTGGACATGTGTTGGATATCCACTGACGCAGGGCCATTTCAGACATATCATGTCGGGTTGCCTCCCGGCTATAAATAGCCCACCCTCTCCACCATAAGTTGGTGGCTGCTCTGAGTTATGAAACAACTTTTGTCGTTTGAGTGCAATCCACCTCTGAAGCCCTTGAGAGAGAATCCTTGCAACGAGAAACATAAAACACCCAGATCCCAAGAGTAATTGAGCATCACTGAAGCCATTATGTTCTAAGTGAACTAAAGACTTGATACACCAGAATACTATGATCTTTCTGTCAGTTAGGCCGTCGCGTTCTGAGCATCTGAGAGTGATTGTGGATTGTCGGTGAAAGAAGTCTGTGAAGGTTTGGAAGTCTACCTTGAAGACTTAACTGAGTGATTGCGCGAGGTCAAACTGATCTTACCTCAAAGGGAATAAGGTGAAGAGTAGCTCTTCCGAGATAAATCTCAGCCTCCCTAACCGGACATACAGTTGTCACAGCAACTGGAACTGGTCAAAAAATCATTTGTCTTCATCGAGGATCCGGTTCTATCACTTCACTCATTGACTTACTGTTTAGTTTTGTGAAGACTTTGCATGCTCATCCTATCTGAAGACATTGTGTGAAGACTCACTCTTAATATATCTTTGCCTTCACACTATTTAATAATTTATTCTGTACTACCGAGATTGTTGCTTGCACTTGCTTCTCACTTCGATTGTGTTGATATTCTAGGATGTCTAGTGTCGTTTATCTTCCGTTATATCCTATTTAGTTACTATTTTTCTTCCCCATCTTCGAAGATATTGCCTGTCTTTGAAGAAATTCATAAAAATCGCCTAATCACCTCCCCCTCTAGTCAATAACTAGCACTTTCAGTTATGACAAGATTATCCTCAAGAGTGTCAAGAAGGATTGGTTTTCGTGTTGCATGCTTATAATATTCTGCCATTGATGTTGTGGATGATGAGACTCGCGTCCTTCGACCCATAAGGCAAGAATCCTATGGCGGTCTCCTTGCTTCCATGAAACCCGAAATTCAAAATGCTTGGGATAGTTATGTGATATTCTTGGAACTAGAATCTTTTTCAGAAACAAACAAAGGCTAAAAGATATGTGATATCTAAAGAAGTGTTTGATTGCCAGTTTGAGTGAAGTGTCCACTACATTTAAGACTAAAATAGGTAGGATACAGAATGGCACCAATCATGTAATGATGGTGCATAAAATGATAATTTAAAGATAAAAGACAATTCTGGAGGGTGTAATGATACTTACATGCCTAGGAAGTTTGGGGCTCACAGCACTCTTGAAGTTGAGTGCTTCTTGCGTGAGTTTGAGAAGTATTGGAAGTAAAACTATATATCTATCTATCTACCTATCTATCTAGGGAAACTCTAGCCATTAGCCGGCGGATCACTAGCAAGCCTCCACCGTCTCATACATGCGACGTGTGCCCTGCATGGGGCCCACTTAGCACTATCTCTGCAACGATTGGTTTTCTTCCTTTCCTATTCGAACTCTCTCCCACGAATGGATAAGTAGGCAGCCAGCCATCGAAATCTATATTGTCTACATGGGAATCGATGTTGTTATAGCTGTTGGGAAACGTTTCATGAAAAACATGCCACCACATCTTAAATGTAGACTCGACGCAACCATTTCCCCCCTCCAAGTACCGGCAGCGGCACCGTCCGTGAGGGGTCCAAGCCCTAGAGAAGCGTGCTGCCTCTTTAAACATGCCACCACACCTTAAGGCATGTATGAGGGCCAAGTGCGATGCTCTGGTGGCATTGCTACCCCCAAGGGCACCCGTCCCGCCAAACCCTTGAGCGATTGACCACGAGATCTAACCCTTTGAGTTTCCCCAGACGGGCTTTGACCAATGGATCTCTTCACCCGGTTGTGATCGGCTAGCTCATAGGAACACCTGGGAGCAACGTCCGGGCTAAACTCACACCAAGATCCCCTCCGTGTAGACCCGACGTGGCCATTTCCCCCTTTCAGGTGCCACCGACAGCGCCGTCTGTGAGGGGGGCCACACCCTGGAGACGCATGCTGCCTCTTTAGACATGCCACCACACCTTAAGGCATGTGTGAGGGCCCGGTGCGACGCTCCGGTGGAATTGCTACACCCCAAGCCCTCGTCCCGCCTAACCCTGGAGCGGTTCACCATGAGATCTAACCCGCTGAATTTCCCCGGACGTGCTTTGACCAGTGGACTTCTCCAGCCGGTTGTGGTAGGTAAGCCCATAGGAACACTTGGCGAACAACGTCCGGGCCAAATTCACAGCAAGATCCCTCTGTGTAGACCCGACGCGACCGTTTCCCCGTCCTCGGTGCTGGCGGCGGCGCCGTCCGTGAAGGGGACCACACCCCAGAGACGCGTGCTGCCTCTTCAGACATGCCACCACAACTTAAGGCATGTATGAGGGCCTGATGCGACGCTCCGGTGGCATTGCTACCCCTCAAGGCCCCCGTCCCGCCTAACCCTGGAGTAGTTGACCACGAGATCTATTCCTTTGGCTTTCCCTGGAAGGGCTTTGTCCAGTGGACCTCTTCACCCGGTTGTGATCGCCCAGCTCATAGGAACACTTGGGAGCAACGTCCGGGCCAAACCCACAGCAAGATCCCCACCGTGTAGACCCGACGTGGCCGCTTTCCCCCTCCCGATGCTGGTGGCGGCGCCGTCTATGAGGGTGGCCACATTCCGGAGACGCGTGCTGCCACTTCAGGCATGCCACCACACCTTAAGGCATGTATGAGGGGCCGGTGCGACACTCCGGTGGCATTGCTACCCCCAGGCCCCCCCGTCTCGTCTAACCCTGGAGCGGTTGACCATGAGATCTAACCCGTTGACTTTCCACGGACGGCTTTTGACCAGTGGACTTCTCCACCTGGTTGTGGTAGGTCAGCCCATAGGAACACTTAGGGAGCAACCTCCGGGCCAAACCCACAGCTAGATCCCCTCTGTGTAGACCTGACATGGCCATTTCCCCCCTCCAGGTGCCGGCGGCGATGACGTTCGTGAGGGGGGCCACACCCCGGAGATGCGTGCTGCCTCTTCAGACATGCCACCATACCTTAAGGCATGTATGAGTGTCAGGTGCGACGCTCTGCAGTGGCATTGCTACCCACCAAGGCCCCTGTCCCGCCTAACCCTGGAGCGGTTGACCACGAGAGTTAACCCTTTGACTTTCCCCGGACGGGCTTTGACCAGCGGACCTCTTCACCCGGTTGTGATCGGCCAGCCCATAGGAACACTTGGGAGCAACGTCCGAGCCAAATCCACAGCAAGATCCCCTCCGTATAGACCCGACACGACCGTTTCCCCCCTCCAGGTGCCGGCGGCGGCTCCGTACGTGAGTGGGGCACACCTCAGACGTGAAGGGGGTGACACTCTGGAGACGCGTGCCTATCGTTTGCAACTGCCACAACACTTCCATCGGCATAGTTGTTTTTTATTTTAATAGAGTATAAGGACCTATATTCAAAAGAACATGCGGTCACATTATGAACATACTTGAAAAAAATACAAACTACATATTTATTCAGAATCTATGGAAAAAATATCACCATAACAATAAATAATGTATGTATGTTTGTATTTACATATGCTACATTTAAGTTAATCAAATAATAATATATATAAAAAACTTTAAAAAGTATATACAAAAACTGAAAAATATATATACATATGTATGCCGACGACAAAGCAATCGACATAGCTGCGGCCGGGGTAGCTGAGATCTGTGCCTCGGATTGGTGATGTGGCACATGCGACGGATCAATGACGTAGACGTGAGTTATGCCGACGGCCGCCGTCACTGCCGTCGGTCTAGAGCTGACTGTGTGAACCGCCCTGCTGACAGCCCAGGTAAGCCAACGGCGGCCATAGGCGTAGACAACGCTATGCCGACAGCTTATCTATGCCGACGACGGCCATCGACATACCTGGAGATAGCCCGATGGCTTGGATATGCCGACAGCCCAGTCTCGGCTGTCGGCGTAGCTCGGCATAGGCTGACGGGGCCCGTCAGCATTGTTTAGGCCGTCGGGGTAGAGCCGTGTTCCGATAGTGGTGAGTGTATGCATGTATGTATGAACGCTTTGCATCCGTACTTTGTTAAAAAAATGTGTGCTCCCCTATTGTACAATTTATTTATTTTACAGGACGTTGGCTCACCTTTTATTTTACGGCTCGACTTTGGTTCATATTTGTAGGTAGTGCAGATACATAATAGTTCTTTTTTTTCGGAAATATCTTCCGATCTATTCATCAACTGTCAGGATAGTACAAAGAAAGAAGTAAAAAATACATCTAGGTCCGTAGACCACCTAGCGACGACTACTTGCACTGGAGCGAGCCGAAGGCGCGCCGCCGTCTTCGCCCCTCCCTCATCGGAGCCGGGCAAATCTTGTTGTAGTAGACAGTCGGGAAGTCGTCGTGCTAAGGCCCCATAGGTCCAGCGCACCAGAATAGCATCCGCCGTCGATGAAGAGAAGCGTAGATCAGAAGGATCCAATATGTAGACACACGAACACAGACGAACGAAGACAAGATCCACATGAATCCACCGAAGACAAACGCCGACCGAATCCCATGAAATCCGCCAGAGACAAACCTCCACACGCCTTCCAACAATCGTAGAAACACCATCGGAATGGGGACAAGGCGGGGAGAACCTTATTCAATCGACAGAGAGCCGCCGCCGCCTCGCCTCTCTGAGCAGGACACAAAACCTAACAAAACTCAAAAGAGTATGAAAAAACGGAGCCCTCCCACCGGCAGGGCCGAGATCCACCATTACTCCATGGCCCTCAGACCATAGAAGACGAGGTAGACCGGCGGTGGCACCGGCAGGAGGCACAAGATACCCTAGCCAAGGAGTCCTCTTTTCTTTCTTCGAAGAAAGAATCACGGAAGAAGATTTCTCCACATATAGGAGTAGTTCGGTAAGCTTTTTTCCTTCTACACCAACTCGTCACGTGCTCTCTAAAAAAACACTCATCATGTTCTTCTTAATAATTCGCCACGACGGCCGTTCGTCTTGGCATTTTGCTATAAAATTTGTTTACAAAAAAAATGTACTTTTATCTTCCAATGCACTTTAAATTAGGTTTAAAAATTGTAATTTGAAGTAGAAAAAAATGTTTTCCCTCATAACACGGTAATCAAGATCAAGAACATTGTACATTTTTTTATTTCTACATGCACTTAGCGCATTAGGGAGTAATTAAAGAGGAGAGAGTGATAGCTTACTGTTTCAATGCATTTTCATTCCACTTCATAATTTGTCCTAAAATTTCTATACGTACATTCCTCATCAGATGAAGGAAGTACTATAAATACTGGCCTCGTGACCAGTCCTTCAACTCACCCAACGAACATTCGAGCTTAGCTTATCTAGCTCGTAGCCTCTAAATTTTCGAGTTCCCAGTCCTAGTGCTAGCAAGCTAGCTACAAGCAGCAGCAATGGCGAAAACTTGCACCTTAGTGCTGCTTGGCGCACTGGTGGTGCTCTCACTCCTTGTAAGCCCCATTGCTTGCTCCAGCAAGCTCGCCAAGGCGACCGGGCACCACAAGCCTGCTGCAGTCAGGGGCCAGAAAAACCAGACCAGCACTAACCCCTCTTTGTCCGCCGCATACGGCGGCGGCTGGTTGCCCGCCGGCGCCACGTATTACGGCAACCCCAACGGCGCCGGAAGCGACGGTTAGTGCTTTGCTTGCTTTACTGCCGGTCTTGCACGCATGGGACCTGTATCGCACCCACATTCGTCGAGCTCAAAGATACTGATAAGGAAAGAAATTTGCAGGTGGCGCGTGTGGCTACCAGACCGCTGTTGGGCACCGGCCGTTCTCGTCGATGATCGCCGCTGGGAGCTCGCCTCTATTCATGGCGGGCATGGGCTGCGGCGCGTGCTATGATGTAAGCATAACACACCAAACTCCTCCCATTAATGGTGCAAAGTGGACAAGTGGTCGGCTCGGCTCGTCCTGACAAATTACAAAACGTGTTCATGTGGCGTACGCAGGTTAAATGCACGAGCAACTCAGCCTGCTCCGGGAAGCCTGTGACCGTCGTCATCACCGACCTGAGCCCCGGCAACCTCTACCCCGGCGAGCCATGCCATTTCGACATGAGCGGCACCGCCCTGGGCGCCATGGCGAAGCCTGGCATGGCCAACAAGCTCCGCGCCGGCGGTGTCATCAGGATGCAGTACAAGAGGTACGCAGCACTACGGGTCTACGACATAGGATAGGTTCCTCTTCAGTCTACAGTTACACGGAAAACAGTAGTGGCGTAATTTCTGCTGATCTTGGTGTTCCTGTTAATCATCCTAGGGTGCCATGCAAGTACCCTGGCGTCAACATTGCATTCAGGGTGGACCAAGGCTCCAACCCCTTCTACTTCAAGACCCTGATCGAGTTCGTGGGCGACGACGGCGACCTCAAGGCCGTGGACCTCAAGGAGGCTGGCAGCCGCGCCTGGACGCCAATGGCGCAGGACTGGGGCGCACTGTGGCGCCTCAACAACGGCAGGCGGCTGCGCGCCCCATTCTGCCTCAAGCTCACCTCCGAGTCCGGCAGGGTCCTCGTCGTCAACAACGTCATTCCCGTCAACTGGAAGGCCGGGGCCACGTATCGCTCCCTGGTGAACTACCTCTAAGTTACAGCCATATTTATCTGCTCCGTGTGTGAATTTTATACATCGCAAAGAAAGAATGTGCGTCCGGGTGCTGCGAGAGGCGGTCTCAGATGAGGAGGGGCTTACGGAACTGTGATGTTCCCTCCCTGGTCTCTGCATTCCCCTAGTGATGTATCATGTGTGCAGTCCGTCTGTCTGTATTTTTCTTTATAAGAGGAAAACTTGCTTCCTCTTACTAAAATTTGCACCCTCAAGTTCAATACTCCGAAATGAACTTCTTCCAAAAAGAACTTATGTATATAAAACTTGAACCGGTGGCATGTATGCACAACAATTCTTTGGACAATAAATTCTTCTCATCATGAAACGGCATAGATGCAAATTACCTGGACACTGGGAACCACCGGTAGCTGTGCCTGCGCGATTGATTCTGCTGCCCTGTCATGCCGTGGAGGACACATGCAATTCTCCCGAAAACCTAGTCAAAGGAGCAGAGCCTTGAATGTTGCAAATACTGATTACCCTACTCAATTATTAACATAAGCTGTTTGTTGAAAGTATTTTTAATGGAGCTTCAGTTCTACGTACACATGTATAGGCACTACTCTATAAGTCTACGTACAAAATCTTCGGTTGTGTAATTTCGATAAACAGGGCTTGGTTGTACTTGTATACTACACTAGTACTGGCTTTATGAACTGGATAGTGACCAACCGGGTTGTCATGTGGCTCCCATAAATTAAGACGCTCCACTTGTAGAAATGAACATCCATACCCAATTTTCTACACCAGTGTGCATTATACTCATAATAATTGAAGGTCCTGTGTACTATGATATTTAGTTGTGTTCGCTATTTCTATCATGTTTTTGTCCAAGGTGGTATAGTTTATTTTCCTGCGACAACATTTTACCCAAACTATTGCTAGAGAAAGATCCCTGCCTGAATATGATCTCATTTTAAAAAACAAAACATATCGATTCAATTTATAAGGGAAAGCTGATCGAAAACCTAAACAAGACGGCTCTGTTTATGAGAAAAAGCAAACAAAAAATTGCACATGCAACGAGGCCTTGCCGACCACACAACACTAGACCATAGTCATAAAACACAGGCAGACGCTAGGATCCGAAGACACACCACTCAACTTCCCGAGCTAGCATGTGAGCCACAACACCACATCACTCGGACACATTGTAGCCTTCGCTACATGAGACGATCGCCCGCAGACCACAAAAGTTACGCCAAACATCTAAGGCCATTGTTGTCCCAACATGCTAGCCAGACTAGCCCATCAGATTGTTTCTACCGGGCCGACAAACTCACTACCCTTGTTTCATTAGGTCACAGCCCATGCAACACTGAGCGGCTAGCCTACACCCTAGACTTGTCGCCGCACCTCAATTCAAGATTGCTGCCTTGGTGCACACCCATTGTTCAGAGTCGTCGCTCCGGCATCCACAAACCCATACCAAAAAGCAGCTGGCCCGAAGTGCCATGACCCACCAAACCAGAAAGCAATAATGAAAGAAGAGTATATGGAGGCACGACAACTCCCAAAGGCAACACCAGTGGATAGTAGTGCCATTACCAAACCGAACACAACCACCCGCACCAAAGAAAAGACAAGGGTTAGTCGCGATGCCTTCAAGAAGGGAAACGACGCCCACAGACGCCGTCGTCATAGAGCTTTTTCTCAAAACCATATCCATCACAATAAAGAATACCCAAGAGTACCGTAGATCTCCAAGGCAACGCTGGAGCGGGCTAAAATTGATTAGCTGCGAGACGCGCAACCGGGGGAAGAGGCACAAAGCACCGCTAAGGTGGACGTCCACACCACGAGCTAGACCCTGTGGATGCACCAGACAGAGAGAATGGGCAGCCGACACCATCATGACTAACGCATAGGACGCGATGAAATCTTCGGCAGGAGCATGGACTCCTCTCGTGTGGTTCTTGTCTCCCAAAAATCGTGTTAAATCGGCGACTTATGTTGACCTTTGTAGATATTTATTTCCTGTGAAACCCAAAACTAGCAGAAAAGAGGAATTGACATTGGGCACTAAACTAATAGGTTAGTCAAGAAAATAGTATAAATTGCTATATATATATATATATATATATATATATATGATAATATAATAGCATGAAAGAATCAAAAATTATAGATAAGTTTGAGACGTATCAAGGGCTTGCATGATCATCCTTGTGTCCTCATCTAAATCCTCCATCTTCAAGGCATAAGCATCTTTGCGTCCTCCGAGGCAGCTACGATCCCTATCTTCTTCTTCTCGAGCATGGCCTTCTTCTCTTTGAGCTTGAGTTTCTTCTCAGTCACCGCCATCAACATGGTAAGCATCTCAGCGTCCGAGCCTTGACGTATTCCCCCTCCTTCTTCACCAAGATGTCTTCAAACCTCCCTATCATCTTGTTCGCCACACCTCACTTCGCCCTCTCCTCCTCTGACTTCTTTTCCCGAAACCCTCTTCTAACCTTCTTGGGCGGTTCTTTTGTTTGGTTGGTTGGATCACCGGTCTCTTCCTCGGTGCCATTGGAGACGGTCTTAGCAATGTGTAGGTTTCACCTGGGTTGTTCATTCAACTTCAACCAACAATGCATGACGGTGAAGTTTTTCTTCTCCAACTTCAAGAACACACTACACGCACGGGAAGGCTACAAAATAAAACATTGCCAACAATGCATATCCGGCAACAAAGGATCAACAAAACAATGCATATTTGGCTACAAATGATCATAAAAAAAATGCATATCCGGTTACAAATGATTAATAAAACAATGCATATCCGGCTACAAATGGTCAACAAAACAATGCATATGAGGCAAAATTCCTGGTTCAGGAGGTTTAAACAGGACTTTTGACTTCTCAAATATAGATCATCTGTTGAACTTGAAGGCTACATTAACACCTTCCTGCAAAACTTAGTTTAGGACCTGCCTTTTGATTGTTTTTAAGCCCTTCTTATCCTTTTAGTTCCTTTAGTCTGCCCTCATGGGGTGCCGGTGTGTGCGTTTTGTGGAACCATGTAAATCCTACACATTTACCGTGTTTGCTTAATATACAATGAGACTGTAGGAACTACAATGAGACTATAGGAAACTCTCCTACAGTCATTTAAAGCTAAAAAAATGCATATCCGGCTATAGATGATCAACAAAACAATGCATATCTGGCTACAAATGATTTACACAACAATGCATATCTGGTTGCAAATAATCTAGACAACCTTGTAATGCACGGTCGGGCGACGGCGGGAGGACCCACTGCCCAGGCCCCGACCTCCACCATGTCTCCCACCAGCACCCACACCACCACCACCACCATCTACGCCTCCACCAGCCTTCTGATTCTTGAGTGTTGCCGCCTTTGCATCCTTCACTTTGACGTGATGATTTTGCCGTCTTGGCGAGTTGATCTTCCAGACGAGCATGATCCCCCGACCTACGGGTCCATGCATCGATGCCGGGAAGAAAGAGAGTGTGAGCGAAAAAGGGCGGGAATTGGGTGAAGAGCGGTGGGACGAAAGAAAAGACTTGGGGCGGGGAGAGACTGCTCGAACTGACGGCTGGCACAGTGCCGGGCGGGGCCATGCTCACGCCGGCTGCTGAAAGGAGACGGAGCTCGCGCATGGTGGCCGTGCGTGCTGATTGGCACATCGTCTATTCTAAGCTTCCAATCTATCTATCCATCCCCATCGTGTTCCTGAGTTTTCGCACGTAAACTATGCACAACTATAATACTATTGCCAGCGTCGCGATCCCATAGGACAGTCGTGTTCTTGACGAGCGGCAGCATGTCGGAGCGATTTGCGCATCGTATTCTGCACTGCACGAAAAAGAAATGGCAGACATCGCGGTCAGTGTACACACATACCGTCCGGAAATTTCGAAGCTCCACATGCCGGAGTGACTGACTTGTTTGCACTGTGTCACGCCTCAGAGTGTCGGCTGTTGTTGCCAAAACTGAACCACCGGAGCACGGCGATCATCGGAAACACGACCGGAGTGGAGGAAGAAGAACAGAGAAGATTTGCAGGCGCACAAACGCCCCCCCCCCCCCCCCCCGCATGTACGGGCTTCTTTGTTTTTCTCCAGCACGAACTCGTTTGCCTCAGCGATTACATAGGCGTGGAGTGGGTCTTATACCCGCGAGCTCTGACATGCCAGGCCTCGCCTACACGCCACTCCCCCCGCGCCCCGCGCGCTCTGGCTCGCGCCCGCGCACCGTGCCTGCCCACTATCGCCACGGCCGTCTCGCGCGCCCGACGCGGTCCTCCCCTGGATCCTCGCTAACCAACTCCCGCGGCCACCCCGCGCACACACGCGCTGGCTCACGTACACACACATACGCACGCACGCACGCACACCTGGTTCGAGCCCGACACGGCCACCCCGAACACACACGCGCTCGCCGCGCCCGCAGCCTAGCCGAGGCTTATATGCCCTACATTTCTCCCCCTAAGCCGAGGCTCAGAGGAGGCCGTAGTCCTCGACGTCGACGTCCTCCAGCAGCGCCTGCTCCGCCGTGCCGTCGTCGCCGTAACCGCCACCGTCCGCTGCCGCTGCCGAAGCCAACATCTTCATGCGCCGCCGCGCCGCGTCTACGTGCCACACCCCACGTCCCCGCGCTCTCGGCCCGCGCTCCCGCCGCGCACGTACGCAATCTGCGCACCAGGTCCAGCGCCTCGACGTGGTCCGCACCCGCGGTCCCGGCGCGCCCCGCGCGTCCGGTGCGCGCCCATACACGCAGCAGCCGCGCCCGACTCGCCGCCGCGCCTTCATGCCGCCGCGCTGCTGTGTGTCGTCGCCGCGCCTCTGCATCCACCGCACGAACGGCGTCACAGCGAGCCACACCCGCACCCACCTCCGTGCTCACCAAGGTCTCGCCGCGCCACATCCCCGAGCCGCGAGGCTCTGATACCAAATGTTGTTGCCAAAACCGAACCACCGGAGCACGGCGATCATCGGAGACACGACCGGAGTGGAGGAAGAAGAACAGAGAAGATTTGCCAGTGCACGAACGCCCCCCCCCCCCCCGCACGTACGGGTTTCTTTATTTTTCTCCATGAGCACGAACTCGTCTGCCTCAGCGATTACACAGGCGTGGAGTGGGTCTTATACCCGCGAGCTCTGACATGCCAGGCCTCGCCTACACGCCACTCCCCCCGCGCCCCGCGCGCTCAGGCTCGCGCCGCGCACCGTGCCTGCCCACGATCGCCACGGCCGTCTCGCGCGCCCGACGCGGTCCTCCCCTAGATCCTCGCTAACTAACTCCCGTGGCCACCCCGCGCACACACGCTGGCTCACGTACACACACATACGCACGCACACACGCACACCTGGTTCGAGCCCGACACGGCCACCCCGCGCACACACGCGCTCGCTGTGCCCGCAGCCTAGCCGAGGCTTATATGCCCTACATCGGTGAGTCAAAATGGGACGCATACGCGCACGGCCGCGCTCCTGTACCGGCGCGTCATCGTGGGAGTCTACGGTGGCGGATCCGCCCTCTGCATATTCTCCCAATCGCGGGGCGGCGCCATTTGGGGGAGGGGCTGATCCAGAGACAGCGGCGGCAGCGGATCTCGGTGGCAAGTCAAATGGCGAGATCGGGCAAGGGTTGTCGCAATGGAGGCAGTGGCAGGCCCAATTTGCTCTTGAGACAGATCCCAATAACTAGATAATGGGGCGTCTCCGATTCACTCCATCATCTAGATGGATGGTCTTATTGGATTTGGAGAATGACGTCAAAGCTGGGGATTACCTCCCGGACGGAGATCAAATCTAGGTAGGATTTTGATTTCCGTTAGATAACTATGTTGTGGTTGTTGGTCAATGTGTGCAGGTTGATCAGATCACGGCGGTGGACCTGGTTGATCTGATGAACACAACGAACACCACAAGTCGGGATCGACCAGGAGGACGATTCTGGGTTCTAATCGACAGCGATGAAGAAGATGAGGGTGTGATCGAACAGGCCAAGCAGATGCCACTGCTTACGCTGGGACCGGAGAGATCGCCGGAATCTCAACATTCAATGGAGCGGCCTCGATCCAAATCTCCGGTTTGAAGAAAATGGTTAAACCTTGGATTGGTCCGATTCCTAAGGTATCTCGTGCACCTATTACATTGTCAGATTATATTCCGGATTCTTGGACGTTAGTCACTAGAAAAAAGAAAGGCAAGAAAGGGAAGCTATTGAGGTCGGCGCCGCAGCGATCGCCGGCAGCAACCTCGGTGTGCGTGATTCGAGCGGCCAGGAAGGCGCGTTTGAACTCACTGCTGGGCCTCGATGTGGATGCAGAACCGACAACGGTCGTGGGCTCTTTGGAAGTGGGGCATGCGGCCCAGCCAGAGGCCCAAGCCGGGTCGGCCGTTCTTGCTTCGTGCATGCATGTAACGCCGAGGCCCGTGCCAATTCACCTTGTTTCGGCTAGGGTTTCTCGTTCGCCAGGATTTCCTTCGCTCGGGCCGGGTAGGGCAACCAGGATCTACGTCGCCGGCACGATGGCCGGCCGTGGAGCTCCTCCTCCCGCCGCTGGGGCCGGCCGTGGTGCTCCTCCACCTCCCGTGAGGCAGCCGCCGCCCGCCAAGCATGCCCCGACGACCACCGCTGGGACTGGCCGCGGCGCTCCTTCCATGGCGAGGCAGCCGTTTCCAGCAGCTCCGCCACCCGCCGCTGTCGGTCGGGGCGCCCTGGGTGTAGCCGCTGTGGCCGGTGCCGGCCGTGGCGCTCCGCCTGTTGTCGGCCGTGGTGCTCCGCCTGCTGTCGGTGCTAGTGGTGCCGGCCGCGGCACCATGACTGCTGGTGGTGTAGGTGGACGCGCTGGCCTGCCTGCTCGGGCTAATGCGCGTCAGCTGGAGGAACCGCTGCAGCAACCGGCAGCCAAGGCACCGGCCGTAGGAAGGGATCGCGGTGCACAAGGGCGTGGTGGATACAGTGGGTACAACAGAGATGGGCAGAATTATAACCGCTACGGACAGTGGGGAGATGATGGATATGATGCATATGGTGAGGGACGACACCGTGGATCTTCATCCGGTGGCGACCGTGGTTTTGATAGGTATAATGATGAGGACACCGGACGTTTTCAAGGTCCGCCCGGTAATTTTGTTGAAGGTGTTGCCGGACCCAGGGATCGCTTCCGAGGTGGATATCGTCGCGGTGGGAGAGGGAGACGCCCACCACCGCCCCAACACTACCCACCTCCCCGACACTACCCACCGCCACCACCTCCTGCTATGGATACGGATTCGGTGGAGGAGCTCGACCACGTCGCGGCTGAGGTGGGAGACTCACCCATGCTACCCGCGGCGGCAGTGGACGCGGTTAGGGCTTTGGCAGTAGTGCAAGTTCCGGTGACTTCTGGAGGGACCAAATCTAGGGAGGGCACGTCGGACAAAGGGTTGGAGAAAGCGGAGGGAGAAAAACTCTCTAAGTGGGCGATTAAGAATAAAAAGTTGCCTTGCTATAGATGTGGTGAACCGGGTCATTTCGTGGCAGAGTGTATGAATGAGCTTTGTGACTATTGCCTCCGCTCCCAGCATGTGACTGGGGACTGCCCTCTCCTTTCCGGTCCTAAGCCTGGCATTAACATTTTTGGGGTCTGCTGTAAGGAGTTGATGTGCTTTGAGACACTGGAGGTGGACCCTCTACCGCAGATGGTTGAGAGTTCCTTCCTGGCAGTAATTAGAGTTACTAATGGACACTTGACCGAGGCTCAGATCATGAGACAACTTTGTGAATTAGTGCCAGGTAATTATCAATGGCATTTGGAGCAGTTAGAAGGTCAGACTTATAAGGTGGACTTTCCCACTAAAGAGGATCAGATGCAGTTTCTTAAGTGGGGTTTATGTAGAGTTTCAAGCACAAACATTGTTATCGCTTTCAACGAGTGGAAGCAGGAGGAACTTGAGGGTACACCTTTGGAGAAGGTGTGGGTTTGTTTGTATGGCGTGCCACCTAAATTGGTAAAGCATTTTCTGATTGCTTGGAGTTTGGGTGCTATGATTGGTAAGACAGAAAAGGTTGACATGCCATTCACTCGTGCACATCGAGCGGCAAGGTTGTTGGTCAGTGTTGCGAGTGTTGAGCATATACCAGATGTTGTCATATGGACACATGCTGGAGTCACTTATGTCTTAGAGCTTGAGATCGAGGATACTGTAGTTTCCCAGGATGGGGATGAGAAACAGGACATGGATACGACTGAGGGAGGCGGTGCGCCCGGGGATCAGGATAAGGGGGCCGATGATACACTGCCGGAGTCGGACAAGGGGCCTACTACACAGCCAGATAGGGTAGATAGTTCTACCAAAGAGGCACCCCCGTCCACTACTCTGATGAACTCGCTTCGTTTTGGTTCCTTTGCACCGGGGTCTGCTCCTAGTCAGTTATGGAGCACCAGGGTCGAGGCAGAAGACCCAGAGGAGCTTGATCTACCACCAGTGTTGAGTCTTGCCGGAGAGGTGACAACCGCGGAGTCTACACCCAGTGCGAGGCTGGACCCTGTTGGGTTGGCCGCGGGCATGGGGGGCCGTGGGCAGGATGCCCATAGCACCCAGCTACCTGTGCCTGGCTTCTCTTCGCAGGGAGGGGCGCCTGGACAGGAGGTCTATGGCGTTCTTCCCACTCCGCGTCTTCGGTTGAGCTAGGGGTGGGGTGCGGGAAGTAGTCCCGTGCTGTAACCCCTCCACAGGACAGTTCCATCCAGAGTGGCGAGCTGGGGGTGAGATGCGGGAAGGAGTCCCGCGTCGTAACCCCTCCGCAGGTTTGCACCGAGCAGATTGTCCGAGGGACGACGATTTCTGCGGGAGATAGGGGGATGTGACCAGTGAGCAGGCGTCTCCACGGTCCCACCTCCCCTTGACCTCTGCAGTGGAGGTCCACCCTACTACGCCCCACCCTTCTTCATGACGATAAGGGAGGGGCATGGGAGTCCTGACTGTTCCCCTCGCGAGAGGAGGATGGAGGAGCTCATCGCATTTGGCGGGATAGCGGATCCGGTGTCGGCTGGCAGGTGTGTCATCAACCGGATCCAGGGACAGCCGGATGTGGACGACTTGCAGCTAGAGCGTGCCAAGAGGGTAGCCATGCTTCGTCATGCCAAGACTACTGCAGGTGCGTCTTTTGCTAAAAGTTGTTCAATTTTACACTTCTCTGAGAATGAAATAGTTGATAAGGCAAACGACTTAGGGATTTCTTTGGGATCAAATGAAACCGAGGTCGTCAAATCCGTTAATGATCTTTTAGACTTAGAAGCGGAGAGGTTTTCTGAGATCATTCGTAATCTTGCCTCTATCCAGCCTATGAATGGCAATGACATGAATAACTTAGGGATTACTGATCTAGCAAATATTTGTAATAATATGTTGCCTACTATCGAGGCTGAGGATGAGGAGGATGTTGAGATCACTGATACGGCAGAGCCTCTCTTGATGGAGGATGCACTGTCTGTCATTGATAATACTATCGTCCCGCGGGGTGTCGAGGAGAAGCCCAAACGACCCTGGAAGCGGAAAATTTATCCTACTTCGGCAGTACGCAGAAGTGCTAGAGTTAAGCTTAAGAAAAAAAATTCATGATGACTTATGAAAGGACTCTTTTGGAATAGCAGAGGTCTAGCAGACTTGGCTAAACAAAGATTCTTAGCAGAGACAACGTTAGAGCATCACTTAGATTTTATTGCACTTTTGGAAACGGGACGAGATAATTTCACATCCCAATTCCTTCAAACCCTCTCCAGCGGTATCGATTTTGACTAGCACATTTTACCTCCTAGAAGAAGATCCGGTGGGATTTTACTAGGAGTACGATGTGAGACATTAGAGGTGCTTAATGTGGTTCATGGAGATTTTTCGGTTAAATTCAGGGTAAGATCAAAATTGGATGGGTTCCGATGGTCGCTTGTTGCGGTATATGGGGCAGCATAACCTGAATTAAAACCTGATTTTCTGGCCGATCTAGTGCGGATTTGTGGAGATGAAAATCTGCCAATACTAGTCGGGGGGATTTTAATATCATTAGGCGGAGAGAAGAAAAGAATAATGACAATTTCGATGGGCGTTGGCCTATGATGTTTAACATGATTATCGAGAGCCTCAATTTGAGAGAAATTGAGCTCACCGATAGACAGTTTACGTTGGCCAACTCGCTACCTGTCCCGACTTATGAAAAGTTGGATAGGATACTTGCTAGTGTGGAATGGGAACACAAATATCCGTTGGTGTCGGTTCCATGCGATGCAGAGAGCGATCTCGGATCATACACCACTCTTTTTAGATTCGGGTGAGGCTACCCATGTGGCAAATAAAAATATCTTCTCCTTTGAGCAAAGCTGGTTTGAGCGAGAAGGATTTATGGAAATGATTGCACGTGAATGGGCTAAGACGGTGACGGGAAGGACACATGTCGAGAGATGGTAGAATAAAATTAGACATCTACGACAATTTCTGAGAGGATGGGCCAGAAATGAGAGTGGGATTTATAAGCAGGAAAAAGAGCGTCTTACTCAACTTATTGAGGCACTAGACGTAAAGGCTGAAACCACTCTCCTTTCTGTTAATGAGCATCGAACCAAGTCCGAGGCTGAGCAAGGCCTACGGGCTCTCCTGAGAGAGGAGGAGCTCAAGTGGGCGTTGCGTGCGAAAACACTTAAGGTTGTCCAAGGGGACGACAACACACAGTTCTTCCATATGGTTGCAAATGGTAAACATAGGAAGAAGAAGATCATACAGCTTGAACAGGACGAAGGCACAATTGTGGGCCATGAAAATCTGAAAGCGTATATTTCCAACTATTATAAAAACCTTTTTGGACCCCCGAATACATCCACGGTGTCTCTTGATGAGTCTGTGATTGATGATATACCTCAATTACAGGCAGCAGAGAACGATGTTCTCTCTGCACCGTTTACTGAAAAAGAAGTTCATCTGGCCATAACCCAAATGAAGCCGAATAAAGCACCGGGACCAGATGGGTTTCCAGCTGAATTCTATAAGAAATGTTGGCATATCATTAAAGATGATCTTATGCCTATGTTTCATGATTTTTTCGATGGCCATTTGGAGTTGTTTCACCTCAACTTTGGTACGATAACGTTGTTACCTAAGAAGAATGAGGCGGTTCGGATCGAACAATTCCGACCCATTTGCCTGCTGAATGTGAGTTTTAAAATTTTCACAAAGGTAGGGACCAATAGATTGACACAAATTGCTCACTCAGTGGTTCAACCTTGTCAAACAGCTTTCATGCCGGGACGACACATACTAGAAGGCGTGGTCGTCTTGCATGAAACACTTCATGAGATTCACTCGAAGAAACTAGACGGGGTTATCTTCAAAGTGGATTTCGAGAAGGCTTATGATAAAGTAAAATGGCCTTTTCTTCAACAGGCAAAACGTGTGAAGGCTTTTAGTGAAACCTGGAGGAACCAAGCAGATACTCAAGTCCAGAAGGGTAGTGTCGGAATTAAGGTGAACGATGACATCGGTCACTACTTCCAGACGCATAAGGGGTTGAGACAAGGGGATTCCATGTCACCTCTTCTGTTCAATATTGTGGCAGATATGTTGGTCGTCATTATTGGCAGGGCTAAGCAGCATGGCCGTGTAGAGGGTCTATTTCCTCATCTAGTTGATGGAGGGGTGTCCATTCTACAATATGCTGATGACACTATTCTATTAATGGAACATGACATGGCTAAGGCACGTAACATGAAACTTATCTTGTGTCTATTCGAACAATTGTCTGGCTTAAAAATCAATTTTCGTCAGAGCGAGGTGTTCTGCTTTGGGAAGGCCAAAGACGAGGAACATACATACAGACAATTGTTTGGATGCGATTTAGGTGCTTTACCATTTAGTTATTTGGGTATTCCGATTCATCACCATAAGCTATCCAATAAAGAATGGAAATGTATTGAAGAACGAATTGAAAAAAAACTCAGCTGCTGGAAGGGCAAGCTGATGTCATATGGCGGTCGGCTAGTTTTGATTAACTCAGTTCTGACTAGCATGCCAATGTTTTTACTTTCGTTTTTCGAAATTCCTAAAGGGGTCCGGAAGCGACTTGATTTCTTTAGATCTCGTTTCTTTTGGTAGTCTGATGAGGCCAAGAGGAAATACCGCCTCGCGCGATGGGATATCCTGTGTCGACCAAAAGACCAAGGGGGGCTTGGTATTGAGAATTTAGAAATTAAGAATAAATGCCTTATGAGCAAATGGTTATACAGGTTAGAGACAGAGCCGGAGGGCATGTGGTCTCAAATCCTACGTGATAAGTATCTGCACATGAAAACGCTTTCCCAGGCTACCATCAGACCCACTGATTCGCCGTTCTGGAAGGGACTTATGAGAGCGAAGGACAGGTTCTTTCGTAGGGTCAAATTCTTGGTTGGCAACGGGATGCCAACAAGATTTTGGGAGGATACGTGGCTAGGAGAGACGCCTCTGGCCTTACAATGTCCTACCCTCTACAATATTGTGCAACATAAGGAGGTTACGTAGGTATCGTCCTTCAAACTATCCCCTTGAACATCCAGTTCAGACGTACGTTAGTGGGTGAGATGTGGACAGCCTGGATGCACTTGGTTCGGAGATTGATTGAAGTTCGACTCTCCGACATGCCGGACTCAACACAATGGAAGTTAACTAAAAATGGGATATTTACTGTGAAGTCTTTTTATACGGATTTGATTAATTCTGGCCCCCTCTCAAGGTCATTGCATATATGGAAGGTTAAAGTTCCTTTGCGGATTAAAATTTTTATGTGGTTTGTCCACAAGCAAGTAATTCTCACAAAGGACAACCTACTTAAGAGGCGATGGGTAGGCAACTCACGGTGTTGTTTTTGTGCTCAGGATGAGACAATACAACATTTATTTCTTGAATGCCCACTTGCCAAGTTACTTTGGAGAACGATTCATATATCCTTTAAAATTAACGCTCCAGTAGATATTGCATCTATGTTTGGGACGTGGTTAGCTGGGATTGAACAGATCACGGCAGCTCGTATTCGGATTGGAATATGCGCGCTATTATGGGCTATATGGAACTGCAGAAATGATATGATTTTTAATAGACAACACAACTTAACTTTTTTGCAGGTTATCTTCAGAGCTACAGCTTGGATCCGTACGTGGTCCTTACTCACTCCTATGGACTCCAGGGAGCCTTTGGTTACTGGGTGCAACCAATGGGAGATGGTGGACGGGTTATATTCAACCGGTTCGGATGGCGTTCGCATAACAGGATAGGAGTCTAGAGAGCTTATCCTTATTTTTGTCATATCGGTTGTCTTTGTCCGCTTGTATTTTTCCAGTTTTTGTTTTTTGTTTTGCTCCGTTTGCGAGCTGTAAGACAATCATGACGATACTTTCTGGATTTTTAATAAGAGGGCCGCATGCATCATCATGATACAGAGGCCGGGGGTATGCCTCCATTTCCAAAAAGAGCTTTGAGATGGGGCCGATCGTAACTGTCACTGCCTTCCGGTTTTGGCTGCTGGCCCTGCCATTGCGGTGCCCCATGTCCACTAGATCAGAAACGCACCTTGGTGCGAGGATACCCGTTCCAACGACATGGCAAAGCAGGTAAAGAACAAATAATTTGGACAAGTAATTTCTGGTTCAAGAGAAAGAAATAACATTCATGATGTATGCATGGTATCTGTCAAAGCACTAACAATGCATTTGGGATTTCATGAGATATGAGATACATTAACGGCTCTAATTGAGAGCATTTACTACCGGAATTATCCCTAATCTCGATGGCCTATATTATGCTGACAGCCCCCGTCGGCATATATGGATGTATGCCGACGGCCTACGGCAAGCCATCGGTGTAGAAAAGCCGTCGGCATACCTCCACATATGCCAACGACGGCCGTCGGCATAATAAGGCCATCGACATATATGGACATACGCCTACAATGGTCGTCGGCATAGCCGTGGGCTCGGCTACCCGGTGGTTGACGGGCGTTTGACGCCGTCATATCTATGCCGACGGCAGGCTTGACCCACGTCATCGATCCGCGGCGCATGCCAGGTCATCGATCCGAGCCGTGTCGGTTGGTACACCTCATCGATCCGGGAGCATAGCTCTGCCGACGGCCTGGCCGTCAGCATAGTTGTGTATTATCTGTTTTTTGTATTTTTTTTCTTTTTTCTAAATTAAAATTTGATTAACTTAAATGTGCCTTATCTAAACATAAACATACATAAATTATATATAGATTTGGTGTACAATTTTCTATAGATTATGAATATGTAGTTTGTATTTGTTTTCAACTATGTTAGTAATTTGACCTCATGTTCTTTTACATATATGTCCCTATACTTTATTAAAATCACAAACAATTGATAATAACATCCATTTTAACAAAGTTTTATAGTGTGACCCTCCTCACAGATGTCGCTGCCGCCGCCACGGAGGAGGGGAAACAGCCACGTCCGGTCGACAAAGAGGAATATTGTGGTTGGTTGGGCCCAGACCGTGTTTAGGGGAGTACCTATGGGCTGGCCTATCACAACCAAGTGAAAAGGTTCCATCGGTCAAACCCCGTCCATCGAAAGTCAGAGGCCTAGATCAGTCGGTCAACTGTGCCAGTCTTAAAAGGGACGAGGGACTTTGGGGGGTAGCCATGCTGCCAGGTCTTGCATTGGGCCCTTTTACACGTCTGGAAGTGTGGTGGCAGGTGTAAGAACCCGGCAGCGGCTCTGGATTGTGAACCCCCTCATGGACGTCATTACCGCCGTCTCACGGAGGGGGGAAACGGCCACGTCGGGTAGACACAAAAGAAATATTGCAGTGGGTTGGACCCGGACCGTGTTGAGGGTGTACCTATGTCCTGGCCTATCACAACCAGGTGAAAAGGTCCATCGGTCAAACCCCATCCGGTGAAAGTCCAAGGCCTAGATCCCCCGGTCAACTATGCCAGGGTTAGACGGGACCGGAGACTTGGGGGGGGGAGGGGTAGCCATGCCACCAGGTCTTGTGATGGGACCTCTTACACGTCTGGAAGTGTGGTTTGTAGGTGCAAGAACCCGACACGCGGCTCCGGATTGTCACCCCCCCTCACGGACGTCGCTGTCACCATCTCATGAAGGGGGGAAACGGCTACGTCGGGCCGACAAGAAGGGAATCTTGCGGTGGGTTTGGCTTGGTCCGTGTTCGGGACTGTACCTATGGGCTAGCCTATCACAACCAGTTGAAAAGGTCCATTGGTCAAACCCCGTCCAGCGAAAGTCAAAGGCCCAGATCCCACAGTCAACTGTGCCAGGGTTAGATGGGATGGGGGACTTGGGGGGTAGCGATGCCGCCAGGTCTTGTGCTGGGCCCTCTTACACGTCTAGAAGTGTGGTGGCACGTGCAAACACCCGGCACGCGGCTCCAGAGTGTGACCCCCCTCGCGGACGTCGCTGCCCCCGTCTCATGGAGGGGGGAAACGGACACGTTGTGCAGAGATGGAAGGAATCTTGCGGTATGTTGGGCCTGGACCATGTTCGGGGGTGTACCTATGGGCTGTCCTATCACAACCAGGTGAAAAGGTCCATTGGTCTAACCCCGTTCGGCAAAGTCAAAGACCTAGATCCGCCGATCAACTATGCCAAGGTTAGACGGGGCGGGGGACTTGGGGGGGGGGGGTAACCATGCCACCAAGTCTTGCGCTAAGCCCTCTTAAACGTCTAGAAGTGTGGTGGTAGGTGCAAGCACCCGACACGCAGCTCTGGAGTGTGACCCCCCTCACGGACGTTGATGTCACCATCTCACGGAGGGGGGAAACAACCACGTCGAGCAGACACGAAGGGAATCTTGCGATGGGTTGGGCCCGGACTGTGTTTGGGGGTTGATACGTCTCCAACGTATCTATAATTTTTTATTGTTCCATGTTGTTATATTATCACTCTTGGATGTTTTATAATCATTTTATAACAACTTTATATCATTTTTGGGACTAACCTATTGACATAGTGCCCAGTGCGAGTTCCTATTTTTTGCTTGTTTTTCTACTTCACAGATATCAGTACCAAACGGAGTCCAAATGCAGTAAAAAATTTGGAGAATTTTTATGGACCAGAATGAACAAGTTGGGCCAAAGAAGTACCAGGGGGTGCCCCGAGGGGGGCACAACCCACCTGGGCGCGCCTGGGGGCCCAAGCACGCCCTGGTGGGTTGTGCCCACCTCGGTGGCCTCCCGCACTGCCTCTTTGCTCTATAAATACCCCAAAAAATCCAAAAAAACCTAGGGGGGTCGATGAAACACAATTCCAGCCACCGCAAGTTCCAGAACTACCAGATCCAATCTAGAGACCATCACAGAGGGGTTCATCATCCTCATTGGTCCCTATTAGATTATGCGTGAGTAATTTATTGTAGACCTACGGGTCTGTAGGCAGTAGCTAGATGGCTTATTTTCTCTTTTAGATTCTCGATACAATGGTCTCTTGGAGATCTATTTGATGTAACTCTTTTTGCGTGTGTTTGTTGGGATCCAATGAACTTTGAGTTTATGATCAGATCTTTATATCCATGAAAGTTATTTGAGTTTCTTTGATCTCTTATATGCATGATTACTTATAGTTTCGTATTTTTTCTTCAAATCTCTGGTTATTTAGGCCGACTAGATTGATTTTTCTTGCCATGGGAAGAGGTGCTTTGTGATGGGTTCGATCGTACGATGTTCTTTTCCAGTGATAGAAGGGGCAGCAAGACACGTATGTATCATTGCTATTAAGGATAACAAGATGGGGGCTATTCGTACTGTATATATCCACTAGTAGAAAAGGGGGCATTTGTCCCGGTTCGTAAGGGCCTTTAGTCCCGATTCTTGAACCGGGACTAAAGGGTCGTTACTAATGCCTCCCCCCTTTAGTCCAGGTTCCAACACGAACCAGGACAGATGTGCCTCCACATGGCCGGTGCGCCAAGCCCAGGCAGGAGGGCCCACTACTAGGAAAAGGGCTATAGATGGAAATGACACTAATGGCGCACCAGACATGTGGTGCGCCATTAGTATATACTAATGGCGCACCACCTTCTGATGCGCCATTAGTGTTGAAACTACTAATGGCGCACCCTGCCCACGGTGCGCCATTAGTACCAATTTTTTTTTTGAACTAGTGCGCCTGTCCAAACATACTAATGGCGCATCCACTAGTGGTGCGCCATTACTAGTTGTAACTAGTAATGGCGCACCAGCCAGAAGGTGCGCCACTAATGTTATTTTTTTATTATTGTTTTTATTCCTTTTTTTGCAAAAGTACTAATGGCGCACCATCAGGGGGTGCGCCATTAGTAACCTGGATTATTAATGGCGCATTTGTTGCTGGTGCGCCATTAGTAAGTGGGCAGCAACAAGATATTTTGGACAGCCTCTCCTCCCACACTCACTTTCTCCCCACTTCATTCTCTCCACCGCCTCCTCCTTGTCTCGGGTGCCTCCTCTTTTTCACCTCATTTCCACCATAGATTCATTCAAATTAAGTGGTTAAGTTACCTTGTTTTGCTAGGTAAGTAAGGGGGGAAGCTATATTTATGTTGTTCTCCCTACAACAATGTGCACATGCACTTTTTATGGTCTAGCTAGATCTATGTATGTTCGTGGTGTTGCATATGTTTGTGGTGTTGCATATGTGTTTGTGTTTGGAGGTGTACCGGTATTTGAAATGCGATAGTTGCCAATATTTTGCCGGAATGTTGATTCATTTCCGTTTCGGCGAGAATTTTGGCATTAAGCATTCTTTTTGGTCCTATTTTTAGGGAAAGTCATGCCAAATTTTTTCTTGGTTCTAAAATATCGTTTTGCTCTACCCCGCAGGCGACCATGGTCCGCACGATGACCGAAGGCATCGTGAATAGGTTTTTGAGGTCCGCAAAGGCCGACATGCTTCAAAAGAACGAGACGGAGATAAGATGTCCGTGTCGAAGATGCAAGCTGAATAGCCTTATTGCGGACCCGGATTCCAGGCAGGTGCGGGACCACCTGCTCTTGCGTGGTTTCATGGATGGCTATCGGTGGCAAGGTGATGAAGATGACTACGAAGTCGTCCATGGGGGCCGGGCAAGAAATGAGGAAGGGCAGCAAGACAACCACCGCGGCTCGGGGGGGCGAGAAGACGAAGAATCCCCAGGAGATGATCACGACGGTGATGCTGTACACAGTCATCATGTAGAAGATGCAGGACATGATGATGATGCCGGCGGAGCAGACGACGCTGGACCATCGATGGGCTGGGTGCAGGGCCCTCATATTCAAGAGCTGCTTCTCAAGCAGACGGATAACGCAAGAGCTGCCGCCCGAGAGAAAGCCAAGATGGATCAACTTGAGTTAGACGCGGTTACTCCATTGTATGAAGGATGCAGGCCCGAGGATACCCGCCTGAAAGTAACGCTCATGGCTCTAGAGATGAAGGTAAAACACAAAATGACCGACGCATGCTTCGACGAGAACATGTCATTCTGGCACGAACGTCTTCCCAAGGGGAACAAGTGCCCAACCAGTTTGGAGGAGGCGAAGAAAATCGTGTGTCCTCTGGATTTACCGCACGTGAAATACCATGTGTGCATGAACAATTGCATCATTTATCGGGACGAGCACGCGGAGTCTACCATATGTCTGGTGTGCAGTGTCACTCGATACAAGAAGAGGAAGAAAGCTCCTCGAAAAGTGGTGTGGTACTTTCCGATCACTCCTCGTCTGCAGTGGTATTTCGCGGACCCTAAGGTAGCAAAGCTCCTGCGTTGGCACGCGGATAGGGAGGAGAAGAAGCGAGAAGATGACGCAAATGATCCGGAGATAGATAAAAAAGACAAGATGCTGAGTCACCCTAAGGATGCGAGCCAGTGGCAAGCGTTGAACTTCGAATACCCAGAATTTGGGAACGATCCAAGGAACATCATGCTAGGCGCGAGCACCGATGGAGTCAATCCGTTTGGCAGCCAGAGAAGCACACATAGCACCTGGCCTGTGTTCGTGTGGATGTACAACCTTCCCCCCTGGTTGTGCATGAAGAGGAAGTACATTCACATGAGTATGCTAATTGAAGGGCCGAAACAACCAGGGAACGACATCAATCTGTATCTGGGGCTGCTGAAAGAGGAGATTGACACGCTGTGGAAAACGCCAGCCAATACGTGGGACGCCGCAGAGAAAGAATATTTCCCTATGAGAGCCGCACTGCTCACGACGGTGCACGACTATCTCGGTTACGGATATCTTGCCGGGCAGGTAGTCCACGGATTTTCTTGATGCGTAAGGTGCATGGATGACACAACGTATCGCCAGCTAGATAGAGATCCCGGGTCTTCGAAAACCGTGTTCATGGGACATCGAAGGTGGCTTCGTGACGATGACCCGTGGAGGAAACGCAAGGATCTGTTCGATGGTGAAACCGAACCCCGAAAACGCCCGTGTACGAGTGCATTGTCCGGAGCACCGTCTCGATCAACACCGAGAACCTGAGGCATCCTGACCGAGGGAATTTGCGCAACCTCCTCTTCACGAAGCTGCACGAACGATACAAGTTCCCCGCTGAATTTGAAAACACAAGCCTCAAAGGGAATAAAGTGAACAATGCTGCCCTCACGAAGATGAGCAAGGCCCTGTCTACTTGGAAAAGCAATGTGAAGAGAATGATCGAGAAAGGTGAGAGTTATCAGAAGATCAAGGAGAAAAATCCTTCGATCACCGAAGATGACTACAACGACTTCAAGATCAATTGCTCGAGCACCGCAAGCTCCCAATCAAGTGAGTGGGGAAAACAAATGCGGGAGCTGAACATAGGGGAACACACACTCGGTCCCGGCGGTTACAGAGTGGCGGAGCCTATATGGGACAAGGAGGAGGCGGACCGTGCCGAGCAAGGCCTACCGCCCCTCTTCGATAAATACGGTGACAAGCAGACCAGGAACTTTGTCAGGGCCCGGTACAAGAAGGACCCGAAAACAAAGGAGCTTACCACGGATCCGAAGACCAGGCAGCTTGAGCTTGTTCTGGTAAGGAATACACCCCCGCGTAATTAGCTCCATATGGTTGCATTCTAATTAATGAAGCCAAATTTCTAAATGGTTCACATTCCTTCCGCAGGCGACTGAAAGCAGTAGCGCGGGGTCGACTAAGAGCAACCCTTGGGACACCACTCTAAATAGGGGGTTGAATGTAATGAAGAACAAGGATAAGCTCAGTAAGCCGACATCAGCTGGTCGTGTGGCCGGCAAAGGCTTGTCGACAAAATGGGGGTCATACTATACCGCTGGTGTGCGGAAGGAGAAAAAGACCAGCTCGGAAAGCCAGGCGCGAGAGGTTCAACAACTCAAGGCACAGGTGGCGCGGATTCCGGAGATTGTCCAAGAGCAAGTGGAACAACGACTCGGAGCGACGATCAGCGCCCTTGTGCCTACCTTGATCTCGGGGTTGAGTGCGTGGATTGCGGGCGGCCAACAGGGGCCGCCCCCGATTCCTAGCTTCACGGCCAGCAACTCGCATAATGCGATGGCGGCGCCATTGGTGCCTCCGGCGGAGGCGACATTGGTGTCTCCGACGCCGGCACGGGAGCTTAATGCACCTGGGTGTACGCCGGCCGGCACCTCTGCAGCAAGCGGCACCTCCGTCAACTGCACGCCCGCCGTTGGCGGTGCGTCGACATTAGCCGAGCTCGACGCCATCATCACGGTAACTAATTAAGCCTCTCTCGGCCGAGGACTTCATCTCCTTGCCTTTGACTGGGCATCCCTGACGCCCTACATGTTTTCGCAGGGCGCCGCCGACATTCCGTGCACTCTCCTCCACTTCGTGAACAACGAGTTGGTCGATGTCGCCAAGGGCAAAATCGTTCAACCGGGCAACCCCTTGTTCCACGGTACCCAGATGCCACCCAACTTGTTTAGGGTTCAACTGGTTCGGCTGCTGCCAGGCTGCGACGACTTGTTACCTCCGATTCGACCCGTCGGGGCTGACGATGAAGACGTGATGACCCTCAGCGCCTGCCTGAGCTGGCCCCTGCTTTGGCCGAAGAGCCAGATTCGTTTGGGGGCGGGGGACACCACCCCAAAGACAACACCGCCAGTCGTGCCGGCGCCAAGTCGGCCCCATGGCAAGACCGCTGTAACGGTGCCGGACATCCCTATGCCACTGGATCCAAACATGCATATGGCACAGGATCAGAACGACGACGACGACGACGATGATACATTTGGCAACGTCGATCAGTACTTTGCCGATCATGGGTATGATGGCGACTTCATGGGGCCTCCTTCTCAAGAACCAAACCCAACAAAAGACGTGTGCGATCTAGCTGGTACCGCGGAGAAGCCAAGTTGCAACAGGCGCCGTCTGACGTTCAGCTCTCAGGAGACGCCTCCAGCTGCCGACTTCACCGAGCCTCAGATAGGCGAGGTGCGAAATATTATCAGCCCCAACACACTCAAGAAGGCGGTCTGTGAGCAGAACTCGGTCCCATTACAGGAGAAGAAGAAGGCACGCAAAAGAAATACTAAGAAGGGTGCGAGCCAGCCGGCACCGAGTACGATCCGTGCTCAGGACGGGCCACCTTCACCGCAGGATATCTCGAGGAGGGTGCATGTGGCGGGTAGGGCGATGCTACCGACAAATATGCTCAATACTGCAACCGGTGCTATGCGGAGTCTGCATGACAGTGTTCTTTCTTTGGAGAAGCGGCGTCTCAGGGAGAAGGATGTGGCATACCCAGTTTTCACGGCCAAGGTGCCAGAGGGCAAGGGCTTTGTGGATAACTCCATCGGGCGTACGATCGTCCTGCGTTTTGATGACATCCACGCTATGTTGAACCTTCATCCGCTGCACTACACCTTCGTTCGGCTATTTTCGCTGAGTATGGAGATGCGGATCATTCACGACAAGACCCCGGACATCGTGATAGTCGACCCCTTCTACATGCGTGCCAAGATCTTGGGCAGCACTGGGGACCGGCAAGTCGCGAGTTCTTACCTCGAAGGCGTCATTCTGGCAAACCAAGATAAGGATAACTTCCTCGTGCCTTACTTTCCCGAGTAAGTCCTCCCCTCAACCGGCCCGTAACATATGAATTCTTACATTTCAATCGTTTTTCTTTTAACATTCCATGTTTTCTGCAGTGACACACGTTGCACGCTCATCCTCCTAAGCCCCAAATATTCCATGGCCACGTATTTCGACCCGGACCGTCAGTCGAACGTAGACTACACAAATGTCAAGAAGGTTCTTGATGATGTTCTCCCCGGCTACGCCTAATCTGGAGGCACCTTCATCAGGCCTATTTGTAAGTACGCCAAGCACGTGTTCTCCCACAATACGATGTTCTGCTACGTCAAGCAGCCGCCTGGCGGTCAGAAGGGTGCCTACTACGCCATCCATCACATGCGGGCGATCGTACGGGACCATCATCAACTTCTGCTACCGAGTAAACTCAAAGATTGGGCCGCGAGCGTGTCGGCAATCCAGGACGCAGACCTCCGACAAGAATTCTTTCGCATCCAGTCGGAGTTTGCGGAAATCATCCATCAAGATGCCCTTCGTACCTCGTGGCAGTTCTACCTCAGAAATCAACCGTCCAACAGTGACATCGACACAATGCTACAAATGCAGGCTGACAACGACCGTTATTTCATGACTCCCACGATAGACGGCGGCTTCATCTACGCTCCGGTCCCTTGAGTCGAGTCGAAAGCAGTGATGATGTGTCTAGTTCTGAAACATCGATTGGCTCATGTTGTAATTAAACTTTAATGAACTTGTAGTATGTCTCTTTGGTTTCGAGAGTCGTTCAACTTAGATGTAATCGATGCTATTAATGTCTTGCTTTTCTCTTCCGATCGTTCTGTTACATAATTATATATTGCTTATGTATTGTCTGTGAATTGGTACTAACGTTTCGTTTGGCTAGTGCATAGCGATGCCGACGTATGTCGTGTACAAGGGTAAGGTTCCCGGAGTCTATGATGACTGGGAGGAGTGTCGGAGACAGGTTCACCGATTCAGCGGTAACAGTTACAAAGGGTACACCACTAGGGCCGAGGCCGAATCTAGATACGCCCACTATCTAGCGGGAGAGGGGAGGGAGCGTTGGAGGAACCGGATGAAGACGAGTTTCATCGTGATGATGCTCATCGTGATGACCGCAACTCTCTTCTATGTGATGGTAGTTTAGATGATCGATATCGACTTGTAATGTGAAGACAAACTCGCTACTCGCGGTCTCGAGACTTGTAATATAATGTTCTATCTTTGTTCGGTCTTTTCAATTCGGAGACTAATATGATGAATTGTATTCGGAGACTAATATGATGAATTGTATTCTTCTATTGTATTCGATGAATCTGTTGTTGATGTGTGCTGTTTATATTTTGTCAAATTATACATTTTGTAACCTGTGCAAAAAACAGAAAATAAAAAAATAAAAAAACCTAATATTCATACTAATGGCGCATCACATGACAGTGCGCCATTAGTATGACAAAGCATACTAATGGCGCATCACTGGTAAGTGCGCCATTAATATGCCATTGTTACTATTGCGCATCCAGTGGTGGTGCGCCATTAGTATGCCAAAGCACCTGGATATACATGGCCCCTGGGAGGCATACTAATGGCGCACCCTGGCCTATACTAATGGCGCACCCGCGGTGCGCCATTAGTATACAGATACTAATGGCGCACCAGGTGGTGCGCCATTAGTAAAAATTACTAATGGCGTGCTGTTAATGGCGCACCACAGATGCGCCATTAATGACCATACTAGGTGCGCCATTAGTAGGGGTTTTTCTAATAGTGGCCTTTGGTCCCGGTTGGTGGCACCAACTGGGACCAAAAGGCATCCACGCGTCAGCATTTCAGTGGCCGTGGTTTTGTTTTTTTTGAAAGGGGGGGGAGGGTGGGGGTTTTGGGGGGTTAATTTAGGTGTTTCATATATTGTGTTAGCTAGCTAATTAATAGAGAGAAGTGTCCTCTCTTATGTTCGTGCTTGGTCGATGCTACGTATTGTACATAGAGAGGCCCTCGACACGCTAGCTAGTAAGAAAATGAAGGGAACCATTAAGTACAGAAATTCGTCATGCATACCGAGAGAAGTGATCGATCGACCTCTCCTTCTCCGAGAGATTGGTCGAACAACAAGTTTTCGTATTATCTATCCGGCGCTACTGGCTACATACATATACAATATGTAAGATCTCTTACAATCCCCTAGCAATTGAAATCAATTTCCACATGATATTCTCCGGCTTTATTGATGACGTGGTCAAGAAAGAATCCCACCAATTCCTCTTGAATTGCTTTCAAGCGATCTTGTTCTAGGAGTTCATCCCGCATCTGCCATGTCTAATTTGAAGAAGGGGGTTAATACATATATGAATGAAACTCAACAGAAATGATGGTGTAATAAAATGAAATTGTGAATATTATTGCTTACGCACTTCATATTGTCTTTTAGAGTAGCCCCGCTTATTTTTCAAAGTCGCGTTGTAGATGAACTCGCACACGTAGTATCCACCAAAAGTATTCCCTTCTTCCTGCCACAAGCACTTTACGAGAAATAGAGGTCAATCAAACTGATAATGAAGCATTATAAATGGCATTGATGAAAGTACAGCTATAGAATTAACGGGAGATGCGCGCAACTAGCTAGCTAGTAGTACTTACTCTCGGGTATGTATATCACAGCTCCTTCGGCAGTCCGGGAACTTCTATGGTGAACTGTTTCCAAACCCTGCAAGACAAAGAAAATAATTATTATTACTTGAGATATCAGGAAATGAACAGAAAGTTGCCGATATGGTGCGATAATGATCGATTGAACTTACTTGTTGAGCAAATTAGTCATGTCCGCATAGGTTTTGGGATCTTTTCGTCTCTAGTCTAAGACGTTTACTACTCCCCGCTCAAACTTAATCTCCAGAAGAACATACTGGAATCTGCGCACGCATGCATAACTCATCAATTACATTACTATAACCTCGCTCGAGTAATAAGGGAAACCGAATATGCACACGACAGTAACACTCACTGGAAGTTGTAAGGAAAGAGTATTAAATCTTTGTTTTGATTTTTGATCAACGATTGTAGCAAGTTGGCCTCGGCCTCTTCGGCGTGCTGTGTAACCTGAATTTCATCTATGATATTTGTGTTAATGAACCCAATATCATACATTTCTTGTTTTTTGCACTCGATGATCTTCAATCTGCATAATATAGTGAGGATAATTAATTATAAATACATGCAATGAAAGAGCCGAGCTATATATAGAGACTTAATGACAGAAATAGTACTTACAGACAGTATCAAAACACCGTTAATTTATCAAGGGCCTTTTGATTGAAGAACTCGAAGAACTCCTCAAATGGAACAGTCAATAGATCAGTTCCAACGAGGTCGTGCTCCTCTTTAATATTCAAATACAAAGCATTCGTCCCCCCAGACTCTCTGTAGGTTTTCATGTACCAATTATGGAATCTTCGCATCATAGTTGTTAGAGATTTTTCATCTTTGATGAGAGGCTTCCCGTACTCGTATCTGTGTTCGTCCACCTCCAAGAAATCAGGAAGTTGATCGTCAGACAGGTAATCTGCAAGATTGCCATAACCGGCCACCGTCCCCGGAGCATTAGCGACGATGTCGCCGCTAGACACATTGCGGGGGCACGATTGCTTTGCTTGTTCGCCGAGCTGGGCAATTTTTTTCCCAGCTGCTCGTTCTTTTAACCTTTTATCACTGACAGTACTTCCCAACTGCTCCGCTTCGAGATATGTCTGTTGAGTAATGCGCTCATAGTTGGTTCTCAGCGGAGACTTTAGTGGCTTCCGCAGGGCATTGATAGTGCGCTTTGCTTTCACCGGATCTACCTTCTCCTCCGGAGGTGGATGTCTCTTTGCTTTCAACCCGGCAAAGAAGTCGTCCACTTCGGCCTGCACGATCTTTGCGTTTACCTCCTTGGTCCTCTCGTACGGTAACTTCTCTAGAGGCTTGAGAGAAGGACCGTATCTATATTGCCTCCCGCCTCTGCTGGCTGTACTACTAGACGCCGGAGCAGATGGAGCGGCTGCAGCGCCTGTCTTCTTTCGTGCTTGCTTACGAGGCGGAGGAGAAGTACTACGATGCGCCGGGGCAGCCGGGGCAGCCGGGGCGGCGGCAGGTCTATTCCGCCCTTGCTGGCAAGGAGGAGATGGAGGAGTGTTGGGGATATAACTATTTGTGTAAGCCGCCCAGGAGGGGCCGGGTTACGCAAAGAAGACTTACTAGAGAGAAGCCCAAGACGAAAGGTGAAGATGGCGGTTCATAGAGGGCTTAAGGCCTGCATGCGACTTAAGGCCCGGTGTAATAAACCGCCATAGTAATATGACTTGTAACATAAGGTAGACTTAACTAGTCACCGAGATGGACATTGTTTATAAGCCGGCCGGGACTCTGTAAGCCGCAGGGCGTCAACCCATGTATATAAGGGGACGACCCACTGGCGGCTTAGGGCAGGAAACAACTCATCGAGAACCAGGCATAGCGTATCTTGCTGCCTGGTCATCGAAACATCAATACCAACCCAACTAGACGTAGGCCTTACCTTCACCGTAAGTGGCCGAACTAGTATAAACCCTCTCATGTCCTTTGTCTTGATTAACCCCTTCAAGCTTCCTAGTTGCGATGGCTCCACAACTAAGTCCTTTCACGAGGACATCTGATGTGACAATTCCACGACAGTTGGCGCCCACCATGGGGCCAGCGCACGGTGGATTTGAGTTCTTGAAGGGCAACTTTGAAGGGCTCAAGGGATACGTAGTGGGCGGATGACCAAGAGTTGTCACGACAAGATCTACATCGACGACGAAGGCTGGGGCCCCGACGCTAGCTCAATTGAGTACGGGTACCGGGTCCCCTTTGGAGGGATCCACGTCTTCATCGGCCGGATTGGCGAGCCAGGGCCTGAGCCGGCAATTGCACCGACCTCGTCGAGACGGCTAAGCATGCGAAACCCGCCCGAGCTCAACCCGGCATGAAGCGTGTCTTTGTGGCCTGCGTCCATGGAGAAGAGCTTTCTTAAGGACCTGAAGATGGTGGTGAGACGGCCGTCCAATCTGACGGTGATTCGTCCGCCGGTTCAATAGATTCGCTATATCAGGTACAAGATGGTGTGCTCGGGGGCTGTTCCTATGGCTTTGGTATTCTGGACCCCTGTGAGTCGCCGAATTGGGCAGGAGTCTTTATGGCTGGGACTCAACCCGGCCAAAACTCTATGGCCGCTGTTGCAATTACGTCCGGGATAGGAGCGGCCGGGGCAGGAGGCCCTGTGCGCCCGCCGGCTCAAGTACTGGTAGATCTCATGGATAAAGTTACAGCCTTGTTAACCGCCACGGTTATCCTTGCGAATAAAGATGAGCATGACGCGGAGGTGGCACGGGTGCGTGAGGAGATAGCTCAGGCCAAAGAGGCCTTGGCAGCTGAGGATACTAGACTAGCTATAGAGCGGGCGGCTCTCGACGCCCGGGCACAGCGATTGCAGTCAGAAGCTTACCAGCTCACGATGAGCTTAAACGCATCCAATGAGGTTATGAGGAGAAGGCACCAGAAAACTCATTCCCGTTTGCCTCCTAATTATGACCCTCGGGTTCTGTTTGCTACACCCGGAGCCGGCCCAAGTAACCCACCCGATGCAAATCAGTTTATGACAGCCGAAACGGGGGGACCGGCTCAGCCTCGGGAGATGGTACCTCCTCATGGAAACATGGCGCCGCCATGTTATGTGCCGATACCGCCGGGTCACTTTTCCAACCCCATGGAGAACTTAATCGCAGCATCAGCGCATCTGGCGGCTCTCCTAGTGGACGATGATGATCCAACAGCGGTGGAGACCCGGAGAATTAGTGAACTTGTCCAGACAGCCCTGGCTCAGCCTTGGTTAGCCGGGATAGGATTCATTCAACTCCTCCGCCTTGGTTAGCACCGCCTCGTTAGAACTGGAGCCTGAGTTACAGCAGGCACATGGAATCTGAAGCTTTGTCAAGCAACACCCCAACGATGTGACCAACATGGTGGCTATAACCCGGTGCAGGACCGGGTACGTCAGGAGAATGAGCGGGCGGCTCAGCTGGCGGCTCAACAGGCGGCAAATCAGAATATTCCAGAGTATCCAACGACTTCTATTGAGATGGGAGTAGCCACCAGAACCAACGGTGTGCCTTGTTTGATACTGGCTTTGCGCAACGTTCGCCTGCCCAAAGACTTCAAGGGACCTCGAAAGGTGCCGAATTACACGGCCGACTTACAGCATGGAGCATGGATTGAGAGTTATGAGATGGCCATGGAGCTGTTGGAAGTCAGTGATGCGGCAATGGCTAAATATTTCACCATGATGTTAGATGGAACGGCCCGGTCTTGGTTAAAGGTTTACCGCCCAATTCCATTGGTTCGTGGGAGGAGTTAAAAGCCCGTTTTATCCAGAACTTCAAGGACACCTGTAAGGAATCTATGTCAATCGTGGACTTGATGAATTGTAAGCAGGGGGAGGGCGAATCCACCACCCATTGGGTACACCGGGTCAAGGAGATAATTCATTCATCTGATAAGATGGATGCCGGCTCTGCAGTACTCATGTTGGAGAAAAATTGCAGCTTTGAGCCGCTGAGGCAGAAACTGGGGCGCCTTAAGCGTGACTGCAGGGATATGGGCATGCTAATGGCGGCTTTAGTCAAATATGCCGATTCTGATAGTACCAAGGATCCCGCGTCTGGCGATGAGAAGACAGGGAAGGGAAAAAGGAACGGCAATGGAAAGGGTCAACAACACAACCCGGTGAATCAAAGCGGCAATAAGCGTAAAGCGGACAGCAACCCGGAGCTTGTAGCCAATGCTAATACACAGGGTAACAATCAGAGGCGTAAGGGTAAGTGACCTCGATCCGGCAGGTCAGGCCCATCTCTTGAGCAACTACTCAATGAGCCCTGCCCGAAACACGGCACTCGGGAGCACCCCGCTACACACCTGTGGAAAGATTGCGCGATCATGAAGGCGTTTAAAAATTCCAATACCTTTGATGGTAGTCATGGATCTGGCGGCGGTTCAGGGGCTGGCGGCTTTCATGGCCCGGGCGGCGGTTCAAATTCCGGTTTTCAAGGACAGCCGGGTGGAAATAATCAGCAGCAATCTGGTCAGGGAGGATAACAGCAGCAACAGTTGGGTTATCAGAGCCATCCGAAACAGTTGAGTGGTGGGAAGTACCATGTGTTTACCACTAGCTAGCTGCTCGGACGCGCCGGCGCAGGCGGAGAAGGAGGCGGAGTGCCACCACGCGCCGGAGAAGGAGGAGGCTGTTGGCTGCTCGGGCACGCCGGCGCAGGCGGAGTGCCACCATGCGCCGGAGAAGGAGGAGGTTGTTGGCTGCTCGGGCGTGCCGGCGCAGGCGGAGAAGGAGGCGGAGTGCCTCCACGCTCCGGAGAAGGAGGCCCAGTGCCCTGACCGTCACTCGCCGGAGGAGGAGGCGGTGGAGGTGTCGGAGTGCCCTGACTCGCCGGAGGAGGAGGAGGAGGCGGAGGTGTCCAGTTCGAAAGGTTGATGAGCTCCTTCCGCCATAGGCATGGAGTCTTCAGAGCAGAACCCGGCCTAGTCTCCCCTTCACCGGTAGGCTAGTCAAGCTGGAGGTCCTCAAATCCCTCCGTTATTTCATCCACCATCACCCTAGCATATCCTTCTGGAATCGGCCGGCAGTGAAAAGTTGCACCGTGTTCAGTAGGATAAACAGAGCCAACAGCCGCCTTGACCTTCAAATTCATCCATCGCGTCATAAGGTGGCAATTTTGAGCCTCCATGATAGCATCCACGGGATAGCTGCCAGGATCCATCAAGACATGCTCCGGCTGAAGCAGCTCGGTGGAAGCCACGCTGCTTCTCTGCTGAGATGGCGGGGTAGCTTCGGGGGAAGCTTCGGCAGGTCGTTTGTTGTGATCTGCTTCTCGTTCCTCTAGCCCCATTACCCTTTCGTGCAGCGCCTGCAGTTGGCTCTGCTCCAGTTTCTTCCTCCTCTCGTGGGTTTTGTAACCCCCTGCGTCCGAAAAACCAACCTTCCATGGAATGGAGCCTGGCGTGCCTCGTGTCCGTCCAGGGTGCTCAGGATTCCCGAGGGCCATTGTGAGCTCATCCATCTCCCTGTCTGGAACGAACGTCCCTTGCTGCGCTGCATGGATATACTGCCGAAGCCTTGTGACTGGTGTTTTCAGTTGCTCGTCCGTCCAACAGCACTTCCCTGATACAGGGTCCAAGGTTCCGCCAGCCCCGAAGAACCAAGTCCGGCAACGGTCTGGCCATCTCATTGTCTCCGGTTCGATCCCTTTATCAAGCAGATCATTCTAAGTCTTGGACCACTTAGGCCGGGGTTTGAGGTAGCCACCTAACCCCGTGCAATGGTGAAACTCTTTTTCGCAACATTTTTCTTGTTTGTCGCCGACATCTTCTTACTCTTTTCCAATGTCGTGTAGGCCACAAATGCGGGCCAGTGAGCTCTGATCTTCTCATATTTGCCGATGAATTCTGGTGTCTCTTCTTTGTCGACAAACTTTTTCAGCTCTTTCCTCCACCTCCTGAATAGGCCTGCCATCTTCTTAAGAGCACAAGACTTGATTAATTGCTCTTTAACTGGCTTCTCTGGATCCTCCTCTGGCGGTAGGGTGAAATTTGCCTTCAGCTCAGTCCAAAAATCATCTTTCTGCATATCATTGACATAAGACACCTGAGGGTCTTCCTCCTTAGGCTTATACCATTGGTGGATGCTGATCGGGATCTTGTCCCTAACAAGAACCCCGCCCTGAGCAGCAAATGCGTTCTTTGTCCGGATGGGTTCAATCGGTTCGCCGTCGCGCGCGATTGCTGCGGTCTCAAACGTTTCATCCGAACTCAACTTTTTCTTCGGGCCTTGTCTCCTTACTGAAGTTGTGCTCGATCCGGAGGGCTAGAAAAAGGAAGAAAGACGAGAGTTAATTAATATGTGTACATATACCAAAACAATGAATGCATCAATTAACTAGTCAGCACGGGCTTAACTAATATATATATACCTAGCCAGACTCGGTTCGGTCACCGGAGCAGTCAGCACGGTCTCCTTCTTCTACCTCCATTGGGTCACCGGAGTCATCATGAACATAGCCCTCTTCTTGTACCGGCATTAATGGGCCGGAGCCATCATGAACATATCCCTCTTCTTCACCCAGTCCTTCCTGACCATCGGTGTCGTTGAAAAATGACGCAACGACATCACTTCCTTCTGCGATTATCTGCCCCAACATCGCTTCTGTTGCTTCGTCTCGGGAGTGCTCCATAGTTTCTGCAAATATTTACAACATGTCAATTATTATTCAAACATGGTACAGATGGATATTTATTAGTGGAAAACGTAGAACTAGCTAGCTAATCACAATAAGGAATCATGTTAGTGGCCTCGACGCTGCTTCTCTAGGGTTTGGGGTGGCCTAGACAACGCTTCAAGGGTTTGGGGTGGCCTCGACGACAACGCTCTTTTAACTTGGTAAATTTGGGTGGCCTCAAGAGAGTTTGTCGGGTAGGGGCGCAGCGGGAGGGGGTAGGAGACCAACATCGTTTTTTCTCTAGGGTTTGGGTGTCCTCGAGAGTTTTGGTCAAGCAAGAGGGCCGAGGGGGGATATTTCAACGACGACAGAGGAGAAGATCGAAGAAAAAAAGAAGAAAAAAAGAGGAGAAGAAGAAAGGAATAGAGGAGAAGAAGAAAAAAATAGAAAAAACTTCTTTTTCTTCTTTTTTCCTCTTCTTATTTATTTCTCCTCTTCTTCCTCTCATGTTCTTCTCCTTTCTTCCTCTTCTTATTTTCCTTTTTCCTCTCCTTCTTTTTCTTCTTCTTCTTCCTTCTTCCTTCTTCTTCTTTTGTTCCTTTTCCTTATTTTACTTTTTCCTCTACACTAACCTAAAATGCACTAACCTAAAATCGATATCTACTAACAACCTAAATAAAAAATTAATACATATATTAAAAAACATATATAAACAAAAAAATGCTATGAACATTATATTCATACATAGATAGCCACATCCATTCATCATATAGCTACCACATACATATATACATTATATATATGAAAAATGCAATGAACAAAAAAATACACTTATGAAAAATAATACTATGAACATGTACACATATATACACATACAAACACATATACACAAAAAAATACAAAAAAGTGCTATGAAAAATGCAGGGCAGGGGCGGCGGGGCGGCGCGCGGCGCCAGCGCAGGGCAGGGGCGGCGGCCGCGCAGGGTAGGGGCGGTGGTGCGGCGGCCGCACAGGACAAGGGCGGCGCACGGCGGCCGCGCAGGGCAGGGCGGCGGCGCGGCGGCCCCGCAGGACAGGGCAGCGCGCGGCGGCCGCGCAGGACAGGGGCGGCAGTGTGGCGGCCGCGCAGGGGCGCGGGATGGGAGGGGCGCGGGAGCATGTGCTCACAGGGGTGTGGCGGCAATGGCGAAGGCGAGCAGCCTGACGGCGTCGGTGGCGGCGGTGACGGCGAAGGCGAGCAGCCTGACGGCGTCGGTGGCGGCGGCGATGGCAAGGTGGAGAAGGGGCGGCGACGGCGACGAGGAGGAGCAGGGGGCATCGGGGGAGAAGTGGGGGATTTGGTCGAAAACTGCTAAGTGCTGTATATATATCCAGAGCATTGGTCCCGGTTCGTGGCACGAACCGGGACCAATGCCCCCTTTAGTCCCGGTTGGTGCCACCAACCGGGACCAAAGGCCTCTTTTCAGCAGCCCAAAGGGCGGGAAGCGACGGCCTTTGGTCCCGATTGGTGGCACCAACCGGGACTAAAGGTGGGGTATTGGTCCCGGTTGGGCAAACGAACCGGTTCCAATGCCCCCCTTTAGTCCCGGTTGGTGCCTCCAACCGGAACCAAAGGCCCCTGTGCTACCCGCATCGCGGCCAAAGTTTAGTCCCACCTCGCTAGTTGCGAGGGCTCGAGAGTGGTTTATAAGCGCTGCTGCGCCCACCCTCTCGAGCTCCTCTCAACTGCAGGCTTTCGGGCCTAATCTCACACTATGCTGCTGTGGGCCTATTGGGCCATCTACGGGCCTGAATCCTGGCCCAGGTTGGGTTTCTAGTCGTATTCAGGCCGTGGTGGCCCAATATGTGGCAGTTTTTTTAGTTTTTTTAGTTTTTTTGTTTTGTTTTTTGCATTATTTATTTTCGTTTGTTTTTTGCTTTATTTTTTAATTCTTTTTGCTTTTAGTTTTAGAAAAATTATAAACTTTCTGTTAGTGCCATTAGTTTTCAAATTTGAATAGTTAAAATTTGAATTCTTTGAAATTTGTGTGAATCACAAGTTTGTGATTAACTTTACTAAAAAATGAACATAGATGCGCCTATAGAGAAAAAAGGTCCAGACGAACCGGGACCAATGGCCCACGTGGCTACCCTCTTGAGAGTGTTCTTGGTGAGAGCATAGTTGATAAGGAGTGAACCGGGATTAATGGTATTATGAGGGCCGAACCATAAGACATTAAAGCATTTCAAATGAACTCTGAAAAAGTTGAAAGTTGGCATGGTATCATAATTTCACCCACATAGCATGTGCATGTACAAAACGGACAATGGTATCATACTTGTCTGTTACAAAGTTGGAATGGTATCATCATAATAGTTGCGGGAGAAAGTCTTCACTTTTTCTTCACTTGTGTCATTTGCTTATTGCGCCGTAACCATGGATAATCTTCATCGTTTATCAGGATGCTGGGGTCATCCTTGACTTTGAAGGGAGGAATTTCATGAAACTTTTCATAATCTTCAGACATGTCTGTCTTGCCCTCCACTCCCACGATGTCCCTTTTTCCTGAAAGAACTATGTGGCACTTTGGCTCATCGTATGATGTATTCGCTTCTTTATCTTTTCTTTTTCTCGGTCTGGTAGACATGTCCTTCACATAGATAACCTATGCCACATCATTGGCTAGGAGAACGGTTCGTCAGTGTACCCAAGATTTTTCAGACCCACTGTTGTCATTCCATACTGTGGGTCTACCTTTACCCCGCCTCCTGACAGATTGACCCATTTGCACTTAAACAAAGGAACCTTAAAATCATGTCCGTAGTCAAGTTCCCATATGTCCACTATGTAACCATAATACGTGTCCATTCCCCTCTCGGTTGTTGCATCAAAGAGAACACCGCTGTTTTGGTTGGTGCTCTTTTGATCTTGGTCAATCGTGTAAAATGTATTCCCATTTATCTCGTATCCTTTCCAAATTGTAACAGTCGAAGATGGTCCCCTGGACAACAAGTACAGCTCATCACAAACAGTGTTGTCACCTCTGAGACGTGTTTCCAGCCAACTGCTGAATGTCCTGATGTGTTCACATGTAATCCAGTCGTCACACTGCTCCGAGTGTTTGGAGCGCAGAATGTTCTTGTGTTCATCGACATACGGGGTCACCAAGGTAGAGTTCTGTAGAACTGTGTAGTGTGCTTGAGACCAAGAATATCCGTCCCTGCAAATTATTGAGTCCCTTCCAAGCGTGCCTTTTCCAGTCAGTCTCCCCTCATGCCGCGATTTAGGGAGACCTATCTTCTTAAGGCCAGGAATGAAGTCAACACAAAACCCGATGACATCCTCTGTTTGATGGCCCATGGAGATGCTTCCTTCTAGCCTAGCACGGTTATGGACATATTTCTTTAGGACTCCCATGAACCTCTCAAAGGGGTACATATTGTGTAGAAATACGGGGCCCAGAATGACAATCTCGTCGACTAGATGAACTAGGACGTGCGTCATGATATTGAAGAAGGATGGTGGGAACACCAGCTCGAAACTGACAAGACATTGCACCACATCACTCCTTAGCCTTGGTATGATTTCTAGATCGATCACCTTCTGAGAGATTGCATTGAGGAATGCACATAGCTTCACAATGGCTAATCGGACGTTTTCCGGTAGAAGCCCCCTCAATGCAACCGGAAGCAGTTGCATCATAATCACGTGGCAGTCATGAGACTTTAGGTTCTGGAACTTTTTCTCTGGCATATTTATTATTCCCTTTATATTCGACGAGAAGCCAGTCGGGACCTTCATACTAAGCAGGCATTCAAAGAAGATTTCCTTCTCTTCTTTGGTAAGAGCATAGCTGGCAGGACCTTCATACTGCTTTGGAGGCATGCCGTCTTTTTCATGCAAACGTTGCAGGTCCTCCCATGCCTCAGTTGTATCTTTTGTCTTTCCATACACGCCCAAGAAGCCTAGCAGGTTCACGCAAAGGTTCTTCGTCAGGCGCATCACGTCAATTGAAGAGCGGACCTCTAGGTCTTTCAAGTAGGGTAGGTCCCAAAATATAGATTTCTTCTTCCACATGGGTGTGTGTCCCCCAACGTCATTCGGAACAGCTAGTGCACTGGGACCCTTTCCAAAGATTACGTGTAAATCATTGACCATAGCAAGTACGTGATCACCGGTACGCATGGCGGGCTTCTTCCGGTGATCTGCCTCGCCTTTGAAATGCTTGCCTTTCTTTCGACATTGATGGTTGGTCGGAAGAAATCGACAATGGCCCAGGTACACATTCTTCCTGCAGCTTCCCAGGTATATACTTTCGGTGTCGAGTAAACAGTGTGTGCATGCGTGGTATCCCTTGTTTGTCTATCCTGAAAGGTTACTGAGAGCGGGCCAATCGTTGATGGTCACGAATAGCAATGCCTTTAGGTCAAATTCCTCCTGTTTGTGCTCATCCCACGTACATACACCATTTCCATTCCACAGTTGTAAAAGTTCTTCAACTAATGGCCTTAGGTACACATCAATGTCGTTGCGGGGTTGCTTAGGGCCTTGGATGAGAACTGGCATCATAATGAACTTCCACTTCATGCACATCCAAGAAGGAAGGTTATACATACATAGAGTCACGGGCCAGGTGCTGTGATTGCTGCTCTGCTCCCCGAAAGGAATAATGCCATCCGCGCTTAAAGCAAACCATACATTCCTCGGGTCACGTGCAAACTCAGCCCAGTACTTTCTCTTGATTTTTCTCCACTGCGACCCGTCAGCGGGTGCTCTCAACTTCCCGTCTTTCTTACGGTCCTCACTGTGCCATCGCATCAACTTGGCATGCTCTCCATTTCTGAACAGACGTTTCAATCATGGTATTATAGGAGCATACCACATCACCATCGCAGGAACCCTCTTCCTGGGGGGGTCGCCATCAACATCACCAGGGTCATCTCGTCTTATCTTATACCATAATGCATCGCATACCGGGCATGCGTTCAGATCCTTGTATGCACCGTGTTAGAGGATGTAGTCATTAGGGCATGCATGTATCTTCTGCACCTCCAATCCTAGAGGGCATACGACCTTCTTTACTGCGTATGTACTGTCGGGCAATTCGTTATCCTTTGGAAGCTTCTTCTTCAATATTTTCAGTAGCTTCTCAAATCCTTTGTCTGGCACAACATTCTCTGCCTTTCACTGCAGCAATTCCAGTACGGTACGGAGCTTTGTGTTGCCATCTTCGCAATTGGGGTACAACCCTTTTTTGTGATCCTCTAACATGCGATCGAACTTCAGCTTCTCCTTTTGACTTTCGCATTGCGTCCTTGCATCGACAATGACCCGGCAGAGATCGTCATCATCAGGCACATCGTCTGGTTCCTCTTGATCTTCAGCAGCTCTGCCCGTTGCAGCATCATCGTGCACATCGTCTGGTTCCTCTTGATGTTCAGTAGCATCACAATATTAAGGGGGCACATAGTTGTCATCGTACTCTTCTTCTTCGCCGTCTTCCATCATAACCCCTATTTCTCCGTGCCTCGTCTAAACATTATAGTGTGGCATGAAACCCTTGTAAAGATGGTGGGTGTGAAGGAATTTCCAGTCAGAGTAAGACTTCATATTCCCACATATAGGGCATGCACAACACATAAAACCATTCCATTTGTTTGCCTCAGCCAATTCGAGAAAATCATGCACGCCCTTAATGTACTCGGAGGTGTGTCTGTTACCGTACATCCATTGTCGGTTCATCTGCATGCATTATATATAATTAAGTGTGTCAAAAATCATTACAGAACATCATCACTAGTAGAAAAAGGGTCAAATGTGAGACACATTAGTCCCGGTTTGTAACAGAACCGGCACTAATGTGTCCATTAGTGCCGGTTCCAACGTCTAGCCGAGAGGAGCTCTTTAGTACCGGTTCGTGGCAAACCTTTAGCACCGGTTCGTGCCACGAACCGGTACTAATGAGAGTGGTGGCAGGATGTTGTCAGAGTGGGGCCCTTCCAGCACCTTTAGTACCGGTTCGTGGCACGAACCGGTACTAAAGGTCGTCCTATATAAACCCTTCGTCCACCCGCACTCTGTTCTTCCCCCTTACCCCTCTCCCTCTCCTCTGTTCTTCCCTTCTTCCTCTCGAGTTCATCACAAAATTGGCCCCAAATTTGTCAAGATTTGCAGGCCCTCATCCATTCAAATGATCACCAAGGTTAGCAACTTTGTCCTTTCATCTCTCATTGCTAGATTAGCTCTTGCATTGGTTTATATAGTGATTAATTGTGGGTTTTAGTAATTTGGTAGGAATTATATGTGGTAGTATTTGATTTATATGCAATTTGAGGTCAAAATAACACTTAGTTTGCATATGTAGGTGTGGTTTACTTAGTGCCTTCTAAATCTCCGTCATAACCACCGTCGATCGCCCGCACCGTCCCGTCGCCGGCACCACCTTGTGGTGAGCCTCTTGTTCATGAAATTTTATATAAAAAATTGATGTTTGTGTGATTTGGATATATAGTTACTCTTATAATAATTATCTTACCCGTACGTTGTTTGTTATACATAGTGCCATGGTTTTGATATCCGTCCCCGTCGGCCCTCGTCCTTGTTATGATTCGGATGTGGTATATTCTCTTTTAAAACTATTTGTTGCATTTCGTGTTTATGACAAATTATGCCCATCAAGTTGACATAGATTATGTGAACCGGAAATTCCAACCGAGCCTATTGTCGAGAGGTTAAATTTAGTTGAAAGAGAAAACGAGTACTTGAAAGAAAAATTGAAAAGAATTGAGGGGGGAAGATGGAATTGGAGTTGCATGTTGCCGATGTCGTTGATGATCACAAGATCAAGATGGAGAAAATCTGCTTGAAGATTAGAAAGATTAGAAAATATGCCATCGATAGTGAGGCTTGGTATCATTATGCTGTTGGATCAATTGTTACCTTAGTTGCGATCTTGATCGCATTTGTTGTTGCATTTAAATGCTTTAGCTAGAGAGTTATTTGTTTGTTGCATTTAAGAGTTGTATGAACTTTATGTATGAACTTGTATTAATTTGGTCTATTCGGTGTTGTGTAATGAAGATGAGCCGGCAATGGATGTACGATGACCGATGCTCTCCCTAGTTCGTTGAGGGCGTGCATACTTTTCTGCTTGCGGCTGAGGCAAACAAGCGGGCGGATGGTTTTATGCCTTGTCCATGTGCTGGCTATAAGAATGGTTGCAATTACTCTACGTCAAGAACCATTCACATCCACCTGTTTGAGTCCGGTTTCATGCCCCACTATAATGTTTGGACAAAGCACGGAGAAAGAGGGGTTATGATGGAAGACAATGAAGAAGAAGAGGACGACGACAGCTATCCTGGCCATGGGTTCCCTGAATACAATGATACAACAATGGGGGAAGAAGCTGAGCCGGTAATGCGGGAAGAAGCTGAGCCGACAATGTGGGAAGAAGCTGAAGAAGAGGCATCAGATGAGCCCGTTGATGATCTAGGTCGGTTCATTGCCGATGCAAAGAGAAACTGCGCAAGTGATTTGGAGAAGAAGAAGTTACAGCGCATGTTAGAGGATCACAAAAAATTGTTGTACCCGAATTGCGTAGGTGACAAGAAAAAGCTGGGCACCACACTGGAATTGCTGCAATGGAAGGCAGAGAATGGTGTATCTGACAAGGGATTTGGAAAGTTGCTGGTAATGATAAAGGATATGCTTCCAAAGGACAATGAATTGCCCGAGAGTACGTACGAAGCAAAGAAGGCTGTCTGCCCTCTAGGGTTAGAGTGCAGAAGATACATGCATGCCCTAATGATTGCATCCTCTACTGCGGTGAGTACGAGGATTTGAACGCTTGCCCGGTATGTGGTGCATTGCGCTATAAGATCAGCCGCGATGAGCATGGTGATGTCGAGGGCGAGCGCCCCAGGAAGAAGATTCCTGCCAAGGTGATGTGGTATTCTCCTATAATACCACGGTTGAAACGTTTGTTCCAAAACAAAGAGCATGACAAGGCGATGCGATGGCACAGAGAAGACCGTAAGAAAGACGGAAAGTTGAGAGTACCCGCTGACGGGTTGCAGTGGGAAAAAATCGAAAGAAAGTACGGGAAGGAGTTTGCAGATGACGCAAGGAGCGTATGGTTTGGTCTAAGCACAGATGGCATTAATCCTTTTGGGGAGCAGAGCAGCAACCATAGCACCTGGTCTGTGACTCTATGTTTGTATAACCTTCCTCCTTGGTTGTGCATGAAGCGGAAGTTCATTATGATGCCAGTGCTCATCCAAGGCCCTAAGCAACCCGGCAACGACATTGATGTGTACCTAAGGCCATTAGTTGAAGAATTCTTACAACTGTGGAATGGAAAAGGTGTACGTGCGTGGGATGAGCACATGGGGGAAGAATTTGACCTAAAGGCGTTGCTGTTCATGACCATCAATGATTGGCCTGCTCTCAGTAACCTTTCAGGACAGACAAACAAGGGATACCGCGGATGCACGCACTGTTTGGATGATACCGACAGTATATATTTGAATAGTTGTAAGAAGAATGTGTACCTGGGATATCGTCAATTTCTTCCGAGCAGGCATCCCGTAAGAAAGAAAGGCAAGCATTTCAAAGGTGAGGCGGATCACCGGACGAAGCCTCGCCGCCGTACTGGTGCTGATGTACATGATATGGTCAAGGATTTGAAGGTGATATTTGGAAAGGGTCCTAGCGGACAACCTGTTCCAAAGGACGCTGACGGACGCGCACCCATGTGGAAGAAGAAATCTATATTTTGGGACCTGCCATATTGGAAAGACCTAGAGGTCCGCTCCGCAATCGACGTGATGCACGTGATGAAGAATCTTTGCGTGACCCTGCTTGGCTTCTTGGGCGTGTATGGGAAGACAAAAGATACACCTGAGGCACGGGAGGACCAGCAACGTATGCACGGAGAAGACGACATACATCAGGGTCATGCAAGCTACGCTCTTACCAAAGAAGAGAAGGAAATCTTCTTTGAATGCCTACTCAGTATTAAGGTACCGTCTGGCTTCTCGTCGAATATAAAGGGAATAATAAACATGGCAGAGAAAAAGTTCCAGAACCTGAAGTCTCATGACTGCCACGTGACTATGACGCAACTGCTTCCGGTTGCATTGAGGGGGCTTCTACCGGAAAACATTCGATTAGCCATTGTGAAGCTATGTGCATTTCTCAATGCAATCTCTCAGAAGGTAATCGATCCAGAAATCATACCAAGGTTACAGAATGATTTGGTGCAATGTCTTGTCAGTTTCGAGTTGGTGTTCCCACCATCCTTCTTCAACATCATGAAGCACGTCCTAGTTCACCTATGCGAAGAGATTAACGTTTTGGGTCCTGTATTTCTACACAATATGTTCCCCTTTGAGAGGTTCATGGGAGTCTTAAAGAAATATGTTCATAACCGTGCTAGGCCAGAAGGAAGCATCTCCAAGGGCCGTCAAAATGAGGAGGTCATTGAGTTTTGTATTGACTTTATTCCTGACCTTAAGCCGATTGGTGTTCCTGAATCGCGGTATAAGGGCAGACTGGATGGAAAAGGCACGCTAGGAGGGGAACAAATAATATGTATGGACGGACATTCTCTCACTGAAGCACACTACACAGTTCTACAGAATTTCGCCTTGGTGGCTCCGTATATGGATGAACACAAGAATTTGCTACGCTCCAAACACCCGGAGCGGTCTGATGACTGGATTACACATGAACAAACCAGGAGTTTCGCCAGCTGGTTGCAGACACATACCATGCATGACACCTCTATTGAAGATGACCTGTACTTGCTGTCCCAGTTACCATCTTCGAATATAATGACTTTCAAAGGGTACGAGATAAATGGTAATACATTTTACACGATCGCCCAAGATAAGAAGAGCACCAGCCAAAACAGTGGTGTCCGCTTTGATGCAGAAACCAAGACGGGAAAGGAAACATATTATGGTTATATATAGGACATATGGGAACTTGACTATCGACGTGGTTTGAAGGTCCTTTGTTTCGGTGCAAATGGGTCAATATGACACGAGGCGGGGTAACGGCAGACCCGTAGTACGGAATGACAACAGTGGATCTCAACAATCTTGCGTATGCAGACGAACCATTCATCCTAGCCAATGATGTGGCACAGGTTTTCTATGTGAAGGACATGTCTACCAAGCCAAGAAAAAGAAAAGATAAGGAAGCGAATGCATCGTACGATGAGCCAAAGCGGCACATAGTTCTTTCTGGGAAGAGAAACATCGTGGGAGTGGATGACAAGACAGACAAGTCAGAAGATTATGAAAAGTTTGATGAAATTGCTCCATTCACAGTGAATATTGACCCGAGCATCCCGTTAAATGATGAAGATTTTCCATGGTTACGGTGCAAAGGGACACACACAAAGAAAAAGTTTCACACCCAAAGATCTGGGATGTGATCGGCTTCACTAGCTATCATCACTTTCTTCTGTGTTTCGCACCCAGAGGGGAATCTCTGTAATAGTTAGGGTAGTTATGTGTTTTGGCATTTGAAACGCGAAGAAATTTTATGTGCAAACAAATTCACACTAATTTCAAATAATTCAAAATTTAAACTATTCAAATTTGAAAACTACGGGCACTAACAAAAGTTTGTAATTTTTTGTACCTAAAGAGGCTGTGTCAGCCTCCGGTCAGGCTATGGCCCCACCATCACCATTTAGTGCCGGTTCGTACCACGAACCGGTACTAATGAGGTTGTGTCAGGTAAGGCTGGGGCTCCACGAGCACCTTTAGTACCGGTTCATGGATGAACCAGGCGTAAGCTGTTTTTTAGTCCCACCTCGCGAAGTGAGAGGGACTAGGAGCGCTTTATAAGCCCTGAGTGCAGAGACGATGAAGAAGAGGATCAATGCTCACGTTGCTTAGCTTCAAGCCTTCAGGAATACGGTAGACTGCACGGAGCTATGCGCAGTGTAGTTTACACTATTCCGAAAGGCTTGAAGCAAATTAACGAACATTGCACCTCTTTTTTATTTTTAATAACTTATTACAACTCCGGACTTCTTCTGTTATGGCAAAAACTAATTGCACATCGACATTTTTTTTTAAGTTATAACTCCAGACTTTGACCATCAAGTTTTGCAGAAAAGAAAAAATAGCAGAAAAGAAAGAAAAACTATAGCTGAAAAGAAAAAAACTATACAAAAAAACTACTCAAAAATAAATAGAAGAAAATAAGTATAGCAGAAAAGAAAAAACTACTCAGAAATAAATAGAAGAAAAAATAAAGTAGAAAAGAATAAATATATATTTGCTATTTTTCAATCGTTTACAAAATGACCGTGAAATTGAAAATCACTACAAAATGAACTCTGAAAATGTTGACTTTTGGCAAACTAGATGAAAAACTACGCAAAAAACTATACAAAAAAACTATACAAAAATTGAGGAAAATAAAGCAGAAAAGAAAAAAAACTATAAAAAAATTGAGGCGCTGCCCTGTGGGCCTGATAGGCCACAGGTGTGTAATTACAGTCCTTAAAGGCCCAGCAGACTCACAGGGCAGCGCGCAGAGTTTAGGCCCACAAGCCTGCTATATAGAGGAGTTCGAAGTGGTAGCCGCGGCTGGGTTTATAAACCAGTGCGGCTGCCCTTCGCCCGGTGAGGTGGGACTAAACTTTGGGGTGGCAGCGCGAGGCCTTTAGTACCGGTTGGAGCCACCAACCGGTACTAAAGGGTGGTCTTTAGTACCGGTTGGTGGCTCCAACCGGTACAAAAGGCCTCGTCTTCCCGCCGCTTGGCCTGGCCAAAACAGGCCTTTAGTACCGGTTGGTGGCTCCAACCGATACTAAAGGTGCCTTCTATATATACACTTACGAAATTTTCATTCTCCCTCTGTTTCTTCCTCTGTTTCCGTCGTCTCCGTCGCCGTCGCCGCCCCCGTCCCCGTCGCCGCCCTCGTCTCCGTCGCCGCCCCCGTCCCCGTCGCCGCCCCCGTCCCCGTCGCCGCCCTCGTCCCCGTCGCGCCGTACCTGCGTCGCCGCCCCGGCCCGTCACCGCCCCCGGCCGTCGCCTTGCTGTCGCCGTCGCCCCGCTTTGAGCTCTCCCCCTCTAACCCCTCTCCCTCGCCCCCGGCGGCCACCATGGGCGCCGCCCCTCCCCGAGCCCATACACACACACACACAAGCATGATGAACACACACACACACACACACACACACACACACACACACACACATATATGTATGAATTAATGCATGTATATATAAGTATATACGTATTTTGTATGTTTAATTAGTTTAGATTATTTAGATTATTATTTTTTCACTATTATATATGTATGAATTCATGTTAGATGGATATAATTAGTGTTTAATTAGTATAGATTTTTTTTATATAATGTTGTTTTTCAGTTTTTTAATGGATGTATAGAAGTTGTGTTTTCTGTTTTTAGTGTTAGATGCTTAATTAGTATGAAATAGTATATAGATTTTTGAAATAGTAGAAATGTTAGAAATTTTAGTTATCAAAATCCAACCATTAAAAAAATGTTACTTTTTGCGGGCATATAGCTAGTATTTGTTCTCGACGATGCCCGGCCCGCATCCTCGCCGTCGACCCGTCCGCGACGACGTCCAGCCGACCCATGTCCGGGACTGGGCTCCGCCGGGCTGGCACTGGGAGGTGCTGCCTGGAGGGGCGCGCCGCTTGATGAGGAACCCGGCCCCGGGTCCCGTCGTCGACCCTGATCTCGTTTGGTGGCGTTCGCGTGGGCCAGTTTCGGTGCGGAGGGACCCGGCCCCGCCGGAGGTGGTACGTCGCCGTGTCAGGGAGGAGGACGAGCACGTCCATCGCTACATGGTTGCGTTAGAGGGCGGCAGGTTCTCCAATACCTGGCAGTATCTTCGGGGATCTCACTTCAGCTATGATCCTGTGAGGGATCCTTCTCTTTGGGTGTCCACCGCCCGCGCCGCAGGAACCGCGAGTGTCCTAGATTCTTCTGTAGTATTCGATCTTTAATTAGCTAGCCAGTGATGTACTATTCAATATTATATATTATTCGAGACGATGTATTCGAGATTATATCTATTATTCTAGACGAAGTATTCGAGATTATATCTATTATTCGAGACGATGGAATTTGAATACTAAATTGTTTTATATTTCTTTTGGATTAGTTAAATAAAAGCTATGGCAGACAATACCGACAGAGAGGGAGAACAGACCATGTTTGATATGATACGCGGGCCAGATGATGATCAGAATGAAGAAGATTATGACGGCTCCGAATTTCTAAACAACACCGAAGAGGGTGATATGATATTCGATCGCGACGACCGAATTGATGAAGTCATGAACTACGATTATGACGATGACGAGGAACATGTTGATCCTAAAACAACAAAGACCGGCGAGGTATATATATTTATATAAGCAGGTATCTGGTGATCATCACATGTTTTAAATGACTTGAAGATATATTAACGAATCGATCTTTGTTCTTTCAGCCATCCGGATCGAGCAAATCTTCAGGCAAAAGGACGAAACGAGCCCCGAACAAAAAGTTGAAGGAGGGCGTAAAGTACAATATCGAGGCAGTCAGACCTAATGGCGAACCATTAGCGCCTAAGAAGATTGCGGACAAGTTCGTTCGTCAGTGCGGAGTTCTTGTGAAGGACCAACTCCCGATCTCCCTTCAAGAATGGAGAGAGCCAGCAAAAGACAAAAGACAAAAAGGCAAAGAGGACGCTGCTCCACGTCCAGATGTTACTTTTGTCGACAAGAATCAAAAAGATCTGCTTTGGGATACTCTCATGGAACATTTCACCCTACCAGATCATTTCACATAAGCAGATGTGCAGAAAGTCAAGGACGCTGCTCTTAGGAAGATGGCGGTTGCATTCAAGAACCACAAGAATCGTGAATGGGACAAGTACGTCAAGGGAGGAAGGAAGACTCCAGTATTCGAGGGAACACTAGAGAACCAACGTGCTCATTGGGACGATTTCGTGAAATTCAAGGATTCAGAATTAGCTAAGGAATGGTCGAGAATAAACAAGAAGAATGCCGGAAAAAAGGATAAGTTCCATAAGCTGGGGCCAGGTGGCTATGCGGTGGCAATGCCTAAGTGGGATTAGTCTGAGAAAGAGATGGAGGATGCAGGTGTCACTCCGGTTACTAAGAGCTGGCCCCCCAGGTGTAGGACTTGGTTCTATGCGCATGGGGGGGAGTTGGACCTGAAGACAGGCAATGTTTCGACGAAGGCAAGTCTGAAGGGAGCCGACGATGCGATACTTGTTGCAATAGAAGAGGCACGATCGGGGGTGTTCCAGCCCAACAGAGAGAACGACGAGCTTACGCGTGCCCTGGGAAATCCTGAACACCCGGGAAGAACACGAGGCATGGGTGCTATTCCGTGGTATGAGGGGTTTTCAGACTGGAACACCGACTACAGAACCCGTGCGAGAAAGAAGATTGCGGAGGAGAAGAAGAGGAAGATGGAGGAGGAGCAGAGGAAGCGGGACTATGAACGCCTTCAAGGCCTAGAAGCAAGTCAAGCGGAATTGGCAGTCAAATTCCAGCGGCAGCAGGAGCAGATCGACTCACTTACCCAGCAAAGGGGGTCTCAGCAGCTGCAGCAGCTAGCGGATGATCCAGCATTGGATAGCACTGACCCATCCATGCCGAGAAGCAGTGTGGGTTCGGCCGCCCCGGACGACCCAATGCTGGGTAGATACCCCGTGGATGACATCACAGAGAACACTAAGTGCGAGCTACACGTCAAAATAACAAACATATCCATGAAGGTGGCGGACTCCGTTGCTTTTACAAATCCCCCCGAGGCAACCTTCCATTGCAACCCGATTCCAGCAGGCTATGCTCGTGTCTTGGTTGATGAGGTGGTGGACCCACCATATTCGGAGCTACAGCTTGACATTCCTGGAGGTGACGACGAGCGCTTTCTCGGAGAGGCCAAACATCGTATCATCCTATGGAAAAAGGATTGCATCATCTTTCGAAGGCCACCGCACCGTGTCAGCCGACTCCTCGTCGAAGTCCACCACCGAGTTAGCAGTCTCCCACTCCTGCAAGTCCACCAAGTCCGGCAAAGTGTCAGGCCACTCCTCCTCCAAGTCCGGCAAAGTGTCAGGCCACTCCTCCTCCTCCAAGTCCGCCACAGCGTCAGACGTCCACTCCTCCTCCAAGTCCGGCACAATCTCAGGCCACTCCTCCTCCAAGTCCAGCACAGCTTCAGGCGGCCACTCCTCCTCGTCCAACTCAGCCCCGTCAGCCGTCTCCACCGCCTCAGCAATCGCAGAAGAGACACCCCACAGCTATGGTGCGTAACAGTACGAGTCGAGGTAGTACAGGAAGTACAGGCGGAGGCAAGCGATATAAATATGGTCCAAGCCTCACGCCTCTTCCGCAGAGGGCTTATGACAGGTCCGAGGAGGAATCGCAGCCATATCGAAGGCCGAGGTGGAAGCCCATTTTGCACCGAAACCGCCACCGCCGCCAAGGGAGAAAGTGCTTGAGGAAACGATTGACCACTTCATTCGTATGGCTCAACCACTAGCTCCCAAGCCTGTTGACACAGACTATGAGCGCCACATCAGGAAGTTAAATCAAGCACATCTACGTAAGGAGGCAAGCTCGGGATCGAGAAAACAAGAAGCAGCTGTCAAAAAATACGGGAAAACCATTCCCCAGCTGGGAGAACAGGCGGCGCAATCGATCCCCTCGCTTGTTGTGCCAACAACACGTGACAGTACGCGCGCCCAATATTATTGTGGGCAAACAGTTTACGTTCCTGAGGTGGGCAATGTGGTAATAATGGAGGAGCATATAATGCAGGCTGAAGTTCTCAAAATCACTGTTGGACAACTCCTCGAGATCGAGCCCATGCTTGTTCTTAGAGAGGATGAAATAAAACAGAAATATGTCCGGGGCTAACCTTTGGTCGAGCCAGACAAGGTCAAGAACCTCCCAACGAGAATGTATGAATTGCATCAATGGTACATGAACATTACCAAGATTTCAGATCGATTGTCCCTCATGGTGAATGTCAAGGAGGATCATTACTTCCATGAGAAAGCTCTATCCGTTGAGTATTCTGAACTGTTTTAGTTATACAATCAAGACGCACTCAACAAATCTATCGTCAGTTGCTATTGTCTGTAAGTGATTTCTTTCTGTAATTTAAGTCTCAAGCTAGCTGTAGTGATCCTTTTGATCAATCATTACCTGTAATTATCCTCACTATATTCTTTTCTGTGGTATTATGGAGGATGAAGATGTATGAAATGAGAAAAGGTGGACGCTATGGCATTGGGTTCATTGACCCAAACACCGTTAATGAATACACATGGCGGATAAATCCACATCATCAAAAGGACGTAGAGGACAACATGCTAGAGTTCTTGAAGCGCCTCAAATACAATGAAGATATACTACTTCCTTTCAACTTCCAGTGAGTCACACTGTCTTGTACTACAAATTATCTGTTTTTGCCTACTAGCTAGCTACATGTTTTTGCTTACATATGTCTGCTTAATTAAGACATGCAAACGTGTGTGCATGCAGATTTCACTGGGTCTTGTGTATCATTAAAGTTGACGACGGAACAGTTGAAATACTGGACTCACTACTCAAAGTTAAAACTAACTATAACATCTTGTTTGGGATAGTCAACAGGTAATTTCAATCATTATTAACTATATATCTCGGCCTATTTAGTTCGTCATTTCATGATATGAACTATTTAATAACCCCTTTATTCATTTTCTTTGTCAGCGGGCAGGGCTTGGGCAAGGTTCATCAGCGTCACGGATGGCGAATGGAAAAAAAGCTTCAATGGTTTCGACCCAAGGTAAGTAATTAAGTAGTACTAGCTAGCTAGCTAGCTGCCATCTCTTTAATTATCATGCTTGATTAATTATTATCTGATCAAATTCCATTCTCGTAAAGGCCTTGAAGCAGGCGCAGGGGAATGATCTGTGTGCATTCTGCGTTTGCGAGAACATTCGCATGATGGCGTCCGAAAGGAGCAGATCTCAAAGACAGGAATGGGTACGCTTGTCAGAACACTATTCACAATTTTTACACCATTATCGATATCTAGTCACACAACTAATACACATGCATATTGTTCTCCTTCTTAACAGTTCAGAGAGGTGCGGGAGAAGCTCCTAGAAACGGAGCACGTAGAAGCACTTCAAGAGGAAATAGCGGGATTTTTGCTCGACCAAGTCATAAATCCGAAGGGAGAATACTATTAGCCGCTACCGCCCCCATGAAAACCACTTCCAATTGTCATCGTGCTCCGAAGGCACCAATTAGGCTAATGTCACTGGCTCCGAAGGCAACATGCATATGTAGGAGAAATTGTATATAGCTAGCTATACATTTGTGTATGTGTGAATTAATTAATATGGTGGTTTGTGAGACATTGATGATATATATATGCATGATTGGTTCTACTAGAAATTCTATTTATATATATATATATATGCATAACGTGTACAATGTGTAGTATCGTAAAATACCACCAAACGAAAAAGAATTAAAATGGAAACACAAAATTAAATGAAAAAGAAATCATAAAACTAAAAAAAACCAAACCTTATAGTACCGGTTAGTATTACCAACCGGTACTAAAGGGCTCCAGCCCCCGGGAGCTGGCTCGTGCCACGTGGTTGCCCTTTACCACCGGTTCATGCTGAACTGGTACTAAAGGGGGGGGGCCTTTAGTGCCCATAACCGGCACTAAAGGGCCTTACGAACCGGTGCTATTGCCCGGTTCTGCACTAGTGCATGAATAGATAACTAAGTGACCAAATTAATAGAAGTTCATCATCACATTAAAACCAAAGTACATACATAGTTCTCATCTTCAAGCGAAAATCATTACAGAACAACATAAAGCTCTGCAGAGCATCTAAATTAATTAAACCATACATTGAAACTATGTAAAACATTTCAATGCGAAAACAAATGCGATCATAATCGCAACCAAGGTAACAACTGATCCAACGGCATAATGATACCAAGCCTCGGTATGAATGGCATATTTTCTAATCTTTCTAATCTTCAAGCGCATTGCATCCATCTTTATCTTGTGATCATCGACGACATCCGCAACATACAACTCCAATATCATCTTCTCCTCCTCAATTTTTCTTATTTTTTCCTTCAAGAAATTGTTTTCTTCTTCAACTAAATTTAACCTCTCAACAATAGGGTCGGTTGGAATTTCCGGTTCAACAACCTCCTAGATAAATAAAATCTATGTCACATTGGTCGGCATAATTTTCATAAACAATAAATGAACCAATAGTTATGAAAAGATAATATATACCACATCTGAATCATAGACGGGATGAGGGCCGACGGGGGCGGATAACAAAACCATCGCACTATATAAGATGCAATAATAAAAGTAAGAAAATAATACAAGTATCTATCTAAACATACAAGTAAGAATATTTTTCCTTTCAGAAAAAAGATAAGAACAAGAGGCTCACCACGGTGGTGCCGGCGATGAGATCGGCACGGGTGATCGACGGCGGTGAAGACGGGGACGGGGCGTGACGGACCGCTAAACCTAGACAAATATTGAGGAAAATGGAGCTTGGAGGTCGAGCTAGGAGAGGAGAAAGCTTAAGTAGTGTGGCTCGGGCATTCCATCGAACACCTTGTGTGCATAGGAGGTGAGCTAGAGCACCACCAAACCCTCTCCCCCTCGGCTGCCAGAAAAAACAGAGCAGTGTGCTCTGCTCTTACGCGAGGGGGTATATATAGGCACCTCATTGGTCCCGGTTGGTGGCATGAACCGGGACTAAAGGGAAGCCTTTGGTCCCAGTTCGTGGCACCAACTGGGACCAATGGTGGTGGGCCAGGAGTGAGGCCCATTGGTCCCGGTTCGTCCCACCAACCGGGACCAAAAGGTCCAGACGAACCGGGACCAATGGCCCACGTGGCCCGGCCGGCCCCCGGGGCTCACGAACCGGGTCCAATGCCACCATTGGTCCCGGTTCTTGACTAAACTGGGACTAATGGGCTGACCCGGCCTGGACCAATGCCCCCTTTTCTACTAGTCTCGTCTACATCATGTCATCATTCTTAATGCATTACTCCGTTTCTCCATGAACTTAATACACTAGATGCATGTTGGATAGCGGTCGTTGTGTGGAGTAACAGTAGTAGATGCAGGCATGAGTCGGTCTACTAATCTTGGACATGATGCCTATATAATGATCATTGCATGTATATCGTCATAATTATTTGAGGTTCTATCAATTGCCCAACAGTAATTTGTTTACCCACCGTATGCTATTTTCTAGAGAGAAACCACTAGTGAAAATCTACGGCCCCGGGTTTATTTCCTCATCATATATTTTCAGATCTATATTGCTATTTGCCTTTTTATTTCTTTGCATCTTTCATTTTCAGATCTATATTACCAAAAACCCAAAAATACCTCGCTGAATTTATTTGCCGTTATTTTATTTGCATCTATCAATATGTCACTTACCAATCTTTTACCCGAGAGGGGTTGACAACCCCTCTTACATGTCGGGTTTCAATTATTTGTTCTTTGTGTGCAGGTACCGTTTACATAGCGTTGCTTGGTTCTCCTACTGGTTTGATAACCTTAGTTTCATAACTGAGGGAAATACCTACTGTAGTTGTGGTGCATCATCCCTTCCTCTTCGGGGGAAAACTGACACAGACACGAGCCATCAGGGTGTACCTATGGGCCGGCCTGTCACAAGAAGGTGAAAAGGTGCACCAGTCAAACCCCGTCCGGCGAAAGTCAAAGGCCTAGATCCACCAGTAAACTATGCGAAGGTTAGACGAGACGGGGGACTTGGGAGGGGTAGCCATGCCATCAGGTCTTACGCTGTTCCATCTTACACACCTGGAAGTGTGGTGGCATGTGTAAACACCCGACACGTGGCTCTGGAGTGTGACCCCCCTCACGGACGTCGCTGCTGCCATCTTACGGAGGGGGGAAACGGCCACGTTGGGCAGACACGGAGCGAATCTTGCGGTGGGTTGGGCCCGAACCGTGTTCAAAGGTGTACCTATCGGCTGGCCTATCACAACAAGGTGAAAAGGTCCATCAGTCAAACCCCGTCCGGCGAAAGTCGAAGGCCTAGCTCCACTGGTCAACTGTGCCAGCGTTAGACAGGAAGGGACTTGGGGGGATATCCATGCCGCCAGGTCTTGCGATGGGCCCTCTTATAAAAGCACCAGCTAGGGGGCAATATAATCGTACTTAAGTATTGGGCGTAGCTAATATTCGAGTGTGTTTCAGGAATGGATCAATGTTTAAGCATGATGGGCTAGGGATTGATATTTTGAAAGACATGGTTTCTTGTTGATATGCTTGAGTATCTAAATCATTATTTCAAAACTAGACTATTGCTTTGAATCACATAAAAGTCCAAATGTCCATCTATAAAGAAAAGAATATGATATGACATGATAAACAACACTCCACATCAAAAATTCTGTTTTTATCACATACCTACTCGAGGATGAGCGGGAGTTAAGCTTGGGGATGCTGATATGTCTCCAACGTACCTATAATTTTGATTCTTCCATGTTGTTTCATTAACAATCTTGAATGTTTTATAATCATTTTATAGTCATTTTATATCTTTTTTGGTACTAACCTATTGACATAGTGCCAAGTGCCAGTTGCTGTTTTCTTCATGTTTTTTACATTGCAGGAAATCAATATCAGATGGAGTCCAAATGCCACACCAATTTACGATGATTTTTATGGAACAAAAGGAAGAAGATGGGCCCTGGTTGCACCTGGGGGGAGTCCCGAGGAGGGGACAACCCACCAGGGCACGCTAGGAGGCCCAGGCGCGCCCTGGTGGGTTGTGCCCACCTCGGGTACCCCCCGGACCACCACTTTGCTCTATAAATACCCCAATATTCCAGAAACCCTAGGGGAGTCAACGAAATATTCATCCAGCCGCCGCAGAGTCCAGAACCACTAGATCCAATCTAGACACCATCACGGAGTAGTTCTTTGTAGCTCTTTGTAGACCTTCTATTGGTGCCTCTCCGATGATGCATGACTAGTTCTTTGTAGACCTTCGGGTCCGTACTTAGTAGCTAGATGGCTTCCTCTCTCTCTCTCTCTCTCTCTCTCTCTTGATTATCAATACAATGGTCTCTTGGAGATCCATATGATGTAAGTCTTTTGGTGGTGTGTTTGTTGGGATCTGATGAACTTCGAGTTTATGGTCAGATCTATCTTTTTATATCCATGAAAGTTATTTGAGTTTCTTTGATCTCTTATAACCTCATATTTCTTCTCCGATATTTGGGTTTTGTTTGGCCAACTTGGTCTATTTATCTTGCAATGGGAAGAGGTGCCCGGTAGTGGGTTCGATCTTACGGTGCTTGATCCCAGTGACAGAAAGGGAAACGACACATATGTATCGTTGCTACTAAGGTTAAAAAGATGGGATCCATATCTGCTGCAATAGATAAATGGATCTTGTCTACATCATGTCATCGTCCTTATTGCATTACTCCATTTTTCCATGAACTTAATATACTAGATGCATGCTGGATAGCGGTCGATGTGTAGAGTAATAGTAGTATATGCAAGCAGGAGTCGGTCTACTAATCTTGGACGTGATGCCTATACAATGATCATTGCTTGGATATTGTCATAATTATTTGAAGTTCTATTAATTGCCCAACAGTAATTTGTTCACCCAACTTTTGCTATTTTTCTCGAGAGAAACAACTAGTGAAACCTACGGCCCCTGGGTCTTCTTTCTCATATATTTGCCTTGCGATCTACTTTTTCCTTACGTTTATTTTCAGATCTATTAAACCAAAAATAAAAAATACCTTGGTGCAGTTTATCTTATTTATTTTATTTGGTGTTTGATCTATAAATCTACTACAAATTTACCTCACATCCTTTGCCTATCTTGAGGTGACGTACCCCGAAAGGGATTGATAACCCCTTTAACACGTTGGGTTGCGAGGTGTTGTTATTTGTGTGAAGGGGTTGTTTACGTTGTGTTGCTTGGTTCTCCTACTGGTTCGATAACCTTGGTTTCATATCTGAGGGAAATACCTACCGCCGTTGTGCTGCATCATCCCTTCCTCTTTGGGAAAATACTTACGTAGCTTCAAGCGACATCAAAAGGAATTTATTGCGCCGTTGCTGGGGAGGATCTTCAACATAACCAGGTTCCTAATCACAAATCTCATCTCCTTGCAATTTACATTATTCGCAACTTACCTCTCAGTTTCCTCTCCCCCACTTCACAAAAATTTGTCGTTTTATTCGCCTCTCTTTTTCCGTTCGCTGTTTTCTTGATGGATCTGTTTTTGTGTGTGTTCTTGTTTGCGTAGTCATGATGCCTCAAAGAAAATATTATGATGTTCCTTACCCAAATATTTTGCTTCAAATTGAGAAAAGTACTAATAAGGAATATATGACTACACAATTTGAGCATAATAAATATTTTACTAAAGGACTTAAGGAACACTCCGTTGTGTTAGAAGCTATAACGAAACAACTTGATGATATTAGTAGAGAAGTTTGCAATCTTCAATCTAAGTATGCTTTTGCAGAAAGTTTATTGGAAAAAATATCCGATGCACAAGCCACTTTAGTGAATCAAATGGCTGCTAAACCAATCTCGTTAGAAGATAAAAGTGATGAAGATCTTAAAATAATTGGTGTTTCTTCTATTGATTCCTTGTTTAGTAAAATTAAGATTGATGAAAAAGGGACTTGAGAAGAGTCAACTTTAGGTAGAAGGCATCCCAATATTTCAGAGGGTGAAAGTCTTGTTGAGAAAATTGATAAAAGTGGGTTTGAAGAGGTCGAAACATTAACTAGTGATGTGCCCACTCTTTTGGATTACAAAGACTTTAATTATGATAGTTGATCTTTGATTGATTGTATTGCTTTGTTGCAATCCATGATAAATTCACCCCATGCTTATGAACAAAATAAATCTTTTACTAAACATATTGTTGATGCCATGATGAAAGCTTTTGAAGAAAAAATGGAATTAGAAGTTTCAATTCCTAGAAAATTGCATGATGAATGGGAACCTACTATCAAATTCAAGATTAAAAATGATGAGTGTTTTGTTTTATGTGACTTGGGTGCTAGTGTTTCTACAATTCTGAAATCTTTATGTGATGTGCTTGGCCTTACCGATATTGAAGAATGCTCTTTAAATTTGCACTTAGAGGATTCTACTATTAAAAATACTATGGTAAGAATTAATGATGTTCTTATTCTTGCAAATATAAACATGTTCCCGTAGATTTTATTGTTCTTGATATTGATTACAATACGTCTTGTCCAATTATTCTTAGTAGACCATTTTTACGCACTATCGGTGCAGTGATTGATATGAAAGAAGGAAATATTAAGTTCCAATTTCCTTTGAGGAAAGGCATGGAACACTTTCCAAGAACAAGAATTAAGCCACCATATGAATCAATCATGAGGGCATCTTATGGATCTAGAACCAAAGATGACAAAACTTAGATCCTTACTTTATGCCTAGCTAAGGGCGTAAAACTATAGCGCTTGTTGTGAGGCAACCCAATGAATAAAATTTATATTTTTCTTTTTGCTTGCTGTTATGGTGTGTTAAAACAATTATTCTACTAGTATGATTGTGTTTTTTGTGTTTTAGTTAGTTTTTGTGCTAAGTAAAGACTTTAGGGTCTTCTAGGGTGATAGTTGTTTGATCTTGCTGAAAAGGACATAAACTTTGCGCTCACAAAAATAATTCTGATAAATCACAGAAAAGAGATTTTGCCCTGATTATTTTGGTAGAAGATTAATATACAAATTATGCTGGTCTTCCTAATTTGGTACAATTTATGGAGTTTCAGAAGTATTCGAAAGTTCCAGATTACTACAGATTGTTCTATTTTGATAGATTCTATTTTCTTTGTGTTGTGTGCTTATTTTGATGGCTCTATGGTTTTCTTTGATGAGTTTTTGCCATAGAAAAGTTGGAATACATTAGATATAATACAAAGACAAAATAAGAATTGCTTTTACTAACGGATCTCACAAGGGTTTTGTTGAGTTTTGTGTGATTGAAGTTTTCAAGTTTTGGGTTATCTTACGATGGATGAAAGAATGATAGAAGAGCCTAAGCTTGGGGATGCCCCGGTATCCCAAGCTATTCCCCAAAAATGAGCAACCAACTAAGCTTGGGGATGCCCCCGAGTGGCATCCCCTCTTTCTTCTAACGACCATCGGTATTTTACTCGAAGCTATATTTTTATTCGTCAAATGATATGTGTTTTTCTTGGAGCGTCTTGTATGATATGTGTCTTTGCTTGTTTTATTTTGTGTTTTAATTCATCAATCCTTGCTGGACACACCTATTTGAGAGAGCCAAAATTATGTCATGACTTGTTAGAATTGCTCTCTAAGCTTCACTTCAATTTTTATGATCAATGGACTTGCTCTAGTGCTTCACTTATATCTTTTTGAGCATGGTGTGCTTAGTATTTTTGAAGAAATGCTCTGTTGCTTCACTTAGATTTATATGAGAGTTAGTAAAATTTTGAAGAAATTCTCTCTTGCTTCACTTAAATTATTTTGAGAGAAAGAGAATATGTAATGCTTATGATCTTCACTTATATTTGTTTGAGCTTATGAAAAGCAACACATGAAAATTATTCCCAAAGTGATAGATATCCAAGAAGGATAAAGAAAGAAAAAAATATGCCATGAAGATCATTGGACAAAATAAACTTGATTCTTAGTAATAGTTTTGAGATATGATTATGTGATACGTGAGCTATGTTGATGAGTAATTGTGCTCTTGTAAGAATATTGGTGTTAAGGTTTGTGATTCCCTATGCATGCACGAAAGTCAATAATCATGCAATGAAAATTATATCCTACTTGTAGTGCATTATTCAGTGCTAATTATGATTAATGCTTTCTTATGAGTTTATTTGTTTCTTGGTTGGTCGCTTCTCAATCTTTTTGCTAGCCTTCATTTTGCACCAAGTATGACCTCTACTTGTGCTTCCGAAATGCTTTAAACCAGTTTTGCCACATGAGTCCACTATATCTACCTTTATGCGGTATTCTTTTGCCGTTCGAAGAAAATTTGCATGTGCCATCTCTAATTTTCAAAATAAACTTCTCTTTTGTGTGTTTGTTTTGCTCGCGGAACGGTAATGGGTGGCTAATATTTTCCATGATGGATGTGTTATTCTCACGATGAGTGTTTATTCACTTGTCATCGCACAAGACTAAGGCAAAGGTTTTAGGGATGCCCAGTCTCGAAATGCAAAAATGAATTTACTTTATGTTGTCAAATAATAAGTTCCTTGGAAAGTGTTGGTACGGAGGGCACCCGTGGATACGGCTAGCCATGGAAAGTGAAAGTTATGATGGAAAAAGGAATAAAATTTGTTTTCTGTTTGGGATCCGCCTATGATATATCTAGCATGGAAAGTGGTTGGATGCTCCAAGTCGTTTTCGTTGGTGGGATGGATACACCTCCCAAAAATGTTTTTATCTCTATTTTTTGCTTTGAGCTCCGGCACCTCTACAAATCTCTACTTCCCTCTGCGAAGGGCCTTTCTTTTACTTTATGCAATTTTTATTTTTGAAATAGAGTCTCCACCCTCTCTTATAAAAGCACCAACTAGGGGGCAATATGATCGTATTTAAGTATTGGGTGTAGCTAATATTCGAGTGTGTTTCATGAATGGATCAGTGTTTGAACATGATGGGCTAGGGATAACTTGTTTTAGCATTGATATTTTGAAAGACATGGTTCCTTGTTGATATGCTTGAGTATCTAAATCATTATGTCAAAACTAGACTAGTGCTTTGAATCACATAAAAGTCCAAATGTCCATGCTATAAAGAAAATAATATGATATGACATGATAAACAGCACTCCACATATAAAAATTCTGTTTTTGTCACTTACCTACTCGAGAACGAGCAGGAGTTAAGCTTGGGGATGCTGATACGTCTCCAACGTATTTATAATTTTTGATTATTCCATGATGTTTTATTATCAATCTTGGATGCTTTATAATCATTTTATATCATTTTTTGATATTAACCTAATGACATAGTGCCAAGTGCCAGTTGCTGTTTTCTGCATGCTTTTTACACAGTAGGAAATCAATAACAGACGGAGTCCAAATGCCACGACAATTTACGATGTTTTTTATGGACCAAAAGGAAGAAGATGGACCCTGGTTGCACCTGGGGGAGTCCCGAGGAGGGGACAACCCACCAAGGTGTGCTAGGAGGCCCAGGCGCGCCCTGGTGGGTTGTGCCCACCTCGGGTAACCCCCGAACCGCCTCTTCGCTCAATAAATACACCAATATTCTAGAAACCCTAGGGGAGTCGACGAAATATTCATCCAGCTGCCGCAGAGTCCAGAGCCACCATATCCAATCTAGACACCATCACGGAGGGGTTCACCACTTCCATTGGTGCCCTCCGATGATGCGTGAGTAGTTCTCTGTAGACCTTCGTGTCTGTTGTTAGTAGCTATATGGCATCCTCTCTCTCTTTTATTATCAATACAATGGTCTCTTGGAGATCTATATGATGTAAGTCTTTTGGCGGTGTGTTTGTTGGGATCTGATGAACTTCGAGTTTATGATCAGATCTATCTTTTTCTATCAATGGAAGTTATTTGAGTTTCTTTGATCTCTTATATGCGTGATCTCTTATAGCCTCGTGTTTTTTCTACTATATTTGTGTTTTGTTTGGACAACTTGATCTATTTATCTTGCAATGGGAAAGGTGCCCGGTAGTGGGTTCGATCTTACGATGCTTGATCCCAGTAACAGAAAGGGAACCGACATGTATGTACCGTTGCTACTAAGGATATATTTTCCGCAATAGATAAATGGATCTTGTCTACATCATGTCATTGTTCTTATTGCATTACTCCATTTTTCCATGAACTTAATACACTAGATGCATGCTGGATAGCGGTCGATGTGTGGAGTAATAGTAGTAGATGCAGGCAGGAGTCAGTCTACTAATCTTGGACGTGATGCCTATATAATGATCATTATCTCGATATCGTCATAATTATTTGAAGTTCTATCAATTTCCCCAACAGTAATTTGTTCACCCACCGTTTGCTATTTTTCTCGAGAGAAGCCACTAGTGAAACCTACGGCCCCCGGGTCTTCTTTCTCATATATTTGCCTTGCGATCTACTTTTTCCTTGTGTTTATTTTCAGATCTATTAAACCAAAAATACAAAAATACCTTGCTGCAATTTATCCTTATTTATTTTATTTGGCATTCGATCTATCAATCTACTACAAATTTACCTCACGTTCTTTGCCTATCTTGAGGCGCCGTACCCCGAGAAGGATTGACAACCCCTTTAACACGTTGGGTTGCGAGGTGTTTTTATTTGTGTGCAGGGGTTGTTTACATTGTGTTGCTTGGTTCTCCTACTGGTTCGATAACCTTGGTTTCATATCTGAGGGAAATACCTACCGCCGATGTGCTGCATCATCCCTTCCTCCTTAGGGAAATACCGACGTAGGTTCAAGCGACATCACAGAGACAACAAACACATTTCATATTATAGTTGCGTGAGCGATGCGTGGCATACAGTTCACTCGAATGAACTGTTTGGGATGATCTTAACAATAGAAATGGGCAGCCAGATGAAGGTGTGTGATATATGGCATACCGTTCATCCAAATAAACTGTTTGTGGTTAGGTAACACAACAGAAATGGTCAGGTAGATCAACGTGTGTGTGCGATTGACGGCATACAGTTCACTCGGATGAACTGTATGCGACTAGGCGACACAAAAGAAACGGTCAGCTAGATCAAGGCGTGCCTGCGATTGATGACATACACTTCACATGAATGAACTATTTGTGATTAGCCACAACAAACAAAAACAATTAGACATATTAAGGTGTGTGTGCTTGACGGGCACACATTCTAATTAAAAGAAGCATGCGCGATGGTAATAACGAGCGCGCACGGTTCATGGAACAAGACATGTGCTGACATCGCCTATTGCGGTGCACCCTATGGTGCAAACGCCATGTACGCAGCCAAAAACGCGTGCCCACATTACGCCATCCGGGAATAGTGTCGCACTTCGAAACTAGAACCATCAATAAATTTTGAGACTGCGTCCCGTCACACTAGTAGAAAACAGACACTACTGGAATCAGCTACTTTGCCATCTGCCAGCTCTTTGCCGTCAGCTAGCAGACGGCAAAGAAGCTCTTTGCCATCAGCTACCCGAAAGCAGACGGCAAAGAACTGGCTGATGGCAAAGAAAGCCTTTGCCATCAGCCTGTTCTTTGCCGTCTGCTAGCAGACGGCAAAGAGGGAGGGGGGCCCCACTGAGGAGCTGGTTAAAAAATACTTAACGTCCCCCGCTTTGCCGTCCTCCGCAGACGGCAAATATGAACAAAAGCGGACGGCAAAGAAGGGCGGACGGCAAAGGCTACCCTAACTAACCTAACTAACGGCCGATCCCCCTCCCCCGCCCGTTACTCATCTCTCTCCCTCAACCTCCTCCGCCCCCGCCCCCGCCGCCCCCGCCCTCGCTGCCCCCGCCACCGCCCCCCGCCGCCCGGCCGCTGCCGCCCCCACCCCCTCCCCCACCCGCCACCGCCCCCACCGTCCCGCCGCCTGGCGCTGCCCCCGCCCCTCCCGCCCCCGCCCCTCCCGCCCGGCGCCGCCCCCGCCCCCGCCGCCCGGCCATCCCACTGCCGCGGAGCCCCGCCGCCCCCCCACCCACCCACCACCCCGGCGCCAGCGTCGCCCCCTGCTCCGGTGAGTTTTTTTTTCTGTTTTTCTTTTTTTGCTGTTTAATTCTTGTTTAATTTTTCGTGTTAGTGTTAGATTTAGTGTTAGAAAAAAAGAAAAATTAGTGTTAGTGTTAGAAAAAAGAATATGTAGAAGAAAAGAAGAAGAAGTGGAAAAAAGATGAAAAAGAAGAAAAGAAAAGAAGTAGAAAAAAGATGAAAAAGAAGAAGAAGAAAAGAAGTAGAAGAAGTAGAAGAAGAAGAATAGAAGAAAAGAAAAGAAGTAAAAGAAGTAGAAAAAAGATGAAAAAAGAAGAAGAAGAAGAAAGGAAAGAAGAAGAAGAAGAAGAAAGGAAAGAAGAAGAAGGATAGAAGAAGAAGAAGAAAGGAAAGAAGAAGAAAAAAGAAGACGAAGAGAAGGAAAGAAGAAGAAGGATAGAAGGAAACACCCCGACCACTGACCCCGACACCCCGACCCCGACACCACACCCCGACACCTGACTCCGACACCCTGACCCCGACACCCCGACCCCGACACCACACCCTGACACACAGACCACGACACCACACCCCGACACCCCGACCCCGACACAACACCCTGACCCCGAAACAGCACCCCGACACCGACATGACACCCTGACCCCCTAAACCTCCCGAAAAGGTGCTCTTTGGCCTTCCAGAGGCCGACGGGGTTATATATTTGTGAATTATTAGTTAGGTCATATATTTTTTGATTTTTTTATGAAAAACATCATATATAATTGTGTTGATCGGGTAGATTTAAATGTGTAGTTGTTTCATCGCTGCGAGGTTTGGTGTTCGACGACCTCGCCGTGCGTTTGACGAACTCTGCCCCTTCGTTCGTGGGTGAGCACAAATGACATGTCCTTCTCCCCCATTAATTATTTGCACAAATGACATGAAATTTGGTAGCTAGCTATATATGTGTCTTGAATCATCAGTATGCGTAACCAATATGTGTCTCCTGTTCGAAAGCGTCATAGTTATAAATATGCATGCATTTGCATATTTATAACCTTGATTCTTTCGAATTGTCCAACGCTATCCATGGACAGCCCGAGTATGTGTAGATTGGGTTCGTTTTCCCATATGCTTTGCTCCGGATCCGACGCATAAATTTCGTCAATGCCTCCCCTGTTGTTCTCCGGGTACGCATCCTCTCTGTTTATTGCAGAGACGTGTATCAGGAGAACAGCGGGGAGGTGCTGCCGAAATTTTGCGTCGGATCCGGAGCATAGCTTGGGAAAATGAACCCAATCTACACATACTCGGGTGGGATTAGGACCTATCATTACCTATTAGAGTGTAGGTTGCATGCACGTAATAAAATTGACAAAGTAGATCAACTGATGAATATATACATGGTGAATTATATATATAATTGTTGTGTGTCCAGTAGCTCTGAAAGTCAAGATGAGTGATCGTGCATGGATGTATACCGGTCACACTGGTCAGAACAAATGGAGCGCTGAATGGTTCACAAAAACCAAGGGGTTTGTGCAAGCCGCATTTGCAAATGGCCAGAGGAAAACTTGGTGCCCCTGTTTCTGATGCGGCAATTGGGAAAAGAGGACAGAGGCTGAAATGGGTAAACACCTGCAGAAGAATGGTTTTACGCCCGATTATACGGTGTGGACATTTCATGGTGAGTCTGCCCAACGTGACCGAGCTGAGGTGGATCATCGTCGCACCGACGAGCATGGTACCGGGATGGAAAACATGGTGCAAGACTATGATGATGCTCGGGATTCAGACGAGGAGATGGAGGAATCTGCAAAGGCCTTCAATGAAATGTTGGAGTCTTCAAAACGTCCGCTCCACGAGCACACTGAGCTTTGTCAGTTGGATGCCATCTCACAAGTAATGGCTTTGAAGGCTCAGTTCAACTTGGGCAAAGAATGCTATGATGCAATTATGATAGTATTTGGACGCTTTCTACCCAAAGGACATGTAATGCCTGCAAACCTGTACCAGTCGGACAAAATCCTCCGTGCACTGAAGATGCCCTATGAGAAGATACATGCCTGTGAGAAAGGATGTGCCTTATTTAGGCTTGACTATGCGGACTTGAACTATTGTCCCATTTGCAAGTGTTCCAGGTATATTGTGGTAGACAACGGTATGGGTGAGAAGAAACAAACCAAAATCCCTGTTAGTGTTCTTCAGTATATGCCAATCGTACCAAGACTTCAACGTCTTTTCATGGTCGAAGAGACGGCTAGATAGATGACATGGCACAAAACAGGCAAAAGAACCGAACTAGATGCAGATGGTAATCTGATGATGGTACACACATCGAATGGTGTTGCGTGGAAAAAGTTTGATGAATTACATGCTGACAAAGCGGCAGATCCGAGGCATCCTCGAGTCGGCATCAGCACCGATGGGTTCAGTGTGTTTGGTATGACGGCAGCCCAATACAGTTGTTGGCCCGTATTTGTCTTTCCACTCAATCTCCCCCCCCCCCCGGACAGATTATGCAAAGAAAGAACATTTTCCTGACATTGATAATTCCAGGGCCCAACTATCCGGGGAAAATATGAATGTGTACATGCAGCCGCTTAAGGACGAATTGCAAGAAGCCTTGGATAATGGGTTCAAGACATACGGCGCCTATAGAAAACGAAACTTCATAATGCGTGTCTGGTACATGTACTCGACGCATGACTTGCCGGCGTATGCGCTATTCGTTGGCTGGTGTGTGCATGGAAGGTTCCCGTGCCCCACATGCGAGGGAGCTCTTGAGTTTCGTTGGCTTTAGGCTGGTCGCAAGTTTTCTTGCTTCGACATGCATAGACAGTTCCTGGATCCTCGCCATAAGTTCAGGAAAGACAAGAAGAACTTCATCAGAGGTAGAGTTGTAAAAAACTCTGCACCACCTGCGTTGATAGGCCAACAGAACCTGGATCAGTTAAAAGCTCTCGAGCCAGATCCAGAGCGTCCAGGGTACTTCAAGGGGTATAATTCTGAGCACGCCTGGACTCACAAAACATGCTTATGGGATCTGCCTTACTTCAAAGACCTCCTTTGCCCACACAACATCAACGTGATGCACACTGAGAAGAATATCGCCGAGGCAATTTTTGGTACATTGTTCGGCATAGATGGGAAGTCAAAGGATAATACTAAGGCTAGAATCGATCTGGAGGCGCTATGTGATAGGCCGTTACAAAACATGAAAGAACCGAAAGGAAAGCAGAACTGGACGAAGCCAAAGGCATGGTTCAATCTTGGAAGGCCAGCTATGTCTTGTGGGTGAAAATGCAGTTGATGTTCCTCGATGGGTATGCAGCGAATCTATGGCTGAGGCATTCATCACTAAGGAGGCGGCAAACTTCGTGACAGCACACTACGAAACCAAAAATCGTCATTTGCATAATCCGAAGCCTCGGTACAATGCTGACGAGCCTAAAAACGGTGGATCCAACCTCAGCCTATTCAAAGGCAATCTCGCACCAGCCAGTGTTTCAAATCCAGTATCTTTGGATAATGAAGAATGGCGGACCATTTCGTTGTATATCTTCAATAACCTGATAGAAGTGTGGCCGTACATCGAGTAAGTTCTCAGTACATTGTTTCGCAACTTCTATTTCCTTTGAACTGCTCTTATTCCTGGATATTTCATACAGTCGATGCGTCGCCCTATTCTCGTATGGAGCGGTGATCCAAAAGGATTTCGTCGAAGAGTCTGAGCTTCTCGCAAAGCAAGGAGGCGGCTATCCCGGTTTCATCTCTTGGTTCAAACAAACGGTAAATTCTATTAGACAATTTCATTTCATTCGCTAATTTGTGCGTAATGCAACAATCCTTTCATATTAAACTTGTAGGCTAATTTAGAGTCTATGGACGCCGAATTGAGACAAGTCGCTAATGGTTTTGACTATAAGGTCCGTTCATTTGACAAATACGACATCAACGGGTATCGTTTTCGTACCTATGGCAAAAAGAGCTATCTATGGCCGACCGAAAGTCTACAAATTGTTGTGTATCTGCTATCGGTGAAGGAGGTACCGAGTATTATGGGAGAGTTGAAGCAATTTATGAACTTCTATTCTATGGTGAAAACCCACCGAATGTCGTAGTCTTCAAATGTTATTGGTTTCAGCCGAAGGAGACTAGAAGGACTCATGAACATATAGGGCTAGTTGAAATCAACCAAAGCACCCATTTAGATGTTCCTGATGTCTATATTATGGATCAACAGGCGACCCAAGTATTCTATCTACCCTGGGCCTGCCAAACTAATCCAAATCTGAAAGGTTGGGATGTCGTTTATGAAGTGCCGCCACGTGCTAGACTATCTCCCCCAAAGGAAGAGGATTATGAACCTCACATTAACCCATACACATATGAAGGAGAATTCTTCCAAGAGACATGTCTTTCCAAAAAGCGTTTCAAGAACCGGTATACTTCACCCCAAAACATTGAAGTAGACAGCGACAGTGAATCCCACATCACCCCAGAGGAGGAACAAGAAGAGCCGGAACAAGAAGAGGTTACTACTACGGACGACCTCTCAATGCTTGACCGATTACGTAAAGGTGGCCTTCCACATGTTGATGCCACTGAACCCTATGAGCCCGTCATTGATTATAGTGATGATGATGATTATGCATTTATTGATGATACTGATCGAGATTATTAGTAGTGTCAGGTATTCAATTTTTTATGTTGTACTTGATGATGATACACTTAAGTGATGTACATATTATTATTCATGTCGGTATTTTTTTATGTTGTACTAATTTCGTTTACTCTTTGTCATGGCAGGTGTTGAAAGATGGAAGGGGAGCCGACTGAGGCCAAGGACAAACGTGCCCAAATTGAAGGTGTGCCACACCATCAAGGTAGCTCCAGCTTATATCAGTTCGGGCGGAATTGGGTAATGTGGTTTGCTTCATTATTAATGCAATTCATTCATCATGCTAGCTTGATCCCTTTAATTACTAATTTACTTTGTTTCTCTCTTTCAGGCATGCTACAATAAGACGGATAAGGTGCCAGAGGGGTATGACCTGTATGCCATGGCCCACGCTGCCTCTTACAAGCAAGTCAAGGGGAAGGCGAGGAAAGGGGAGGAGTTTAACCCGAGCCAGATCCCCTACAATCCAGAGCAGGTGATGATATCTAGTGGCGGGAGGTCCCGTGGCTCCATAGCCATTGATCTAGAGATTGCTCCTGAGACCACGGTGAGTTTAATTTGAATGGACGTTACTTGCTAGTCTTAACATTTGAGTGTCATCATGCTAACGAAACATTGGAAATGATCTTTGGTGCAGCGTTACTCCACACAAGCATCACACGATCCTTCTCCAGCTACTGGCCTGAGCCAGCCCGCTCCCACACCTCCATGATCAAGGTAAGTTTCTCTAGTTTTTTGCTTAACAAATGCATAAAGACCTAGACTTAGCTTTATTTCATCCAATATGCTTACCTTAATGACCTAGATGTAGCTTCTTTTCCTGCAAAGTGACTTAATAAGCTTACTGACCTCCAAAACCAGCCATTTTACCTAAGTTAGCTCTAAACGATCTATACTTAGCTTTGTTTCCTCCAAAATGACCTAAGTTAGTTATAATATGCTTAGTTAACTAGGTTTGCTCAATAATGACATGTACTTACCTTACTTATGTAAAAAAACGGCATAATTAGCTTAGTTAGCTCATAAACGATCCATTTTACCTACATTAGCTCTAAAATGATGCATTTTACCTAAGTTAGCTCATAAACGATCCATTTCACCTAAGTTACCTCACAAACGATGGCGTGCTTCTTCTTCTAGTCTTCTTCTTCTAGTCACCTTTTCCTAACTCTCTTATTTGCCATTTTGCAGATTTCATTCACTTCTCGGAAGCTAGCTTGCTATGATGGAGTGCTTGTTTTTAATTTCATTCTCTTCTAGTATTCTTCTAGCTTGCTACGATGGAACTTGCTATCTTGATGAAACTTTGCATTGTAATATGTATGTGCAACTTTGCTATCTTGATGGAACTTGCTATGTATGAGTGGATGGAACTATATATGTATGTACGATGAAACTTATGTGTTGTTAAATAGCTCTGTGAAATATATCTATATATGTCATATATATTTTCTGTGAAAATTGTTGGATTTAAAAAAACAGAAAAAAGAGCCAATATGCAGGCTCTTTGCCGTCAGCCACCGACGGCAAAGGTCTCTTTGCCATCAGCAGCGGACGGCAAAGAGGCCACGTGGCAGGCAGCTGTGCTTCCTAGGAGGCTGACCTATTTGGTCAGTTTGCCAACAGTGGCTGACGGCAAAGAGAAAAAAAAACTTTGCCTACAGCGGCGGACGGCAAAGGCCTTCCGATGTTTGCCGTCAGCGGCCGACGGCAAAGGCTTGCCGTTAACCACCTAACGGAGTAACAGCACAATTATTGCCGTCAGTATTCTTTGCCGTCGGCAGGTGATGGCAAAGGACCCTTTGCCGTCAGCCGCCCGAAACGGACGGCAATGTAGCTCTTTGTCGTCCCGTACGTTGCCGTCCACTTTTGCCGTCCGCGGCGGACGGCAAAGACCTTTGTCGTCCGCCATCCATGCCTTTGCCGTCCGCCGTGGCTGATGGCAAAGTAGCTGATTCCTGTAGTGAGAGCATTGTCCCGGTTGGTGAGGGCCTTTTGTCCCGGTTCTTGAACCGGGACTAAAGGGTCGTTACTAATGCCTCCCCCCTTTAGTCCCGGTTCTAACACGAACCGGGACAGATGGGCCTCCATGTGGCCGGTGCGCCGAGCCCAGGCAGGAGGGCCTTTGGTCCCGGTTGGTGGCACCAACCGGGACCAAAGGGCATCCATGCGTCAGCATTTCAGTGGCTGTGGTTTTTGTTTTTTTTTTAAAGGGGTGGGGGGGTTGGGGGTTTTGGGGGGTTAATTTAGGTGTTTCATATATTGTGCTAGCTAGCTAATTAATAGAGAGAAGTGTCCTCTCTTATGTCTGTGCTTGGTCGACGCTACGTACTGTACATAGAGAGGCCCTCGACACGCTAGCTAGTAAGAAAATGAAGGGAACCATTAAGTACAGAAGTTCGTCATGCATACTGAGAGAAGTGATCGGTCGACCTCTCCTTCTCCGAGAGATTGGTCGAACAACAAGTTTCCGTATTATCTATCCGACGCTACTGGCTACATACATATACAATATGTAAGATCTCTTACAATCCCCTAGCAATTGAAATCAACTTCCACATGGTATTCTCCGGCTTTATTGATGACGTGGTCAAGAAAGAATCCTGCCAATTCCTCTTGAATTGCTTTCATGCGATCTTGCTCTAGGAGTTCATTCCGCATCTGCCACGTCTAATTTGAAGAAGGGGGTTAATACATATATGAATGAAAATGAACAGAAATGATGGTGTAATAAAATGAAATTGTGAATATTATTGCTTACGCACTTCATATTGTCTTTTAGAGTAGCCCCGCTTATTTTTCAAAGTCGCTTTGTAGATGAACTCGCACACGTAGTATCCACATAAATTATTCCCTTCTTCCTGCCACAAGCACTTTATAAGAAATAGAGGTCAATCAAACTGATAATGAAGGATTATAAATGACATTGATGAAAGTACAGCTATAGAATCAACAGGAGATGCGCGCAACTAGCTAGCTAGTAGTACTTACTTTCGGGTATGTATATCGCAGCTCCTTCGGCAGTCCCGGAACTTCTGCGGTGAACTATTTCCAAACCCTGCAAGACAAAGAAAATAATTATTATTACTTGAGATATCAGGAAATGAACAAAAAGTTGCCGATATGGTGCGATAATGATCGATTGAACTTACTTGTTGAGCAAATTAGTCATGTCCGCATAGGTTTCGGGATCCTTGCGTCTCGAGTCTAAGACGGTTACTACTCCCCGCTCAAGCTTAATCTCCAGAAGAACATAGTGGAAGCTGCGCACGCACGCATAATTCATCAATTACATTACTATAACCTCGCTCGAGTAATAAGGGAAACCGAATATGCACACGACAGTAACACTCACTTGAAGTTGTAAGGAAAGAGTATTAAATTTTTGTTTTGATTTTTGATCAACGATTGTAGCAAGTTGGCCTCGGCCTCTTCGGCATGCTTTTTAACCTGAATTTCATTTTTGATATTTGTGTTAATGAACCCAATATCATATAATTCTTGTTTTTTGCACTCGGCGATCTTCAATCTGCATAATATAGTTAGGATAATTAATTATAAATACATGCAATGAAAGAGCCGAGCTATATATAGAGACTTAATGACAGAAATAGTACTTACAGACAGTAGCAAAAGACCGTTAATTTATCGAGGGCCTTTTGATTGAAGAACTAGAAGAACTCCTCAAATGGAACAGTCAACAGATCAGTTCCAACGAGGTCGTGCTCCTCTTTAATATTTAGATACAAAGTGTTCGTCCCCCCAGACTCTCTGCAGGTTTTCATGTACCAATTATGGAATCTTCGCATCATAGTTGTTAGAGATTTGTCATCTTTGACGAGAGGCTTCCCGTACTCGTATCTGTGTTCGTCCACCTCCAAGAAATCAGGAAGTTGATAGTCAGGCAGGTAATCTGCAAGATTGCCATAACCGGCCACCATCCCCAGAGCATTAGCGACGATGTCGCCGCTAGACACATTGAGCGAGGGGCACGATTGCTTTGCTTGTTTGCCGAGCTGGGCAATTTTTCCCAGCTGCTCGTTCTTTTAACCTTTTATCACTGACAGTACTTCCCGATCTGTTAGCTTCGAGATATGTCTTTGCAGTAATCCGCTCATAATTGTTTTTCGGTGGAGACTTTGGTGGTTTCCTCAGGGCATCGATAGTGCGCTTTGCTTTCACCGGATCTACCTTCTCCTTCGAAGGTGGATGTCTCTTTGCTTTCACCCCTTCAAAGAAGTCGTTCACTTCGGTCTGCACGATCTTCGTGTTTTTCTCCTCGGTCCTCTAGTACGGTAACTTCTCTAGAGGCTTGAGAGAAGGACCGTATCTGTATTGCCTCCCGCCTCTGCTGGCTGTACCGCTAGGCGCCAGAGCAGACGGAGCGGCTGCGGCGTCTGTCTTCTTTCGTGCTTGCTTATGAGGCGGAGGAGAAGGACTACGATGCGCCAGAGCAGCCGGGGCGGTGGCGGGTCTCTTCCGCCCTTGCTGGCAAGGCGGAGAAGGAGGAGGCTGCTGGCTGCTCGGGCGTGCCGGCGCAGGCGGAGAAGGAGGCGGAGTGCCGCCACGCGCCAGAGAAGGAGGAGGTTGCTGGCTGCACGGGCGCGCCGGCGCAGGCGGAGAAGGAGGCGGAGTGCCGCCACGCGCCGGAGAAGGAGGTCGAGTGCCCTGATCGTCACTCGCTGGAGGAGGAGGCGGTGGTGGAGACGGAGTGCCCTGACTCGCCAAAGGAGGAGGAGGCGTCCAGTTCGGAAGCTTGATGAACTCCTTCCGCCATAGGCATGGCATCTTCAAAGCAGAACCCAGCCGAGTCTCCCCTTCACCGGTAGGGTGGTCAAGCTGGAGGTCCTCAAATCCCTCCGTTATTTCGTCCACCGTCAGCCTAGCATATCCTTCTAGAATCGGACGACAGTGAAAAGTTGCACCGGGTTCAGAAGGTCGAACTTGGCCGATAGCCGCCTTGACTTATAAGTTCTGTCATTGCGTCATAAGGTGGCAATTTTGAGCCTCCGTGATAAAATCCACGGGGTAGCTAGCAGGAGCCGTCAAGACATGCTCCGGATGAAGCAGCTCGGTGGAAGCCACGCTGCTTCTCCGCTGAGATGGCGGGGTAGCTTCGGGGGAAGCTTCAGCAGTTCGTTTGTTGCGATCTGCTTCTCGTTCCTGTAGCCCTTGTACCCTTTCGTGCAGCGCCTGCAGTTGGCTCTACTCCAGTTTCTTCCTCCTCTCATGGGTTTTGTAACCCCCTGCGTCCGGAAAACCAACCTTCCACGGAATGGAGCCTGGTGTGCCTCGTGTCCGTCCAGGGTGCTCAGGATTCCCGAGGGCCATTCTCGTCCTTCTCCCTGTCTGGAACGAACGTCCCTTGCTACGCTGCATCAATATAGTGCCGAAGCCTATTGACTGGTGTTTTCAGTTGCTCGTCCGTCCAACGGCACTTCCCTGATACAGGGTCCAAGGTTCCGCCAGACCCGAAGAACCAAGTCCGGCAACGGTCTGGCCAGTTCATTGTCTCTGGTTTGATCCCTTTATCAAGCAGATCATTCTCAGCCTTGGACCACTTAGGTCGGGCTTTGAGGTAGCCACCTGACCCCATGCGATGGTGAAACTTCTTCTTCGCAGCATTTTGCGTGTTTGTCGCTGAAATCTTCTTACTCTTTTCCGATGTCGTGTGGGCCACAAATGCGAGCCAGTGATCTCTGATCTTCTCATATTTGCCGATGAATTCTGGTGTCTCTTCTTTGTCGACAAACTTTTTCAGCTCTTTCCTCCACCTCCTGAATAGGCCTACCATCTTCTTAAGAGCACAAGACTTGATTAATTGCTCTTTAACTAGCTTCTCCGGATCCTCCTCTGGCGGTAGGGTGAAATTTGCCTTCAGCTCAGTCCAAAGATCATCTTTCTGCATATCCTTGACATAAGACACCTGAGGGTCTTCCTCCTTAGGCTTATACCATTGGTGGATGCTGATCGGGATCTTGTCCCTAACAAGAACCCCGCATTGAGCAGCAAATGTGTTCTTTGTCCGGATGGGTTCAATCGGTTTGCCGTCGCGCGCGATTGCTGTGATCTCAAACCTTTCATCCGAGCTCAACTTTTTCTTTGGGCCTCGTCTCCTTACCGAAGTTGTGCTCGATCCGGAGGGCTAGAAAAAAGAAGAAAGACGAGAGTTAATTAATATGTGTACATATACCAAAACAATGAATGCATCAATTAGCTAGTCAGCACATGCTTAACTAATATATATACCTGGCCAGACTCGGTTCGGTCACCGGAGCCGTCGTCACGGTCTCCTTCTTGCACCGGCATTGGGTCACCGGAGCCGTCCTCATGGTCTCCTTCTTGCACCGGTATTAGGTCAAAGGAGCCATCATAATTGTCTGTTTCTTCACCCTGTCCTTCCAGACCATCGGTGTCGTTCAGAAACGATAAGACGGCATCACTTCCATGTGCGATTATCTCCTCCAACATCACTTCTGTTGCTTCATCTCGGGGGGTGTCCATAGTTTCTACAAATATTTACAACATGGCAATTATTATTCAAACATGACAGATATGGATATATTAGTGGCAAACATAGAACTAGATAGCTAATCACAGTAAGGAAACATATTAATTAGTGGCCTCGACGCTGCTTCTCTAGGGTTTGGGGTGGCCTCGACAACGCTTCAAGGGGGTAATATCGACAATGACGAGATACATAGACGGGAAAATAATGTTATCGGGGAGGGGGTATATATATATCGACCCCCCCTCGTGTTGAAGTTATCGGGAGGGGGTATATCGACCCCCCCCCCCCACATGTTGAAGTTATTGGGAGGGGTTTATATCGACAACGACAACATACGTACATGGGAAAATAATAGTAACGGGGAGGGGTATATCGACCCCCCCCTCCCACATGTTGAAGTTATCGGGAGGGGGTATATCGACCCCCCCCCCCATGTGTTGAAGTTATCGGGAGTTTATATCGACACGACATACATACATGGGAATATAATTTTATCGGGGAGGGGGTATATCGACACCCCCCTCGTGTTGAAGTTATCGGGAGGGGTATATCGACGATGACAGAGGAGAAGATCGAAGAAAAAAAAGAGGAGAAGAATAAAGGAATAGAGGAGAAGAAGAAAAAATAGAATATTTTCTATTTTTTCTTCTTCTCCTCTATTCCTATCTTCTTCCCCTCTTCTTTTTCTTCTTTTTTCCTCTTCTTATTTATTTCTCCTCTTCTTCCTCTCCTCTTCTTCTCCTTTCTTCCTCTTCTTATTTCCCTTTTTCCTCTCCTTCTTTTTCTTCTTCTTCCTTCTTTCTAGCTAGATATATAAAACTTTTCTTAAAATGTAACTTTTGCATATATAAAACTTTTTCTTCTTCTTCCTTCTTCCTTCTTCCTTCTCTTCCTTCTTCCTAATTAAATATATAAAACTTTTCTAAAAATGAAACTACCCTAAAATTAATGTACTAAATCAGAGAACATCAATGTACTAAAATTAATGTATTTTTAAAACACCATGCATACTACAATTGAAAAAATACATACATTCATACAAAAAACATGTAAAATATACATACATACATATATGAACATACATAAGAAATACATATATCTAAAAAAATACATACATACATATATGAAAATATAAAAGCATCTAAAAATATGTAAAAAATAGCATATATATAATTAAAAACAACGGCGGCGGCGGCGGGGCCGGCAGGGGCGCACGGTGCTCACAAGAGCGGCATCGGGGCGGGCAGGGGCGAGTGGCGGGCAGCGTCGGGGCGAGCAGGGGCACGGGGAGTGGCGGCGATGGTGTCGAGCGCGATGCGGGGCGGCGACAGCGTCACGGGGAGGTGACCGCGACGGCGCGGGGTGGCACGCGGCGACGGCGTCGGGGCGGCGCGGGGTGGTGACGGCGCGGGGCGTGGGCGGCGACGGTGTTGGCGGGGTGTGAATCGGGCAGCCTGGCGGCGGTGTCAGCGGAGGCAACTACAGAGATGAAATGAAAAACGCTAAGTCTTTGTTTATTTAGCAAAGCCATTGGTCCCGGTTCGTGAAACCAACCGGGACTAATGCACCCTTTAGTCCCGGTTGGTGCCACCAACCGGGACCAAAGGCCTCCTTTCAGCAGACCAAAGGGCGTGAAGCGGCGGCCTTTGGTCCCAGTTGGTGGCACCAACCGGGACTAAAGGGGAGGGCATTGGTCTCGGTTTGTAGCACCAACCGGGTCCAATGCACCCCTTTAGTCCCGGTTGGTGCCACCAACCGGGACCAATGGGCCTTGCACAACGGCGTGGTGGTGGGAGTTTAGTCCCACCTCGCTAGCTAAGAGAGAGCCGCACCTGTTTATAAGGTGCGATGCGCCAACCCTCTCGAGCTCCTCTCTAAAGCAGGCTTTCGGGCCTAATCTGTCTCTTTGTGCTTGTGGGCCTACTGGGCTTACCACGAGCCTGAATCCTGGCCCATTGTTGGGTTTCTATGCGTATTCAGGCTGTGGGGCCCAGTAGGAGGCACTTTTTTTACTTATTGTTGTTATTTTTATTTTTTTTCTAGTTTTTTTTTGTTTTCTGTATTATTTATTTTCTTTTATTTTTTGCTTTATTTTTTAATTCTTTTTGCTTTAATTTTAGAAAAATTATAAACTTTCTGTTATGGCCATTAGTTTTCAAATTTGAAAACACTTTTTTGTTTTCTTTTTTTGCTTTATTTATTTTATTTTGTTTCTACTTACAAGAAAATACTTATTGTTGCTATTTTTATTTTTTTCCAGTTTTTTTGTTTTGTTTTCTGCATTATTTATTTTCTTTTGTTTTTTGCTTTATTTTTTAATTCTTTTTGCTTTTAGGTCAGCAAAATTATAAACTTTCTGTTAGTGCCATTAGTTTTAGAAAAATTATAAACTTTCTGATAGTGCCATTAGTTTTCAAATTTGAATAGTTAAAATTTGAATTGTTTGAAATTTGTGTGAATCACAAGTTTGTGATTAACTTTACTAAAAAAATGAACATAGATGCGCCTATAGAGAAAATTCAACCTAAATTCATAATAAATTTCTATGAATTTCAGAGAAATTCACTATGAATTTAGGTCAAATTTCCTGTATAGGGGCATCTATTTTCACTTTGAGAGGAGCTCAACAAGGCAGAGAGGGACGGGCTTATAAACCGGTGTGAGCATTGGTCCCGGTTCGTGCGTGGAACCGGGACCAAAAGGTCCAGACGAACCGGGACCAATGGCCCACCACTACTAGGGAAAAGCCTAGCAGCAGCGCGGGTTTTGGGCCTCTCAGGGGACAAGCGCTACTAATAAGGCGCTACAGCTAACGTATAGCAGTAGCGCCTGTTGTCCCACGCTACTGCTATACATGAATAGTTGTAGCGCTATTTAGAAAAGGGCGCTGCTGATATTATCTGCAGCGATGTTTACCGGGAAGCGCTACTGGTAATGCGGCGCTACTGCTAAATCCCCCCCCCCCTCGCTACTACTAGTTTTATTAGTTTTTTCCTGCATATTTGTTTTTGTATTTGTTTTGTATTTGAATAGGCTTTATACAATAATCTTTAGCATATCATACACATACAAATGTAATCATAGCATATACATACAATTAGTCTCATCAAATCATGTCATCATCATAATCATCATCCAACACAAAGTGGTCTCTTGTCATCATCTCGAAAATAGCGATACAAGTCCTCGATTACTTGCAAATACATCGCCATCCATCTAAACAACGGTATACGCAAGAAGAGCTATCACTTTGAGTACATGAGTTCGTATCCCTCTCTCGCATTAGCGTGAACCTAAACTAACTACTGCCTGTCGCTCGGAAACCGGAAACCGGTAACACCTGGGCCTGACACTCTGGCCACTCATCGTATATATACTCCTGGCGTAGCACTTCTTCGCCATCGATGATCTATGCACCTGCATCGTCACATGAGTCGATGATATACAACATATATAGTTGAGCAACAGAAAGAGACAGACTTGGTAAAAATAGAAACAACATATCATAAGCATAAATAACAAAGTTCATCGTACCCAAAATGCCCTAACTAGAGTGATCTTCGCTAGTCGAGGAGGAGGACGGTTTAATTACATCACAAATAAAGTTTCACTGTGCATAACTCAAAGTTTTGTCATATAGAAAGTATGGACTAAACAGACACATTGTCATATATCGACAATCACTCCAACATGCTGTGCCATCCATCGAGGTCAGGGAGATAGTCCCCGAGCTTAGTGAAAGGCTTCATGTCGAGACGCTGAGAGGCTATCCATGTTCGGACGTCTTCCCGCGACATTTGTCCTTCTTCGTAGAACGTCCCTGTTTTTTGGACGACCTCCTTCATGATGATTTGGGCAAGTTCACGCTGGATGTGATAGAACTCAGCTCGAAGTCGATGATCCTCGATATCTCCTACGTTCTTTGCCCATTGCAGAATAAGGGCATCGCCGGATCTAGGTGACATGCGAAGGTTCTGGTGATCCCGTCTGTACTACAGCATGTGGTGTTGGACATAGAATCCATCATTAAGAGAATTGTTCGGTTGCTGGATGCAGCAGAAGTCGGTCTTATGGCCGAAGGCGACCCTACCACCCATTCTCTTCTTGTCCCTGACCTCTCCACCCCTTGCTTGGTAGTAAAACATAGCACTGTCGAGAACATCCTTGATGTGGGTGTAATCCTTTTTGTGAATGTTCTTCGACGAGTCCAAGTAAAGAGCATGGGAGAATTGGGGGTATAGGACGATGAGGACGGCGCGCCCGCAGCTGCGCAAAATAAGTACACGTCAAATTACTTAGCCTCCACCGTGTAAATGAATGATTGAAATCGAAGGAAGGATAGCAGCACGGGTGACTTACACGGGATGATAAGGCACGAGAATCGCCCCCTTGTCCTTATTGGCGAGCATGAAATTGATGATGTATTCCCTCGCGTATACATGATGCTCTGCGCAGACTCCCAAGAAGCCCTCGTGCATGTAGTACGGGTCAGCGACACAGATATGAGATATCTGCTTAACCCCGATGATGTAGTTCATGTGCAAGGCATAAAGGCGGACAAAAGTAAAATCCAGCTTCTTCACGTGAAACATGTCGAATATGTAATTGAATCAGAGGAAGAACTTATCCGCGGGGAAGCTATCGACGTACGACATTTGCCGCGGAACGTTAACCACGTAGAGTGGGTATCCTGGATCTGTCGAGGCGATGAGGCCTTTCTCTACCCGCAGCACATCATCATGAAGTCTCCTTAGATCGCCAAATCTGGCCTATAGCGTTGTTGCACGTAGGATTGGTTGACCGGGGATATGCCATTTATCCGCATCGGGGATATCTATATGGTCCTGAAGCCGAGGCTACTGAGGCGGCTGGATCATAGAATCAACTTTTTTGCCTTTCCTCGCTCTCTTCCTAGACTTCTTTACTACCGGAAGGTCGTCCATAATACGTTGAGACGGCAATTCAGGCACCGACTCATGACGCTCAAACCCTGAGGAGGCGCCAGTATAGACATACTGTTTAGCACCACCATCGTCCTCATCCTCATCCATGGTGATGTCATTAGCAACTAATGGAGCCTCCTACTTACCCCGTCCTCTATCACCCAACCGAACACCCGACGCTAATTGGGTAGGTGGGGTGTTGATGTTTATACCTTGCTGAGGCTGCGTGCTCGTGGGTGTGCTCCCGACCGCCTTCAGACGAAGCAGACTCTTTGGACACAACAGGACCCACCCATTGCAACAATCACCAAGCCGCCGCGGTGTCTCCTCGTCATCCACCAGTAGTGTTGGAGGAGGCAAATTCTCGTGGCCCGGTTCGACACTGGCCACGGAAACCTTGAAGACATTCGGGGGGGATCGGCCGGCTATGGAACAATGGTTCGTTCGGCTCCATTATCGTCGCCTTCCCCATGTCCACCTTCTGGTCGCCGATGGTGTACAATATGGTGCACGGGGTTTCGTCGTCCTGCAAAGAAAAGTCTGCGACGTGAGACATCCGAAAGGCAACGAAAACGGGAGATTATACTTTTATATTGAAGGGGGCCGGTGTGACAGATACCGTGAGGGCATCGAGCTCAGCCAAAGACGAAGCACCGCCGAGCACGTCCGGTGCGGGAGCAGGTGCGGGAGCCGGTGCGGGAGCAGGTGGGGGAGCCGGTGCGGGAGCAGGTGCACGAGCCGGTGTGGGAGCAGGTGCTCCCAAGAAGTCAGCAAGGGGAAAGTCCTCTGCATTTTTTTTCTGGATTTTGCCTTGTCCAAGTGAAAACGCCTGTCACCAAGGAAGTAGACAAATCTGCAACCACCTGTTTTGCGGCAGCTACCGTTGTTGCGACTGTCTGCGATGATTTCTTCTCAACCGCAATCTCAACCTTCTTGTCGATGTTTTCTTCAGTTAACCTCCGTCTTTCCTTTCTCTCCTCCGTGGTCTCATGGTAGTACTTCTTCCATGTGGCGCCGTCTCCGACACCGTGCACGTGTCCATACGACGCTCAAGTATCCACCGGTTGTCGTTTCAATATGTTCAACACCCGGTTGAATGGAGTGTCCCACTTGGGCCTCGCCAATGCCTCAGACGGCGAGTCGCTTTCGGACGCAACCCGGTGCTGCTCTCTCTGCAAAAGGCACAAGGATCATTTACAAATATGACTAACGTGTGCAGTCGAATTGATCAGAAACTAAAATTACCAGCAGTCTCATGAACTCCGTAATGACCGGTGTTGTCTCGTAAACCTTCTTCACTGGGTCCCAACGGTGTCGGGCCCTCAGGATGTCACGCTCCTGTGGGACGGTGAAATCCGCCAAGGGGTCTGGGATGCCCAGACTCGCGGCTTCCGCGTCCTCCTTGGCCCATTTGGACCTCTTTCCGCCGTAACCACGGCTTTCGAGGTGGTGGCTTCCAATGTTCCTCTCTTGAAGCCCCTTCATGTACTTAGACTTGTTTTTGGCAGCTTCAGCCTCGCAAGCCTCCTTGAATATTTGAAACTGGTCTCCCGTGATTGTCGGATTATCCTTTACAATCTCGGAGTAGGGTTCCTTCTTGTCGATGATCCTTGCTTTCACTCGAGTTTTCCAGGTGGCCAACGCATAGCTAAACTTGGTCATGGCGTGTTTGTTTATCTTCTTCATTGCCGGGTCCTCGTCTGGATCTTCATAATCCTTCTCATTCTGGCCCGGGAACAAGAATATCTGGTGAAACTTCTTTAGGAGGGAGCTCCTCATATTTTCTATCTTCTGTAGTTTCTCAGCGTTGATGGTGGCAGTTGTCCGTACGATGCAGCCTATTTGATTGTCGTAGCATCGACGCGCTTCCTCGGGCGCCTTTGGCTCAAAAATGCCGTCGTCCACCTCCATGACCACCAGTCTAGTAGTCCTGAGTTTGTTAGGAAGCTGTTGCCTCTTTGCTTTCGGTTCTACACTGGCTCCGCTCCCCGAGGCAGCACCGGTCTCAGTCTCAGCGCTGGTCCCAATGCCGGCCTGAGTCTCAGCACCGGTCTCAGTCTCAGCACCGGTCTACGTGTCGGTCTCAGTCCCCGATGCCACCGGTGGGCCCAGCAAAAACATCAGTTGATCGTCGGTAAGGCTAAAAAATTCGCCTGCCACCCGGTAGACGTCGACGCAATCACCAGAACCCTGTCCTTCATCGTTGCTAGCCATGTTTCCTATGATTAAATCTAGTCAATTAATTCTAGACCTAATAAAATGAATAATGACATAAAAAAGGCCTATTGTTTTGCAGGAATGTTGACTCCTTCCTGGTGCGGCAAATCCCGGGCACTCGATATGTCCTAGTTTGTAGCACAAGTCATGCCGAAATTCATGGAAAATTTCGGCATGACCATTGCTAAAAGTGGACAAATCGAGAACCTGAAATTTGCCGGAACAGAAATGAATCAACATTCCAGCAAAACATAGGCCACTCAGCATCATTCCTTGGAAACAACAAAGCCACTTGGGCACAATCAAACCACTTCAATGAAAAGATATAACATGACCACTTCAATGAAAAGATATAATCAACAATAAAAGTCTAGGAAGGGATCATCTTTAAAATAAAATTTGCCTAAATTATTTTCCTTCAAAAATAGTGGTCTTTTCAAAAATCAAAAACCTTTGCAAAATGACCTCACTAAACACTTCTATGCCTAGGACAAAACCCAAATTATGTTGATCTAGCTATTCCTCTCTCTCACGCAAACACACATTATTATCTCTAACCCTTCTCTGCCTAGGACAGAACCCAATTAAATTGCAAAGGAACTCCATTTCTCTAACCCTTCTGACCTAATGCTCTAAAATAAAATTTTCCTCTAACCTAGCCAACCTACTTAACCTAGTTGTTAATCCAACGAACCTAATTAACCTACCTATTTAACCTAGTTAGTTAATCTAGTTTACCTAGATAATTAACATAATTAAACTAGTTAACGCAGCTAGTTCTCTGTCAAAGCCCTAAATAAATTTTTGCACTAATTAACCTAGATAATTAACCTAATTAAACTAGTTAACCTGACTAGTTCTCTGTCAAAGCCCTAACTAATTTTTGCACTAACCTAGATAATTAACGTAATTAAACTAGTTAACCTAGCTACTTCTCTATCAAAGCCCTAACTAAATTTTTGCCCTAACCTAGATAATTAAGCTAATTAAACTAGCTTAGCTATGCATGAGAGAGAGAGGAGGGGTGGGGGCTTACAGAGGATGGCTCCGGTGGTGGCGAGGGAGGCAGTGGTGGCAAGGGAGGCAGGGGCGTCTCCGGTGACGGCGAGGGAGGCAGTTGTGGCGAGGGAGGATCCGGTGGCGTCGACGGCGGCTCCGGTGGCGTTGATGAGGCCGCGCGGCTCCGTGGTGTTGGGGGCGGCTCCGGTGGCGTCGACGGCGCACGGCTCTGGTGGCGTCGACGTCGGCAGGAGACGGCGGCGAAGTGGGGCGACGGTGAATCGGGGAGACGGCGGTGGGGTGGGTCGAGGGATTTGGGGGAGAAGTGGTGGTCGGGGGGAAACGGTTTTTTGGTTAAGTCAAACTTAGCGGTAGCGCGTTTCGTAAAACGCGCTATAGCTAAGATAGCTATAGCGGTTTTTACAAAGCGCGCTGCTGCTATAGCTATGTAATTTTCTTCCATTTTTAATTTCCTTTTCTGTTTCTATAGCGGGGGTCTAGGACACGCGCTGCAGCTATGTTTGCTATAGCGCCTCTTACAAACACACGCTACTGCTATGCCTTCCTCCGTTTTTTCACTTTTTCATTTATTTTGCTTTACATTTTATTTTTTTCCTTTCTCGTTTTTCTATTTCTTTCATTTTCATTTACTTTTCTATTTGTTTTTCATCTTATTTTATTACCATTAGTAGTAGCGCTCTTTGTAGGAAACGCGCTACTACTTATGCCCTAGCGGTAGCGCGCTTCTTCCAAGCCCGCTACTGCTATGCGTAGCCTATTATTCTACCAACGGGAATATTAGTAGTAGCGCTTTTGCCGCTACACGCGCTACTGCTAAGATTGTATATGTAGCGCGGTTTTTTCTCAATCGCTACTGCTATCTAGCACTAGCGCCCTTTTTTGACCCGCGCTGTTGCTAAATTTCTGCGTATAAGGTTTTCCCTAGTAGTGCACGTGGCTGCCCTCTTGAGAGTGTTCTTGGTGAGAACATAGTTGACAAGGAGCGAACCGGGATTAATGGTATTACGGGGGCCGAACCATAAGACATTAAAGCATTTCAAATGAACTCTGAAAAAGTTGAAAGTTGGCATGGTATCATAATTTCACCCACATAGCATGTGCATGTACAAAACGGACAATGGTATCATACTCGTCTGTTACAAAGTTGGCATGGTATCATCATAATAGTTGCGGGAGAAAGTCTTCACTTTTTCTTCGCTTGTGTCATTTGTTTATTGCGCCGTAACCATGGATAATCTTCATCATTTATCAGGATGCTTGGGTCAGCCTTGACTTTGAAAGGAGGAATTTCATGAAACTTCTCATAATCTTCAGACATGTCTGTCTTGCCCTCCACTCCCACGATGTCCCTTTTTCCTGAAAGAACTATGTGGCGCTTTGGCTCATCGTATCATGTATTCGCTTCCTTATCTTTTCTTTTTCTCGATCTGGTAGACATGTCCTTCACATAGATAACCTGTGCCACATCATTGGCTAGGACGAACGGTTTGTCAGTGTACCCAAGATTTTTCAGACCCACTGTTGTCATTCCGTATTGTGGGTCTACCTGTACCCCGCCTCCTGACAGATTGACCCATTTGCACTTAAACAAAGGGACCTTAAAATCATGTCCGTAGTTAAGTTCCCATATGTCCACTATGTAACCATAATATGTGTTCTTTCCCCTCTCGCTGGCTGCATCAAAGCGGACACCGCTGTTTTGGTTGGTGCTCTTTTGATCTTGGTCAATCATGTAAAATGTATTCCCATTTATCTCGTATCCTTTCCAAATCGTAACATTCGAAGATGGTCCCCTGGACAACAAGTACAACTCATCACAAACAGTGTTGTCACCTCTGAGACGTGTTTCCAACCAACTGCTGAAAGTCCTGATGTGTTCACATGTAATCCAGTCGTCGCACTGCTCCGAGTGTTTGGAGCGCAGACTGTTCTTGTGTTCATCGACATAAGGGGACACCAAGGTAGAGTTCTGTAGAACTGTGCAGTGTGCTTGAGACCAAGAATATCCGTTCCTGCATATTATTGAGTCCCTTCCAAGCGTGTCTTTTCCAGTCAGTCTCCCCTCATACCGCGATTTAGGGAGACCTATCTTCTTAAGGCCAGGAATGAAGTCAACACAAAACCCGATGACATCCTCTGTTTGATGGCCCATGGACATGCTTCCTTCTGGCCTAGCGCGGTTACGGACATATTTCTTTAGGACTCCCATGAACCTCTCAAAGGGGAACATATTGTGTAGAAATATGGGCCCAGAATGACAATCTCGTCGACTAGATGAACTAGGACATGTGTCATGATATTGAAGAAGGATGGTGGGAACACCAGCTCGAAACTGACAAGACATTGCGCCACATCACTGCTTAGCCTTGGTACGATTTCTGGATCGATCACCTTCTGAGAGATTGCATTGAGGAATGCACATAGCTTCACAATGGCTAATCGGACGTTTTCCGATAGAAGCCCCCTCAATGCAACCGGAAGCAGTTGCGTCATAATCACGTGGCAGTCATGAGATTTTAGGTTCTGAAATTTTTTCTCTGCCATATTTATTATTCCCTTTATATTCGACGAGAAGCCAGTCGGGACCTTCATACTAAGCAGGCATTCGAATAATATTTCCTTCTCTTCTTTGGTAAGAGCGTAGCTAGCAGGACTTTCATACTGTTTCGGAGGCATGCCGTCTTTTTCGTGCAAACGTTGCAGGTCCTCACGTGCCTCAGGTGTATCTTTTGTCTTCCCATACACGCCCAAGAAGCCTAGCAGGTTCACGCAAAGGTTCTTCGTCACGTGCATCACGTCGATCGAAGAGCCGACCTCTAGATCTTTCCAGTAGGGTAGGTCCCAAAATATAGATTTCTTCTTCCACATGGGTGCGTGTCCCCCAGCGTCACTCGGAACAGCTAGTCCACCGGGACCCTTTCCAAACATTACGTGTAAATCATTGACCATAGCAAGTACGTGATCACCGGTACGCATGGCGGGCTTCTTCTGGTGATCTGCCTCGCCTTTGAAATGCTTGCCTTTCTTTCGACATTGATGGTTGGTCGGAGGAAATCGACGATGGCCCAGGTACACATTCTTCCTACAGCTTCCCAGGTATATACTTTCGGTGTGAGCTAAACAGTGCGTGCATGCGTGGTATCCTTTGTTTGTCTGTCCTGAAAGGTTACTAAGAGCGGGCCAATCGTTGATGGTCACGAACAGCAACGCCTTTAGGTCAAATTCCTCCTGTTTGTGCTCATCCCACGTACGTACACCGTTTCCATTCCACAACTGTAAAAGTTCTTCAACTAATGGCCTTAGGTACACATCAATGTCGTTGCCGGGTTGCTTAGGGCCTTGGATGAGAACTGGCATCATAATGAACTTCCGCTTCATGCACATCCAAGGAGGAAGGTTATACATACATAGAGTCACAGGCCAGGTGTTGTGATCTGCTCCCCGAAAGGATTAATGCCATCCGCGCTTAAACCAAACCATACGTTCCTTGGGTCACGTGCAAACTCAGCCCAGTACTCTCTCTCAATTTTTCTCCACTGCGACCCGTCAGCGGGTGCTCTCAACTTCACGTCCTTCTTATGGTCCTCACTGTGCCATCGCATTAACTTGGCATGCTCTCCATTTCTGAACAGACGTTTCAACTGTGGTATTATAGGAGCATACCACATCACCTTCGTAGGAACCCTCTTCCTTGGGTGCTCGCCGTCAACACCACTAGGTTCATCTCGTCTGATCTTATACCGTAATGCACTGCATATCGGGCATGCCTTCAGGTCCTTGTACGCACCGCGGTAGAGGATGCAGTCATTAGGGCATGCATGTATCTTCTGCACCTCCAATCCTAGAGGGCATACGACCTTCTTTGCTGCGTATGTACTATCGGGCAATTCGTTATCCTTTGGAAGCTTCTTCTTCAATATTTTCAGTAGCTTCTCAAATCCTTTGTTAGGCACAACATTCTCTGCCTTCCACTGCAGCAATTCCAGTACGGTACCGAGCTTTGTGTTGCCATCTTCGCAATTGGGGTACAACCCTTTTTGTGATCCTCTAACATGCGATCGAACTTCAGCTTCTCCTTTTGACTTTCGCATTGCGTCCTTGCATCGACAATGACCCGGCGGAGATCATCATCATCGGGCACATCGTCTGGTTCCTCTTGATCTTCAGCAGCTTCGCCCGTTGCAGCATCATCGTGCACATCGTCTGGTTCCTCTTGATGTTCAGTAGCATCACCGTATTCAGGGGGCACATAGTTGTCATCGTACTCTTCTTCTTCGCCGTCTTCCATCATAACCCCTATTTCTCCGTGCCTCGTCCAAACATTATAGTGTGGCATGAAACCCTTGTAAAGCAGGTGGGTGTGAAGGATTTTCCGGTCAGAGTAAGACTTCGTATTCCCACATATAGGGCATGGACAACACATAAAACCATTCTGCTTGTTTGCCTCAGCCACTTCGAGAAAATCATGCACGCCCTTAATGTACTCGGAGGTGTGTCTGTCACCGTACATCCATTGCTAGTTCATCTGCGTGCATTATATATAATTAAGTGTGTCAAAAATCATTACAGAACATCATGAATAGATAATTAAGTGACCAAATTAATAGAAGTTCATCATCACATTAAAACCAAAGTACATACATAGTTCTATCTAACAACATAAAGCTCTGCAGAGCATCTAAATTAATTAAACCATACATTGAAACTATGTAAAACATTTCAATGCGAAAACAAATGCAATCATAATCGCAACCAAGGTAACAACTGATCCAACGGCATAATGATACCAAGCCTCGGTATGAATGGCATATTTTATAATCTTTCTAATCTTCAAGCGCATTGCATCCATTTTGATCTTGTGATCATCGACGACATCCGCAACATGCAACTCCAATATCATCTTCTCCTCCTCAATTTTTCTTATTTTTTCCTTCAAGAAATTGTTTTCTTCTTCAACTAAATTTAACCTCTCGACAATAGGGTCGGTTGGAATTTCCGGTTCAACAACCTCCTAGATAAATAAAATCTATGTCATGTTGGTCGGCATAATTTTCATAAACAATAAATGAACCAATAGTTATGAAAAGATAATATATACCACATCTGAATCATAGACAGGACGAGGGCCGGCGGGGGCGGATACCAAAACCATCGCACTATATAAGATGCAATGATAAAAGTAAGAAAATAATACAAGTATCTATCTAAACATACAAGTAAGAATATTTTTCCTTTTAGAAAGAAGATAAGAACAAGAGGCTCACCACGGTGGTGCCGGCGATGAGATCGGCGCGGGTGATCGACGGCGGTGAAGACGGGGACGGGGCATGACGGACCGCTAAACCTAGACAAATATTAAGGAAAATGGAGCTTGGAGGTCGAGCTTGAAGAGAAGAAAGCTTAAGTAGTGTGGCTCGGGCATTCCATCGAACACCTTGTGTGCATAGGAGGTGAGCTAGAGCACCACCAAGCCCTCTCCCCCTCGGCGGCCAGAAAAAACAGAGCAGTGTGCTCTGCTCTTACGCGAGGGCGTATATATAGGCACCTCATTGGTCCCGGTTGGTGGCATGAACCGGGACTAAAGGGCAACCTTTGGTCCCGGTTCAAGCCACCAACCGAGACCAATGGTGGTGGGCCAGGAGTGAGGCCCATTGGTCCCCGTTCGTCCCACCAACTGGGACCAAAAAGTCCAGACGAACCGGGACCAATGGCCCACGTGGCCCGGCCGGCCCCCGGGGCTCACGAACCGGGTCCAATGCCACCGTGGGTCCCGATTCTAGACTGAACCGGGACTAATGGGCTGACCCGGCCTGGACTTTTGCCCCCTTTTCTACTAGTGTCAATTCCAAATTACTACCACGCTATATTTAATTGCAAACCTGTTTACACCGATCAAAACCTAAATGGTTTCCCACTTAAGAGCATATTAGTACTCGGTTATAAATACTACCTACTCCAAGATGACTGCACATTCTTCCTCAACTCCTCATCCACAAAAAACAAACAAGTCTTTCATCATCATTCCCTTGCGTCTGCCATGGCCTTGAAGAGTTATGGGTCAAGAGATTACTACCAGGGAGGGGCGAGCATGGAAGCGGAAGCGCGAGAGATGTCTCGCACCGTGAAAGCCGTCGACATGTCCCGCCGCGCCGCCGTAGCAGCATAGAGGTCCCGCTACACCGTTGATGCACCAGACTGGTATGGCTGCGCCGCGGAAACAACAGAGATGTCCTGCCACGCCGCGAATGTAGCAGAGAGGTCCTCCCGCGCCGCGGCAGCATGGGAAAATGTCTCGTGTGCGGGCGAGGACACTCACAGGCGCATGCGCACTATGCTTGATGACCAGATGGATCCGATCTCCGGCTGGATGAAGCTGCAGCACGAGATGAATGCCTCGTTTCAAAATGCTACCGGCTTCATCCGGGACTAGGGTGGACAAGGTGAAGCTCTGTACCGAGCGTGATCTGCTAAGCACGAAGATCGCCGGAAGGACGAAGCAGCACGAGGAGACCACTGCGTTGTTGAAGAGGACGGACATCGTCGTCAAGAAACTTAAGGACGAAAATGCCATGCTCCGCATCGAGCGTGAAAGGCTGGTGTAGGAATCCGTGGATGCTCTCAAGTAGCATATTGAGGACACGGAAGAGTTCATCGCTGCTCGCCGCGAGAACTAGTCTCCACGGCCTCCAGCAACGCATCAAGAAAGTAGAGATCAGCGAGCCAGATCATTGTGTACGTCTTTTCTTCTTCTTTTGCCCTTATGTATTTCGGGTGTCGCATGTGGCATTTTTAATTATCTTCCTAAATATGTAAGACAATTATTATCCACTATCATCGTCCTTATATATTCAAGGGCGCGGTGGACCTCGGCCCTTGCCGACGAGACGTCTCTGTTTTCTGTTGTTCCTTCGTGTTTTGTTTGGGTTTGTGTTCTGCTCAAGAAGATGAGACGACGGCGGCTCCTTGAAGATGGAATAAGGTTCTTCCTACCTAGCTTCCGACTCGATGATGAATCTAGCATCATCGCTGGGCGTGTGGAAATGTGTCTCCGACAGATATGTCATTGGTGGATTTGCTCGAATCTGGTCATAGTTCGTCTACGCTCATGTATTTTCAGGTTGGATCCTTCCGATCTACGCTACGCTTCATCGGCGGCGGTTGCTGTTCTGTTGTGCTGGTTCTATGGGCTCTTAGCATGATGTCTTCCCGACGGTCTACTAAAACAAGTTTTGCCCGGCTCCGACGAGAGAGGAGCAGTGACGGCGGCGTGCCTCCGGTTTGCTTCAGTGCTTGTAGTCGTCGCTAGGTTGTCTACGAATCTAGATTTAATTTTTATTATTTCTGGTGTTCGTTGTACTGCCATGATTGAAGATGAATAGAGCGGAAGTTTTCTTGCAAAAAAATAATAATATTATCTCTGTCCTAGAAAGTTGGTCTTACATATTATTAAAAGATATATCCGTATCTAGATACATCCGTATCTAGACAAATCTAATACAAGCTTTTTTGAGGGGGAGTGAGTACTACAAAGTATATAATATACTAATAATTTTATTATGTGCCAAGCCTTAAGATTAATATGGACATTCTTGATCTGTCACTTTTGTGAAAACAACCTCATAGATAACGATGCTCCTAAATGAAACCGGCTGAACGAATATTCCACATACTGACCATAGGCATTTCTTATTTTTGGACACCGTGGCCACCCCAATCCCGTCTCCACCTTACTCGATTTGATAATTCTTGTCGTGGACATGGCAATTTGTGTATAGTTCAAGGGTCATGATGTGTGTACAAAGTGAGTGCAGTGTGTGCTGTCAGTCAGATGGATATTATCCTTACTCAAGTTTACTACTCTTGCCGGCTACATAGTATGAGCCGAGACACAACGTATAAACATGGTTCGCAGAAGAAAGAGACGGCTCCCGCCTTGTCGATAGTTCACTGCATGCATCTTCTTCTCCAAAGTTGTGACCTAGGGGGCAACGAAGAAAGGAAGCCCTCCCGACTTGCTCCCGCGGGCAACCGTGGCCGCCACCACTTCTCGCCGCCGTCCCTGGCTTCCCACCCCTCGCCGTCATCGGTGGAGTCGCTGGCCAAAGGTCACGTGGTGTAGGTGGTGGTGCGGCGGCTCCGTCCCTCGCGATGTGGTGCCCAATCAAACCAATGCAAAAGAGAAGTATATCCTAGTTTTATAACCCTAACCCTATATAAGTACCTAATGTTTGACGCAATGAAGGCATAGGAGCTCGAACGCTCCAAGTAACCATGCAGGTGACGAATTGCAACTATGGCGAACCTCAGTGGGGCGAGGCGTCACTCGAGAGGGTTGACTGGGAGAGAGCTCACCTGATACGGTTCAACCAAACCCGACTCTGCCTCATCGGCACGCGGCGCGTGCCTCCCCCGCCATGTCATCGCTGCATGCGGGCCCCGACGAAGTGTGGTACCAGTTCGTCGACCTAGTTTCAATTGTGGGGTTTTTGTGTAATTCTCCATGCGAAATCCTTCTCGCAAAAAAAAAAAAAAAAATACCCTCCATGTAAAGCAAAGCAGTTTGTGTTACAGCGGAGTCAAGTCAGGCCGGGGACTGGTCTTCCTCCGCCGCGCACGGCCTGCTCGCCGGCGATGGCTCATAACCCGCGATACATCCGCCGCCTCCTCCTCGTCGCCGCCGCCGGGGCCTTCATCTACATCCAAGTAAACCCCTCCCTCCCTCCTTTGCTCTGCTCTCTCCGCGGATCAGATCCATCCGGCTCAGCCAGTCGCCCGCCGGGGATCTGACCGCCTCAACAAGGCCTTCATCTTCTCCAACCGCAAATCGGATTGGCCGAGTAGATTTACCCTTGATTCGGTTTCCCCTTTCTGTTCAGGTGCGGCTCTTTTCTACCCAGTCTCATGACGCCGGACGCCTCGCCCTCGCGGAAGCAGTAAGCCGCCTCCTCCTCTCCGGTATGAGGCTCATTCCAGGGCATAATCCAAGATGTTAACCTGTTCTGCTCTACAGGGTCAACCTAATCTCCCCGTTGCCGCTGTTGTCATAATGGCTTGCAATCGACCAGACTATTTGCAGAGGACAGTTGAATCTATCCTCAAGTACGCTCTGTCTCCTCATTCCTCTGTTTTCCAAAAAAGAAATTTTTCTGATGAGAGCCCACTCAGTTGATGAGACATGTGTCTGTTATATGTGAAATCAAATGTTTTTAATCTTATCACATCACTGGTCATACAACATCTCATTAGGAAACTTAGACCATTACACCCTAATCTGTTTATGAAGCCTGTTTGCTCCTTTTACTTCCATGTAGCTTCAGTTTACACGTACTTTGTAGAACACATTTCCTGACCAATTGATGGACAATAACTCTTCCAGGTATCAGAAAGCAGTTGCTTCAAAGTTCCCACTATTTATATCACAGGTAATGCTAATAGCAATTTCAGTTCTTGTCCTCGGTCTCTCTAAGTGTGTGGAATGATATTTTTACATTGCTTCTTTCAATTGCAGGATGGAACAAATGGAGAAGTTAAAAATAAGGCCTTGAGTTATGCCCAAATAACATTTATGCAGGTGCGGAAAGAAACACTTCCTCTATGCTTAATTGCCTCATACTATAGCAGAACAAGCTCTGCTTCTCCTGTAATATTGCTAGCATAGCTGATACTACAAGTTATTGCGTGACTGCTTATTCTAAGTAGCCATATGGGTGCAGTTTTAATTTTTTTTTTGAAATTTTGTCCTGCAAAAAGCTGTAGATGTACCAAGAGGTGGTAGCGAATCTAGATGGATGTAGGGCTTGAAGCGTATTGCCGGTTTTAACTTCTTGAGGAGATTATTTTGGTACTGGGGAAGTAGGTTATGTAGGTGGATGTCAAATGAGCGATGCCAATGGTCGAAACATGAAATGGTCCGCCCCTGGTACAGCATCAATTGGAACTGCTACCCTTGAGAAAACCGTGTAATGCGGGGGGAAGGGGTGGGGCTGGGAGGATATTGGATCTGGATGATTGCACCTTTTATCATTGCAGTATTGTCTAAATAGCATTTACAGTACTTCTCTAGGCATACAGGCTACGAGCAAATGATTTGTTTAGCTAGCACTCAGTGTTCTTTTTCCCTTTGATGTGGTGCAGCATGTAGATCTTGAACCTGTGCACACTGAAAGTCCAGGGGAAAACATTGCATATTACAAGATAGCTAGTAGGTGATCCTCAATTGATGAGGTATTTCTTAAGGCTGATGGAAGGATTGATTTTTGTTCTAACGATGTTTCTCAATTCAGACCACTATAAATGGGCATTGGATGAGCTACTTATTAAGCATAATTTTCGTCGAGTAATCATTCTGGAAGGTCTGATCTCTTTGATGATTCTTCGACTGTCTTGTTCTTATCTATATTGCACATGCCATCTCATTTCCATGGTTTAATGGTTAATAGATGACATGGAGATCGCCCCAGATTTCTTCGACTACTTTGAGGCTGCAGCGAAATTACTTGATACTGACAAGTATGTTACAACTGTACTCCGACTATAGATGGCAAAGACAATTGATTAATATCAAGTGTTTCTAATTAGGTTACTGTAACTGTTCTTGTTGTTGTGGTATTGTAGGTCGATAATGGCTGTTTCTTCTTGGAATGACAATGGGCAGAAGCAGTTTGTTTATGACCCAAGTTAGTATCCTGATAGGCATTTGTTCAACTTTATTTCCGCATTGATAGAGAAAGTTACTCATTATTGTAGATAATGCGTTGCAGAAGCTCTTTATCGTTCGGACTTCTTTCCTGGGCTTGGATGGATGCTAACAAAGTCAACATGGATGGAGCTGTCACCAAAGTGGCCCAAAGCATATCCTTACTGTTGCCTACTGATTCTTAGATTAACAGATATGCTTTTTTTTTACTACCTTGTATCAGCTGTTTCTTCCTTGACAAGAGTTTACTTATTGGGATGATTGGGTGAGGCTAAAGGAGGTACACGGAGGCCGGCAATTTATTCGACCAGAAGTATGCAGAACATACAACTTTGGCGAGCATGTATGTTGGCTACTTTATGACAATGCAAACTGCATTTTTGCATGCAGTAACAACCAGTTGATTAGCCCTTGACTATTTGAGCCATTGCCTCTGGATTGCTGGCATTTAACACTTGTGTTTTCATGCGTCCACTCCAGGGATCAAGCATGGGACAGTTCTTCGATCAGTACTTGAAACCAATCAAGTTAAATGATGCTCATGTATGCAATCTTCCTATATATTTTAGTTTGTACACAATTTATAAGCTCTGTGTTGCTGAGATTTACTGTTATGGTGCTGCTAGAAGGAGGGCGCGAGAGGGCCGGCCGGGGGCCTTTCTGCCCACGGCCGGGCAAGAGGGAAGGGATTTCCTTCTTAATTCTTGCTTTCTTAGATTGATACATCTCCTCTCTTTCTATAGAGGTTTACTTGACTCCCAAGCAAGGCTTACTTGACCCCTAAGCAAGCGACCCTTATATCTAATTAACCCTAAGACTAACGGACCCATTAGGCCCATTACGTACTCTAGGTGCTGCTAGAAGGAGGGCGTGAGAGGGCCGGCCGGGGGCCTTTCTGCCCACGGCTGGGCAAGAGGGAAGGGATTTCCTTCTTAATTCTTGCTTTCTTAGATTGATACATCTCCTCTCTTTATATAGAGAGGTTTACTTGACTCCCAAGCAAGGCTTACTTGACCCCTAAGCAAGCGACCCTTATATCTAATTAACCCTAAGACTAAGGGACCCATTAGGCCCATTACGTACTCTAACACTACACCCCACCTGGACATGCAGCTTGTCCTCGAGCTGCAGCCTAACCAACTTATAACCATGACTCGACGCAACACAAACCTAACACCTAAAAACAAGCCTTTTACATCTCGGCTTGTGTTATTACTCTCAACCTGAAATAGACTGTGACGCTTTATTTTGGACGTGCACGTGTACAGCCACCTGGATCCCATGGACACCACCTGGACAAAAGGAGTGCATGTGTATGGATGTTGGTCTGCACTGCACAGGGAAGAGTGGAGGGCTTGCGATGGAGAATGTCGAGGAGGGGTGCACCCCCCCAACCGCCGATGTCGCAGACTTTGAGGTCGCTGCCCATGGGGAAAACAGCATGCCCGCCGCCCGTGGGGGAAACCGCATGCCCAAGATCCTCGACGCAGCGGACGAGATCGAGGTCCTTTGCGCAGCGAAGGGCAACTTGGAGGAGCGGCAGCTGCAGACCACACATCTCCCGCACACGCCGACGCGCTAGGAGGCCGCGCGCCGCAGCCTGCAGCCTCACCGCCGCCGACACGTGGCAGGTAGCGATCCAAGACGGAAGCGGTGACGGCGGTGGCGGGGACTTGATCTGCTGGATGTGGACGCCCTGGGATGGCGGCGGCGCTGATGGGAACAAGGTCGTCGCAGTCCCGTCGTAGGGCATCCCATACTGGGCGGTGGAGCTGACCGGCGGTGGCTGCTGCAGCTGCAGCGGCTGCTGCGGTGTCGCATCGGGCAGCGGCAGCGGCTGCTGCGGTGGAGCGCTGGGCGCGGCGGAGGCCGCCAGGAGCGGCGGCTGCCATTGCAGCCAGGGCTGGGCGGTGGTGGCGATGGATGGCAGCTGCAGCGGCCCGGCGAGCGCGGCGAAGGCCGCCTGGTGCGGCGGCTGCCACGGCAGCCACGGCGGCGCGGGGGCGACGATGGGCGGCGCAGCCGGGGGCGGCCTGTAGGACCCGGCCAAGAACAGGTGGATCTCCTGGACCGCCTGGGTTAGGTCCTGCAGCACCCCGAACACCTCCTCCGGGGTGAGGACGGTGGGGGCGGGCGCGACGGAGGATCCCGGCATGGGCAGGAGCGGGGTGACGTTCGTGGGAAGGGACGGGCTTGGCGGCGGTGAAGACATGATCGAACCGAAGCTAGCTGATACCAAATTGTTATGGTGCTGCTAGAAGGAGGGCGCGAGAGGGCCGGCCGGGGGCCTTTCTGCCCACGGCCGGGCAAAAGGGAAGGGATTTCCTTCTTAATTCTTGCTTTCTTAGATTGATATATCTCCTCTCTTTATATAGAGAAGTTTACTTGACTCCCAAGCAAGGCTTACTTGACCCCTAAGCAAGCGACCCTTATATCTAATTAACCCTAAGACTAACGGACCCATTAGGCCCATTACGTACTCTAACATTTACCTGTGCCCCTTTTATCGCTCCAGATTGACTGGAACTCCGAGGACCTGAGCTACCTCACTGAGGTAAGATTTAATCTGTTCCTCAGAGAGAAAGGTGATGTTTCCATAAGAGTGTGTCTAATGCTTGTGTTGGTAACATTAGGAAAACTTCTTGATCAAATTTGGAAAAGATGTCGCTAATGCCACACCTGTGCTTGGATCCGATGATTTGTTGAAGGCCCACAATCTGGATATGGACGTAAGGATTCAGTATAACGACCAGGGCGATTTCGAGCGTGTAGCTCGTCAGTTTGGAGTATTTGAAGAGTGGAAGGTTCCCTTGCTAACTCAATTTAATTTGTTTATGTTTCGTTCTCAAGTATGGCAAGTGATAAGTCTCTGTGGTGATTCTTTGCTATATTAGGAAATTGTAATTTTGCATTTGGACTGGAAATGCGTTAGAACCTGAGTAATAGTAGTCTTCCAGTGCAAAACATTATTGCTCATATTTTATTTTTTTCTGCCATTTTCCAAGGACGGTGTTCCACGGGCAGCTTACAAAGGCGTGGTGGTCTTCCGATACAAGAGCAGTCGAAGACGAATATACCTTGTCGGCCCTGACTCTCTTCGTCAACTCGGGGTTTAACTTAGCGGTGCCGAGGTAGGATATTTTCTCTATTGACACCCTGTATATCGCTGTCAATCTGTCATTACTCGTTACTGAGGTAATTATTTGTTCTCCGTGTGTTTTTCAAGATTCACACAGCATGCTGGGCGGTTGAAAATATGATTCTTCAAGTTGTAGCATCATAGGGACATTGTACGCTCAGATTTTTAGATACAGGTCAGCATTGTAAAGTATTAACTGAACAACATACGTTGGTATACGACGGCCAACGGTGACACCTGGAGCTATGGTGTGCTACTCTATGAGCTCATCATGGGCACCGGCGTGTCGATGGGGAACCGCCCTGAGGATGAGCAGAAGGTGTTGGACTGGGTCACTGGGCAAAGGCATATCGTCAGGTGTTGATCTGAATCCTAGTTAATTGAGGTGCTTACATATAACTGAATCCTTGTTTTTTTTTTGACATCTATACCTGAACCTACACTAGTATATGTGCTGGTGTATTGAGTGATCTATTCCACCCAAAAGAATGACAGTCTGCAGCTTCAGCTGTAAATGGAGATTATTTATATGTTGTAATCGAGACTATATATGTTGTAATCCAAACAACTCGGTGAATCGGCATCTGTACATTTTTTGAATGGCATGAAACATCTTTTTTGAATTATGGAAACATTTTTTTACATTGTATGAATATTTTTTTTAAATACAAACATTTTTAGAAACATGTGAACATTTTTATAAACATGTTCATTTTTCTAATGTATGAAATATATTTTTAACTACATGAATACTTTTTCCATTATTCAAATATTTTTTAACAATGCCATGAATATTTTCTACGGAAATGTGAACACTTTAAAATGTGATGAATATTTTTTTAATGCTATAACATTTTTTTTGCGGGGGAATGCTATAACATTTTCTAAAAGATGCACAACATTTTTATAACCCTGCATGAACATTTTGTGAATGTGCAGTGAACCTTTTACATAAAGTTAAATTTGAAAATATTTATTCAGAGTATTTCACAATATAAACCAAAATAACAATAATAAATGAAAATAACAAAAAAATGGGAATGAGAAAGGAAAGGAAAGGAAAGAAAACGTTGAAAGGACGCACGTGTCGTGCTTTTAGGCCTGGCCCATCTGCACAATGATGCCGGCGAGCGCACCGTCCTCGCTACAAGAGGAACCCACGCTAAGAAAATTAAAAAGATTGTCTTGAACTCGCTGACGTGTAACAAAAGGACCCTGATACGGCGCTGACGTTCGGGCCAGTTCCTATTTGGCGCCTTTAGCGTCCGATTTAGTTATTCTCGCAATCGGGCGCATACCCCCCTCTCATCAATCGCGTCGCACTGGGCCGGCCTACCTTGGTTTTTCTTCTTCACGTTTTAACGCCAAAAAAAACGCAGCAGATGCGTTTCGAACCTGCGACCTCCTGCCGTAGCATAAGCTGCGCTGACCACCACACCACCAACACCTGATTTGTTCAGTTATACACTTTTACTTCTGCTCTTCTTTGTTCTTTTTTTATTTTTCGTGTTTGTTTTTTTATTGGAACGATTTTGTTAGTTTTATTTTTTCTAATTCTAAATAAAAAAAATTCAAAATTGATGAACTTTTTCCTAAGTTTAATGAACTTTTTCAACTCTTTATCAAAATCGATGAACTTTTCCATATTTTTTGAATATTTTTGAAAAAATGGACTTTTTTTGAAAAAAGATGAACTGTTTTGAGAATCGATGAACTTTTTTCAAAATTGATGAACTTTTTCCAAATTTTGTGAACTTTTTTGGAAGTTGATGAACTGTTTTGAAATTTAGTGAACTTTTTTGTTACCGATGAACATTTTTCAAAATAGATGAACTTTTTTCAGATTTTGTGACCATTTTTCTAAATAGATGAAAATTTTCAATTTTTATAAACTTTTTGAATTCGTGAACTTTTATGAATACAGGAACTTTTTTCAATTCGTGATTATTTATTAAATCTGTCGACTTCCAAATTTTGTTCACATTTTTTCTAAAGAAATCATGTTTTTATAGAATGTTTTCAAATAAATCAAAAATCAACGTAACAATGTACGTGAAATAAATAGCGTGCCAACAGTTTTCTGTTGTTATACCGTGTCGCGCTAGATTATTTTACAAAGAGCAACTTACTCTAGTGGTTAGGTATTCATGGATGTGAGGTATGAGGCGCGAGTTCGATTCCACACCAGGACTATATTTGACTGTAATTTTTTTCGCGCTATATAAATACATTGCAACGCTATGTGTTCGTGGGACGGCCCACCAGAGTGAGCGCCCGTCGCGTCAAGCGGCGCTGAAGGCAGCGCCGAGTAGGCTGTTAGAGAGAATCGAGAGAGAGGAGCGAATGGAAAACAGATATATGAATGAACAGTTATTCTATTGATTGAAGATTGGGGTATTTATACCCAGTTTACAAGGCGGTTACAAAAGGAGGCAGTTGCCAAAAGTGGCACCGACATAGCAGTGATTAATAGTTAATTAACCTAATTAATTAATTCCTAACACTCCCCCTAATCAATGCTTGTCTTTGTGAATATACATCATCTTGATAGACTCCTCCTAGTATGTATTTGCCTTGAACGTTCATCATCTTCATTTTGAAAGTCTCCTCCAAAAACCCTGTGGGAAAAATATGAGGAGAATAGTGCAGATATGTTGCTAAAACTCCTTTAAACCCAGTTGCCAAAGGTGGCACCGACATAGCAGTGATTAATAGTTAATTAACCTAATTAATTAATTCCTAACACTCCCCCTAATCAATGCTTGTCTTTGTGAATATACATCATCTTGATAGACTCCTCCTAGTATGTATTTGCCTTGAACGTTCATCATCTTCATTTTGAAAGTCTCCTCCAAAAACCCTGTGGGAAAAATATGAGGAGAATAGTGCAGATATGTTGCTAAAACTCCTTTAAACCCAGTGGGAAAAATAATAAGGAGAAAATGATGCAACATATAATGATTATTGTCTCTTGATAACTCATATGATAAAAACCTTTGAAGAAGGAGAAAAATCATCGATGAGTTTAGAGAACAATTAATATGTCTTGAGTACTTTCTTTAAAAACCCCGATAGGGAAAAAAGAAAGTATGACATGCCTCGTTAAAAACCGTTATGAGAAACTTTGAGAGAAAACTCATAAAGGAAAAGAGTGCGATTATATATGCCATCGAAAACTCCTTTAAAACCCAATGGGAAAAATATAAGGAGAAAATGATATGACATATATGAACACTTGTATCTATATTGTCTCATTAAAAACCTTTTATGAGAAACCATTAGGGAAAAACTCGTGAAGGAAAAAGAGTACAATATATGTAATCTGATGTTTGTTAACAGGTTATACTTTGGGAGATTACTCCCCCTGAACTTTGCAAATCTGGAGGATGTCTCATATCAATTACATTGACATGATCATGACATTATGAATAATATGTCGGTTTTTCCAATATTTTGTTTGCAAACTATTTCATCACTTTTCTATAATTCATGAGGATAAGTGATCTCGAGCAATGTGCTTTGTGATATTCCTCTTCATATAACATGTATGTATTGAGTAATACAAGTGGTAGCATCTTGATAAATCAAGTTATGTTACTCTGATGAATCTCAACCACATGGTTTTGAGTGTGGTTAATCATTCTGCTAAGCCAGCCATATTTTCAATGCCTTTAGATAAAGTAATTATGTCAGAATGATAAGGGGAAGTAGCCATTAAATTCTATTTATATGAATTCCATAAGAAGGCTATTCCATCAAATTCAGTCATTGATATGGCTTTGTTGGGATCAAGTAAAGAGCCAATATCATGGTCAAATCTTGATTTTCCTGATGGAATTGTTCAAGATTTATTATGAACTTGAGATATAAGTTAATATTCCTCATATCGACCATATACGTTTTGTTGGTGTGATATATCCACATTGAACTTCTCAAATATGTTTTGGATATATGTAGACTGATATGTATTCTTGAGAGAATGCTCAAGTTGTAAACTTAAGCTAAATTTGGTTTAATCCAAATTTTCCGCCTTGAGATGATTTTGTATATGTTTAGGTCTTGTATAGGCATTGATGATGAAGTCATCGATATACACTAAGTGATATAAGGAAAACAAATTTTGGATTTCCTTATTAACACAGAAGTAATCATCATTCTTTGAGTAATCCCTTTGAAGAAGGAACTCATTTAGTCGGTAGTACCATATGATTTCCGACTATTTCAAGTCATAGAGTGACTTTGAAGTTTTACACAAAACATGCTACGATTTATCTTTGGATTCGGAATTTTAAGCCCTTCAGGAACTTTAAAATAGATATCCGAAATGAGTGATCCATATGAGTATGTAGTCACTGCATCCATTAACTGCATGGTATTATTTGTACTGCCTATGATATTTAGTATCGAAACATAATTCCACTAATACCAGAAGGGTATGTCACATCGTGATCGATGTCGGATCTCTGCGTGAACCCTTTTGCTACAAGCCTCGCTTTCTCACCACCTCATTGACTTTGTCTATGAATGAGAAGTTTTTAGTATTCCATATGGAAGATACTTATGAGGAGTAGGTATTACTGCAGTAAATACCACTCATTTGTTGAGCGAGTGCTATCCTTCATTACTTGCTTCCTTTTTATGTGAACCAATATGAGTGCAAGAGGCACTCTACCATGGATTTTGGTTCTGGGCCCAAAAGGTTTTAGCAATTTGAGAAGAAATATATGTCGACAAATGTAGTCTTTAGTTTATATGATCCTGATGGAATCATTGAAGTTTGTGGATAAAATATGTACTCCTTTTTAACTCCTTGTGATTTCCTACAACAAATGGAGTCAAGGTGTTTCGATGTCCCGGCACCAAACATTTGTGCACCTTTATGCCGGGCATTGGATGATGAGCATCCAGTGAGGTGTCTTTCAACTTGATGTTGAATTACATTTACTAGTTGAGGATGTGATTTCCTCTGTTTCCGTGGAAGCATATGAGAAGTTATATCTCGTATTGTCAGATTTTCTCCCCTCTTGCTCTCATTTGGGGAGAAGAGTGGTTTATCAGGTACCTCCACTCTTCTGACACTTTACTGCAGGAATATATAATTTAGTAACACCTTGTGATCAGTAAATGTATGTGGCAGATTTGCAATGTGTTGCAAATATATAATTCTCTAAACTTCTAGTTCAGATTCTTTGAGACGTGGATATAAGGATTGAATGTCAATAACATTTCTAATTTATTTTTTTCGGCATTCTTTGTGGTACTTATCTCCCCCTAATGCCGAAAATATCCTTATTGCTGATGCAATCAGCGTACGGACTATGAATAATTTTGATTGACGGATAAATTATTATTCCTCACATAGATCCCCGATTTTCTGTGAGTGCCCATTGATGTATGCTGGAGTGGTGATATCGGTATGTAACCGAATTATCGCAGATGGGAAATACTTTGTTGATTTCCACGTAGTTACTACAAGGGGAAAGTAGTATGAAATGCAGTTGGTATGATTTAGATCATACTTATGGTGTGTAAGGCCGTATGTGTCCAGCAAGAGGCTGGTAAATTTACAATTCTTTAAGATTGGTCATGTAATTCATTTCACTATCTTTGATAAGAAATTTAGTTAAACCATTCTGGGTATGTACATAGCGTACAAAAATATAATTGGACATTGCTTGTGAAATGATTTCAATGACATTGTCCATTCGAATGGGTTTTTCGATCCTGTTTTCAGGAGAATTTGCTCCTACTTTGATAAGTTGAGTAATTTATTTAGTAAGATCATGCATGTTTGTGTGTGATAAGAGACACACTTGAAATCATTTTTTAAATGTTCCTATGAGTACCATGAAGTATCTAAATAATTCCACATAATGGTTAACTAATCCACATATGTCTTCTTAATGTATTCAAGGAAGATTGAGTGGCTCATTTAGAATTTTAAGGTGAGAGTGCCTTAAAACTGATTTCCCCTATGGCACATCTAGTGCGCATAAAATCTGATGATTTGGGATATTTTGCAACTTGTTAAGTTGTGACCAACAGAATTGTCAATAATTTTCTAATCATCCCCAAACCAGGATGGATAAGTCTATCAAAATAGACATTTAATTTATTAATATTTAGAAAATTATTTCGTACGCAACAATACTAAGTATGAATTTAACCATGCTATCAAATTTATTAAATATTGTATCCAAGTGATGGGATATTGAATATCCTACTACATGTAGTAGTACAAGTACAGGTTAATGCTATTTTTGGGAATAATTAGGAGATTACCTAAGGTCTCCGATATTATTGAGTGCAAATGAGTTCATCCTCCATTTTCTGCACTAGATTTTGGTCCTCCTTCTGATGAAGATTCTGAGAACAATTCTTTACCAGAATCTGGTTATTATTTGCAAATTTTCAAATTTATCCCATTGAACTTATTTGCCTTTTAATAAATTTGTGATGTGGTTCGACCATATGTTTGAGGGTTTGGTAATCATAGGTACAATATTTATATAACCACGCATCTGATAAACTTGAGAGTTGTCTTTTGATCATTTGAAAATGACCGATTCTTAAGAGATAATTCCGTCTTTGGTTGTCTATTAGCCTCCACTTTACTTCGAATTCCTCATAGTTATATTTTGTGACAACTAACTTGCATACTATTCTCGATACTAGCATGAATTTTAAATTATGGTATAGCACCCATTGGGTGAATCTGATGATTTTAAGAAATTCCATGTTTCTTGATCATAAAAAAAAGGTAGTACCATCTTAAGAGGATGTAAAGTGCATTAAGGGCTTTTCAACTGGATCTGTATATAGGAAAATATTTGATCACGAGATCTCAACTTAAAGTTGATTAAAGTGACAGAATTGTGAGATGCAATAGACTTGATGTTTTGAAATCAAATGGGTGATCAATCGTGATGTGCTCATGGCAGCATGTTTCTCTCAAGGGAAAAATTGTAGTGAATAAATATTCATCCATAATTACTTAGTTTGAGGACTAAGTGAAGTTGATGACATATAAAATGCAACATATATATACTTAGCTATCAAGAGAATAGCCATTGCAGAAGGTGGAGTTGTAGTGACAATAGGCCACGGGTGGACACAATGACTGATGTCATGAATCATCTTAAAATAAATACTCCCACCTAATCTTGAATTTAGTGCATTTGGAAATGTCAGGCATGTGTTACATGAAAATACTCATGGCCAAGATGATCCTTGGTGAACCTGGGTGTATCCTTCAATACAATAGATGTGATGAAATCATTGCTAATGTTTTGGACTTCATTCTTGAGAAAATATGTGACTTCAGAGTCACTGCCAAAACACATAGACTTTTCATGTTTATCATTGGTTAGTCACTATAAAAGTATAACCACAATTTGATGTGGACCTATCAATAGTGTTTGAGACACTCAACAATTTCTATAAATTGTGGTATCCATTTTAATGAATGGACGACACTATAATTAAAATAGTGACATAGGCTCCACTGCCATGTATTTTACCAATGTAATAGCTGGTATGTGCAAATATTTGCATAGTTGTCTATGACATATTAAAGCAAAATGAGGCTTGAATAAATGATATTTGTGGAAAATATTTGCCGTTTCAGCATGTAGTGTTCATGCATGAATACCTTTTATTATGAGAGTAAATATCTTTTTTTAGTGAACAACAACAATTGCTTCAGAGGAGCAATTTTTTTTTATGATAGCTGATGCTATACACTCATATGTGTAGACCTTCATTTATATAGAATAACACTTTGAAGATAGTCACCGGATGCGGTGTAGATCTCGCAGTAATAGAAAAACATAGTCTGACTTTTGTTAGTAGATGTTCATAATTCTATTACCTTATGTTATGCAAAATGTATGAAATCACTTTGAAGGTAGTCATCTGTCAAAATGACATGATGTAGACCTTGCAGTAATAGTGGATAGTCTGCAAAATTTGCAGTAGATGCCAGTATTACCTTATGATATATTGAGGTAGTCACATATAATATTAATATTTGGAAGATCACTTCGAAGGTAGTCATCTTATCAAAATGACAAGATGTAGACCTCACAGTACTGATGGATAATCTGCAAATTACGCAGTAGATGCCATCAATACCTTGTGATTCCAAAATATAATATGGTGTAGTCATATTAAGTATAATCCTTGTTTTGAATTTACATCATGATTTGCAAGAGAGAAAAAATCAATTGCAAAACATAGTTGTTGCACTTATTGTAAAGAATAGCACTAGTATATTGGGGTCCATTGCAGATGTAATGATCGACCCATCCATCAACATAGCTCAATGCCTTGGGACTCAACCGATATGATATACTACGGTATTAACCAAAATCTAAAACAGTAAGCCTGATGACTTATGTTCATGTAGTATTAAGTCTGATGACTTGTCTGCCAATAAAAGAAACTAGAAGGGCTTAGTCTCAAATGGCCGAAGAGATAAGGTTTCCTATCGTCATCCTCAATGCATCTGGAATCAATCGATTTGTTCGGTATGCACATATAGCACCGGCACCGCCGCTGCGTACCAGTGTAACCGGGAGAAAGAGAGACCGGGGGTGGGCGGGTGGCGCCGGAGGGCTTGCTCGTCCAACGCCGCGCGCCAGAGGGCGCTGCCTGGCGTCGCTGCGTCCTCGGCCGCTGCGTCGACGTTGCTGTAGTGTCGTGGGCTGGTCGTGCTACCGGTGCCGCCGCGGTGGAGATCGCCGTTCTAGGCGCCGGCCATTGGTTACCCCGAGGACACGCCGCCTGTACTGGAGGGTATGCCGCGCCGTGGTCGTGCTCCGCCTGAGGGAGGAGCGCCGCGTCGAATGCTGCACCCGAGAGGTGGAGGACGCCGTCGTCGCCAAACGCCGAGGTACGCTCGCTGGGGCTTCTTCCCTTCTTTTCTCTTGTTCTTGATGCAGATTCTTCTATTCTTCTTGATTGAGAATTTCTTCCTATTTTCGTTTGAGTAGCGATCAATCCATCTCACCACGAGCATACGCCGGATGAAGCGATTTGCAAAACAGAATTTGTTATTAGATTTTTGATTGATTGCAAGAAGACAAAAACAAATTGAAGAATGTCCTGATCCAGTTTTCCTCTTTTACAGAAGCATGTCCATTGATTACTGCTGTGGACGGGAATATGGCTAATCGAATCGGCGGCATTCTTCTCTTCTCCTGTGGCCATTTCTCAGCGGAGAGCAAAAGTGCTGATAACGTGTTAGAGAGAATCGAGAGAGAGGAGCGAATGGAAAACAGATATATGAATGAACAGTTATTCTATTGATTGAAGATTGGGGTATTTATACCCAGTTTACAAGGCGGTTACAAAAGGAGGCAGTTGCCAAAAATGGCACCGACATAGCAGTGATTAATAGTTAATTAACCTAATTAATTAATTCCTAACATAGGCAAACCCTATTCGGCGCCTTAAGCGCCCGCTACAGGCGTTTCCGCAATCGGGCGCATACCCACCCTTTGCGCTGGGCCGGCCCTTCTGCCTTTTCCTTTCTCTGTTTTTGGAAACGCAAAAAAGCGCGCCTGCGGTGACTCGAGCAGACGACGTCCTGGTTTATAGTACAACGCACTAACCACACCGCCAAGAAACCCCACGTGATAAGTTAACTCTTTTGCATATAATTTGGTGAACTTTTCTTTTTCTTTTTCTTCTTTCTTTTTTCTTTTTCCTTTTTCCTTTTTTTCTTTTTTCGTTTTTCATTTTTCTTCTTATATCTTCTTCCTAGTTCGACAAACTTTCTAATAATTTGGTGAACTTTTCTTTCAAATTTGATGAACTTTTTTAAAAATCGATGAACTTTTTTTCTACGTGTCAGAAAATGGAGGAAGTTTTGTTTTCAGATTCGATGAACTTTTTTCAAATTTGATGAACTTTTTCTAAATTTGATGAAATTTATTCAAATTTGTTGAACTTTTTTGAAATCCGATGAACTTTTTTTTGAATTTGATGAACTTTTTTCGAATTTGATGAACTTTTTTAAAATTCGATGAACTTTTTATTTAACTTTGATGAACTTTTTTCAAATCTGCTGAACCCTTTTCAAATCCGATGATTTTTTTTTCAAATCCGGTTAAGTTTTCCCACATTGATGAACTTTTCTTCAAATTGGATGGTTTGTCAATATTGATGAACTTTTTTCATGAACTTTTGTCAAAATCAATGAACGATTTTTGAGTTTCTGAACTCTTCTTCAAAAATAATGAACGCTTTCAAATTCATGATTTTTTTCAAAGTAATGGACAGTATTCTGCTAATAAATAGCGCCGGCACGCTGTTCATTTATACTTGTCGCTGGTAACTGTCACAAATGTCCATTGGTTCTAGTGGCTAGCTTAACTTGGTGTAGGACGCAACGACCTAAGTTCGAAACCAGGGAAATACACTATTTTCGTTTTTTGGCGTTATACATTCGCTGCCATCTGCCTTCATGGGCCGGCCCACCAAGGTGCGGCCGTGTGCGCCAGGGAGCTGTTCGGGCGCTTAAGGCGCCGAACAGGAGGACTCCGCCGAGTAGGCGCTCCCGACGTTCGGTCTGGGAGGCTCCCTGACCGAACGACTCGTTCGTTGTAATCCATCGATCAAACCGAACGAAAAGCGTTCGGGCTAGGAAGGAGCCCACACCGAACGTTTCCTTCACCAGATCAAACGAGTCAGGCAAAAGATCGAAGCAACACCCGCGCCGAACCAGTAAGCCCAAAATCAAAGAAGGCCCAGGCAAAGCCCACTTGCCTACTGTTGCAAAAAACAAGCCCAAAAACAAAACAAAAGCGCGCACACACACGCACACACTACTTGCATTATGCAAAAAACACATCATGGCAACAAAATGGTCTAAAAATTGTCGTGATGCACACAGATTACTTGCCATGATGCAAAGAAAAAAACAGGTTAATGCGAATTGTGTGTAAATTGTCATGATGGCAAAAATGTATACAAAATTGCCACGATGCTAAAAAAACACTTCATTGCAAAAATTGGAATGAAATGCCATCGGAACAAAATTCATAAAATGTGAAATGATCCTATCGAACCACTTTTGCCATGATCCTATTGAATCTTTTTTGCCATGGTCTAATTTATAAAATTGCCATGGTCTAATTAGAAAATTTGTCATGTCGATGTAGTTGCCATGATCTAAACTAAATTTGTCATGATTAAGTAAGAAACAAATTCATTAAAGATCACATGGAAATTTTATTGCGCTGACCATGGCAATCTATCATACTTACGATGGTAAATTTACTTGTATTGACCATGAAAAGTTCATAAATTGAAATTTAGTTTCATGACAGATAAGAAAAACATTTTTCCAAGCTTTATCAGCTAAAAATTGCCATGGCCCCCAAAAAAGTAATTTTATGCTATTGTTGGAAAAGAGTAAAATGAATTTGCCATGGTCTGAATGTTTTGTCGTGGTAGTAAACAATATAAATTTCTCCATGGTGATATAGGTAAAAAAATTGCAATGTCGAAGAAGGTAAATTTGCCATGGCAAATGATAAAACTAAAATTTGCCATGCCAAAATAAAAGGAAAAAATTGCCATGGCATTAAAAAGTAAATTTACCATGGTACATAAAAGTTAAAAATGCCATGACAAAAATAAAAATAAAAAATTTTCCATGGCATAAAAGTCAAAATTTTGCCATGGTGATATAAGTAAATTTGCCATGGCAAATGAACAAGTAAAAAATTGCCATGTAATTAAAAAGTAAAAAAACTTTAACTAAAGTTGCCATGGCAAAACATTAACTAAAGTAATGGAAAATTAATTTGCCATGGCAGCACAACAAAAAAATCGACATGGTAAATGAAACAAAAGAGACACTATAAAAGTTGCCATGGCAATAAACAGGTAATTTTTTTCATCATACGAGAAAAAGAAATTTGCCATTGTAAGTGAATTAAACTTGCCATGGTCAACAAATTAAGTTTGCCATGGTCCATAAAACAAATTTTCCACGTTTGTGAAAAAAATAAACATGAAAATGATTTAAAATTTTCATGGCCCAATATGTAATATTGCCAACATGGTAAAGTTGCCATGAGAAAAAAACACATCTTAAATTGCTGTTTGCAGAAAAATACATTTTAGTTTCCATGTGAAAGCACACCGTAAAAGAACAACTAAACTTGCCATGTCAACACATTTTAAAGTTCCACGGCAAGTGTTGAATGAAGTGTGAAAAAACTCCAAACTTTCCATGGAAACACATATTAAATTTGCCATGGCAAAAAACTCATCTTAAATTGCCATGGCAAAAGTACATTTTCAGTTTTCATGGCAAAAACACACCGTAAACATGTCGTATAAAAAAATGCATGTTTAAGTTTTGCGGTGGCAACACAACTAAAGTTGCCATGGAAAAATAACTCTAAGTTTACATGAAAAAAATCAACTAAACTAATGGAAAATTAATTTGCCATGACAACACAACAAAAAGATAGTATATGTAATGTAAATTTTCCATGTCTGTGGGTTATAATTTGCTCTGTTTCATATCCACTTACCATCAGTTGCATAAATAAGATTTGCTCCGGGGCAACTACAGATTGCACCTATGCTAAACCCAAACCTACAGATTGAAAATTATCATGTTAACTGTGAGTTCAAAATTGCCATGACACCTCTAACGAATTTAAAGATGTTAACCATAACGTATCTGCTTAGTAGAGATGGCAAACTGTATGAAATTGGCATGGCAAAAACATATTCTTCCTAATCAAAAAGCATGGCAAAAAATACAGTGGGGGCGCATATCAAAACTTGACATCACTGTGTGCATACTGGAAATGCCTATGGCAACTACAGATTAGCTATAACAAAATCAAAACCAATATCAAAATTTACAGAGTGAAAAACTGTAGTCAGATGATTGATACAACAAAGATCATCGCCCTGCTGTCGTATGCACGAACACACAACAAACCAATTTGGGGACGAAAATCAAAACACATGAGGAGCATAGGAACGAGGCCTTGACTTCAGCTTCATGGTGTCGGTCCGGAGGAGCACACAGCAGACATGCCTTCCTGAAGACCGCATCGAGCGCCCGAAGGTCGCGGGGCTTGAAGTGGTTGGTGGCCGCTGCGACGCCCTGACCCCGGTCAACTAACTTCGTCCCACGTCGGCGTCCACCTTGGAGGTCGAACCACACTAGGGACATCCGCCGGCCCGCCCCCGCCATTCCCAGGGCAGGAGCTGACAAGAAGGCACGACAGGAACACGCGAGTGACTGGTGCACGGTGGAGCTCGAATCCCAGCAGCAGCCGTGCGCACATTCTTCCTCCATCAAGCCCTCCACTCCCGGTGGAGAAGCGAGACGACGATATTCCCACTCCTCGTCTTCCCCGCCGCCTGCTACGTCTTGAGCTTGCGTTGGTTTTCTGAAGAGGAAAGGGTGATGCAGCAAAGTAGCATAAGTATTTCCCTCAGTTTTTGAGAACCAAGGTATCAATCCAGTTGGAGGCTCCTTAAAAGTCCCACGCACCTACACAAACAAACAAGAACTCGCAACCAACGCAGTAAAAGGGTTGTCAATCCCTTCACGACCACTTGCCAAAGTGAGATCTGATAGAGATAGTATGATAAGATAAATATTTTTGGTATTTTTATGATATAGATTGGAAAAGTAAAAGATGCAAATAAAAGTAGATTGAAAACTTATGTGATAAAAGATAGACCCGGGGGCTATAGATTTCACTAGTGGCTTATCTCAAGATAGCATAAGTATTACAGTGGGTGAACAAATTACTGTCGAGCAATTGATAGAAAAGCGAATAATTATGAGATTATCTAGGTATGATCATGTATATATAGGCATCACGTCCGTGACAAGTAGACCGACTCCTGCCTGCATCTACTACTATTACTCCACACATCAACCGCTATCCAGCATGCATCTAGAGTATTAAGTTCATAAAGAACAGAGTAACACATTAAGAAAGATGACATGATGTAGAGGGATAAACACATGCAATATGATATAAACCCCATCTTTTTATCCTTGATGGCAACAATACAATACGTGCCTTGCGGCCCCTGCTGTCACTGGGAAAGAACACCGCAAGATTGAACCCAAAGCTAAGCACTTCTCCTATTGCAAGAAAGATCAATCTAGTAGGCCAAACCAAACTGATAATTCGAAGAGACTTGCAAAGATAACTTAATCACACATAAAAGAATTCAGAGGAGATTCAAATATTTCTCATAGATAAACTTGATCATAAACCCATAATTCATCGGATCTCGACAAACACATCGCAAAAAGAGTTACATCGACTAGATCTCCAAGAAGATCGAAGAGAACTTTGTATTGAGATTCAAAGAGATAGAAGAAGCCATCTAGCTAATAACTATGGACCCGAAGGTATGTGGTAAACTACTCACAACTCATCGGAAGGGCCTTGGAGATGATGTAGAGGCCCTCCGTGGTTGATTCCCCCTCCGGCGGAGTGCCGGCGAAGGCTTCAAGATGGGATCTCGTGGATACAGAAGGTTACGGCGGTGGAAATAGTTTTTTGTGGTCGCTTCTGATGTTTTCAGGGTACGTGGGTATATATAGGAGGAAGAAGTAGGTCGGTGGATGCTCGAGGGGCCCACGAGGGTGGGGGGCGCGCCCACCTGTAGGGGGTGCACCGGGCACCCTCGTGGTCGCCTCCTTTCACAACAAAAAAAATACACATCCGTCACATTTTGGGCTGAACAATTTTTTTTGTCATACATATGACACTTCTATGACGATAATTGTGACAAAACCCCGTATCATCATAGATGTGGTGGGCACCTACTTCTATGACAAAAAATCATGACAGAAAATGGGCTTTTCGTCCTGGGCGGGCCGGAGACGCAGCTGCATGACATTCTTTGGGCCGTCCATGACGGAAAAAACCGTGGTAGAAGCGAGGGGGAGGAAAATTTCGAGGAGTTGCCGGTTACGGTGGGAGGTCGGGGGTGGAGCCATGCGTGTTTCTCTCGTACGTACGCGCATGTGTGCGAGGCGTTGGCTCTAACTGAAGCAGAGCGAGGCATTGGGCTCTAACTGAACCCGAGCGATTGCACTGCAGTTAACTGAACCCGAGCGATCGATCGATGGTAGTTAACTGAACCCGATGGAGTGATTCCTTCGCTACTGCTGCTAACTGAAGCCGATCGATTGGATGAACAGTGAGCGTTGCGGGGGGGGGGGGGGGGGGGGGGGGTTGGATGAACAGTGAGCGGTGGCGTTGCCTCTGGATGAACAGGAACCCGTGGTGTGGACGGCTGGATGAACAGTAGACGGTGGAGGGGTGGCCGTGGAGGGGTGGTTGAACAGGACCCCGTGGTGTGAAGGGCTGGATGAACAGTAGACGGTGGAGGGGTGCCCGTGGAGGGGTGGTTGAACAGTAGCCGGTGGAGTAGCGCGCGGTGGAGGCTGGATGAACAGGAGCCCGTGGAGGCTGAAGGAGGTCGACGGTAGCCCGTGGAGGCTGGAGGAGGTCGACGGTTGAGATGAACAGTATCCCGTGGAGTCCCGTTTTGCGGTACGCCACACCCCTCCCGATGAACATGACCCCCGTTTCGACCGTAGGAGGTCCGTTTCGTCCGTTTTGCGGTACGCCACACCCCTCCCGATCAACAGGACCCCCATTTCGACCATAGCGCTCCAACAGAAGTCTGTTTCGTCCGTTTTGCGGTACGCCACACCCCTCCCGATCAACAGGACCCTCGTTTCGACCGTAGGAGATACGTTTCCTCCGTTTTGTGGTATGCCAGACCCCTCCCAATCAACAGGACCCCGTTTCGAACGTGGCCGGTCAAACACAAGGCCGTTTCCTCCGTTGTGCGGTACGCCAGGCCTTGTTTCCATCGCATGTTCCGTCCAAGCCCTTCCGATGAACACGACCACGCATTCCGTTCCAACCCAGCCGATTGGCTCCCACACGTTCCGTTGCCTCCCGATGAACACGACACATTTCGTTGCCTCCCCATGAACACGACGACGATGCTGTTTCTCCGTTCCGACCCAGCCATGTACGTATACGCGAGTAGGCATTCCAGACCCTGCCCGTATGTACGTACGTGGCCGTATTTTCTTTCTTGCACCCTTGCCGTTGTACGTACGTGTACATGCTACGTGCGCGCCTCTACTATGACACGTGCGCGCCTCTACATCGACCAGTATGTACGTACACGTTCGCGACCAAAATGACAACGGTATGTGCGCTTTGACCAGGTGGGTCCCGACTGTCAGGCACTTCCTTGCCTGTGAAGATGTAGTTGGTGGGTCCCAGCAGTTAGGGGGGCGAATCGTTTTGGTTTTTTTTGCCCGGACGCACTTCCTTGCGTGTGAAGATGTAGCTGGTGGGTCCCAGCAGTCAGGGGGCGAATCATTTTTTTTGGACGCACTTCCTTGCGTGCGAAGATGTAGCTGGTGGGTCCCAGCAGACAGGGGGGAAACATTTTTTTCACGAAATACGGTGGCCCGTCCGGTGGGTCCCCGCTGTCAGGTGGGGAAATAATTATTTTGCGCGTAATAAGGAGGCACTTCCTTGCTGCGGCCATGGACCCAGCTGTCAGCCTCTCCATGTACAGTCCACGTCCGATGGAAGCCATTCCTTGACCACGTTGACCACGCCGCGCCGAGAGCACCAGGGCGGTGGACGACGGCGAGTCCTAGGAAGGGGACGATGCGGAGCCGGGAAAGACGCGGCAGTGGATGCCCACGCGTAGAGGAGTATGAGGGTTCACTCGTTCGACTGCGGTGTGAGGCTGTCATCGCCGTAGAATAACAGGGGGTGTGGGTGCATAGAGGGATGGTCTGGCAGCGGTGGAAGTAGTAGGGAGCGGTAAGGCCTCCGCGGCATCACAGCTGGCCACGGGCGGCAGGAGCAGGCGACACGACCGACGCTGCTTTGGGCGGCTGGAGCAAGAAGACCAGAGGTTGAAGAAGCACTACGGCCGTTGGATGGACATCGTACGGTCACCGGAGCTAGAATCACTCATATATTGACTAAAGTTGACAAAGGCCTCCGCCCCAGTCAAGTTAGTAGGCCCACAAGTCAGCCTCCCACCAAGGTTGGTCCCAGCTGGCAGGGGGGTATTCATTTTTTTGTGCGTAATAAGGAGGCACTTCCGTTGGGTCCGAGCTGACAGCGGGGGGACCATTTTCTTAGCAAAATACGGTGGCTAGACCTGTTGGTCCCAGCTGTCAGGGGGAAACGTTTTTTTTTGCAAAATACTGGCGGCCCGTCCAGTGGGTCCCCGATGTCAGGTGGAGGAATAATTATTTTCCGCGTAATAAGGAGGCACTTCCTTGCAGCTGCCGTGGACCCAGCTGTCAGCCTCTCCACATATAGTACTCTTTCGATGGAAGTCGGTTGTTGACCACATTGACCACGCCGCGTCGAGAGCACCACGGCAGTGGACGACGACAAGGCCTAGGAAGGGGACGACGCGGAGCCGGGGGAAACGCGGCAGTGGAAGCCCGCGCGGAGAGGAGTACGAGGGTTCACCGGTTCGGCTGCGGTGTGAGGCTGCCGTCGCCGCAGAATAACAGGGGGTGTGGGTGAGTAGAGGGATGCCCTGGCCAGCGATGGGAGTAGTAGGGGGTGCTGAGGCCTGCGCGGCAGCACAGCCGGCCACGGGAGGCGGGAGCAGGCGGTCCCGGCAGCGCTGCTTTGGCGGCTGGAGCAAGAAGATCAGAGATTGAAGAAACACGACGGCCGTTGGATTGACATCCAACGGTTACGTCTGCTAGAATCGTTTGTTGACGTAGTATATAATAACTAAAAAAATCTTGCATACGCGTCAACTAAACAGACCCACAAGTCAGACCAGTCCCTCTTTTTTTTAATAATTTATATATAGCTTATGGCAACTTCTTACGCAATTTATTGCAGTCATTTTTTTTGGTTGGCCAGGGCCAATTTCGCATATTTGTGTGGGTTCCAAACTATTTTTAATACCGAAATGTCGAGCCAGATTTAAAGTACTTTGAAGATATATTTGAATTAGGTTAATGCCCAGTGAAATAGGAATCTAAAAATGTGAAAAAAATCAGAAATTATAAAGTAATTGCCAATTTATCATCCGTTTTTATATTTACAACCCATTTCATATTACTTTCAAGGCGTAGAAAAATAAGTAGGTCTGGATTGGGTATTCTTCAGAAAAAATAAACTGGGCTCATTTGCACAAAGAAAAAATAGCTGGGCTGGTCACATGGTGAACATAAAGTATAAACCTGGTCTAGACGGGCCACAACCCAGTTAATACCCTGCTCCGTCTCAACAATACCAAACAAAAAAAATACCGCTCGAGTAGCTACGTCCCAGGTGTCAGCCGATCTTGTGTTGTTCTCTTGTCTATTGACTATATACGCTCACAATGTCGTGGGTCCCGGATGTCAGGAAAACACTAGGACGAAGCATTTTATTTTTCCATACGCTGACGTGGTGGGCCCTTACTGTCATCCTCTCCACGTACTTCTGCCGATTCCTGTTGTTTGTTGACCATGTTGACAACGCGAGAGGGCGGCGCCGCAGCGAGCACACCAAAGCGCGCGGAGGACGTCGGCGTTAACGATTTAGGAGACGGTGGGGCAGCGATGCGTGCGCTGAGGCGCAGCCAGCTGTGGGAGGTGGAAGCAGGCGGCCCCGCCGGCGCTGGTTTGGTTTTGGCGGCTGGAGGAAGACAAGACTGAAGAAACACGACAGACTGTAAAAGCAGCAGGAGTACTTAACAACCTTAACTGAAACCAGCAGGGGCACTTAACAACCAAAGCTGAAAGCAGTATGAGTACTTATACAGGTTCAACCGTACAAAGCACGCCTCGAACAGTGCTACTTTGCCTACAGGCTACAGTTAACCAAGGGTGAGGCCCCCAAGCCCCAGGACAAGGTCCAGGAGCCACCCCGCGCATCCACAACCTTCTGAAAGCGGCTTCATCTCGCAACATGGTCAATAAACAGGATATTCGCTTTAGAGCCATGGAAAAGCATGAACATAATCTTCTGTCCTATTCTCCAAGATGGACGGGCCTTCATTATCTGAGACCACCCACGAATAAGTATCTTTTCGCCTCCAAGGGGAATTGAGTAGGTCGACATAAACATCATGTTGTGACCTAGCGCAAGTCTGACCCGACCATGGTCAGGCATCTGTATAGGAACAATAGAACTCGGCAGTTCCTGTTTCAAGAAGATCACAGCTATAAAACTGTGTATAAGCAATAGTTTATGAACAACATATATAAAAGAAAATAGCTCATACCATAAGTTTCTCGACACAGTTGGACCTGTTCAACGAGTGCAGCAGTGGCACACATATCCCACGTGGCCTTCCACCATTGAAACGCCCCACAAGGACCTCAAGACGATCAATAAAGTGTAGGAACATGTGGATGTCAATCCAGTCAACTTCAGTGCCATTAGTAACAACCGAGTTACTACAGAGTAACAAACGAGCAGACTGCTTAACTCTGAAAAAACCTACACGTGCCACCAATTATAAGACAATATTAGTTAGATGTAGCATCTTTGTGAGAGATTCATTGATAATTCTAAAGTTAAATTGTGATTAGTTAGACAGAATAGGTGGATTAAGAAGTAATCGAGGCAACAAGCAAGAACCAGATACAAAACTAACATGGATGAACAATTGGAACGACGTCGGGGTGGAAGATCGCAGTGAAGATGAGAACATGTTCTGCTATTTCCATCAACATTCGTGCGCCAACTTTCAGTCCGTAACACTTGAGAAAGTTTATCCAAGTTCGGCCATAAAAAAGCAGCGATCTTCTTGGTTCATGAACCCAACTCGGAAGCAATATCCATGCATTGTCTTCACTGTGACCATTAAACTAGTGTATTCAGTTATGGCAAGGCCGAGCATCTTGAGTACATGTGTTCTGGCAGAGCAAATAATACACTGCAAGAAAAATAATATGAGAACACATCATGTTCAAAAAACCCCCACCCTCCCGGATAGAGAAGAGGATTCTAGGAACATACTATGCGCGTTTCAAAATGCCGTGGTAGGATGAGAAGGAACAAGTGTGGCGTCTCGCCGTGGGCGCAGAAATCTGTAGGGTACTCGCACTTTGGGCACTGCAACTGAAACACACTAGATTCAGTATGAAGAAAAATGCATCAACGGTGGCGGCTGCCATCCTAGGATTACCTACGACCAAGGGACTTGGATTTATCGGCGATGGATGAAGAATTCGTACCTGGTTCTCCATGAGAAAACCCTATGCAATCGCCGAGCGGGGCTTTTCTCTGAACAAGCAGACGAGGGAGAAGGGGATTCAGGCCCAGTGAAATATTGCCGCTTCGTCTGTCCAGCTTACTGCTAAAGCTGGAAAGGGGGTTGTGATTTGACGGCTCATTGGGCGTTACTGCGGCGCTACACCGGGGTGTGTCTACCGTGAACTTGTGCACTCTAATTTGTGCATATGGCACGTGGACCCCGTTGCCGGTTGCCCCACATATCAGCGAAAGGAAGTAGAAAGACAGGAGTAACTAGTTACACATAAATATATTTTTTGACAGAGAGATACTCCCTCTGTAAAGAAATATACAAATCTTTTATATCACAGGCTCACCTTGCCGAGAAATATACTCCCTCTGCAACGCACGGGCATTATGGGGGTTCAGCTTTTCTTTATGGGGGTTCAGCTGAGAATATAATACTCAGATAGGCTCACAGTTCTAGACTTTGGGCCGCAGGCCGACCCTGCATGTTTGGGGGCCCATGTGTTCTACCTCAGCGCTTTTCATATTGCAAGCGATCGGTACTGCACTGGTTTTAGATGCTGTCGCAAGGCGAATACACAAAATTGAATAAAGCACGACAGCTGTTGGAATGAAATCGAACGACAGTTCCTAACCAACAATCAGAGTTGCAATTCTATCAACGATATACCATGTGATAAATAATACTGTCGTACTACTTATACACACAGGACACTTGTTTCACCATGCCAGATTATTACATCAAAATCTCTCGGAGGATAGATCAGTTCGGCAGTTGCGTGCTGCTATTGAAGAATTTCAAAGTTGATTTGGACAAGCTCTCCTTGCCGAGAAAGTTCGATTTCGACATCATCCCCTACCGCAAGATATGATTTAGATTTGAACCTTGACCATCCTTTAGCATCAATCATCATGCGACCATCCTCTGTACTTACGGTATATTGCGCAGGTTCATTCACACCAAGGCTGCGCATGGTAAGAGAAACTTGCCGCGGTCACCCGGATTGTTGAACGACTCCCTCGTTGCTCTAGGAATTCTCTGTTTGAAAACAAGAAGACATACCCAAATAGTTAGATCAACACAGTGAATCATGTGAAACAACATGGAAAGAAAAAAGAACGAAGCACTTGGGCGGCCAATGCTTACCAAGAAGGTGGACATGTCAGTTTTTGTAAGGACTTTGGTATATGAAGTGCGAACTGCAGCCCAGTCTGTTGCCGGTGCAACTGCACGGGCCGGACCAAATGCAAGTGCAAATGTTGGTGCAGGTGCCGAAGCCGTTGCTGCTGTCGGAGATGGTGCTCCTTATAGATCTGGTGCCGGTGTCGATGCCCGATCCTTCGGTAGATCAGACTGATCCGCTGACGCGATCGGTGCCCAATCCTCAGCTGGATCAGACTGAGCTGCTGCCGCTGTCAGTGCTAGAGCAACTGCCGGTGCTCGATCTGTGCGAGACAACGGCGATCGTGTCTGGTCTGCTATGATCAGCTTTCTAACTTGACTAGGATCCGTGACCGTGATCCAGTTTTTTCTTCATTTCTTTTAAATGCGAGAAGGACTAATTGTGGCGTTTTTGTTAAACCAAACTGCAGTTCATCATAGGGATTCAGCTTGTACTCAGACAACAGACTGATCCAATTTTTTCCAGTAATATAAGTGATGGACAGTGCCTTCATTACTGACACGACATAAGAAGTGAAACCTGCAAAAATAGCCATCGTAGAGCAAACCAAACGGTTTATTCTGTGATGAATGTCACATGGCAAAACCTGCATCGTAAAATTGCAGGAAAAGAAAGAAAACATGACATTAAATCAATAAGATTTAGACAGTAAATCAATAAGATTTACTTGATGTGACACGAGTGAATCCTTACCAGGAAATCACTATGTTGAAGTACTAAATAGAAGATTGATCGTCCAACTACACATGGCATGTAGGGGCCCTGCCTACTCCCGCAAGCAGGACAGTCCAAAGGTCGTGACAAATCGTATGGACCGAACATCCATGGGACTGGAAATCCTGGTGGGTGCGATAAACCCTGCAATGCATACAGATATTGGAGTGTAACCATAATTGATAAACCGTCCTCACAAAAAATATGATCTGGATACTTCAAAATGTACAGACTGAATTGAGTGGACAAACATTAACATAGACCATTCTCATGACTGACCACACACCAAAAGCGGCAGTACTAATAAACAATACAGGGTTCACAAACACAAATCAAGTACTGAACAATAGTACTTACTACAGACAAGCAAAGTTGCACTAACTAAACTCTGCAGACTATTTCTTGCCACCGACCTACGGGATGAACCCCGCATAACTGACTAGGCCATGGACTTCGTGTGAGATGTCTACATGCACCATCACCATCTTGTCAACCTTGGAGAACCTAACAGAGTGGTCTTTCCACTCATAAAGATGATGATGAAGACAGGCCGCATCAGATATGTTGGGAAGCTTTACAAGAACCACACCCTTCATAATTAAAGGCACAGCCAGGAAATTGTTGTGGTCAAGTACAACCTCGAGAACACGCCTGACAACAATGCTACAGGAAAACACTAGTTCAGGACACGTGGCGACAAGGACACAACAGCTGGATAGTTCAGCAGTAGAACTCATCATCAGGTCTTCCAGTTCACACGGCATGACTTTGAGAACTTCATCTCCACCGCGGACCTGGTTCTAATTCAAACAGAAACCATATTTCATTACTACCTCCTTCAGAAATATAAGATGATTTTCGATATTATACTCCATATATGACTACATATACGCACAGAAATGAGTGAACAAAGACACTAGAACATGTCTTCAAAGGCATGAGAGCAGAGGGATTACATGCAATATCCATAACACAAGTTACTGAGGCAAATATACCCTCTTAAAAGGTAGCATTGATGTTCATAAAGTACTCCCTCCGTCCCAAAATTCTTGTCTTAGATTTGTCTAGATACGGATGTATCAAGTCACATTTTAGTATTAGATACATCCGTATCTAGACAAATCTAAGACAAGAAATTTGGGACAGAGGGAGTAGTTGAAAGTAATCTATAAGAAATCAGTGTCAACCTCTCGCATGTTTTGGTCAAAAGAGGAATTTAGAACCGTCATTTGGCACACTAAAATCACATGCAAGATCACCCAGAAAGTTGTACTACCAGTACTAGTACTGTGTGTTAGATGAAAAAACACGATCAAGATCGAGAAAAAGATCGTCAACAAGAGACATTACCTGGACTTGCTTAATGAGGGATCCCAGAGAGGGGGGCTTGGACAGGGCGATGGCTTTGAGCTTGTCTGCGGTAGTCTCGGCGGGGTGCTTGCGCTTCTTCGTACCATGAGCCTCGACGGTTTTGGCCAGAGCCATAGACATCACATCGGCCGGTGCTCCGGCGTCCATCCAAGAGAGGAAGCTGAGAGAGAAGAGTGAAAGGAGGAACTAGATGAGGGAGAAGTGAAGCGAGTGGGGGTTTTCTTTAAGGGAGGAAGCTGAGAGAGAAGAGTGAAATGATGGTTGCTTCGTCCGTCCAACTTACTGCTAGAAAGGAGGGGGCTTTGTGATTTGACGGCTCATTGGGCATTACTGCGGCGGTTCGATCGGGGTAGTCTACCGTCACTCTACTACAGAGTAATTTAGTGCATGGCTGGTGGACCCAGGTGCTGGCTGTCCCACACGTCGGTGAAAGTGAGTAATTTAGTGCATGGCTGGAGGAGGATCCGCACGGTAGAGCGTGTCCACTGTTTTTCATTCTGAAGAAAAAAATGATTACAACAAGCGTTTCCACTCTTACGACGGAGGAGTGCGAAACACGGCAGCCACTTGAACATACACAGTGCTCCTACTACTAGGCATGTGCAGTGGTTCATACGTCAGTACTACACAATCTTGTTGCTGTGTTGTGCGCATGTCAACTACTCCTATATGTAACATAGTACCACTTTTTCGACTATCCGGTCGAGAATGAACTGTGAGATCAATGTTAACAGAACTAGGTCCACAATGCACGGAGAGTACGGTGCTACAGTACTCCACGAAACATGAACCATATGAAGCACATCCTATAGTGTTAGACAGGGTGTATGAAGGGTGCACGGGATGGGAGCAAAAGTTCCCTTCTCGACCCACTTTTGGGTGTTTGGCAGAGTGCATGAAGGGTGCATGAGTCCACACTAGTAGGTTGACAAAAATACACGAAGAGGAAACAACTATATTGAGATGAGAATGCAACCAAACACACCCACACGCTTTGTGCTACAGTGACGGATCTGCACCGTCTGAGTTTGATCCAACGGTCATGTTGTGCCGAGTCATGGACATGCCCATGCAGAGGGCGCCTAAACACCACCGAAGTCCCTCTGCTTCTCGAGGCGCACGACGTTGGTGATGCAGGGTGCAACCGCCCGCAGAGCCCGCTTTCGGTCGACGGGAGCCATCTCGTCAAAGACGGCGTCCAATGGCACGAATGGATTCCGGTGACGGAGCCCTGAAAGGATTTGCCCGGCAACGGCGACGGCAGCGCGCAACCCCTCCTTGTCCAGCTCAGCCACCACCATGCGCAGAGACGGTTCAGCTCCTCGGAGATATAGGCGAAGAAGGAGACCAGGTCAGGAAGCCGCAGCTCGTTCAAGTCGACCGGGTGGTCGACCGGGTTTAGCCCGACGGCCGGCATCATCGCGCTGGCACAACGGTAGGCATCGCGCAGCCGCAACACGTGCGTGGCTACTTGGTTCACCAAGTGGCCGAGGCGATCCTAGACCTCGTCACGATCGGCCCGCTCGCGCTCCAGCCGGCTCCCCTGACGGCCTATCGTATCTCCCGCTTTCTGCAGCAACGCCGCTGACGCCTCGAGCATCTTTGTGGTGGACGCCTTCCGCTTTTGAAGCTCCGTGAACTCCCACACATAACGGAGGAGCATGGCACTCCTCTCCTCCTTGAGCTCAAGGAGCTCCACATCCTTGGCCCTGAGCTCCACATCCTTGGCATGGAGCTCCTGTGTCAGGCGCCTCACCTCAGACTCCATGATCTGCTGCGCCGCCATGGCACCAGGTAGAAGAAATGGGGAGAGGAAGCAAAGGGGGCAAAACGGCTGAAAGGCAATGCAATCTAGAGAAGGCAGAGGGAGCCAGCCGAGGAGCGGGGAATCTTTTGGTTTTCACCACGGTAAAACACCAGTCGACGACTTCTCACATCAGGGAGCAGTGGGTTTTTACAGGCGGAGTCATCATGACTAATTGCTACCGCGCCTGCTCCCGTCAATCAAAAAATTAAAAATCCTGCCGCGCCTGCTCCCGTCAATCAAAAAATTTAAAATCCCGCCGCACCCAAACACCAGAGCAACACCACGGTGGATATTTAAATTTACATGCCGGCAAGTAGATAAAAAAGGGGTGAAAAAACAAATGTGGCGGCGGCCTAGCTAATCAGTCGAACTAGCCAACTAGCTAGCCACCGTGCTTCACTGATGTACTCGGCGGGAAAGGTGGTCTTTCGTGATTTGACGACTCATTTACTTGCTTCGGCGCTACGACCGAGGAGGACCCAGAAAACGCGCGGTAGGGCGTCCCATGTCAGGAAGAATATATGCGTGCACCACCCGGGAGGACCCCGAAACCGCGTGGTAGGGTGTGCCACGTCTCGGCACGGAGGAAAAATGTGCGTGCAAAAATATACTGTATCAGACGTAGTACCTATGGTTCGACCTCGGGACCCAGCCAGTCGGTCGAAAACACCCCACTAGCCACACAGCTTCATCATGCAAACGTGGCACGGTTAGCTCCATCTTGACCAGCCACAACGTCTCTTGTTCTAGGCAATTCTTCTATTTTCCAAGCTTTTTTTAGTTGTAATAACACCACGGCAAGCTAGCGCCGCTCTTCGTGTGTGTCCGTGCAAAGGTTAGACGACGGAGAGAAGAGAGATTGAGATCGTAGACCTAGGACCACCCGTAAGTGAGACAACGGTCATGCACGTGTTGACGAGGCACTCCCTCTACTCTACTCAATGCAAGTACTGTATAAAATCAAGTTATGGGACAAAGCCAACAACCATTGGTTTTTTCAGGCTATCGACTTACGCTTTGTAGTCCAGGTTGCCATTTCGAATCTCGTCTTTCAGATTTGTTAGTTTTAGGTCCAAATTTGATTAATGACAAGTGGGACCCCCGTGTGTTGTTCCGATATTTCAGTGTAGGATGGTTTTTTTGAACAAACACTTTGCGCGGTTAGACAAGTAACGGCACGAGTTACACGTATTTTGCAAGTTTACGAACAAAAATGACAGCGGCATAGAATATCACATCCACCCCGCAGCTTAGATACTATGGTGATACGAGTTTTTACACCGTTGGAAGTGAGATCCAATGGCTTGGGAGTAGTCTTTGTAATTATGCGCAATTTCCAAACTCTCCAAAGTTTTTTTTGCAAATAAAACATTCAGGCCTCGTGTGTGCCGCTGCATCTTCGATCCAACGGCTCCCCGGTGCTAATATTAGGTGCTCCCCGTAGCTTAATTACCCGCTATGGTGATATGAGCATCTAGGTCGTATGATCAGTGATCAGATGGCACATGCATAGTACTTGTACTTTCTGCGCATTTCCCAAACTCTATCAGCCGTATATTGCAAAAACATTCAAACCTCCTACTGTGGGCCGTTAGATCTCAGTGAACTCGTATCACCATAGAATCCACGGTGCGGGAGCACCTCATACTCTCCCATGCGAGAAAACATAAGGTGCTATCGTAGCTTGGATGCTACGGTGATACGAGCTTGGAGGTCGTTTGATCTGAGATCCAATGGCATCTAAGCAGTCTTTGTGCTTGTAAGCAGTGGCCAAACTCTTTTGGGGCTTTTTTTGCAAAAAAAACCATTCGAACCACCGAGGAGATGTTGGGTTACAAATCCAACGTCTCCGAAGAGCTTGTATCACCAAAGCATCTAAGGTGTGGTGGCAATATTCTTACATACAGGAGAATGTGATGTCCTCCTTTATCTTAGATGCTACGGTGATACGAGCTTCGAGGTCGTTGGATATGGGATCAAAGGGCATCTAAGTAGTTTTTGTACAAATTGTGTGCAATTCTCAAACTCATCAAGGTTTCCTGCAAAAAAATTAAGACATGTCATGTGAGCTGCTATATCTTAGATCTACAAGCTCCAGCAACTCCTAGCGGCATATAGCATGTAAGGTATGGGGGCACATGATATTCTCCCGGGGAGGAGGGGTGGGGGGTGCACAACCAATCGGTGGTTGGGAGGGTGGGAACAAATATAATCTAAACAACCCTAAACAGAGCTCCACAGTTTTATCTAATGTCGAGGGGTTGACCCCGACAATCATAGCTCCTCCTAAACACAACATTTGCATGTACTGTAGTACTAGACTTAATATTCATGTTTCAGTTTCATGTTCATTTTAAATATTGAACTGAGGACCATGGATGTCTTACATTTTACTCCCTTCATTCCTAAATATTAGTCTTTTCAGAGGCTTCAAATGGACTGGCACATACGAATGTATATAGACATATTTTAGAGTCTAGATTCACTCATTTTGCTCCGTATGTAGTCACTTGTTGAACTCTCTAAAAGACTAATATTTAGGAATAGAAGGAGTATTTTTGAACTCGTGTCATACATGCATGGGTTGGAAAAATAGATGCATTATACTTATTGGATTGTTGTTGTGTTCATGCATGTGTGTCTATGTGTGTGTGTGTGTGTGTGTGTGGTCATATGCTTGATACATACAAAGTTTTCTCACCTCCATATTGTTCATCTTTTAAATTTGAATTTGCATTGGAAAACTTACTAGGGATACCATGAAATGTGAAATCCACGTTGAGATCACTATATCACAAATTCACTCTAATTCAACGACTCGTCATAAATCAATTACCACGTTGAGATTAGTATTTGCAAGGAAAATACGGGTATTGTAATACACATAGATTCGTTCGGCAATTTAAAAGGTTCCTTTCGTATTCTCAAATGGTAGGACCCAACAGCGTACCAGCCAGACCTTGGCTCGTGTTGATCCTAAAAAAACGGGCTCGTGTCCTTCGGTGGCATGCGTGGTATGCACATTAGGCAACCCCAACCAGTCGAGCCTCAGCGTTTCAAGTCGAAATATCTGGCGGCCAGAATTCCAGCCCTAGGAAATTCCCCTCATGTCCCCGGTCCATAATGACTACCGATGAACAACGGAGGGATGCTTTAGTAACTAGACAACATTACCTACCGTGCCGAGCACGGTTCAATTCCCTCGGTCGCCGCTCGTCAATGTCACCCGTCAACTGCATTGCCTAGTACTACTACCTCTACACCAGGATGAGCACAGAATTGAGCCCGTTTGTTCGTGCCTAGTACTTTTTTGTTCGTGCCTAGTACTTGAGTTAATATATCAGGCAATGCACTCGTACGGAGGGATTATCCTTTTACTCCCTCCTTTCCGGTTTATAGGGCTTATCTCAAAATTTTAGTTTTCCCATTTTATAAGTCTCAATTTGGTTGTTCCCCATCATATATTCAGATTTCAAGGTGCAATAAATAATTACATGCAAGTATTAAGAGAAAATTGACCAATGCATGTACTTTATGCATGCATGCATTGCAATTAATGCATTCGTAAACACAATTTTTGAGGAAAACAAGCGCATTAATTGAGTGGTTTTGCAAACTACAACAATTGTTCCACCACTCACCATCTACCTTGGTTGGTGAGATTTTTGGATTGAGCCCTATAAACCGGAAAGGAGGTTTAACTAAGCAAAATGTTTGACCAAATCCTTTCTTAAGAAATACAACAGGACTGATGTACGGCTTGAAAATTTATTGCATGATGCAGGTTATGATATTGTTTCGAATCCTGGGTCTTAAATTTCAGAAAATCCAAAAGGGAGCATAAATTCTTGAAACTGAGCATGGTCAAGTGATATGGCACAAATATTACTTCGTAAGTTTTTTCTTCAATTCGAGACAAGCTGCTTATGACAAGTTGCACAAATGAAGAGCCAAGGTATTTTGGAACAAAGACCTGTCATGTTTTTTGTTTGAGGGAAAAGACCTGTCACATTAAGGCGAACGCTTTCACTATTGAAACCGTGGGCGTTTACGTGCCGCCACGAGTCCCCGCTTCTCATCGACAGGTGCCGTCCCAGCAAGCGTGTGAGTCGACGGGAGGCGTGCGAGAAGACCGCTGCGCCGACTGTCAGGGAGGCGTGCGAGCAGACCGCTGTGCAGACTCACCGGGAGGCGAGCCCTTTGACCAGGCTCCGCTGCCCACCGTCGTCCCAACTACTCCCACTTTTAATGTCGCCGGCGCCGCAGTTTAAAATCAACCCCGCACTACCCGGTATCGCTACAATGCTCTCTCTTCCTCTCCGATTATCCTATCGTCTACCTCCAACTAGCCTGACCTAAACGTACGCCATGCCGTATCACGATGGTCTGCCCTTAGTGTTCTAGTTTCATGAGGAAGACACCCAACCGGAGTCTCAAGAACATAAGGCGCTTTGGGACGAGCTTGAACTGGCTGAGGGAGTCCCGGATTAGGGGGTGTCCGGATAGCCGGACTACCATCGTCGGCCGAACTATCATCGGCCGGACTATCATCATCATCGACCGGACTCCAAGACTATGAAGATACAAGATTGAAGACCTCATCCCGTGTCCGGATGGGACTTTCCTTGGCGTGGAAGGCAAGCTTGGCGATACGGATACGTAGATCTCCTACTATTGTAACCGACTCTATGTAACCCTAGCCCTCTCCGGTGTCTATATAAACCGGATGGCTCTAGTCCGTAGGACACAACAACAACCATTACAATCATACCATAGGCTAGCTTCTAGGGTTTAGCCTCCTTGATCTCGTGGTAGATCCACTCTTGTAAACATCCACAATATCAATATCAATCAAGCAGGACGTAGGGTTTTACCTCCATCAAGAGGGCCCGAACTTGGGTAAAACATCGTGTCCCTTGTCTCCTGTTACCATCCGCCTAGACGCACAATTCGGGACCCCCTAGCCGAGATCCGCCGGTTTTGACACCGACATTGGTGCTTTCATTGAGAGTTCCTATGTGTCGTCACCGATAGGCTTGATGGCCCCTTCAATCAACAACGACGCAGTCCTGGGTGAGACTTTTCTCCCCGGACAGACCTTCGTATTCGGCGGCTTCGCACTGCGGGCCAACTCACTTGGCCATCTGGAGCAGATCGAAAGCTACGCCCCTGGCCGTCAGGTCAGGTTTGGAAGCCTAAACTTCACGGCCGATATCCGCGAGGACTTGATCTTCGATGGATCTGAGCCACAGCCGAGCGTGCCGTGCTGTCACGATGGGCACGACCTAACTCTGCCGCCGGACAGCACCTTGGAGGCCGCACACCAACCCGCTCCGACCCATAGTCCGGAGCTGATCGCTCAGATCGAGGACGGATGGCTGGACACCGCCTCGGGAGCTGCCACTTCTACGGCGATGGAGCCGAACACTTACCTTGTCTCGCATAAAGCTCATGACTCCGAGGTGCCGGACTCTCTGCCGGACTCCGAACCTCCTGCGCCCCTGCCAGTCAAATCCGACTGGGCGCCGATCATGGAATTCACCGCTGCGGACATCTTTCAGCACTCACCCTTCGGCAATATCTTAAATTCGCTGAAGCATCTCTCGCTATCCGGAGAGCCCTGGCCGAACTACGGCCAGGATGGTTGGGACGCGGACGACGAAGAAATTCAGAGCCCACCCACCACCCACTTCGTAGCCACCATCGACGATCTAACCGACTTACTCGACTACGACTCCGAAGACATCGACGGTATGGACGACGACGCCGGAGACCATCAAGAACCAGTGCCTACAGGACACTGGAAGACCACCTCGTCATACGACATATATATGGTGGACACCCCAAAAGATGGGGACGGCGAAGAAGCAACAGAGGCCGATTCCTTAAAGAAACAGCCCAAGCGCCGACATCAGCGGCGCCGCTCTAAATCCCGCCACAGCAAGAAAAGAGATTCCGGCACAGGAGACAATAACACCCCAGAAAGTGCCGAAGACAACCCCCTCCAGCACGATCTAGCGTAGGAGGAGGCAGAAGCAAGCCCTCACGAGAGGGCGACAGACGAAGAGGTCGAGGATGATAATTACTTACCTCCCTCCGGAGACGAGGCAAGCCTCGACGACGACGAATTCGTCGTGCCTGAGGATCCCGTCGAACAAGAGCGTTTCCGATGCAGGCTAATGGCCACGGCAAACAGCTTACAGAAAAAGCAGCAACAACTTCAAGCTGATCAAGACCTACTGGCCGACAGATGGACCGAGGTCCTCGCAGCCGAAGAGTATGAACTTGAACGCCCCTCCAAAAGTTACCCAAAACGCAAGTTGCTCCCACGACTAGAGGAGGAAGCGTACAAACCTGCATCACCAGCGCACAATACGGCAGACCGACCACCTCGTGGCCGCGACAGAGAGGCGTGCAATCTCTCCACCAAAACGGTACCCCGGCACCGCTCAAAAAGCATGAAGCCACGGGGGAACGCGCCGGACTTGCAGGATATATTGGAGGACAAGGCAAGACAATCCAGATCTATCTATTGATCACGTGGGCGCCCCAAGACCCACGACGAACACCGTCACGCCGGATACAACTACTCCGGCCGGGCCGAACACAGCAGACAACGCTCTCTCGAGCTACGTCACGATATTGCTCAATACAGAGGCGCCGCGCACCCACTATGCTTCACTGACGAAGTAATGGATCATCAAATCCCTGAAGGGTTTAAACCCGTTAATATCGAATCCTACGATGGCACAACAGACCCCGCGGTTTGGATTGAGGATTATCTCCTCCATATACATATGGCCCGCGGTGACGATCTTCACGCCATCAAGTATGTCCCGCTCAAGCTTAAAGGACCAGCTCGGCATTGGCTTAACAGCCTGCCCGCAGAGTCAATTGGATGCTGGGAAGACCTGGAAGCCGCATTCCTCGACAACTTCCAGGGCACGTATGTGCGACCACTAGACGCAGATGACCTAAGCCACATAATCCAGCAGCCAGACGAATCGGCCAGGCAATTTTGGACACGGTTCTTAACAAAGAAAAATCAAATCGTCGACTGTCCGGATGTAGAGGCCCTCGCTGCCTTCAAACATAACATCCGCGACGAGTGGCTGGCCCGGCACCTAGGACAAGAAAAGCCGAAATCCATGGCAGCCCTCACATCACTCATGACCCGCTTCTGTGCGGGAGAGGATAGCTGGCTAGCTCGCAGCAACAACCTCAGCAAAAACGCTGGCAGTCCGGATACCAAGGACCGCAATGGCAGGTCGCATCGAAGCAAAAACAAACGCCGCATTAACGGCGACAACAATGAGGATATGGCAGTCAACGCCGGATTCCGAGGCTCCAAGCCCGGTCAACGGAAGAAGCCATTCAAAAGAACCACTCCGGGCCCGTCCAATTTGGACCGAATACTCGACCGCTCCTGTCAAATACATGGAACCCCCGAAAAGCCAGCTAACCACACCAACAGAGATTGTTGGGTATTCAAGCAGGTAGGCAAATTAATCGCCGAAAACAATGCCAAGGGGCTACACAGCGATGACGAGGAAGAGACCCGGCCGCCGAACAACAGAGGACAAAAGGGATTCCCCCCTCAAGTTCGGACGGTAAACATGATATACGCAACGCATATACCCAAGAGGGAGCGGAAGCGTGCACTAAGGGACGTATACGCGATGGAGCCAGTCGCCCCAAAATTCAACCCATGGTCCTCTTGCCCGATCACTTTCGATCGAAGAGACCATCCGACCAGTATCCGCCATGGCGGATTCGTCGCATTGGTTTTAGACCCAATCGTCGATGGATTTCACCTCACGAGAGTCCTGATGGACGGCGGCAGTAGCCTGAACCTGCTTTATCAGGATACAGTGCGAAAGATGGGCATAGACCCTTCAAGGATTAAACCTACAAAGACAACCTTCAAAGGCGTCATACCAGGTGTCGAGGCCAGTTGTACAGGCTCAGTTACACTGGAACTGGTCTTCGGATCCCCGGATAATTTCCGAAGCGAGGAGTTAATCTTCGACATAGTCCCATTCCGCAGTGGCTATCACGCTCTACTCGGACGAACCGCGTTCGCAAAATTCAACGCGGTGCCGCATTATGCATACCTTAAGCTCAAGATGCCAGGCCCTCGTGGAGTCATCACGGTCAATGGAAACACGGAACGCTCCCTTCGAATGGAGGAACATACAGCGGCTCTCGCGGCAGAAGTACAGAGCTGCCTTTTAAGGCAATTTTCGAGTCCGGACGTTAAACGACCGGACACGGCCAAACGCGCCCGGAGCAACATCAACTAAGACCACCTGGCACGTTCCGAGCACGCGTAGCAATGCGGCCTCAACCCCAGCCCTCGCACAATTGTACGACAAACTCTCCGCGTACATAATTACGCCCTGGAGATACCATGGGCATAGGGGGAGAGGCACAACCACAACTGACCGAGAGTGCGGTTCGACCACACCAGGGGCTCCCAAGTGTGTCGCTCTTTTTATCTTTTATTTTCTCTTTTTTATACAGAACCCTGTCCGGCGGCGAGCCTGCCGAACTCATGATGCAACAGCCAGGGAGGGACAGAGGCTGCGACGAACATTCAGGTGGTCTCCATTACGAGCATTAAATTTGTTAAATACACCATTCCGCGGCCTACCCCTGGAGGGAGATGCCTTTAATTCGTCCAATCCCTTGCTTTCCGCACTATTTGTATCATTCCGCGCTCATAGCAAATCTTCTTGAATAAAATGCAGCACTTTTTGCCCATAATTGCATTACCTTATATATATATGTTCATTTACGACATGTTGCATCCGTACATTTTGGTACGGCCAAATACACCAGGGGCTTATGTTCCCCGCATTATGGTGTGATAAAGTCCGCACACTTTCACAAGTGCGGCACCCCGAACTTATAGCATTATATGAATCGGCTCCGAATCATGTCTTGGGTCAATAGTTGGGTTTGCCCGGCTCCCATGTTTGGCACCTTATGTTCCGTTCTATCGGCTAAGGTAGCACTGGGAGAACCACTGCGATTGCGCCCCGGTTGAGCCGGGTTAACGCCTCAGTGGAGAAAGCTAAAACTGACCGTCATGATAAGGCGAGAGACTGGTCGCTGTTCGAGAGGTCCTTTCGGGTACTTAAAGACCTACGCCGCTTCGAGCGAAGTACCGGATAATGTCCGACGAAGGTGTGGATAGCGCCCCAAATTCGGTCTTCCGAATACTAGGGGCTTTGCCGAAATTTAAAATTATAGAATTCTATGGCTAAGTGAGAGTGTTTAAGCACTATAAGTCCGGTTGCCTTGTTCGTTGTGTTGAGCGCCTCCCTAGATGGACCCAAAAATGGGAACAAGAATGCTCAAGTTTATCCCGAACACCCCAGCACTCGTGGCATGGGGGCTGAAGCCGACGACTTGCCATCTCTCAAATTTAATAAACGGCCGCACAGAAGGTAATATTTTAAATTAACAAGCGTTGCTTAGCGCATATGAACAAAGTTTTCAGCGCACAGGATAACACATTGCGAATTTACTCAATAATTACATCCCTGGGGCACTCATCCGCAATCTTGCGGGCACCCTTCAGGACAGTCTTATAGTACATCTCGGGCGTACGATATTCCTTGCCCGCTGGTGGCGCGTCAGTGATTAGCTTCTCCGCATCCAGCTTGCCCCAATGCACCTTTGCGCGGACAAGGGCCCGACGAGCACCTTCAATACAGGCGGAGCGCTTGATAACCTCCACCCAGGGGCACGCATCGACCAACCGTCGCACGAGGCCGAAGTAGCTCCCAGGCATGGCCTCTCCAGGCCACAGCCGGACTATGAGGCCCTTCATGGCCTGCTCGGCCACCTTGTGGAGCTCGACCAGCTGCTTCAGCTGGTCGCTAGGGGGCACCGGATGGCCGGCCTCAGCATACTGAGACCAGAAGACCTTCTCCGTTGAGCTCCCCTCCTCGGCTCAGTAGAATGCGGCGGCATCAGACACGCTGCGAGGCAGATCTGCAAATGCCCCTAGAGAGCTCCGAATTCGGGTAAGTAACACGTAATTTACATTCACATGCTTGCTCTGCATGAAAAATGCCTTACCCGCCGCTATCTTCCTCACCAACTCAATCTCTTGAAGGGACTTATGGGCATCAGCCTTGGCAGTTTTGGCACTTTCGAGTGCCGAGGCAAGCTCGGACTCTCGAGTCTTTGAGTCACGCTCCAAAATCTCATGCTTTTCCATGAGAGCCTGGAGCTCTTGCCGAACTACCGCCACCCACGCCTCCTGCTTTTCTCGCTCTACCCGTTCCGCGGCCGCATTGCGTTCAGCCGCGGACACGTCCTCCTTCAGGGTCGCCACCTCGTTCATGGCCCCTGCAGTACCCATGTTATCCTTGTTATTTTTTTGCCGCAACCTAAATCCTTTTCTGTAAGGTACAAGTTCAAAGAGGTGTTACTCACCTTCTTTGTCCTGGAGCTACTTCTTGGCGCGGCCGAGCTCTTGCTCGGACCGCTCGAGCTCCTACTTCAAAGCACCGACCTCCGCAGTCAGTGCGGCAGAGGTCAGCAGCGCAGCCTGCAACCCATATTGACATAATTTTTTTAGCAACCCTGCGTATATCTTCTTTTTTTTTTCAGATCCTCAGTCCGGCTTTTCTTTCCGAACACCGAACCGAGCATCAGGGGCTACTGTCTATGCGGTATTACATTGCATATTTTTAACTTCTTACCTCAAAGCCTGATAGAAGGCTATTGCAGGCTTCGGTCAGCCCGCTCTTGGCAAGCTGTACCTTCTGAATCACCGCACTCATAATAGTGCGGTGTTCTTCCTCGATGGAAGCGCTTTGCAGCGCCTCCAACAAATTGTCCGGCGCCTCTGGTTGGACGGAAGCTGCCGGCTTCACGGTCTTGCCCTTCGTGTGAAGGGGCCGCCGGCCAGACTCTGGAACCACTGCGGGTTCTGATGTGGAGTCCGGCGCAAAGTCTGGGAGGCCGCATTGTGGCGCCTCTGGAGCCTCCCCCTGATGGGTCCCTTCTTAGGATACCACCTCGGCGTCCTCGGTGTCGCGAGGGGTGGAGGCGGTCGGGATGGAGTCTACATCCGACGGAGCCAACGACCCGCTCGATGAAGCGGGGAGATCATCATTGGCCGGACTACAGGAAGCATGCGACATCAGAATGACACTATGTGACGCAAAAAAAGAAATTATAAATCATTCAGGAATCCGGATACTTACGATCTCGCCGGAGGCCTGGCCCTTGAAGGCCATTCTTCCTCGCCAACGTTGATGTTGGCGGAGCTGTCCGCGGGAATAGTCCTTCCCCTCTTGGACCCTTCGGCCTCCCTTGTTGGGGAAGCCTTCCTCTTCCTCTCTCCCTCCTCTGGGAGAGAGTCCTCTTTCTCCTCCTCGTTTTCGGGGTAGGAGTCCGCCCCGGAGTCGTCGGACACCTGAAAATGGGAACTCTTTCGAGCACCCGTGGCCTCCTTCTTGGCCTTCTTCTCCGGCACCACGTGCGGTGCCGGAACCAGCAGCCTCGTTAGATGGGCGTCTACTGGGTTTTCTGGCATAGGAGCCAGGCAGATAATCTGCCCCGCCTGCCTCATCCAGTCCTGTCAAAGGAAAAGGGGGAATTAAAACCCATAGAGTCAAACTATGAAAAGCAAGTGTCCTGTAAAGGGGTAGAATCACTTACCTCGTCGGCTTGATGCTGCGAGTGAAATCCGCGATCTTCAGTCGCGGATGCGGGGGCTCTGGCGCCCTTAAATAGCACCCTCCAGGCGCCTTCGTACGTCGTGTCGAAGAGCCCGCTCAGCGCCTAGTGCTGTTCCGGATTGAACTCCCACAGATTGAATGCCCGCTCCTGGCATGGGAGAATCCGGCGGACGAGCATGACTTGGACCACGTTGACCAGCCTGAGCTTCTTCGCCAGCTTCTGGATACAGGCTTGGAGTCCCGTCAGCTCCTCCTAACTACCCCACAGCAAGCCCTTCTCTTTCCAAGAGGTGAGCTGCATGGGGATACCAGATCTGAACTGGGGGGCCGCCGCCCACGTAGGGTCGCGCGGCTCGGTGATATAGAACCACCCCGATTGCCACCCCTTGACGGATTCCATGAAGGCCCCTTCGAACCAAAGGACGTTGGGCATCTTGCCAAACATGGCGCCTCCGCACTCCGCTTGAGTGACCTTCACTACCTTCGGCTTGACATTGAAGGTCTTGAGCCACAAGCCGAAGTGGGGCTGGATGCAGAAGAAGGCCTCGCACACGACAATAAACGCCGAGATGTTGAGGATGAAGTTCGGCGCCAGATCATGGAAATCCAGGCCGTAGTAGAACATGAGCCCCCAGACAAAGGGGTGAAGTGGAAAGCCCAGTCCGCGAAGGAAGTGGGGAAGAAAAACGACCCTCTCATGGGGCCTGGGGGTGGGGATGAGCTGCCCCTCGTCGGGCAGCCGGTGCGTAATGTCGCCGGACAGGTAGCCGACGCTGCGCAATCTTTCGATGTGCTCCTCCGTAACGGAGGAGGTCATCCACTTGCCTCCCGCTCCAGACATGACTGGGGAAGGTTGAGATGAGATGTGCGGGCTTGGGCGCTGGAGCTCGAGTGCCCGGAGATGGATAAGCAAAGGAGGAAGAAGGCGTAGGTGAAAAGGTGAATCCTTATCCCTTATATGGGCGGGCGAAGTCTACGCATCCCCCACCGGCCTGGTAAAACTCGCTTATCCCCCAAGCGTCACCATCAATGGCGCGATTGGGTTACCCATGTCCGTATTGATGAGAATCCCGGATTAAGGGGGAACACAATCTCTGCTTCGACAAGACGTGCCAAGGAAACTGCTTCGCTAAATGCGCTGAGGTGGTAGAGTAAAAAACGATTCAAGTAATGGCTTGGAAGTGGTGTGACGATATGCCGCAAAAAACGTCAGCAGATTGAACTTGTGTATATATTATTCTCTCTACGGTGGAATGTGGAATTTATTTTGCAGAGCCGGACACTATCCCGGTGTGCACAATCTTCTATCATTCGGAGGAGGAACCCGCCTTGCAATGCCAAGCAATATACGCGCCGGACTTATCGTCATTGAAGCCTGGTTCAGGGGCTACTGAGGGAGTCCCGGATTAGGGGGTGTCCGGATAGCCGGACTACCATTGTCGGCCGAACTATCATCGGCCGGACTATCATCATCATCGACCGGACTCCAAGACTATGAAGATACAAGATTGAAGACTTCGTCCCGTGTCCGGAAGGGACTTTCCTTGGCGTGGAAGGCAAGCTTGGCGATACGGATACATAGATCTCCTACTATTGTAACCGACTCTATGTAACCCTAGCCCTCTCCGGTGTCTATATAAACCGGATGGCTCTAGTCCGTAGGACACAACAACAACCATTACAATCATACCATAGGCTAGCTTCTAGGGTTTAGCCTCCTTGATCTCGTGGTAGATCCACTCTTGTAAACATCCACAATATCAATATCAATCAAGCAGGACGTAGGGTTTTACCTCCATCAAGAGGGCCCGAACCTGGGTAAAACATCGTGTCCCTTGTCTCCTGTTACCATCCGCCTAGACGCACAGTTCGGGACCCCCTACCCGAGATCTGCCGGTTTTGACACTGACACTGGCCTTGCGGGAAGACGCCGCGCCTGTCCCTGCTCCCGTTCCGGCTCCCGTCGCCCCGACTGCACCGGCACCCATCCCCGTGGCATTGATGGGCTGGGAGCCGCACATTGTCGCCGAGCTTGATGCCACGGGGTTCCACGAGGTCCCCGCCGACATTCACGCGCCCGTGCACCTGCCAGCACATGCGCCTGCGCGTGCACTAACGCGCACGCCCGTGCTGGTGCTCGTGCACCTGCCAGCGCATGCGCCTGCGCGTGCACTGATGTGCGCGCCCGTGCTGGTGCCCATGCACACAAACATCTCCACCGCGCCATTGACAGCGCCTGTCCCCGTGCGGGTGCCAGTGCCCCCTCGGCGTCATGGATGGCCGCCGTCGACCGCTTCCTTGCACCAACGCCAGTCCCCTCCTCCCGCTAGTTGACTTGCTCCGAAGTCCAGAACATTTTGGCCTTCCTTGAAGTTAGGCCAACGTCCAGGAGTACGCCCACAACGGCGCAAGACGCCGCAGTCGCCGTCGGTCAGTGGCCCGACGACACACAGAGCACGACAGAGGAGCCGCTTCCCACCGCGAGACGCCCCCGCTGCCGCCGCGTAATCTAAATTTGCCATGAAAAACATTCGGATTGCCATGCCTAAAATCCGAACGTTTATCATTTCCGTTTATTTTATATCGATCGTCGTATAATTTAAAGTCGGAGTCAGACTAAACGAAATGTATGGTTTGATCGATTGAATGTTCTGCTAGAGCCGTATCAAATTAAATATAAAACGTCATCAAGCCACATGTATTCCTTGTCATCCAACGACCTAGACTACTTCAATGTCGAGTGCTCAACACATTTAACGTGCAGTTAATTTCATGCCACAAATAGTGCTAATCACATGACAACACGCAAATAATATCCTAGTAGTTAATATCCGCATGCACTTAATATACTTCCAAATTAACGTGCATTGCATGTACACACTGACTAGTGCTGCTAGTACGTGAATCTAGTGCCGTGACTTGTGAGTTGTGAACACGTCCAGATATGGTCAACGGCAACATCGCCCGCGAGTTCTTCCTGTTTGCCCGCGCGTCTAAACGCAGAAGGGGAGGGGAGAGAGAGAGCACACATGGAACCCACCAGTAAGTGAAGGCGAAAAGTACTAAAAATAATATTACATGTTATCCGTTAATTAGGCTGTGGTAATATAAAAACATTATGTGAACAAAGGGGGTACAACAAACATTGCTATTCTATGTATGTTGCCTATTGACGTGCGGCTTGAAGGCCCCGTCGCATGTTCGATCCTCGTCCTTTATTTTTAAATTTGTATATGGGTCCAAATTTGTTTCCTGACATGTGGGCCCCTTGGTGTGTAGTCTGTAGCACTTTAATTTGTGGGTCGAAATTTGTTCCATTCCAAGTGGACTATCGGTGTGTAGTTTTGTAGCTTATTTATAATAATTAAAGAGAACAACATAGTTTTTTCAATAATACCATGGTGCGACGTTGAAGGTGAGAAAGGTCGTGCGAGAGAGTGATGACCGAGCCAGAGGGGAATCAACTAGGGGAGTTGCGTGGGTTGCAACGGCGTTTGGAGTAGTTGTAGGCCGAATGCTACGAAAATATAATCTAAACCGACTGGAATAAATGCCTACACAAATTAATCTAAGGTTGGAGTGCCCCTCGCAATGTAAATAGCTCCGGCTTTGCGAGGGGTGGAGAGGTAGTAGCTTCAACGCGTGGAAGATACGGTATGAGAAAGCGAGGTCAATCAAGAGACATATAGATAGAGAGACAAAGTGAGTGTGGTTCGACATTCATTGAACAAATATATATGCTCCGGAGAGATATTGTCCGATTGAGCTTTTGGTAAGGGTGAGGGCTGTAAGATAGAGCTTGAGAGATGATCCAGTCGCAGATGTGTAGATATATTTTGTGCGTGGGATGAAGCAAGGTCAACCGATCACATAGGGTCGCCGTGCGATCAAAAGAGTGAGACGGGTTGGAGAGAGTGACCTAGGTAGACTATGTGTGTGAGAGTGTATACAATGTGAATAGGTCAAATTGGGCTCAAACATGGTGATATATCGTTTTTGTCCGAGAAAGAGCGAGGTAAATCGAGACACACACACACACACACACACACACACAGAGAGAGAGAGAGGAGAGAGAGAGAGAGAGAGAGAGAGATTGAGTGAGCATGGCCCACCATGAGGTCAAAAGAGTGGCGGCGGTTTGGATGGACTGACCTAGATAGACAATCTACGTGAGAGAGTATAGAGTGTGTCGATCGAGGCCCGAACAGGGAGATATATCATTTGTGTGTGAAAGAAAACGAGGTTAAATGAGACTCAGATAAAGAGAGCGAGATTGAGAAAGTGTGGCCCACCGTGCGGAATAAAGAGTGAGACAGTCTCGAGGGAGTGACCGAGATATACAATGTGCGTTCATGCGCATGAGAGGTTGGGGGGGCTAGATAGGCAATGCATGTATTTAGCGTGAGAGGGTGAGAGGGAGAGGGGGAGAGAGAGAGCTCGGCATGGGGTGCAATGGCGGGTGTGTGAGGTAAATACATTTGGTAACAGGAGCGGAAAAAGGGGTTGTGTAGTTGAGAGACTTAGAGATCGAAACATGGAGAGAAAGAATGAATGTGTGTTGGAAACCGATAGCTTGCTAAGGTGGTTAGGAGAGGAAGATTGACCGATACAGGAAGTATGTAGCGTTTGTGCACGGGGGGGGGGGGGGGGGGACTAAAAACAACATTTGAATGTACATAATACGAGACTTAATATCGATGTTTCAATTCGGTGTACATTGTAAGATTTGAACCGAGGACCAGGCATACGGGTAATTATTTCGAATTCGTGCCATACTAAGTTTCGAAAAGTTGACATTGGCTCAATTTGTTGTGCTATTTTGTAGGTCATATGTTTGAATCCATCCAAAAGTTTTCTCACTACCATGGTGTTCATCATATACATATGAATTTGTATTAAAAAAGTAGCATGGATACAGTGAAATGCGAAATCCACGTTAGAATTGGATATCGCTACGTGACACACACTCTAATTCAAATAACTAACTACGTGACACACACTCTAATTCAAATAACTAATTATGTGACACACTCTAATCCACGTTAGCATGGGTACCGTTTCGATTCGATTTTTTTTCAAATAACTCCTCATTAATTAATTTATAGTACTCCATATGTTCACTTTTATAAGACCTTGAAGACATTACAGACAATGTGCAAAACAGTTCATTTTAAGTTGTCTGAAATGACTTACAAAGGTGAACGGATGGAGTATCTCGTTTAGAATGACTAATTATTGCAAGGAAAACACGGGCATGGTAATACATACAGATTCGTTTGCAAATGAAAGAAGATTCATTTGCATTCTCAAATGTAGGCGCACCAGGCAGACCAGGGTCGTGTCGGGGTGGACGCTGCTTCGGTGCCTTAAAGGCAACAACCCTTGGGTGACTCACATGTGGGCCAGCCACCTGTTGGGCCCACATGTCATGGACACAAAGGCAGGTGCCTTAAGGCACCGAAGCGTAGTCCTGTCAGGGTGGTCGCGTGTGTCGGACGGACATGTAGCACCCAGCCACCCACCCCCCTCCCCCCCAAAAAGGACGACGGCAATATAAGTTCGCGCTTCCATGTTTTGGATTGAAATATCTGGTGGCTCCAATTCCAGCCCTGCAAAATCTGTCTTCTCCACCGTCCCCTTCCGCGCCCAGATTGCTCAAATCCCTAATTCGCCGCCATCCCTTGAATCGCCCCTCATCTCGTCTCTTTCCCCACTGTTCCCCACCTCTGTGCCGGACGACGACGACGAAGACGACGGTCGCGCTTCACCACCGCACCGGAGCTACCTCATCTACGCCCTCGTCCGCTGCACCGGGTGGTCCACCGACAATGTCGGCTGCCGCAACCGACGTGCCTCACAGACACCGAGTTCCACCGCATCAGGTGCGCTTCACCGATGCCGTCTCCCAGCTCACTGGGGCTACTTCATCGAGCACATCATCGCACCTCCGCCCCCCGAGGTCGTTGGGGCTTCACCAACGGTCTCGTCCACCGCATCGTAGTGCTCCGCTGCCACTCAAGATCTGCATCCGTGCGCGGCCAGCCAACGCCAGCGCATCACCCTCAACAGCTCTGAAGTCACCCGCACTCTAGCTAGGCGAGCATGCCCAAACGCCGGCCCGAACTAGGTATCCACACATCACTCCCTTGTGCATTGTTCCGACGATGTTTGGATATCCTTTCACTGCTCTCTTAGCTTACACGCCTATGCAACTCTGACTTTAACTCTTATTTCTTCTGGAGATATCATCTGAAACAAGCAAATCCATTTTTTAGCGAAGCATGACGGGGCTACAGGATCTGGTACACATCCTGCACACTCGTATAACCTTGTAAGTATCTGTCCTCCGATACAACATCAAGGTCGATTCCTCTTATTTGATCAACCATTCGCCATGTCAAAAATGCAGAGGGGGGTGCAAGGAGCACAAGGCCTGCACATCCAAGCAAGTGGTAACATGGACTTGTACATGGAACAGCCCAAGTGCAGGCAGAGCTGCAGCGAGCCTGTACAACGAGCTAGCGTAAGTCCCTGCATTTCATTTAATTCGTACTGGCATTCGTGTATGATTTGTGTGCAGTGGCTGATCCACAAATTCAAGTTACCAGGGGCAAACATTTAACTTAAAAAATATGAAGGCACTTGCACTCCGGAAATCAACATAACTCGAGAAATGTGAAGCTACATGCACTTTGAAAACCAGCTAATGATCCAAAGTAGTTCAGATTATAAACACTAAATGATGCAAGCACCAAAAAACACAAAACACAACATAGTGTACAAGGACTACAAACATGGTCTGTACCTGCCTGAATTATTCGTTCTCTGGCTGAAAATATGGAAGTGTAATTGCACGTATAACCAGTGCGCAAACTGCATATCAATATATCTATCCTGCACAAGTATGCCAATAGTTTCAAACAACAGATTAGAAAAGTATTTATGCTATGTTGTCATGATACGGGGACTTTCTGGTAGATGGCCTCAACGTTTCCTCAAGCTATGAAAATGCACTATAATTTGCTTGTCATCAATGCTTACAAATCTCTGTCTCTCTCAACATAGTAGATCATCATTAGACACTAAACCCTTCAATGAGCTTGCAAAATGCTTGCATTAGATCCCTCATTAGACACTATATGTTCATCACCAGGAGCATGTAAAATGTTTGCATCAAATCCTTCATTAGCAGTCTGTTCATTAAACACTTCAGGCTCAAGAACAACGTGAGCTTGTATGTTTGCACCGGAAACATGATTAGATACATCAGATTCAGTCAGTTCAGTATTGATTGGGGGAGTTATAAAATAAGTAGAAATTGGTTTCATTTTCTCATAGATTCCGTACATACAAGCAGTTTTACAACACCGTCAGGTTTAACTATTGGCCAGAAATTGAAGAGTTGAATTAGATATAATCAGGGATGTGATGTACCTGCTTGTTGCGCATGCTACTCTTGCGAGCTGCGACTGTCCGTTTGCGCAAGCTCGATGCCATGCCCGTGCTGCCACTGCTGCCTCCCACGCAGGCTACACCCAGGGTTGGATCTTCATCTTCTTGTCCTTCCGTTTGCTTGAAGCCCTGCGATCGCCCTCCAACGAGGGTGCGAGGAAGTGCTGTGTCTGTCTGTCCAGTGGAGGCTAGGTTAGGAGCAAACCAGACTGGAGGCTGGAGCTAATGAATTGAGATTTTTTATATTGTCGATCGATATGGGAGGCGCTCGTTTGGGCCGCGAGCCTACTATAGGGCCTGCCTTGCACTTATGTTATTGGCTCATCCAAATTGAAACATTTTTCTTCATTTTTTACATTGCCTGCTCGTGCGTTGGGACGAACAAAACTAGCATGGGCCAACCTGGACGACTCAAACTAGGTGCACACTTTCCAGCCACCTGAGGCGGCCGCCCATACCAGCCCCTATGGCGGCGTCGCCCCTTTTGCGTGTATGATTGGATAGTGAAAAATATTCCAGTGGCGCTTTTGATTTACCCACAGAATGGTTGAATTGCTTGTTTCTATGAACTGAGTTCGCCAATAATGTGAAGGATGCCAGTCTTTTCATCCTATTGCAGATTTCTTAGATCTCGATATGCCAAAAGTAATCGCATGAAATATACAGTAAAAGCCAGTGTGATGTGTTTGGCCACAACTAGTCTGACTACACGTCCTCATATAACATATCAAGGACGCACCATCTTACCAGATTAGCCATTCGACTTACCCATGCAGTGTGGGAAGAAAGAAGTATTGAGACTGCGTATCCAAGCAATTGATGCCATGGACTCCTTTGTACAACCTTGTAAGCAAAAAAGAAGTTGCAGTGTGCCTGTACAAAGAACTAGCATAAGTTCAGTTACCTGCTTCTCGGAATTTTAGTTAGCCACTTACTGCAAAATTGTTCAATTGTGTTGCTTGGCTTAATTTAGTTTGCTACTGATTACATAATGGCACAGCCTGTTAATCATACTGTAGACTGCACCTATCTATGTGTTTGATACTTACTATTAAGAATTACATGTTTGCCTTAACTTAAATATCTACTTGTTTGTTTAACTGCTTTGCTGCTGCAACAGCGGGTTACAATGATGTTAATAACTACTCCCTCCGTCCCATAATATAGGACGTTTTTTGACACTAGCATAGTGTTAAAAAATGTCTTAAATTATGGGACGGAGGGAGTACTTTTCAGTATCCAATTGAAACTCTTTAATTCCTTGTTTGTTTAACTGGTTTGCTGTTATAACTCCCAGTTGAGATGTTTTGCTAACTTCAACTTTTTTGAATCCAATCAGAACTTTAATGGCAAAATAGGTTAGCCCAAGATCAAAGAGCGAGGTCCCCATGGACGTTGCATCATCCCACAGCAGTGGCACCGGCCCAATCGTGCATTATGAATTGCCAACTGTTGATGCTCTAGAGGCTAAACTAGTGGTAGAAACAGATTCTACTTCTGCACTTAGAGATGAAGTTGACATGTTGAGGAAGCAAACAGCACAATCACAAGCAGTACTCAAGACAACCATTAAATATTTGGTGGACTTCAAAACGAAGCAAGCTGAGACTGACCAGATTGTTAAGGTCCTGAAGGAAAAAAGGAAATTAAATTCCTACTTGGTAAATCATAGGTGAAATGTTCTTTCCATAGTTGAATAACCTTTGTGTTGTCTGTTCATGTAATCAATCAAACCATTTGTTTTAGAGATCATGTAATAATTTTTTTTGTTTTTTGGTTTGTAATTTTATTTGAGCACAAGTCTGTATTAATTGATAAGACTCGGAGATATTTCATTTGGATTGCTGTGCCAGACCTACAAATATGCCAATCGGGCTGAATGTGCATTCAACAATAGTAGTAGTATAGATGGACCATAAGTGGCACGCATCGGAAAGGGCCGAGATGCTGGCTAAAAAAAGATGCTGTTGTAGCCAAAAAAAAGTAAAGCGGCCTGGCTTATGTACGTTAGTTGATATTATTGATTCATATACTCTATAAGTGTTTACATGTCTGTTAGTTCTGTACATTCTTGGTTGATTGACTCGGTATTTGAATCTTGATACATCGCTTGTGTACATATCTAAATGGGAGTACACATTATGCTGCGTGTGACATTTGAGTTGGACATGAAGTGTTCCAAATATTCAAATTCACCTTAAACTGGATATTAGTGTTTCTGAATTTGAGTATCGCCATTTGTAAACCATATTCATATATGACAGTGGAATACATCTTTGTCGTCCTTTTGAAGATATATAAAAACACATAGAACGATTTATAAAGATTCATATATGAATACAAAATGGATTCAAATTTAGTTGCCAGGGTAAACGTGGATGCTTATTGTCCCAAAATTCGAAAGAAGCTATAAAATGTCCACTCCCACGTCGGCTTCCCGAAGCCAAGTGTTTGGGAGATGGAAATTACTGTCTACCCATTACACGAACAATCCATCGGCCCGATTTCCACTGCTCTAAATAGGGGTAGGTTTTTAACTTCATAGACGTGACACGACCGCCTCTGAGCCCATTCCGACACGGTGGGCGTCAAACATGGGCGGTAAAACACATTTGATTCAAGCTCTTCCGAAAGACCTCTGTTTCTCCCTTCATTCCCCATTCATACACGGTGGGCGGCAAAACAAACTCGACTCGGCCGGAATCGATGTAGGCAAATATTTTCAATAGGGGCAGGTTTTTAACTTCACTCAGACGTGACACAACCGCCCTACTTGTCAGCCCCGTTCATACACCGTGGGCGCCAACCATGGGCGCCAACCACCCTCTCCTCGCCCGAAATCCCTCTGGGCAATTATTGGCGAGATGCGAGATTACCGTCCTATCCCCAACCGACGAGACGTCCAAATTTTAAACGGGGGCTAAGTTCGTAACTTTCCCATATTTCAGACAGGCGCGTCCCAAAAACATGGTTCCCCGTATATCTCCCTCCATTTTCCCATTCATACACCGTCCGCGCTAGAACATCCCATCCCCACACTAGCCTCTGTCCGCCACCCCATCCATCGCCGCCGTCCTCCACCACATCCAACGCCACCGTCCTCCACCATGCCGGAGCGCCTACCAAGACCGCGTCGTCCACTGCTAGAGATGGACGTTTCACATCCACGACGACGGACCAATAGCCTTGCATCGCGTCCTCTTGCTTCATCGGCGCCGTCGTCCTCTTTGCCGGGGCCGCTCACACGACCTTCTCTTCCACCGCAACGGGACTTATCCCTCGATGCACCCGTCTACCGTCACAGATCTGCTTCAACGCCACCGACAGCCATCGCACCCCCGATGCCTACACGGCGCCGCAAGAGAGGTGGTACTTCATATCTCCTCAACTTTTTGATCTCAACCAGAAAAAAGATCTTAACTTGGTTACTCTACTTTCTTTTCAGCTCTTAGAATTTAGTTCTTAGTTCGAGGCAAACAATGGATGCTAAATATCATTTCTCCGGTTTGCAGCTTCAAATCTGCCATGGCACAGCCATAATACGGTTTAATTGATCATGCTTAGGGTTTAATTGATCATGTTGGTACCGTGGTGGTTTCTTTAATAGAAATTGGAGGGAAAACCCTCTTTTGCTAAAAAAATATGCTTAGAGTTTCCCCTTTTATGATCACTATACGATCAGAATACGTGCTTCGTGTCATAATAACATTGCTCCACGCATCAAGCTAAACAAGCTTAGATGTTCAAATACAAATCTGATATTATTAAAATAGAGTTGTTTAATTGGTCAGCTAAATGTTCCTAAATTAGTTTCGAAAATGCATGTTTATTTGTTCAAATACGAATTTCATATGATTCTAATGTTCCTACTTCAGTTTTGAAATGTGTGTCTGCCTGTTATAGAGACATAAGGGGTTTGTATTTCTGTGTGTGGTCTGGTCAGCACGGTTGGGGAGGTGAGCTTTGCATATGCAGGGGTTTATAGGGAGACACTCTCCGAGTTGAATCCGCAATGCATTCCATTGATAATCTGACTACTTTTTATGTTTCCATGAACCTCAGATTCTGAACAACATCATAATGATTATGAGCTTGCGCGCATGAAAAGAATAAAGCAGAACAATGCCATGGCTGTCAAACTTGGCATTAAGGGACTGAAATCAAGTCTGGATGCAATGCAATGCAAACGCTCTCCACCTACTGATTCATGCTCAGAGTATGATCCTAACAGTGATTCTGAGCTAGAGGGAGACCTAAGTCAATGTAGCTTCCTAGTGGAGGAGTCGGAGGAAGATGCCCTATCTTATTCACCCATCAAGGTACTTGCTCTAACTTTCCAAGGTTACATTGCTCGCACATATCTTGCAACTGATGCTTTGCATTGCTTCTACTATGTTGAACCACCATTAGCTTAGTTTACACATCGTGTATGTGAATACGCGCTGCCTATCCATTTTTAGTACATATTCCATCTGTCATCATACCATATTTATCCATTCAAATGTTGTTCTTGTGTATCAAACGTTCAAAAGGAAGAGGGTGATTGCTGATCGTGGAGGAGCACAAGCAAAGTATTTGGAAAAGGTAGTGGCACCTGATAAATCAAATACCCATTAGGTGTAGTTGCAATATCACCTGACCCACAAAATACCCCAACTATAGCAGACTCTAGCCCCACTACACTGGTCATTTCTGATGCCCCAACTCAGCAGACCCCAACTGCAGCAAACAATATGATTATCCAGTTGACATAGCACTAGCTATACGATGCAAAACCCCCATTCCAACAAAGAGTAATCCAGTTGCCAAATCCCTTTTCGAACCAGAGAGAGCCCCAATTGCAGCAAATAGGACCCCTGTTCCATTTCTTCCCAGTTTAGAAGACGAAGCTTATGTTGTTGTCAGGAACTTTGTGCGCATCTTTCCTTCATGGAAAGATTATACCACAGACACAGAACAATTTCCAGTCTTCCTCCGCAACTTACGCGTAAGTAATGTACTAATGTTATTCATGGTCATTACGGCATATGTTTCTGCTGACAGAAGACACAAGATTTCATTCTTTTAAATAGGCGAGGAGCAAACTGGATTGTGATGACGAGCAAGAGTTGGTTGTGCTTTTCAAGCACTCGTTGATGAAGTATCCTTCCTACCTGAGGCAAGCGCACTTCGATGGCAAGCCTCTGAACGAAATTTCTGTAAAGTCTACGGTACTACATTTATCCGACGGTGACTGGAATAATCTTGTTACACACTGGTCTCGGCTGCAGCGTAAGGTACTGTCTATGATATCACATCACAATTTGAACTACATTTCTCCATTTGTCTTAATGTCTCACTTGTACGAAAACTGTTAGCAGAAGAACATTCGTTCTCAAGGGACCATAGAATCTCGCAACTATACTGCACACTGCATTGCTCTCGTGAGTACCTCTTGCCCCGTATGAGCATACTTACTTTCATAGCTATTTGATTATGTAGCATCACTGCACATGTTAGCCTCGTAATCGCCCATTTGGTGGACATTATACGATCCGTATGGACTCTTACACAAATTTTGAATCAACCCAATGCTTTTGAAGAGGTTTAGCTCTGCAGTCCTCTTGTAAGGACTGAACGTGGTCTATCATTGTACTTACATTAACAGCTACTCCCTCCGTCCCATAATATAAGAACGTTTTGTACAGTACACCAGTGTTCAAAACACTCTTGTATTATGGGAAGAGGGATTGGTTCATTTTGTAGCATTCTGCATCTTATCTCCCTCGCCCACCATTTACTAAAAAAGATCAGATCTATATTTAATCTTACCAACAAGTAGAATACATAGACAATGCCAGTGCAGAAGTGTAGCGCATTGCTCTTGTCAGTACATTTTGTCCTGTAACGCTTGTACTTTCAGGGATTGGTAGTTGATTATGTAGCATCAATCTGCATCTTATCTTCATTATCCTCTATTCCTTCCAGTATTATCATATCTATAATTACTCTCTACAAAATGTAGAGTACAGGCAATGCTTATGAAGAAGATTCTGTGCTGAAATTCTTGAGTTATCCTTCCCTTGACATGGAGAAGGGCATTATAAAGCCGGTGTTAACTGTTAATGTAAGTCAGTCCTTCTAAAGCCTTTATCCTCAACTGCTATTTAATTTGCTCATACTCCCTATCGTTTACTGCTGTTTAGTTTGCTGTTTCTACCAAAATGCATGTTCGTAAGAACCGTAAGTTCTAAGTGTTACTTGTAAAACCAAATTTCTTATTCACACCATGCACATTACTTAATACTCCCTATATGTATGCTTGGTTTTGTGGATCTATAATCCAGTGTGTGGTGAATCAGCCCACGTTTGCACCTTGTCATCTCCTGTTTTATCTTACTGATGTGGCTAATGATATGAACAACATGCCATGCACATTATCCAAAATAGATACAATGATTTTCTTTGCCCTTCATCTATGCTTGTTATGTTGACATGGTAATCCAGTAGTGTGGTGAAGCTCCCCGCATTATGAAGAATGCCAAATTATGCTATTGATATTTTGAACTTCCTCTTTATTTTCTAATTTGAAATTGGATAGAATTGACAGAACAGTTATCATCTTTGTTTATACATGTGCAAAACCTGTCATCTCTCTGCTTTGTTTTAGGGTGATATGCCTGATGGCATGCACAAGTCTGCTGAAGGCTGTGAGACAAACCCAATATATATTGCAGCAAAGAAGGCAAAACATCTTGAAGATAGCAAGACAACCCCAAAGTCTTGTCTTGATGCAGTGTTCAAGTTACTTGAGACTAACAGTCAGACAAGCTCACATAATTCGTTGTCTGAATCAGTTCGACTTCTTCAGTCCCAAGTTCTAGCAGAAAGGCATTCTGCAACTCAACTTCGACTTGAAGTCCTATCTCTAAGAAAGATTGTGGAGAACACCAATGAGAACCTCATCGCTAAACAGCTACACCTGGAAGTTATGACCTGTTGGGGAACGTAGCAGAAATTCAAAATTTTCCTACGTGTCACCAAGATCTATCTATGGAGAAACCAGCAACGAGGGGAAGGAGAGTGCATCTACATACCCTTGTAGATCGCTAAGCGGAAGCGTTCAATGGAACGGGGTTGATGGAGTCGTACTCGCCGTGATTCATATCACCGATGACCTAGTGTCGAACGGACAGCACCTCCGCGTTCAACACACGTACGGAGCGGATGACGTCTCCTCCTTCTTGATCCAGCAAGGGGGAAGGAGAGGTTGATGAAGATCCAGCAGCACGACGGCGTGGTGGTGGATGCAGCAGAACTCCGGCAGGGCTTCGCTAAGCAACTACGGGAGGAGGAGGAGGTGTTGCAGGAAGGAGGGAGGCGCCAGGGCTTATGGGTGCGGCCACCCCTCCCTCCCCTCCCTTTATATAGGCGCAAGAGAGGGGGGAGGGCGCAGCCTTGCCCCTTCCTCCAAGGAAGGGGTGCGGCCAAGAGGGGGGGAGGAGTCCATCCTCCCCAAGGCACCTCGGAGGTGCCTTCCCCTCTTTGGACTCACCCCTCTCCAAGTCTCCTTGGCGCATGGGCCTCTTGGAGCTAGTGCCCTTGGCCCATATGGACCAAGGAGCACCCCCTATAGCCCATGTGGCCCCCGGGGCAGGTGGACCCCCCGGTGGACCCCCGGACCCCTTTCAGCACTCCCGGTACAATACCGATAAAGTGCGAAACTTTTCCGGCGACCAAAATAAGACTTCCTATATATAAATCTTTACCTCCGGACCATTCCGGAACTCCTCGTGACGTCCGGGATCTCATCCGGGACTCCGAACAACATTCGGTTTGCTGCATACTCATATTCATACAACCCTAGCGTCACCGAACCTTAAGTGTGTAGACCCTACGGGTTCGGGAGACATGCAGACATGACCGAGACGGCTCTCGGGCAATAACCAACAGCGGGATCTGGATACCCATGTTGGCTCCCACATGTTCCACGATGATTTCATCGGATGAACCACGATGTCGAGGATTCGATCAACCCCGTATGCAATTCCCTTTGTCAATCGGTACGTTACTTGCCCGAGACTCGATCGTCGGTATCCCAATACCTCGTTCAGTCTCGTTACCGGCAAGTCACTTTACTCGTACCGTAATGCATGATCCCGTGACCAACCACTTGGTCACTTTGAGCTCATTATGATGATGCATTACCGAGTGGGCCCAGAGATACCTCTCCGTCATACGGAGTGACAAATCCCAGTCTCGATCCGTGTCAACCCAACAGACACTTTCGGAGATGCCTGTAGTGCACCTTTATAGTCACCCAGTTACGTTGTGACGTTTGATACACCCAAAGCACTCTTACGGTATCCGGGAGTTACACGATCTCATGGTCTAAGGAAGAGATACTTGACATTGAAAAAGCTCTAGCAAAACGAACTACACGATCTTGTGCTATGCTTAGGATTGGGTCTTGTCCATCACATCATTCTCCTAATGATGTGATCCCGTTATCAATGACATCCAATGTCCATGGTCAGGAAACCGTAACCATCTATTGATCAACGAGCTAGTCAACTAGAGGCTTACTAGGGACATGGTGTTGTCTATGTACCCACACATGTATCTGAGTTTCCTATCAATACAATTATAGCATGGATAACAAACGATTATCATGAACAAGGAAATATAATAATAACTAATTTATTATTGCCTCTAGGGCATATTTCCAACAGTCTCCCACTTGCACTAGAGTCAATAATCTAGTTCACATCGCCATGTGATTAACACTGACAGGTCACATCGCCATGTGACCAACATCCAAAGAGTTTACTAGTGTCATTAAACTAGTTCACATCATCATGTGATTAAGACTCAATGAGTTCTGGGGTTTGATCATGTTCTGCTTGTGAGAGAGGTTTTAGTCAACGGGTCTGCAACATTCAGATCCGTGTGTACTTCGCAAATCTCTATGTCATATTGTAAATGCTGCTTCCACGCTCCACTTGGAGCTATTCCAAATGGTTACTCCACTATACGTATCCGGTTTGCTACTCAGAGTCACTCGGATAGGTGTTAAAGCTTGCATCGACGTAACCCTTTACGCCGAACTCTTTATCACCTCCATAATCGAGAAACATGTCCTTATTTGTTATAAGGACAATTTTGACCGCTGTCTAATGATCCATTCCTGGATCATTCTTGTACCCCTTGACTGACTCATGGCAAGGCACACTTCCGGTGCGGTACACAGCATAGCATACTATAGAGCCTACGTCTGAAGCATAGGGGACGACATTCGTCCTTTCTCTCTCTTCTGCCGTGGTCGAGCTTTAAGTCTGAACTTCATACCTTACATCTCAGGCAAGAACTCCTTCTATGACTGATCCATCTTGAACACCTTCAAGATCATGTCAAGGTATATGCTCATTTGAAAGTACCATTAAGCATTTTTGATCTATCCTCATAGATCTTGATGCTCAATGTTCAAGTAGCTTAATCCAGGTTTTCTATTGAAAAACACCTTTCAAATAACCCTATATGCTTTCCAGAAATTCTACATCATTTCTGATCAACAATATGTCAACAACATATACTTATCAGAAATTCTATAGTGCTCCCACTCACTTCTTTGGAAATACAAGTTTCTCATAAACTTTGTATAAACCCAAAATCTTTGATCATCTTATCAAAGTGCATATTCCAACTCCGAGATGCTTACTCCAGTCCATGGAAGGATTGCTGGAGCTAGCATACCTGTTAGCATCCTTAGGATCGACAAAACCTTTCTGATTGTATCACATACAACCTTTCCTTACGAAAACTGGTAAGGAAACTCGTTTTGACATCCATCTGCCAGATTTCATAAATGCAGCTAATGCTAACATGATTCCGACGGACTTTAAGCATCGCTACGGATGAGAAAATCTCATCGTAGTCAACTCCTTGAACTTGTGAAAAACTCTTCGCCACAAGTCGAGCTTCATAGACGGTGACATTACTGTCCATGTCCGTCTTCTTCTTAAAGATCCATTTATCTCAATGGCTTGCCGATTATCGGGCAAGTCCACCAAAGTCCATGCTTTGTTCTGATACATGGATCCTATCTCGGATTTGATGGTTTCTAACCATTTGTCGGAATTTGGGCCCACCATCGCTTCTCCATAGCTCGTAGGTTCATTGTTGTCTAGCAACATGACCTTCAAGACAGGATCACTGTACCACTCTGAAGCAGTACGCATCCTTGTCACCCTACGAGGTACGATAGTGACTTGATCCGAAACTCTATGATCACTATCATAAGCTTCTACATCAATTGGTGTAGGTGCCACAGGAACAACTTCCTGTGCCCTGCTGCACACTAGTTGAAGTGACGGTTCAATAACCTCATCAAGTCTCCACCATCCTCCCACTCAACTTTTCGAGACGAACTTTTCCTCGAGAAAGGACCCGATTCAAGAAACAATCCCTATTGCTTTCGGATCTGAATTAGGAGGTATACCCAACTGTTTTGGGTGTCCTATGAAGATGCATTTTATCCGCTTTGGGTTCGAGCTTATCAACCTGAAACTTTTTCACATAAGCGTCGCAGCCCCAAACTTTTAAGAAACGACAACTTAGGTTTCTCCAAACCATAATTCAAACGGTGTCGTCTCAACGGAATTACGTGGTGCCCTATTTTAAAGTGAATGTGGTTGTCTCTAATGCCTAACCCATAAACGATAGTGGTAATTCGATAAGAGACACCATGGTACGCACCATATCCAATAGGGTGCAACTATGATGTTCGGACACACCATCACACTATGGTGTTCCAGGCGGTATTAATTGTGAAACAATTTCCACAATGTCTTAATTGCGTGCCAAAGCTTGTAACTCAGATACTCATCTCTATGATCATATCAAACACATTTTATCCTCTTGTCACAATGATCTTCAACTTCACTCTGAAATTACTTGAACCATTCAATAATTCAGACTTGTGTTTCATCAAGTAAATATACTCAACATCTACTTGAATCATCTGTGAAGTAAGAACATAATGATATTCACTGCATGCCTCAGCACTCATTGGACTGCTCACATCAAAATGTGTTACTTCCAACAAGTTGCTATCTTGTTCCATCTTACTGAAAACGAGGCTTTTCAGTCATATTGCCCATGTGGTAAGATTTGCATATCTCAAGTGATTCAAAATCAAGTGAGTCCAAACGATCCATCTGCATGGAGTTTCTTCATGCGTATACACCAATAGACATGGTTCGCATGTCTCAAACTTTTCAAAAACGAGTGAGTCCAAAGATCCATCAACATGGAGCTTCTTCATGCGTTTTATACCAATATGACTTACATGGCAGTGCCACAAGTAAGTGGTACTATCATTACTATCTTATATCTTTTGGCATGAAAATGTGTATCACTACGATCGAGATTCAATAAACCATTCCTTTAGGTGCAAGACCACTGAAGGTATTATTCAAATAAATAGAGTAACCATTATTCTCCTTAAATGAATAACCGTATTGCAACAGACATAATCCAATCATGTCTATGCTCAACGCAAACACCAATCTCGATGGTAGAGGGAGCGTGCGATGCTTGATCACATCAACCTTGGAAACACTTCCAACACGTATCGTCAGCTCACCTTTAGCTAGTCTCCGTTTATTCCGTAGCTCTTTTATTTCGAGTTACTAACACTTAGCAACTGAACCGGTATCTTAATACCCTGGTGCTACTAGGAGTACTAGTAAAGTACACATTAACATAATGTATATCCAATATCCTTCTATCGACATTGCCAGCCTTCTCATCTACCAAGTATCTAGGGTAATTCTGCTCCAGTGGTTGTTCCCCTTATTACAGAAGCACTTTGTCTCGGGTTTGGGTTCAACCTTGGGTTTCTTCACTAGAGCAGCAGCTGATTTGCCGTTTCATGAAGTATCCCTTCTTGCCCTTGCCCTTCTTGAAACTAGTGGTTTCACCAACCATCAACAATTGATGCTCCTTCTTGATTTCTACTTTCGCGATGTCAAACAACGCGAATACCTCAAGGATCATCATCTCTATCCTTGATATGTTATAGTTCATCACGAAGCTCTAGCAGCTTGGTGGCAATGACTTTGGAGAAACATCACTATCTCATCTGGAAGATCAACTCCCACTCGATTCAAGTGATTGTTGCACTCAGACAATCTGAGCACAAGCTCAACGATTGAGCTTTTTCTCCTTGAGTTTGCAGGCTAAGAAAATCGTCGGAGGTCTTATACCTCTTGACGTGGGCACGAGCCTGAAATCCCAATTTCAGCCCTCGAAACATCTCATATGTTCCGCGACGTTTCGAAAACGTCTTTGGTGCCTCTACTTAAACCATTTAACTGAACTATCACGTAGTTATCAAAACGTGTATGTCCGATGTTCGCAACATCGACAAACAATGTTTGGGGTTCAGCACACTGAGCGGTGCATTAAGGACATAAGCTTTCTACTGATCGCATAATCGCTACTATCAACTTTCAACTATATTTTCTCTAGGAACATATCTAAACAGTGGAACTAAAGCGTGAGCTTACGACATAATTTGCAAAGATCTTTTGACTATGTTCAGGATAATTAAGTTCATCTTATGAACTCCCACTCAGATAGACATCCCTCTGGTCATCTAAGTGATTACATGATCCGAGTCAACTAGGCCGTGTCCGATCATCACGTGAGACGGACTAGTCATCATCGGTGAACATCTTCATGTTGATCGTATCTACTATACGACTCATGCTCGACCTTTCGGTCTCTGTGTTCCGAGGCCATGTCTGTACATGCTAGGCTCGTCAAGTTAACCCTAAGTGTTTCGCGTGTGTAAATCTGTCTTACACCCGTTGTATGTGAACGTAAGAATCCATCACACCCGATCATCACGTGGTGCTTAGAAGCGACGAACTTTAGCAACGGTGCACAGTTAGGGAAGAACACTTCTTGAAATTGTTGTAAGGGATCATCTTATTTACTACCGTCGTTCTAAGTAAACAAGATGCATAAACATAATAAACATCACATGCAATTATATAGTAGTGACATGATATGGCCAATATCATATAGCTCCATTGATCTCCATCTTCGGGGCTCCATGATCATCATCGTCACCGGCATGACACCATGATCTCCATCATCATGATCTCCGTCATCGTGTCTCCATGAAGTTGTCTCGCCAACTTATTACTTCTACTACTATGGCTACCGGTTAGAAATAAAGTAAAGTAATTACATGGCATTTTTCAATGACACGCAGGTCATACAATAAATAAAGACAACTCCTATGGCTCCTGCCGGTTGTCATACTCATCGACATGCAAGTCGTGATTCCTATTACAAGAACATGATCAATCTCATACATCACATATCATTCATCACATTCTTCTTGGCCATATCACATCACATGGCATACCCTACAAAAACAAGTTAGACGTCCTCTAATTGTTGTTTGCATGTTTTACGTGGCTGCTATGGGTTTCTAGCAAGGACGTTTCTTACCTACGCAAAACCACAACGTGATATGCCAATTGCTATTTACCCTTCATAAGGACCCTTTTCATCGAATCCGTTCCGACTAAAGTGGGAGAGACTGGCACCCGCTAGCCACCTTATGCACCAAGTGCATGTCAGTCGGTGGAACCTGTCTCACGTAAGAGTACGTGTAAGGTCGGTCCGGGCCGCTTCATCCCACAATACCGTCGAAACAAGATTGGACTAGTAACGGTAAGCATATTGAACAAAATCAACGCCCACAACTACTTTGTGTTCTACTCGTGCAAAGAATCTACGCAATAGACCTAGCTCATGATGCCACTGTTGGGGAACGTAGCAGAAATTCAAAATTTTCCTACGTGTCACCAAGATCTATCTATGGAGAAACCAGCAACGAGGGGAAGGAGAGTGCATCTACATACCCTTGTAGATCGCTAAGCGGAAGCGTTCAATGGAACGGGGTTGATGGAGTCGTACTCGCCGTGATTCAGATCACCGATGACCTAGTGCCGAACGGACAGCACCTCCGCGTTCAACACACGTACGGAGCGGATGACGTCTCCTCCTTCTTGATCCAGCAAGGGGGAAGGAGAGGTTGATGAAGATCCAGCAGCACGACGGCGTGGTGGTGGATGCAGCAGAACTCCGGCAGGGCTTCGCTAAGCAACTACGGGAGGAGGAGGAGGTGTTGCAGGAGGAGGGAGGCGCCAGGGCTTATGGTGCGGCCACCCCTCCCTCCCCTCCCTTTATATAGGCGCAAGAGAGGGGGGAGGGCGCAGCCTTGCCCCTTCCTCCAAGGAAGGGGTGCGGCCAAGAGGGGGGAGGAGTCCATCCTCCCCAAGGCACCTCGGAGGTGCCTTCCCCTCTTTGGACTCTCCCCTCTCCAAGTCTCCTTGGCGCATGGGCCTCTTGGGGCTGGTGCCCTTAGCCCATATGGACCAAGGTGCACCCCCTACAGCCCATGTGGCCCCCCGGGGCAGGTGGACCCCCCAGGTGGACCCCCGGACCCCTTTCGGCACTCCCAGTACAATACCGATAAAGTGCAAAACTTTTCCGGCGACCAAAATAAGACTTCCTATATATAAATCTTTACCTCGGGACCATTCCGGAACTCCTCATGACATCCGGGATCTCATCAGGGACTCCGAACAACATTCGGTTTGCTGCATACTCATATTCATACAACCCTAGCGTCACCGATCCTTAAGTGTGTAGACCCTACGGGTTCGGGAGACATGCAGACATGACCGAGACGGCTCTCGGGCAATAACCAACAGCGGGATCTGGATACCCATGTTGGCTCCCATATGTTCCACGATGATTTCATCGGATGAACCACGATGTCGAGGATTCGATCAACCCCGTATGCAATTCCCTTTGTCAATCGGTACGTTACTTGCCCGAGACTCGATCGTCGGTATCCCAATACCTCGTTCAGTCTCGTTACCGGCAAGTCACTTTACTCGTACCGTAATGCATGATCCCGTGACCAACCACTTGGTCACTTTGAGCTCATTATGATGATGCATTACCGAGTGGGCCCAGAGATACCTCTCCGTCATACGGAGTGACAAATCCCAGTCTCGATCCGTGTCAACCCAACAGACACTTTCGGAGATGCCTGTAGTGCACCTTTATAGTCACCCAGTTACGTTGTGACATTTGATACACCCAAAGCACTCTTACGGTATCCGGGAGTTACACAATCTCATGGTCTAAGGAAGAGATACTTGACATTGAAAAAGCTCTAGCAAAACGAACTACACGATCGTGTGCTATGCTTAGGATTGGGTCTTGTCCATCACATCATTCTCCTAATGATGTGATCCCGTTATCAATGACATCCAATGTCCATGGTCAGGAAACCGTAACCATCTATTGATCAACGAGCTAGTCAACTAGAGGCTTACTAGGGACATGGTGTTGTCTATGTATCCACACATGTATCTGAGTTTCCTATCAATACAATTATAGCATGGATAACAAACGATTATCATGAACAAGGAAATATAATAATAACTAATTTATTATTGCCTCTAGGGCATATTTCCAACATGACCGACATGCTAGGCCGGTCTCACAGACTTGCTCAGCAGCTTGCGCAGCAGTTCCCTCGCAAGGCTAATCTTTCTTGAACTGTCTTGGAAGTGGTCTCGGTTCAGTATTATTTTGTTACACTGCAATGGTGCCCAGTTTTTGTAATCTGCTTCTTCATTGCGCTTTATGATCACTGGTGGTGAACTTCTCTGCCTAGTTGATGTAATATACCTTAAATCCTTTATTGTATAGTGTAGGTTTATTCTTAGTTACTATGCCGTAATTTCTTTATTGTGTAGAGTAGGTTTGTTCTTAATTCCTACTAGTTACTGCCATCATTCGCTATCTGAAAAAAAATCAGATGTAGTCGACCGCGCCGAAACATTCGGTAATGGGCCAGGTTTTTAGTGGGCCACAATTGGGCCGGCCTGCGTCTTTCTTGGGCCCAAATGATTGGGGCCTTCACACATTGCGCTAGGCCCAAACTTACACCGGCCTGTATTTTAGTTGGGCCTTTTGTCGACCCAGCACTTAGTTCGGCCCAGGTAGCGTTGGGCCATTAACAAGCTGAATATTGTACTGGACTAGTACGACCGAGATGAAACCACGGGCCTTTAGCATGCCAAAATGCATGTTAGGCCTCAATTTTCACTAGTCGTCGACGGGCCTTCAGCAGGCCGAAATGTAGACCGGGCCGTTATGGGCCCAGTTAGCTCACGGGCCGTTACCAGGCCGAAACATATCTCGGGCCTTAGTTGGCCCACTGATATCATGGGCCTTTAAGAGGTCGAAAGCTTAGTACAGGCATCAACGGGCCGAATTACGCGACATGCCTTTAACAGGCCCAAAGTCACGTTGGGCTTAACTGTTGCCACCTTTAGCACGGGCCGTTAGTGGGCCCGATGTCCCGTCGGACCATATATGGCCGATGGGCAGCAGGGGCCATTCCCAGGCCGAAAGTCACACCAGACTGAAATGGGCCCATGTGTATATCATGCCTCTAACAGGCCGAAAGTCACTGGGCTGTAGTTGGGCCTAAATATTCGGCGAACAATTAACGGGCCAGATCTAGCTTCGGGCCACAAATGGGCCCAAATATTGGGCGAACAATTAACAGGCCAGATCTGGCTTCGGGCCGTAAATGGGCCCAAATATTCAGCGAACAATTAATGGGCTAGATCTGGTTTTGGGCTATAAATGGGCCTTTATTAAGCAGGCCGTTATTGGGCTGGCCCACTAGTACCTGATTAAGTTCTACGGGCCTTTGACTGGGCCGGCCTTTTTAACCTATATGGGCCTCTGTTGGGCCCAGCCATGTGTCAACGTACCATAGGCATGTCTCCTCCGATGGACGGGCGACATCTGTCCCACTAACGAGCTGACAGGTGTTCCCTTCGGCCAATCAGAATTTTACACGTGGAAATTTCCCATTGGTCGGGGCTGTTAACGGGTTTTCGGATCCAAAACCCGACCCTATAGCTTAACGTCGTTCCGTTATGGTGGATGCCATGTGTCGGTCACCCTTGACGAAAGCACTTCTGTGACGCGCGATTTATCGTCATGGAAGTGGACACTTCCATGAAGATAATTTTGGTAATGTCATGGAACACTTCTACGACAGCACATGTATGACTATCTTGATTCTGTCATAAATTTGTCATGGATGTACATGCATGACAAAAAACGCAACCTACTGTGACAAACACGTATCATCACGGAAGTGTATTTTTTTGTAGTGTTTGTTGCTTGACGTCCACTCCAAGTACCCTGGATCACGTTTGTTCCAAAAAGATCGCTCCCGAAGGTTTAATTCCATTTGGACTCCGTTTGATATTCCTTCTCTTCGAAACACTGAAATAGGCAAAATAACAGCAATTTGGGCTGGGCCTCCGGTTAGTAGGTTAGTCCCAAAAATGATATAAAAGTGTAAAGTAAAGTCCATAAACATCCAAAACGGGTAATATAATAGCATGGAACAATCAAAATTATAGATACGTTGGAGACGTATCAAGCATCCCCAAGCTTAATTCCTGCTCGTCCTCGAGTAGGTAAATGATAAAAACAGAATTTTTGATGTGGAATGCTACCTAGAATAATTCTCAATGTAATTTTCTTTATTGTGGCATGAATGTTCAGATCCAAATGATTCAAAATAAAAGTTCATATTGACATAAGAAATAGTAATACTTCAAGCATACTAATCAAAGCAATCATGTCTTCCCAAAATAACATGGCTAAAGAAAGTTCATCCCTACAAAAATCATATAGTTAGGCTATGTTTCATTTTCATCACACAAAATACTCCCATCTAGAACAACCCCGATTTCAGCCAAACAATTGGTTCATACTTTTTAACGCGCTTCAGCCTTTTTCAACTCTCACGCAATACATGAGTGTTAGCCATGGATATAGCACTATGGGTGGAATAGAATATGATGATGGAGGTTGTGTGGAGAAGACAAAAAAGGAGAAAATCTCATATTGATGAGGATAATCAACGGGCTATGGAGATGCCCATCAATTGATGTCAACATGAGGAGTAGGGATTGCCATGCAACGGATGCACTAGAGCTATAAATGTATGGAAGCTCAACAAAAGAAACTAAGTCGGTGTGCATCCAACTTGCTTGCTCATGAAGACCTAGGGCATTTTGAGGAAGCCCATCGTAAGAATATACAAGCCAACTTCTATAATGAAAAATTCCCACTAGTATATGAAAGTGACAACATATGAGACTCTCTGTATGAAGAACATGGTGCTACTTAGAAGCACAAGTGTGGAAAAGGATGGTAACATTGCCCCCTTTTTTATTTTCTTTTTCTTTTTTTTGGGCCTTTCTTTTTTTCTTTTGGCCTTTCTTTTTTTCTTTTGTTTTCTTTTTTTTTCTTTGGCCTTTCTTTTTTTTCTTTTTGGACTTTCTTTCTTTTATTTGGGGACAATGCTCTAATAATGATGATCATCACACTTCTATTTATTTACAACTCATGAATTACAACTCAAAACTAGAACAAGATATGACTCTATATGAATGCCTCTAGCAGTGTACCGGGATGGGCAATGAATCAAGAGTGACATGTATGAAAAATTATGCATGGTGGATTTGCCACAAATACGATGTCAACTACATGATCATGCAAGGCAATATGACAATGATGATGTGTGTCATGATGATGAACGGAACGGTGGGAAGTTGCATGGAAATATATCTCGGAATAGCTATGGAAATGCCATAATAGGTATGCATGGTGGATGTTTTGAGGAAGATATAAGGAGGTTTATGTGTGATAGAGCGTATCGTATCACGGGGTTTTGATGCACCGGCGAAGTTTGCACCAACTCTCACGGTGAGAAAGGGTAATGCACGGTACCGAAGAGGCTAGCAATGATGGAAAGGCAAAAGTGCGTATAATCCATGGACTCACATTAGTCATAAAGAACTTATATACTTATTGCAAAAGTTTTATTAGCCCTCGAAGAAAATTACTACTACACATGCTCCTAGGGGGGAGGTTGGTAGGAGTTAACCATCGCGCGCCCCCGACCTCCACACAAGGGACGGCAATCAAAAGAGCGCCCCATGCAATAAATTTGTTACACAACTTTTACCATATGTGCATGCTACGGGACTTGCGAACTTCAACACAAGTATTCTTTGAATTCATAATCACCCAACTAGCATGACTCTAATATCACTACCTCCATATCTCAAAACAATTATCAAGTATCAAATTGATCATAGCATCCAATTCACCTCCTATGATAGTTTTTATTATACCCAACTTGGATGCCCATCATTCTAGGACCAATTTTATAACCATAGAAAATACCATGCTGTTCTAAGAGACTCTCAAAATAATATAAGTGAAGCATGAGAGATTAACAATTTCTTCAAAATTAAGCCACCGCCATGCTCTAAAAGATTTAAGTGAAGTGCTAGAGCAAAACTATCTAGCTCAAAAGATATAAGTGAAGCACATAGAGTATTCTAGAAAATTACAATCAAGTGGGTTTCTCCCATAAGGTGTGTACAGCAAGGATGATTGTGGTGATCTAAAAATCAAAGATTAATATCATACAAGACACTCCAAGCAAAACACATATCATGTGGCGAATAAAAATATAGCTCCAAGTAAAGTTACCAATGAACGAAGATGAAAGAGGGGATGACTTCCGGGGCATCCCCAAGCTTAGGCTTTTGGTTATACTTGAATATCTTGAGGTTTCATGGGCATCCCCAAGCTTAGTCTCTTTCCACTCCTTATTCCATAGTCCATCAAATCTTTACCCAAAACTTGAAATCTTCACAACACAAAACTCAACAGGAAATCTCATAAGCTCTGTTAGTGCAAGAAAGAAAAACCACCACATAAGGTACTGTAATGAACTCATTATTTATTATATTGGTGTTAAACCTACTGTATTCCAACTTTTCTATGGTTCATACCCCTACATACTAGCCATAGATGCATCAAAATAAGCAAACAACACACGAAAAACAGAATCTATCAAAAACAGAACAGTCTGTAGCAATCTGTAACTCTCGAGTACTTATGGAACTCTAAAAATCCTACCAAAATAGGAAGTCCTGGTAAATTTGTCTATTGATCTACATAAAAAAGAATCAACACAAAAGCACGTTTCGGTGAATTACTAAAATTATTTTTGTGCGCGCAAAGTTTCTGTTTTTCAGCAGAATCAAATTAACTATCACCATAGGTTATCCTATAGGTTCTACTTGGCACAAACACTAATTAAAACATGAAAACACATCTAACCAGAAGGTAGATGAAATATTTATTACTAAATAGAAGCAAAAAACAAGGAACAAAAATAAAATTGGGTTGCCTCCCAACAAGCACTATCGTTTAACGCCCCTAGCTAGGCATTGAGATTTCGATGATGCTCACATGAAAGACAAGAAGCACAAAGAGAGCATCATGAAACACGTGACAAACACATCTAAGTATAACATACTTCCTATGCATAGGAATCTTATAGGCAAACGAATTATCGTAGCAAGCAAAAACTAGCATATGCAAGGAAGCGCAAAGAAACAATAGCAATCTCAACATAACGAGAGGTAATTTAATAACATGAAAATTTCTCCAACCATATTTTCCTCTCTCATAATAATTACATGTGGTATCATAAGAAAATTCAACAAAATAGCTATCACATAAAATATTTTCAACACGATCCACATGCATGCAAAGTTGACACTCTTCCAAAATTGTGGGATTAACATTAACTAAAGTCATGACCTCTCCAAACCCACTTTTATCAAAAATTTCATAAGATTGAACATTCTCCAAATATGTGGGATCTAAAGTTGACACTCTTCCAAACCCACTTTCAGTATTATTGCAAACATTATTATCAATCTTATATTCATCATGGGGCTTAAATAAATTTTCAAGATCATAAGAAGAGTCACCCCAATCTTGATCATTGCAACAAGTAGTAGACATAGCAAAACTAGCATCCCCAAGCTTAGGGTTTTGCATATTATTAGCACAATTGACATTAATAGAATTTCTAATAACACCATTGCAATCATGCTTTTTATTCATAGATCTATCGTGAATCACTTTATAAAGCACTTCATCACAATTTTTGGACTCACGAATTTCAAGCAAAACCCCATAACGATAATCTAGTGCACTCAACTCACTAGCAACTGGTTCATCATAATTGAATCTCTTAAAAAGATTGGCAAGAGGATGTGGATCCATAGATCTCTTAGCAAGCGAAGATGCAAGCAAAAAGAAGGCACATGGTAACACAAGATCAAACGGAAGAAGGGCTAAAGAAAAGGCAAAGGTGAAGTGGGGGAGAGGAAAACGAGAGACAAATGGCAAATAATGTAATGTGAGGGAGATGAGTTTGTGATGGGTACTTGGTATATCTTGACTTGAGCGAAGACCTCCCCGGCAACGAAGCCACAAATCCTTCTTGCTATGTCTTGAGCTTGCATTGGTTTTCCTTGAAGAGGAAAGGGTGAAGCAGCAAAGTAGCATAAGTATTTCCCTCAGTTTTTGAGAACCAAGGTATCAATTCAGTAGGAGGCTCCTTAAAAGTCCCATGCACCTACACAAACAAACAAGAACTCGCAACCAACGCAATAAAGGGGTTGTCAATCCCTTCACGGCCACTTGCGAAAGTGAGATCTGATAGACATAATATGATAAGATAAATATTTTTGGTATTTTTATGATATAGATTGGAAAAGTAAAAGATGCAAATAAAAGTAGATTGAAAACTTATATGATAAAAGATAGACCCGGTGGCCATAGGTTTCACTAGTGGCTTCTCTCAAGATAGCATAAGTATTACAGTGGGTGAACAAATTACTATCGAGCAATTGATAGAAAAGCGTATAATTATGAGATTATCTAGGCATGATCATGTATATAGGCATTACGTCCATGACAAGTAGACCGACTCCTGCCTGCATCTACTACTATTACTCCACACAACGACCGCTATCCAGCATGCATCTAGAGTATTAAGTTCATAAAGAACAGAGTAACGCATTAAGAAAGATGACATGATGTAGAGGGATAAACTCATGCAATATGATATAAACCCCATCTTTTTATCCTCGATGGCAACAATACAATACGTGCCTTGCTGCCCCTGCTATCACTGGGAAAGGACACCGCAAGATTGAACCCAAAGCTAAGCACTTCTCCCATTGAAAGAAAGATCAATCTAGTAGGCCAAACCAAACTGATAATTCGAAGAGACTTGCAAAGATAACTTAATCACACATAAAAGAATTCAGAGGAGATTCAAATATTTCTCATAGATAAACTTGATCATTAACACACAATTCATCGGATCTCGACAAACACACCGCAAAAAGAGTTACATCGAATAGATTTCCAACAAGATCGAGGAGAACTATGTATGGAGATTCAAAGAGAGAGAAGAAGCCATCTAGCTAATAACTATGGACCCAAAGGTCTGTGGTAAACTACTCACAACTCATCGGAAGGGCCTTGGAGATGATGTAGAGGCCCTCCATAGTCGATTCCCCCTCCGACGGAGCGCCGACGAAGGCTCCAAGATGGGATCTCGCGGATACAGAAGGTTACGGCGGTGGAAATAGTTTTTCGTGGTTGCTTCTGATGTTTTTAGGGTACGTGGGTATATATAGGAGGAAGAAGTAGGTCGGTGGACGCTCGAGGGGCCCACAAGGGTGGGGGGCGCGCCCACCTGTAGGAGGCGCGCCGGGCACCCTTGTGGCCGCCTCCTCTATTGCTTGAAACTACTAGGAAAAGGCATGCTAGTGGCGCACCAGTTTTGCCTACTAATGGCGCACTACTGGTGCGCCACTAGCATCACACCATTAGAATTAAATTCTAATGGCGCACCACTGGTGCGCCATTAGCATCTGGTGTTCTAATGGCGCACCACGTAGTGCGCCATTAGTATTGCCCACAGTGCGCCATTAGAATTCCTCCTAGGGGGCCATATGTACCCATGTGCTTTGGCATACTAATGGCACACCAGTGGTTGATGAGCCATTAGTGTGATTATCACAGTGCGCCATTAGTGTCTTGTGTGGTGCGCCACTAGTATGAATATTAGGGATTTTTTTTCTTTTCTGATATTTTCACAGGTTACAAAATATATTATTGGACAGAATTTAGACAACACCACACATCAACAGCAGATTCATTGAATACAATAGAAGATTAGTCTTCGAATACAATTCATCATATTAGTCTCCGAATTCAAAAGACCGAACAAACATAGAACATTACAAGTCTCGAGACCGCGAGTAGAGAGTTTGTCTTCACATTACAAGTCGATATCGATCATCTAAACTACCATCACATAGAAGAGAGTTGTGGTCATCACGATGAGCATCATCGTGATGAAACTGGTCTTCATATGGTTCCTCCAACGCTCCCTCCTCTCTCCCTCTAGATAGCGGGTGTATCTAGATTCCGCCTCCGCCCTAGTGGTGTACCCTTTATAACTGTTACCGCTGAAATGGTGAACCTGTCTCCGACACTCCTCCTAGTCGTCGTAGACTTCGGGAACCTTACCCTTGTACACGACATGCGACGACATCTCTATGCACAAGCCAAACAACACACAATACATAAGCAATATATAAGTATGCAACAAAAGGATCGGAAGAGAAAAGCAAGACATTAATAGCACGATTCATGGTCCTACTAATAAATAGCATCGATTACATCTAAGTTGAACAATTGTCCAAACCAAAGAGACATACAAGTTCATTAAAGTTTAATTACAACATGAGCCAATCAATGTTTCAGAACTACACATAGCATCACTACTTTCGACTCGACTCATGGGACCGGAGCATGGATGAAGCCGCCGTCTGTCGTGATGGTCATGAAATCGTAGGTGTTGTCAGCCTGCATTTGTAGTGTTGTGTCTATCTCACTGTTGGACGGTTGATATCTGAGGTAGAACTGCCCCGAGGTACGAAGGACATCTTGATGGATAATTTCCGCAAACTATGACTGGATGCAAAAGAATTCTTGTCTGATGTCCGCGTCCTAGATTGCCGACAAGCTCGCGGCACAATCTTTGAGATTATCTGGTAGCAGAAGGTGATGATGGTCCCGTACGATCGCCCGCATGTGATGGAGGGCATAGTAGGCATCCTTCTGACCGCTGCTTGACGCAAGAGAACTTTGTATTGTGGGCAAACACGTGCGTGCCGTACCGCCTACAAACTGGCTTGGCGAAGGTGCCGCCAGATTTGGCGTAGCCAGGGAGAACATCATCAAGAACTTTCTTGATATTTGTGTAGTCTATCTTGGAGTCACGGTCCAGGTCAAAATACATGGCCATGGAATATTTCAGGCTTAAGAGGATGAGTGTGCAATGTGTGTCACTGCACAGAACAAGGAATGTTAGAAAAAAAAGAACGATCGAAATCTAAGAAATCATATGTTACGGGGCGGTTAGGGGATGACTTACTCGGGAAAGTAAGGCACGAGGAAGTTATCCTTATTTGGGTTTGCCAGAATGACGCCTTTGAGGTAAGAACTCGCGACATGCCGATCCCCAGCGTTGCACAAGTTCTTGGCACGCATGTAGAAGGGGTCGACTATCACGATGTCCGGGGTCTTGTATCTAATGGTCCGCATCTCCATACTCAGCGAAAACAGCCGAACGAAGGTGTAGTGCAGCGGATGAAGGTTAAACATAGCAAAGATGTCATCAAACCGCAGGACGATCGTACCCCCGATGGGGCCATCCACAAAGCCCTTGCCCTCTGGCACCTTGGCCATGAAATCGGGTATGCCACATCATTCTCTCTGAGACGCCGCTTCTCAAAGAAAGAACACTGTCATGCAGACTCCGCATAGCACTGGTTGCAGCATTGAGCATATTTGTCGGTAGCATCGCCCTACCCGCCACATGCACCCTCCTCGAGATATCCTTAGGTGAAGGTGGCCCGTCCTGAGCAAGGATCGTACTCGGTGCCGACTGGCTCGCACCCTTGTTACTCTTTCTTTTCTGTCCCTTCTTCTTCTGTTGTAATGGGACCGAGTTCTGCTCGCAGACCGCCTTCTTGAGTGTGTTGGGGCTGATAATATTTGGCACCTCGGCTATCTGAGGCTCGGTGAAGTCGGCAGCTGGAGGCGTCTCCTGAGAACTGAACGCCAGACAACGCCTGTTGCAATTGGGTTTCTCCGCCGTACCAGCTAGACCGCAGTCGTCTTTTGTAGGGTTGGGTTCTTGAGAAAGAGGCCCGCAGAATTCGTCATCGTACCCATGTTCGTCAAAGTACTTATCGACGTTGCTAAATGTATGACCGTCGTTGTTGTCGTCGTCATCTAGATCATGTGCCATATGCATGTTCGGATCCTATGCCATAAGGATGTTCGGCATGTCCGGTAGCGTTGCGGTGGTCTTGCCATGGCTTGGTGCCGACACAACTGGTGGTGTTGTCTTTGGGATGGTGTCCCCCGCCCCCAAACGAATTTGGCTCTTCAGCCAAAGCAGGGGCCAGCTTAGGCAGGCGCTGAGGGTCATCAGATCATCTTTGTCAGCCCCGGCGGGTCGAATCTGAGGTAACAACTCGTTGCAGCCTGGCAGCACCCGAACCAATTGAACCCTATACACGGTGGGTGGCCTCGGTTTACCGTGGAACACGGGGTTGCCCGGTTGAACGATTTTGCCCTTGGCGACATCGACCAACTCGTCGTTCACGAAGTGCAGGAGAGTGCACGAAACATCGGCGGCGCCCTGCGAAAACTTGTAGGGCGTCAGGGATGCCCAGTCAAAGGCAAAAGGAGATGAAGTCCTCGGCCGAGAGGCTTAATTAGTTACCGTGATGATGGCGTCGAGCTCGGCTAATGTCGAGGCACCGCCAATGGTGGGCATGCAACTGACGGAGGGGCCGCTTGCTGCCGAGGTGCCGGCCGGCGTACACCCGGGTGCATTAAGCTCCAATGCCGGCCGTGCCGGCGTCGAAGACACCAATACCACCGCCGCCGGAGACACCAATGGCGCGGCCGAAGACACCAATGGCGCCGCCTGCGCATTGTGCGAGTTGCTGGTCGTGAAGCTAGGAATCGGGGGCGTCCCCTGTTGGCCACCCGCAATCCACGTCATCAGCCCATGAATCAAGGTAGGGATAATGCCGGTGAGCATCAATCCCAGTTGTTGTTGCACTTGCTCTTGGAAAATCTTCGGAATCCGTGCCACTTGTGCCCTGAGTTCTTGAACCTCGCGCGACTGGCTTTCCGAGCTGGTCTTTTTCTCCTTTCGCCCACCAGCGGTATAATATGACGACCATTTTGTGGAGAAGCCTTTGCTAGCCACACGACCCGCTGACGATGGCTTACTGAGCTTATCCTTGTTTTTCATTACGTTCAACACCCTATTTAGAGTGCTGTCCCAAGCAGGGGTGCTCTGAGACGACCCCATGCTACTGCTTTCAGTCTCCTTCGCCAGAACAAGCTCAAGCACCCTGGTATTCGGATCCATGGTAAGCTCCTTTGTTATCGGGTCCTCCTTGTACCGGGCCCTGACATAGTTCCTGATCTGCTTCTTACTACTGTATTTCTCGAAGCGGGACGGTAGGCCTTGCTCGGCATGCTCCGCGTCCTCCTTGTCCCATATAGGTTCCGCCACTCTGTAACCGCCGGGACCGAGTTTGTGTTCCCCTAAGTTCAACTCCCGCATTTCTTTCCCCCACTGACTTGATTCGGAGGTTGCACTTCTCTCGCACTTGATCTTGAACTCCTTGTAGTCATCTTCGCTGATCGAAGGATTTTTTTGCCTTGATCTTCTCATAACTATCACCTTTCTCAATCATTCTCTTCACCGCGCTTCTCCAAGTAGACAGGGACGTGCTCATCCTCGTGAGGGCGGCACTGTTCACTTTATTCCCTGAGAGGCGTGTGTTTTCAAATTCAGTGGGGAACTTGCATCGTTCGTGCAGCTTCATGAAGAGGAGGTTGCGCAAATTCCCTCGGTCCTTATGCCTAAGGTTCTCGGTGTTGATCTAGACGGTGCTCCGGAGAATGCACCCGAGCTGAACCGAGTACCCGTTGACTATATGTTTGGGCTCCGTTGGATGCCCGTCGGAGTCCACTTGAGTAAATTCCTCCTTGACGGTGCGGAGCGCGTTCAGGCGCCGGTCCTTCCGTTGCTTCTTCGGTTGGCTGCCATCTGTGCGTGCGCCGCCATCATCAGTGGTGGCATCCTCGGCGGCACCATCAGTGGTGGCAACCTCGGCGGCACCATCAGTGGTGTCATCCCCAACGCCACTAGGGGTTGTGTAGTAAGGATCGGTGTGTTCTGCGGCGTTCTCATAGCGGTGAGGTTGTTCCTCGATCTCCTAGGACAGCTCCCAGAATTGCTTGCCGCCCGAACCGCCGGCCTCATCATTGTTGGCCATGTTTCGCTCTAAATAGGAAAAAAGTTTGGTCAAAAAGTTGGTTATTGTCAAGGAACAAGATCATGGTCTCATCATTTAGGGTTTGTCGACACCGAGGCATCCTAAAAGCTAAGCTTTTATCATTTAGGGTTTCTCGACGCCGAGGCACCCTAAAAGCCTAAGCGTACATCATTTAGGTTCTCATCGACACTGAGGCACCCTATAGAAGCCAATGTTTCATCATTTAGGGTTTGTCGACGCCGAGGCACCCTAAATGCTAAGTTAAGTTTTCATCATTTAGGGTTTATCGATGCCGAGGCACCCTAGGTTGGGCCTAATCACTTGGCACTAATCACTTGGCTCTATTACCACCTATGTTGGGTTTATCATCTAGGGTTTATCGATGCTAAGGAGAATTCTAAGTTGGGACTAATCACTTGGCTCTATTGCCACCTATGGTTTAATGCAGCAAGAATGGTGGGGCAGTTGATCCTACTTAACTAAGTACTAAGATACCCCGGCCCATGCATTAGTTGCAAGTACCCCATATGTCCTATTTTTAGCAAAGTCATGATAAAATTCACGGAAAATTTCAGCATGACCTTTGCTGAAAATAGGACATATGGAGTACCCGAATTTTCCAGAACGGAAGTTAATCGACATTCCGGCAAACTCAAGGGCCTCTCGGGGTACCTGCAAATCCATCACGACACAATGGTCAGAGACAAAACCTAGCAACTTAGCAAAGTTACTGACGTGTTTACATAAATTGTTTTCTGTAAAAGATGATCATCGTCTTTGCAAGTCTTTCTCAATGTGATCACAAGTAATTCAGTGGCATCACAATAAAGCAGCACCCTGGAGTACAATGCTTTATAATGTTCCATCATCATTACAGAAAAATAATAACAATATATACACACTGGAGTGCAATGCTTTATAATGTTCCATCATCATTATAGAAAAATAATAACAATATATACACACTGGAGTACAATGCTTTATAATGTTCCATCATCATTACAGAAATCCAACAAACACATGGTCTTGAGGATATTCTTTATGACTGATTATTTCAGTTTTACATGCAGAGTTTGACCAAAAAACACATGGTCTTTTTAACAGTTTTCAGTTTGGACAGAATACTGAAAACTACAGTTTGGACAGAATACCTAACACTTTGGTCTTCTAGTTACAAAACAAAACTGACATAATTCTAGATGCCATAACTGAATTTTTTGACAGTAGCTCAAGTTTTTGACAGTAGCTCCTAACTGTACCTAACTGATATTTTTGGCAGTAGTGAGCTTTTGTGATTGAGAAAACAATCGATATACAGTACTGTAGCTGCATGGAGACTAAAGGCTATTTTGTGATTCATATTTGTGTGTTAAAGAATATGTAAGCATGCTCTGAGTGTGTTTTAGCATGATTGATTCATTAGTTGTCAGTCATGGTAATCAATTTGCTGGCTCAGCCTACTCAATTCTACTTAGACAAGACAAGAAGAGCAGAGCAAAGTGTGCAATGTGTTTTGTGAAGTTGAAGTTGGCATCTTGCTTCTCTCCAAGTCTTAGGGTTCCGCATGATGGTTGGATCATGTGTATGAAGAACTGAATGCATGTTCAGTTTGCACAGATGGAACTGGTGGATTCAGAAGAAAAACTTGAGGCGTGAACTAACTGTGTAATGGTGCCACTGACAGATGGTGTCAACCTTGGCATCTTAGATCTGACTCTGCATTCACAAGTGTCCCGCTTCCTTTGACCATGGTCCTGTGATCAAATTCACAAGCACTTCTTCCATTCAGAAGAATTGACATTGCCACGATCTCGCAAGAAAGAGGTGAGCAGAGTTGGCGTTGCATGTTTACTTGTAGGATGCAGCTACACTTACACTCAAGTCACTGTT